>NC_060208.1:222175000-223375000 GCF_021130785.1 Homalodisca vitripennis | reverse complement strand
ACATAGAATGTAAAGGAGATTGATATAGTGGTGGAACATAGAATGTAAAGGAGATTGATATAGTGGTGGAACATAGAATGTAAAGGAGATTGATATAGCGGTGGAACATAGAATGTAAAGGAGATTGATATAGTGGTGGAACATAGAATGTAAAGGAGATTGATATAGTGGTGGAACATAGAATGTAAAGGAGATTGATATAGTGGTGGAACATAGAATGTAAAGGAGATTGATATAGCGGTGGAACATAGAATGTAAAGGAGATTGATATAGTGGTGGAACATAGAATGTAAAGGAGATTGATATAGTGGTGGAACATAGAATGTAAAGGAGATTGATATAGCGGTGGAACATAGAATGTAAAGGAGATTGATATAGTGGTGGAACATAGAATGTAAAGGAGATTGATATAGTGGTGGAACATAGAATGTAAAGGAGATTGATATAGTGGTGGAATATAGAATGTAAAGGAGATTGATATAGCGGTGGAACATAGAATGTAAAGGTTCGCGTTCTGAATTATTCAGTTCAGTTTGAGCTCTGAGACGGTCAGAGGATATGAGAAGCTTATATTCTGTCACAGCGGAGAGAGATTTATTGTGTTACGCGTGCTTTATATTGACCTGCTATTCTTCCAAACTGTGATTGAACAACTGACATAATCTGAATATATAACTCAATATCTGAGCCTTCGCGTAACAGTGAGAAAGATATATATTGTGTTACGCTTGGTTTATATTGACATATTATTCCAAACTGAATGAACAACTGACATGATCTGAATATATGCCTCGATATCCAAGCCTCCGCGTAACAGCTGAGAAAGATTTATGGTGTTACGCTTGGTTTACATTGACTATTATTCCAAACTGAATGAAGAACTGGCATGATCTGAATATATGCCTCGATATCCAAGCCTCCGCGTAACAGCTGAGAAAGATTTATGGTGTTACGCTTGGTTTACATTGACATATTATTCCAAACTGAATGAAGAACTGGCATGATCTGAATATATGCCTCGATATCCAAGCCTCCGCGTAACAGCTGAGAAAGATTTATGGTGTTACGCTTGGTTTACATTGACTATTGTTCCAAACTGAATGAAGAACTGGCATGATCTGAATATATGCCTCGATATCCAAGCCTCCGCGTAACAGCTGAGAAAGATTTATGGTGTTACGCTTGGTTTATATTGGCCTATTCTTCCTAACTGGGAATGAACAACTGACATGATCTGAATAAATGTCTCGATATCTAAGCATCCACCTAACAATGGGCAGAGATTTATTGTGTTACGCTTTGTTTATATTGACCTATTATTCCAAACTGAGCATTCTACGGGATAACCGTGAGCGCAGGACAGTTATTTAAAAACGTCATAGATGAAATATTAGTCAAATTAGCCATTAATTTGGTTTTTTTTGGTAAATTTCAATTAATAGCAGTTGTAGAATTATTTTGGTTTGGAAAAATGGTGAAATAATTGTTAATAACCTGCTATTGTTACGACTGAAACGCGAAAAAGAATATAAGATTTTAATGGACATCATTTATGAAGCTGCTTTAGTCAAAAGCGGGGGAAGCTTAAGGGCCATAATAATGTATAAAATATTCTTGTTTGAAGTTTATTTTGACGAAGGAAGCATTGCGAAGGAAATAGGATTTCGTTCAGTGATTTAAAAAATCTGTTCAGTCGTATAAAATATGTTTTTTTATATTTTGAAACGCCATTTAAGTATGTTGAAAGAATATATTTTAAAATGAAAGATTGTATAACAATTTTATGGAATAGATATACAGTATAACATAACGTGTGAGCGAGCCTTGAAACAATAGAATACAACGGAATAAAAGTTCCAAACCGGTTGTAAACTTCTGCTTTAGATCATCGTTGGACATTGTTAATCTCACAATAAGATCAACAGGATGCATATATTTTGAGTTGGCCTTGTAGCAAACAAGCTTATCAGATTTAATTCACAAATAATTTACTTCCTGACATTATTATTCTCAGATTACCAACTACGGTACTCGTGTTATATAATTAGAGTACAAATCACTTGTTAAGTAAATTTTTCTTTTTAGCAAATAGTTCTCTCAGTAATAGGGATTTCTTTTTTAATTTAAGTAAAGAAAAGTAGAGAGAGTAATAGATTTATAAATTGTGTTATCATGCAAATGTAAAGTATATTAAAAAAAAAACAAGACGTGTATTTGAAATATTACTGAACATAAATGTACCTTAAATGCAAATGTTATTTGACAGAGTTTGATATGAAAATGTAAATGGTTTAAACAAGACACGCTATGACGTCAGCACTAGGAGGATTATGTCCCTTTGCTGGAGAGTGGACCTTCATTAATGTAACTAGAGCCTCGTCCCTTCAGTTGCCCTTTATTGGGTTATAATTTATTTAATCAAAACGCAAATGTAAATATGTGTATTTATTTACTATGCAAGTGGTTTGTTTAAGAGTCATTAGAAATGAAATTACTAAATTAGGAAAGTAAAACGGAATTTAAGATCTAAAATATGTACTCGTGATAAAGCAATAGGAGGTTCTCCTTTAAACTATGATAACCTTAAAATTAAGAAACCATTAAAGAAGAATTACATTATAAAATCCTTTTAAGAAAAAACTGATGCCGGTTTAACTGTCTCAGATATAACACAAAAAGGTAGCCTTTACAAGAAGCAATGAATGGAAAGGTTTAAATATTATCCTTTATTTAAGGATTAGGCTATTTTTCAGAAACCTTTATTTACAAGGGAGGAGTATACCACACCATGCTTCATGTAAAACATGCTTCGTTGAGGTTGCATGCAAAATTCCAAGCCAAATTCCATGGTTGTACTTGCTCCATAATAGATCTCATTCTTGTATATTTATAAATTAGGTTTTATCCAAACTTTAGATCTACTGAGGAAATCTTCCTTGAGATATCTTGCTCATGATACATTTACACTTTTGTTCATTAGTATTGAATGATTAACAAAATTACTAATGTTACAATCTCATATGGTTGTACTCAGTTCTTTTTAACATTTATTGAATATGCTATTTTATCGAAGTCACCCATAGGACCAACGTAAAATATTAGCTAGCTCACAGCCAACAACCAATGGAGTTACGTGCACCATAATGAAATACGTTGTTACCTATATATAAATGAAACTGCATGCAAATGTTCATGTCTATAATTAACTAGTTTTTGAAATATAGTGCGAATAGACAGATAGATAGACATTCAGAAATAAAATTTTTGACAGTTTAGATTTTGCTAACACTCAACCACTAATTTAAATGCTGAATTAGTAGTCAATTAAGAAACTTTCAGGCCAGAACCCCAAGTGCTGTTTGTTTGTGGTAATATACATATTGTGTATGAAAACGTTTTTCCGGACATTTTCCATTGTGGAAAGTTACAAGCACTCAGTAACAATACATTTAACTACGTCACAATATAAAAACCTAAATACTTTGAAATTATACAAAACTTCTATACTTCAATCCGTTCTACAGATATCTCATTTTATACGTTACATTATAACACATGTAGAACTATCAGAATATAAAATGTATTCATGACATTCTGTATATTTTGCTTAGCTATCTCTTATGGTTCTGGCAAGATATAACTTCTATCTGTCTGTGTGGATATCTCAACGGCGAATTGAACTATGGGCTTTCTTAACTTTGAATCCAACTTCATTTCTACATAAGCAACGTCATGTTTCATGATGAGCATGTGCCTTTACACACCCTAACTAGTCTATAACTCAGAATGCTGGAGGATTCTATCTTGTATCTGGTATCTAGCACCAGTGTGTCTGGAAGCCGCAAAAACTTCTATCCTGTCTGTCAGTCTGTCCTCCGAATGTTTCGAGAATAGAATGAGCTGTAGGTATGAGCGAAGTTTGTTACGAGAAACATTGTGTCGTATTGTATCTTGCCTAACAAATAAACTAATACAACAGAATATTGAAGAACACGGTGGAATGTAATAAGTAATACCAACTAATATACAATCATCTTATACTTAAATGTTATATGATTGTATTCATTCTGTTTATTTAGAGGTTTATTTCATAAATTTCTCGTTGCTGTCATGATTACCCATGAGACCAATAAAAATGTTTACTGACCCTCAGCTAAATCCCATGGAATAACATGCGCAATTATCAAACTCGACGTTCCTTACATAAAAGTGAAACCTCGTGTAAAATTTCAAATCTAAAAGGTAAGTGTTTCTTAAGATATACAGACAGACAAAAATGATTTTTTTTCGAATTCCTCGAGTCATCGGATTCGCTATCACTCAGATAATAAACCGTTATCCAGAATAACAATGTAAAAATGTTCGTTTTTGCCTTTAATTTTGACCTTTTGACACCAAAATCAATAGTGTTCTTCCTTTGGCCAAGAGGAAATTAAATGATACGAGAGGAAATAGAAAATGAAATCCAAAGGACAAGAGGGAGCTGTTCTATATTTTTAGTCTCTCGGACATTTATATAAAGAGTTATCGCATGGAAGCACAGCCAGCCAGACAGACAGACAGACAGACAGAGGAACAACGAAATGATTGTAAGAAACGCCTGTGTGATCCAGGACAACATGTATTGTAAACTGTGTAAGTTTGTGGAAAGTTTTTAATTGACTTTATTGCAAACTGTCCGCAGTGTAATAATGCCATTAAATCTTATTTAGTTTAGTTCAAATTAAATACATTTGTACTTTTGAGAGCAAAATGTATATTTTAAATCTGAAAGTACATTCCTAATTGATTTAATATCAACCATAATTAGTACTTATGCGCCGCAACACTGTAGTAAACAAAAAAGTAAGCAAAATGTAGTAACATATAATACTATATCTTGTACAAGTTTAATTAGAATCACAAATAGGTCAAGCCAATAAACAGTGTATTGAAACAGCTCGTAAATTTATAAATCAACACTAAACCTGATGCCACTCTAACAATACCAAGTTATAGTCTACTGCCGGTATTCGATTTATAGCTACAGTGTTGCGGCGCATAAGTACTAATTATGGTTGATATTAAATCAATTATGAATGTACTTTCAGATTTAAAATATTCCTTCCGGCTCAGTCGGAAAAGATATATTTCACTTGATGCTGTCAACTTGAAGATGCATTATTAGCTTATGAACTCAACCATGTGGTTAAAAAGTGATGGATTAGGCACTAGTAGCTAAGGTAACAGCATATTACTCCGCAAAGGTTACTTGTTAACTAGTTCATATCCAATAAAAATATTTGTTCGATTTATGAACACGTTACCTTCAGCAGATTTATTCTTACAGTAAAGGATATCCTTTGTTAGTTAACCCATCTAGGAAACTCAACCTATGAAGAACCATTCCGCCTGGTCTACTTATAGTAATAAATGACTCAACTCTCTCAAAGAAATAACCGTCTGTTCTCTTAACTGCTGGTAACCTTTCCCGCACTGGGAATATCTTATAGCTGAAATAAAACACCCTGGCCACCTTATTCGGATTAGGTTAAGTGATCTTTAGTTATTCCAAACACCTTTATATTTAAACCCTCTTTAGTACTTCTGACTTATTAAGAGCATTAAAAGTCAACCCTACATCCTGGTATACTAGAAACTTGAAATTTGGTAAAATTCCCCCTTAGTCTGTTTACCCACTATGAAACACTTAATAGTATTAATTTCTCATTTTATATTAACAAATTCAAGTATAAGAGGATTCAAGTGATCAATTACTTTCGGAGATGAGATTTGCAAGGAAGTTAAAAGTACCGTAGTGTTTACTTATTTTCTGGATTTTAACAAAGTTGAGAGTTTGAGGGTGTTTTGCATGTTAATCTTTGGAGATATGAGACAGGATCTTTTATGTACGAAACTTAAAACTCCTAAAATACTTTGAAAGTGGATTTGAGCTAAGACCTCTTGTTTGCCAAGTATATAGCATGGGGAAAAGACTGCACCGGTCAGCCATTGTGCATTTTATGGGGTAATAGAATGACCGACATCTTGAAATTTTTCATTGGTTGAAACTAACTAACGAACACATCCAAGGTTTGTGCAAGTACTGTCTTTGTACTTAGTTAAGTCTGGATATTTAACTAATTCTTCATCTATATTATGTTCACAAGGTCAAATATATGGAACATTCCTAAATCTCGACACTGTCAAGTTTCTGGCCATGGAAACTTATTTTTTTAAGAATATTGAAAAATATTAAAAAGAATATTCGAAACAAATTTACTTCCATCTTTTTAGCGGAAATAGATAAACCTGCAACAAAATGAAATATATTTTTTAATACCATTAAAGTAAAGTACACAGTTGTATCCGTAGATTTAACATGCTGAGTTTTTATTGGTAAGTACAGAGAATACATTCATGACCAATACAATCTAAATATTATTATGATGGCTTTACTTATTTTGGTAGTTGTTAATTAGTTATAAGTTATTGTTATTTTATTTGCCACACGTTTGAAAAATCATTTTTGCGTCCTCTATCCAGAAGCACATTTTAAATAAATTCTTAAGTATAAGTACTACACCTAACTGTATCTCGATTAGCAATGTATATTCAAATGATTTATATTGTTTACGATAAGTGTTTCAAGCAAAAAGAGCTTTTTTATCTATAATTTACAACGGAAACAAATTATTGCGATTTAGTTATTTATGCAACTACAGAATTAATTAAAAAATGTCTTTAATCTCTAATCTACACTATTGCATCATTTTTTCTGTACAATAAATAAAATGAATCATAGAAATAAGCACTAAAAATAGAAAAGTTTTTTATTCCGTAATTGATTATTTTAAACAAATCTCATCTTGCTATTGAGCTCAGACTAGAAGTTCACCAAAAGTCCTGATAGACATTTTATAGTAATTGGAAAATGTTTCTTCGTCGACTCTTGCACTGTAAATAAGCTTTGTTTGGTTACTGGGATGAACCAAGTGTATTCTCTTTTATATTTCTTCTCCTCCTAACTGATAAAGTGACTTTCTTACACTTTCCTACTAAATAGTAAGTACTGCACTGGTAAAACAAACTCCGAGCACAAACAGCAAGAGCCGTGATGAGGTGTAACGTTCCGGCAACTGGCCTTTACCATAACTCGCTACATTGTTACAACGAAATGTCGTGGTAGTGTAATCCTTCTTTGTTGTATACCTGTAGCGTGGTCGGCGGTAGAAGGCTGTAGTCGGCATCTACAGGATTGGCAGCACGTCTATCTTCGCGGCCACCGTTATCTTATCTTCTTACGTCTTATAGATACTTTACAAAAAAACGTCTAAATTTGAAATCAACAATGGAACAATAGTTATGTCATCTGTATTTATTATTATTATTTATTCACGTTTATTTGTTACTTTCGTTTGTACTGTTTTCTTTTTATATTTTTATATTTTATACAATTTTTGCACCTGATGGCACAGAAATATGAGTGCCAATGTTTTATAACATTGAAATAAAAACTTAAAAAATATATATTCATATTATATATATTTTTATATATCAATTCATACTTGCTCTATTAATGGAGGCCAATAAATCAATCATGGTATGTATAAACAAAAGAAAAGAGTGCAAGGAAAATGCCAAGTACACAAATATATTTAAAAAACGTTTAAAAACATCACACAATATGTATAATGCACCAATATATGTTTTTATTCATTTATCATACGTACCAAAAGAGTAGACATGTCTTTACATATCTTTTAAACTGCAATGTAAGGGAGCCTCCAAGAATGTTAATGCTGCAGAACAGTGCAATGTTTAATAAAGTCAGCTTTTGTAGATCAATATAAAGCAATCGAGTGTACAGAAGTGTAGACACATTTCAGCAATGTAAACATGCATTGTAAAGTGTCGCATTCTATGTTAATGCGAAGAAAGAGCAATGTTATCATAGAAGTCAGCTTGACTTGAAGATCTATATGAAAGCAACGTCAGTCTACAGAAGTGTAGACACATCTTCAAGCATGTAAAACATGCATTGTTAAGTGTCGCATTCGGCAATGCTGCAAGAGAGCAATGTTAAAGAAGTCAGCTTGACTTGAAGATCAATATGAAAGCAACGTCAGTGTACAGAAGTGTCAATGTTTATTGCAAATTTAAATATGGCTATTGCTAAAGTGTCGCATTCTTAAATGTTAATGCTGCAGGACAGATATATGTTAAAGAAGTCAGCTTGACTTGAAGATCAATATGAAAGCAACGTCCAGTGTACAGAAGTGTAAACACTATACTTCATCAATGTAAAGATGGATGATTCGCATTCTTACAATATTAATGCTGCAAGACAGAGCAAATGTATCAATCAAACTATACTTTTTAATAACTGTTTGAAGTGTAGACACATCTTCAGCAATGTAAAGATGCATTGTAAAGTGTCGTATTCCATAATGTTAATGCTGTAGAATAATGGAGGGCATAGAAGTCACATCATGGTGGATACAATAACAGCAAGTCCAGTGTACAGAAGTGTAGACACATCTTCAGAAATGCAAAGCAGCATAGTATATTCTAAAAAACGTTAAAGTGCATCAGTGCAATATGGTATAGATGCAGCAATATATGTTTGTAGATCAATATGACAGCATCATCCAATACAGAAGAGTAGACATGTCTTCAGCATATGTAAAACTGCAATTGTAAAGTATCGCATTCTTAAATGTTAATGCTGCAGGAAAGAGCAATGTTAAAGAAGTAAGCTTGACTTGAAGATCAATATGAAAGCAACGTCCAGTGTACAGAAGTGTAGACACATCTTCAGCAATTGTAAAGACGCATTGTAAAGTGTCGCATTCTTAAATGTTAATGCTGCAGGACAGAGCAATGTTAAAGAAGTAAGCTTGACTTGTAGGTCAATATGAAAGCAACGTCCAGTGTACAGAAGTGTAGACACATCTTCAGCAATGTAAAGATGCAAAGATGCATTGTAAAGTGTCGCATTCTTAAATGTTAATGCTGCAGGACAGAGCAATGTTAAAGAAGTAAGCTTGACTTGAAGTCAATATGAAAGCAACGTCCAGTGTACAGAAGTGTAGACACATCTTCAGCAATGTAAACATGCATTGTAAAGTGTCGCATTCTTAAATGTTAATGCTGCAGGACAGAGCAATGGTATAGAAGTCAGCTTGACTTGTAGGTCAATATTACAGCAACGTCCAGTGTACAGAAGTGTAGACACATTCTTCAGCAATGTAAAGCAGCATTAGTAAAGTGTCGCATTCTTAAATGTTAATGCTGCAGAACAGAGCAATGTTAAAGAAGTCAGCTTGACTTGTAGATCGATATGACAGCAACGTTCCAGTGTACAGAAGTGTAGAACGCATCTTCAGCAATGTAAACATGCATTGTAAAGTGTCGCATTCTTAAATGTTAATGCTGCAGGACAGAGCAATGTTAAAGAAGTCAGCTTGACTTGAATATCAATATGACAGCAACGTCCAGTGTACAGAAGTGTAGACACATCTTCAGCAAATGTAAAGATGCATTGTAAAGTGTCGCATTCTTAAATGTTAATGCTGCAGGACAGAGCAATGTTAAAGAAGTCAGCTTGACTTGAAGATCAATTATGAAAGCAACGTCCAGTGTACATAAGTGTAGACACATCTTCAGCAATGTAAAGATGCATTGTAAAGTGTTCGCATTCTTAAATGTTAATGCTGCAGGACAGAGCAATGTTAAAGAAGTCAGCTTGACTTGAAGATCAATATGAAAGCAACGTCCAGTGTACAGAAGTGTAGACACATCTTCAGCAATGTAAAGATGCATTGTAATGTGTCGCATTTCTTAAATGTTAATGCTGCAGGACAGAGCAATGTTAAAGAAGTCAGCTTGACTTGATCAATATGACAGCAACGTCCAGTGTACAGAAGGTGTAGACACATCTTCAGCAATGCAAAGATGCATTGTAAAGTGTCGCATTCTCAAATGTTAATGCTGCAGGACAGTGCAAATGGTAAAGAAGTCAGCTTGACTTGAAGATCAATATGAAAGCAACGTCCAGTGTACATAAGTGTAGACACATCTTCAGCAATGTAAGATGCATTGTAAAGTGTCGCATTCTTAAATGTTAATGCTGCAGGACAGAGCAATGTTAAAGAAGTCAGCTTGACTTGAAGATCGATATGACAGCAACGTCCAGTGTACAGAAGTGTAGACACATCTTCAGCAATGTAAAGATGCATTGTAAAGTGTCGCATTCTTAAATGTTAATGCTGCAGGACAGAGCAATGTTAAGAAGTCAGCTTGACTTGAAGATCAATATGAAAGCAACGTCCAGTGTACATAAGTGTAGACACATCTTCAGCAATGTAAAGATGCATTGTAAAGTGTTCGCATTCTTAAATGTTAATGCTGCAAGGACAGAGCAATGTTAAAGAAGTCAGCTTGACTTGAAGATCAATATGAAAGCAACGTCCAGTGTACATAAGTGTAGACACATCTTCAGCAATGTAAAGATGCATTGTAAAGTGTCGCATTCTTAAATGTTAATGCTGCAGGACAGAGCAATGGTTAAAGAAGTCAGCTTGACTTGTGGATCAATATGACAGCAACGTCCAGTGTACAGAAGTGTAGACACATCTTCAGCAATGTAAAGCATGCATTGTAAAGTGTCGCATTCTTAAATGTTAATGCTGCAGGACAGTGCAATGGTATAGAAGTCAGCTTGACTTGTAAGATCAATATGAAAGCAACGTCCAAGTGTACAGAAGTGTAGACACATCTTCAGCAATGTAAACATGCATTGTAAAGTGTCGACATTCTTAAATGTTAATGCTGCAGGAAGAGCAATGTTTAAAGAAGTCAGCTTGACTTGAATATCAATATGAAAGCAAACGTCCAGTGTACATAAGTGTAGACACATCTTCAGCAATGTAAAGATGCATTGTAAAGTGTCGCATTCTTAAATGTTAATGCTGCAGGACAGAGCAATGTTAAAGAAGTAAGCTTGACTTGAAGATCAATATGAAAGCAACGTCCAGTGTACAGAAGTGTAGACACATCTTCAGCAATGTAAAGATGCATTGTAAAGTGTCGCATTCTTAAATGTTAATGCTGCAGGACAGAGCAATGTTAAAGAAGTCAGCTTGACTTGAAGATCAATATGAAAGCAACGTCCAGTGTACAGAAGTGTAGACACATCTTCAGCAATGTAAAGATGCATTGTAAAGTGTCGCATTCTTAAATGTTAATGCTGCAGAACAGTGCAATGGTATAGAAGTCAGCTTGACTTGTGGATCAATATGACAACAGCAAAGTTAGACTTGGATGTTTGCCAACAAGACGATGTCATAGATGTAAAATATTATTCACAACACAGCTGCTATTATTACACAATTAATTTTCAAGACTTTTTAACAATGCATAATAATGGTATCGTTTTCGCAGATGTGTACCATTATAAGTGCATTTGTAAATTTTTCGTCTTATTGTTAGATCCTACAACCTTAATTAACATTCAACAAAGAATTATTGTTTGAAAATCATATCTAATCAACATTCCCTCTCGTACATCGTATTCTTCAGTCCATCTTCGTGAAAGGTTACGTGACATCTAGGACCAGAAAGGAAATGTAAAATACTATTAATAAACAATCTCACAACAATATCCAGTATTCACAGTGGATTGCTACCTTGTGCTCATTATTGATATTAGAATACCTTCAAAACTTGGAATACACGTTTGGGCTCAAACTCTATCATAAGGTCTATGTAAAAATATAAGCTTTTCAAGAATATTCTTAAATCGTTCGTTTAAAATGAATCAGAAACAATTATTAGTCAATATTTAGGGGCTTAACAATAGCCCTTAAAAGAAGTATATTTATAATAATACAGCTAAGCAAAACTTTCATTGTTCGCCTATTGAAGCTGAATTAGATGAAATATACTTTATACAAACTGTGGGTGAGAGAGAGGGAGAGACAAGGTAAGCACAAGCTGGACGCTAAGCGATTAAACATTTTTGTACTTTATGTCCAGTTATATCCAATCCAATCTTGACAATCCATATAAGATTGGATTATTAAATAGCTGTAATTTGCATGAAAATTTAACTCACTATGACAGCTTGAGGTTAGACTTGGGTTCTTCACCATGCTAGACTCTTCAAGAGGATTTGCCAGTAGGCACTTGGATGTCCATACTTGAGAGGAAAGGAGCATATCGGAGAAGGTCCAAAATGTGAGTAACTATAGGTAAGAGGGACGACGCATCCATTTGAGATACCTGATTAACTTTTTAAAGTTGACAAAAAATATTCGAGAGATATTAGGCTTATCCAATTATAAATATAGATGATTGATAAATTGCTGACAGTTCACCCCTACCTCAAGCAACTTCTCCAGTTCCTCGTTAAGTAACATTTGACGGACGGGTGAGAGCCAGTATCTTCAGTGTGAACTTCCGAGAGCTGGTGATTCATTCTGAAAATGTTCGGTTGACTAGTTCTTATTGTCAATTCCCTCCATTCTAATACGCAATCCTTGGTCGTCTTCTGAACCGAAATCCCATCTAATAAAACACACATCATTTACTATTTGGATCCATCCTGAAAGTCAATTCCAAGAATGAATTTATATTGTAGCTTAGGGACAACCAACTCATTTATGTCTTTAGTTTTACTGAATAAAACAATCGATAAAGTGACAATATTTTTAACAGAGCTACTTCGATATCTTTACCTGTGCATCCTCTTAAAACGTTGCAGGAAATATTGTATAAACCTTATGCCAATTATAATTATAAATAAAATCCTAATAATTCTTTATATATCATTATTTTAAGGTTACAGAAAATACAAAACTCAACAAGAAATTGGCTAGCCTGGTTATTGTTTTTATTTTGACTCATCCTTGAATGTTTCTGACAAAAGAGATCTATTCCTTCTGTATTTAGTTCTGAACACCTGGAGATCCACAACCATAACAGAAAACGGTTTTCTCAGAGAGAGAAATCTACGTCTTATGTAGGGATGGTTCCAAATCTTGAAGGAAGAATCAAGATTGGTGGTCTGCCATACAGCTGCTTTCCAAGTCAAATAAGACTCAATAACTTGAGGAGGGTGTTGATGCGGATGATATGTGACTGATCTTAAACGACCCAACTCGGCCCTTCTGCCAAGTATTATAAGATTCTCTATAGTTTTAATATAACACATGCTTTGCTTCTTCTGTACGAAAGGATTAAGGCTTTTCAAGACCAGCTTTTCAGCAACCTTTCAACTTCTGGTGCATTAAATGATAGTCCCTCATACAATAACTCAAACTCGGTACTTAGTTTAACCAATAGTTTAATCAATTTTAAGATTACTCGAGTTCTTCGTCTGTTTTAGCTGCAATTCTATTGATTCTAACATGCAAATGATACATCCTATCTTTTAGCCGCTGTAAGTCTAAATAATCCTCATTGCATCATATTCCTTATCAATAACACAAATTTTTATATTTCCCCCCGCATATTTCATGCTCCTTCTGTGCATCCAAACCATTGACAACACACTCGTCTATCCTAAAATTAGTAGAGAAACAAGGGGCTTTCCAATATTCCCCAGCACTGCCTCTATGTTCAACTTGTCCAATCATGAATTTGTACTCCTTCTCATCCTTCCTCAAGTTATAAGCAGTCATTTTGGTCCTGAGCCATTACTAATATCAACATGTTACAAGACAAAACAAGAAACATACAGAACATGTACTGTAACAGGCAACTATGAGAAACATAACGAAAAAATTCATTTAAAAGACTGTTTCGCTGTATTTATTAAAACAAATAATTATGAACTAAATAAATTTTCCACTGAAATATGCGTAAAATGAACTATACCATCAAGGCCTCACGCTTAAAGTGCTATTTCTAACCTACACATGTGGTAATAAAAGTGGTACTTAAATAATGGCGGGGTTGGAATGTTGCTAAGAAATTATTTCTAAAAAGGGTGCCAACTTATTTGCATTACGTCACGGATTGAGAACTAAGAAACTGTCCCCGTCTATTTCAGCAAGTTTGTGGCAAGTACGTGGAATGGTGAATAAGTCCCTCACAGCTGATCGATGTTGGCTTAGACCGACGTTTACAATGTCTATTAGGCTGTATAAAAAAATAATACTGGGTTTAGTGCTTGGGGTATGATAGTCTTAAAAATTAATTACATAAGTTTACAACGTCTAAGTGAACTGTAAATTACTTGAAAAAAAAACATAGTTTTTTTAGAGGGATCCGCAATGTACACAAAATCCCTTCACATAATTTTTTGAATCGTTCAATTACACTTAATTAGGTAGTTTATTAATTAATTATATTTATTAGGGTAGATAGACAGGAGAATACATTCTTAAATCGCTTAAAAATTATTTATTGACTATCATAACTGTCAGTTCATTAATTATGATTTAACATAATAATCCATGTACTTGTTATATGTTTAAATTTTATTTCCAAAAACTTATACAACCAATGTTTTGTAAAAGTTTTCACAACAAAGTTTCTTCCTGTAAATAAAATAAATTAAAATTAACTTCTTTTTTCCAAAGTAAAATTGAACTAAAAATTTTACTTAATTGTAAAAATCTAAGAAATGAAAGATTATAATTTTACTCAAATTAAAACGTACTTTTCTCTATTATAAACGAGGCTAAATAAACCGAACTAAACAGGGCAGTTTTTGAAGACGATGCCAAATTTTAACTAGCCAAATTAATTATGTGATTTAAAGGTAGTTGGATGTAATTATTTTAATTTGTTGGTTACAGTAACAATATTTTCAATATAAAATTGAAACAATAAAGTATACCACTGAATTTGTGCATTACCTACATAACGACAGTGTAATTAGATATTCAACTATCTAATTACACGTTTTGTTGTAACGTAAAATAATAAACATTATTAATGTTTATTTTAATAGCTAATACAGCATAACACACTCAATTTAGAACTGCAACTGGGAGAAATTGTTATATAATGATTAACTTAACTTATATCGATCTATACACTCGTATTTCTTGGCGCTGCTTTTAAAAATTTTGTAGTGTCGGCTTTGAGCAATTTTTAACTTGATAGTTTCTTGATTTTGTTAGATGGTTTAATATTTAATGTGAAATTGTTTTTTTTGTTTGATTAAACTGTAGTTTTAAGACTGTGCGTAAATACAGAATATTTGCACAACAGAATAAGAACTATTAGAAATCAATTTATATTATTTATATAAACAAAGGAGTCAAAGGAGCACGCTGCTGCCACATACTCAGCAGGAGGTCTGGCCAGAGACAATGCGGGGTTAGACTGTTTGTTAGTCAAGACACCGTGATTACCTCCAGGCCTTAGTCTAGTGTTATGTTGTTTGATTCGATTTCAGTTTAATTAAATTTGATTTTCTCTATTTTCTAATTTGTACTCAACTGTTCCTGAATACTCGTGTTTTTAAAGTGTTATTGTGAGGAAATTGAATTAATCTTTTATTACAAAGTGTTACACACTCAAAAAAAAAAAAAAACATTACATGAATCTTTGTTGTTAAAAATAAGTTCTTTTACTTTAAATGAAGACATAATTTCTGTACATACAAGAATGTTATAGATTAGATAATAATACTTTTTCATGTCAATAAAATGGTTACGCTGAAACTTATATTAACACAAATATAGCTTTAGCGATTATTTGGTAAACACAAATGTAATAAAACCGCCTGTAATACGTCATTTTACAAATCATTCGGAAAGTGTCTCATAAAAATGAAATTTCCAAAACTAGGTAAACCCCCCAGTATGTAGTTACAAGTTATAATTATTACTCTATATGTGCAAATGACTGGTATTTTTTGTGCGAAAACTCCACGTTATATTATATCCTTTTACGTCATTGAACCGTGCATTGTTTAATAAGACCTATTATTTTGGTCAGTGAGAATTTATTTTTTTAAGTAATCTTGTATATTTATTTAGAATATTCATTTAGCAAACACACTTAGTCTGAAAAAAATTGGTATCCTAGTTAGTTTTCCAGAGTGTGAATATTAAATTTAGCTCCAGTTCACCTTCCTTTAGTGTAGCATCTAGAGTCTGATGCTGTCTCAGTCTTGACTCCTGGAATCTGGAACTATGTTCGTTAGAAGAAATTCACAAAACGAAGCATCTAGACTAAAAATATAGTGAATAGGGGTTTATGTTGGTACATCCGGTGCAAAATTTAGAGCACTACGATATTTCTGGTACGATCTGAAGCACTACGGATAAATGGAGCTTTTTGCACTAAACGTACTATGGTAGGAAGGGTTGATTTAATGTAAGTTTTGGGTTTAACTCCAGGTCACCTTCCTCTTGAAATCAGCATCTGGAATATTATAACATATTTTTGATGTAATGAATTCGTTTCGAGCTTCTTCGGCATCGAATTTTGTGGATCCCCCCAGAAGAGCGTGACTCCAGGAGATCTTGAAACAGCGTCTGGAATAACTAAGAGGAAGTTGAAGTGGTGTGGCAATTCAAAATACAAGACAAAAAGCAAATTTCTAAGAAACGGTACCCAACATTCTTAATTACAATACGTTAATGTTTGGTCTTATAATGTTTGAGATGTTACAAAGTGTTCTTAGTTTAATATTCGACCGATATGGCTCATGGAAGCGTGGTCATAATATTATGGGAATGAGTTTCCTGAAAGTTGAATAATTAAATATTTTAACATTTCAGTTTACACGGTCTTGTCTGGAAAGTTTGCTTCTTCATGTAGAAGCGTAAGGTACTGTAAAATATGTTCATTCAAAGTTGAGAAACAGACAGTTTAAGAGTTAACTTTTACTCTTTTCCTTTGAACTTTTTAAGTTTATCGATACCACACATAGACACATTATACAAATATAGTCATCATTCTCAAATGTGGCAATCCACTTTTTTGTTCTTATGAAACACTCTGTAATTTTTAAATATTTCCTTAAATAATGGCGATGTAAAAGCACATAGTGATTATATATATATATATATATATATATATATATATATATATATATAGCACTCTGATTTTGTTTCCGTGACACCTACTAAACCTTTCAAAGTTGCCAAGATTCTCTGTTACTTACGAACTATAGAATCAGCACGCCAATGTATATTATCATTGTACGGAGATATAACAACACCCCTGTACGTCGTTGACTACCTGTTTGTGCAACTCGAGTGCTGAGTGGTCAGAAAACCTCCCATGGGAGCAACCTCGTCCATTTTGATTGTAGTCCTCACGGTAATGGATTCCTCTGTGGACCTTTCACTCGGTCGTTCAGATTTTATTTTGATTCACTTCTGTAGCAGCTCGTCCATTGTTAAACCTCTTTATTTAGGGAACATTAATTAGAAACTTCTCCATATATAGAGCTAATATTTACATTTATTTTAAGTATAGTTTATTTATTATAAATAATTTCTTAAGAATTTTCCAATGAAATCGTCTTTTTGTTACTGGAAATCTTATGTTTCCTATTTTTAGTTGCATCCAATTCAGAAGTAAAAAATAAAATTCCTCTTTTATTTACCTGACTGAAGATCAAAACTGAGCGTACAAGCCGATGAAAAATTATATTAGATCTGTCGGTCAAGACAAAAATTGAAATCTGAGGAATCTACGTTATAGCTACTGGCATCTTGCCAAGTTTGAAACTTAGAATATAAAAGCCGGTGTGAAATTATACTACATCTGTCGGTCAAGAACAAAATTTGAAATACTGATAAACCTGAGATCTACGCTATAGCTACTGGCATCTTGCCAAGTTTGGAACTGAGCGTACAAGCCGACGTGAAATTATACTACATCTGGCGTTAAAGAACAAAATTTGAAATACTGATAAACCTGAGATCTACGCTATAGCTACTGGCATCTTGCCAAGTTTGGAACTGAGCGTACAAGCCGATGTGAAATTATACTACATCTGGCGTTAAAGAACAAAATGTGAAATACTGATAAACCTGAGATCTACGCTATAGCTACTGGCATCTTGCCAAGTTTGGAATTGAGCGTACAAGCCGACGTGAAATTATACTACATCTGGCGTTAAAGAACAAAATGTGAAATACTGATAAACCTGAGATCTACGCTATAGCTACTGGCATCTTGCCAAGTTTGGAATTGAGCGTACAAGCCGACGTGAAATTATACTACATCTGGCGTTAAAGAACAAAATGTGAAATACTGATAAACCTGAGATCTACGCTATAGCTACTGGCATCTTGCCAAGTTTGGAATTGAGCGTACAAGCCGACGTGAAATTATACTACATCTGGCGTTAAAGAACAAAATGTGAAATACTGATAAACCTGAGATCTACGCTATAGCTACTGGCATCTTGCCAAGTTTGGAATTGAGCGTACAAGCCGACGTGAAATTATACTACATCTGGCGGTAAAGAACAAAATGTGAAATGCAGATATATACGGGATATCTGCTAATGCTATAATCTAAGCTTGTCAAGATTATAACTGAACATAGCAGTCTATGAAAAATACTGTAACATTAAATCTGTCGGTCAATATTAAAATGTGTATAACTGATGAATCGTTTTCTGTAAATTTAAACTAAAAATATTTTTTGTTAAAATTTTGGATTAATTAGAACCAATTTGATGGGTTTTTGTCATCGTAGATTGTCAAAGATTGTGCGGCTGGTACAAAGAATATCATCTGCTTTATTCGGTTTGTACTTCAATATATCGTATATAGCTTATATCCGGTATATCGATTATGCGCTAGATACGATGTACCGATAGCAGTTGTTAAATGAACACTAACTGGAACATTATATCATAGATTTCAGTGTTAGCAGGACATATTAAAATAATAATATATGTGCATTTATTCCTTAGAATTTGCTTTGGTAGATACAAGAGAAAAGTTATCAGATTAGATAGATATTGACCCAAGTCTACTGTTAAATCTTTGGAAATTTATAAACACAACTTGTAAAAACTTACTGTTTCCAAGTCGAGTAAATATAACAAACTTTATCAATAAAACCTAGAGAATGGTGTCTCGTGTACACAGCATGATGACATATTTTCTTATTTTGTGCTTCTACACCCTTGAGTCAAACTTGGTGGTCGATTTTTTCCTGACATCAATCAAGTCATTTATTGCTATTAATCGTGTAGCTTCAGTAAAATTGCTCACTTGACTTTTAATCATTAAATACAATCACAGTTCCAAGGATATCCCAGATAAGAACTAACTGCTGGAACACTGTAATAAACTGAACACATTTCCTTAATATTAATAATATGAAGTTAGTTAAAAGATCTGCAGTGCCTATTATCCGACGCCATGGAATATCACTAGGAGATTATACCTGCTTCAGAATACCCTCCCACTCCAGAAGCAGCATACAAGCTCTTATATTACTAAGTGCAATGAGAGGGTTCATCTTAAAATTTTCTCTTAAGCCTTAACTGTTCATCCTCTTCAAAACATGTTTCATTAGTTATTCAACAAGGTCTTTAGAAAAATTCTGAAATAAACAATGAAACGTCTCATGATGTCTTTGTAGTCTTCTGATAACGTGGAAAATTCTATTTTTTTCCTCTTCCACCTTCTTTTTACATTCTCTGAATTATTGAACTTTAGCTGATGAGACATATTATAATTGTCACTATAGCGGTAAAATAATATGTATGGAAACCATGGATATTAATAATGCGTTACATATTTTAAAAAAACATCAAGTTTAGTTAATTATTGTTCAGATGGAATATTTTCGTAGAAAGTATAAAATAAATTCGTCATGTCCTTTAGAGTTTACGCATCAGTTAAAACGAAAATTACGCAAAGCCCAAAATATAGGTTATAATTTAAATAAAAGTAAAAAAATATAAGTAATCTTTATAAAATTGAAAAATATATTATTATCATTATCAAAAGATATTATGATGACCATAGGGAATTTTTATTTCCTTTTATAGTTAATTCTTTATTTTGTTTTATATGCACTGTTTATATCACGCACTACTACAATAAACTGTTCGTCTATTGAGGTTTCGCACTCAGCTAGATAAGATTACCATTTACAACCAAAGAAGATGCACTTTGAGTTAAAATAGGTATGGCAGTTTGAATTTCCTGTCAGTTCTAGTCCAAATTTTGAAATTCAATATCTTGTTTCGAATAGCAATTTACAAAAAGGGTTTGGATAAAAATTGTGACATTTAAACTTGCGACAAGTAGATGCAAGAGCAAAATGTAATTATCTTAAAATGAAAATAACAGTTATTGAATTGTAATTCAAGATAATTATATATTCTTTCAATAAAATCTAATTTAAGTTCACAATGAATCCATAAACAATATTAGAAATATGAGTTTCCTTAGACAAAAGTTGAATAAAGAAAACCGTTTATATATTTACCACAAAACCTACCTTATGAAAGTATACAGCGAATCAACTCCCTTGGGACGGTAACAACTTAGTGCCGATTGAGCAGTCGGATTCCCTCCCTCGGGAATCCCGCAGTAAGTTCCGATTGTGATTTGATCTCTCTGGATACGTTTCTCTAGCATTAATATACTCTGCACATTATGTGAGTCTTCAGTGAACCAACTCCCTCGGGACGGTAAAAACTTAGTGCCAATTGAGCAGTCGGATTCCCTCCCCCGGGAATCCCACAGTAAGTTCCTATTGTGACTTGATCTCTCTGGATACGCTTTTCTAGTATTATTTCGACTCTGCACATTATGTGAGTCTACAGTAAACCAAATCCCTCGGGACGGTAACAACTTAGTGTAGATTCAGCAGTCGGATTTCCTCCGCAGGGAATCCCGCAGTAAGTTCTGGTTGCTACTTGATCTCTCTGGATACGCTTCTCTAGTATTATTTCGACTCTGCACATTATGTGAGTCTACAGTAACTAAACCTCTCGGGACGGTAACAACTTAGTGTAGATTCAGCAGTCGGATTTCCTCCCCCGGGAATACCGTCGTAAGTTTTGATTGCGACTCGATTTCTCTGGATACGCTTCCTTAGTATTATTTCGACTGTGCACATTATGTGAGTCTACAGTAACTAAACCCCTCGGGACGGTAACAACTTAGTGTAGATTCAGCAGTCGGATTTCCTCCTCCGGGAATACCGTCGTAAGTTTTGATTGCGACTTGATTTCTCTGGATACGCTTCCCTAGTATTATTTCGACTCTGCACATTATGTGAGTCTACAGTAAACCAAATCCCTCGGGACGGTAACAACTTAGTGTAGATTCAGCAGTCAGATTTCCTCCCTCGGGAATACTGTCGTACGTTTTGATTTTGACTTGATCTCTCTGGATACGCTTCTCTAGCATTATTTCGACTCTACACATTATGTGAGTCTACAGTAAACTAAATCCCCTCGGGACGGTAACAACTTAGTGTAGATTCAACAGTCGGATTAGCTCCCTCGGGAATCCCAGAGTACAGTAAGTTCTTTTTGTGACTTGATCTCTCTGGATACGCTTCTCTAGTATTATTTCGACTCTACATGTTATGTAGATTACCACTGGGTTTCTTATAGATATCTTGAAAAAACCTTTATGGATAAATAGAAATGTTTGATTTAAAAAAGAAAATTGTAAAGTTTAATATTTAAATTCAATGATTGTTCAAATGCAGAGTGGCATAACGAAGTAATAAGGGAATGGTATGTGTTGTATGTTCTAGTCATGAAACCAAAAGTGTTTTTTAACAAAAATATTATTTTATTCTTCTAAAACGCTTATTTTATTCGAAAAATACCATATGATTTTTTATTTTTAGTGACAAATTTGTATAATGTAAACAATAGATTATTGGTTATGTGTTTTAGTCTGCTGTGGTTAAAATTGAGATTGAAACGGTCTTAATATTAATATTTTATTATTTTGTACTAATCTGGCTGTAGAAATCCATGACAGTAGAAGTAATTTTACTAATATATTTAGTTCGAAAACACTTTACTTGAAGTTTTACAATAATCAAATCAGTTTTATCAATTATTGTCATTAATGTTAAATTACCAGTACAGAAAACGTCTGTAGTGTTCTCGTAGTGTTCGTTAGAAATTGATATTACAATATAAAAATATATGCTCTATTATCTGATATATTAAATTGTATAACTTACAAGAAATAATGAAATCTTCACATATTATTATCTATGAAACCACATCACAAAACTTCACTTATGTAAACTATGAAACCATATTACAAGACTTCACATCCAAAGTATATCGTTGTCTGTTAAAAATCTCCACGGACCTTGAGTACCTTCATAATTTAAAACATCAATAATTACATCGTTATGTTCAAAATTCACTGGTAAATTTTCAATCATAAAACTTCTTTTTTTATCCCAATACAACCCAAATGTTTCATCTTTTGCTCTATAAAGAAATGTTTTTCCAATTTCACCAATTATTATATCGGTTGTTCCAGGACTTATTGGACCGATTACTGTAGATTCTTCAACAATTCTAGGTCTAAGCGGTTTAAAAGATGGTACTATTGATAATCTCTTATTCTGTTTCTGGTATTGAATTATCTGAAATCTTTCGAAAAACTGGAAATAAATCCATAATATTTTGATTACCATTTAAAATTTTAAATTTCAGCTTAAATATTTTTAATATGTGTTTAATTTTGATTTTGTTTATGGATTTAAATTTTTAACATAGTTGTTATTAATTTAAAGATATTTTCATTATTCGAAATATAATTGTTGTTATTTTACATTTGATTTTTTCGGATGATATTGATTGAATTTTTTCGATATTTTTTCATTAAAAGTTTGCAATAAGAAAGTATAAGATTTTCTATTTATACCATAGATACGCCATAGATTCATTTATGTAGATTAGGCAACAATATTTTACTAGTTTTCTATTGTCCTCAAAAGTGAGCTAGAAACCCCATATTATAATCTATTTATATGTATTAAAAGTAAAAAAAGAAAGAGTCCTAGTAAAATATTGACAGGAGATAATAAATATTACTATGTAGGAGATTCAGACATGTCGATCCCAGAGTTCCAGTGACAGAACAGTTTGTGTCAATCAGCTGTCATGTACATCCGCCTCAGCAACGGGTAGTAAAACGTCAGGTATTGTTGATTCCATGGAAGATGCGTATCACCTGTCATCATTGGAAGACCTGCCGAACTGTTGTCAACAGATGAGTTACTTTTTATTCATGGATCACTTGGGAAAATAATAGATTATATTTAATTTTCTTTACGTAATAAAAAGAGATAAATTTGCCTTTGTACAAACATCCTAATAATATTATAAATGCGAAAGTGCCTTTGTTTGTTTTTTAATTTTACACGTAAATTACTCAACTGACATGGTTCCTGGGATGAATAGTCCTATGTCTATTCGTATTTCGAAAATCTCTCCGGGCTACGCCCCACTGGCCACTTAAGCAGTTAAAAACCCCATCTTGGTCTCTAAAGTTCTGAAATATTAATACTGAAAGTGCCTGTCAAATTCGATGAAATATTCTGTGTAAACATTGCATTGTGATGGCAAAACCGTGTGTTTAATTAATTTAACAAATATTTTAAATTTTTTTACATTTATAGTGTGAACAAATAACAAAGTAACACACTTCTTATTTTAACATAGCATCGTAGCAACAAGGATCAATTGATGTAGATTTTACTAATCAACTAAATTGTGAATGAGTTTATATCAGGTATTGAAGTTTGCTTCCTTAGACCTAGTGGGACAGCATATTTATAGTAGCTGGAAGAACAAAAACACCGGATGGACTGGGCATTAGCATGTTTCAAGAAACCATTCACTCTGTGACTGCAATTTGAAGAAACAAGAGAGCGCAATCATTCTGTGATTATAGCAAGTGGAATTACAAAGCAATACACGAATCACTAAATGAAATTTTTATGATACACCGTTGAGGGGCCATCGCATCCATTTATCACTGATTAAGTATACGATGCTGCTTAGGTATACAAATAGTAATATAATTCCTAGACTGGGCCGAGGAAATAGTATGATATAGCAAATATGGATTGGGAAGCAAGAGCATATTACTGCATCACGTATTATCTCATATGGACATATGAGTGATAACTGTCATAATGTAAGTATTATTGATTTTGGTTTTACTGTTGGTTATACTGTGTTTAATCTAATCTCATTTCAAAATTATATGTGAGTATATATATATATATATATATATATATATATATATATATATATATATATATATATATATATATAGACATATGAGTATATATATATACATACACATACACATATGTATATAGTTTCTCGGGGTAAAATAGCAAGCTCCTATTTTGTATTGACAATGTAATAAATTTCAATTAGAAGTGAAAAACCTGAAATAATAGTAAATCATAATTCTGATAACCTCTTGGTCATCTTAATTATGAACACTGAAAAATTGATAATTCGATTTAAAAAATATCATAGGACCCTATCATATTACATCATAAGTACTTCACTTAGAAACTTATGAACTTCGACTTTCTCTAAATTAGAATACAAAGTTCATATGTTCTGAAACCTTTAGAGCTAGTCAATCAAATACACGGAATGTTGTATAGATATTGCGTGGAAAGCCGCGGGTATGTGCGAGTCAACAATAAATAGGTTTATCTTTATCAACCTTATTTTTACAACAAGACAGAAGGTAAGCTATGGTTACATATTATATTTATAACTTTCAAAAGCAAGTCATATTTATTGTAATAAAATAATGTAAATGTAAAAATGTAATATGCCTTTATTCAAGAGGCGGATAGGACTATTTTGCCCTCTCTACCACTCAACATCATATAATATACAGATATGTACATTTAATTACCTTAAAAACAATAAAAAATTACATTTTAAATCAAAATTTAAAAATTAACTAAAATATATACTACTATGTAATAATTAAAAATCAAATTTATCAGCTTAATATTTAGAAAAAATTCAAACAAAGATAAAATTAAAACTTTAAAGAATTTCTTGTTATTGCTACATTTATTCTCTCAAACACACAGCCTGACCACAAGCACGCCACGAGCACCGCCACTCGTCACCCCTACAGACCGCCCAGCAACAAGTCCTTCTATAATACGGATATCATCAGGAAGAGAGTTCCAGAGGCGACATGCCTGAACAGTGAACGACTTACTGAAGAAGTTCGATCGATGAACAGGAATTGAAAGTAACGTGGATCCCCTTCTCGTAGGTCGCTCACTTATATCGGAAATAAATTTGAAATTTTCGGACAGGTAAACAGGTGACTTGTTTTTTTATAACTGAATGTAGAGTTGAAAGAATGTGAAGTTGGTGAAATTGTTGAAGTTTCAGAAGCGATAGCTGTTTGAAAAATGGAGAGTCACATGCTCATAACGTCTGAGATTGAAAATAAATCTGATACAATAGTTTTGAGCACGTTGAAGATTGTCCGAAAGCTCAACAGTCATCATGTCACTGATCACAGCGTCACATTAGTTGAAGTGTGGCATTATGAGAGTTTTAACCAGCATAACCTTGACACTGAACGGTTAGATATAAAGCAAAACGCCTTAAACTGTGAATGCCAGCAAATACTCTATTACATGTAAATAATTTATTGCTAAACAAAATAAAAATACATTACACACCGTTTGTGTACTAACATCAGCATAATATTTCCTCTGAGGTGTGACCTTACTCCTCTGAGCAATGCTTCCAAAAAAGGAGTTCAATATGTAGGAAAATTGTTCGGGTGCTTGAACACAAAAATTAGTCATCAAAATTTCTTATGTAAATCTTATATATGACATCGCTAAGTCATTTTGTAACTAAAACTAACTTCAAAATATCTGCAAGCTACGGCTCCATCTATACTACAATTCATCTAGATTTATAAAACTACGGATGAATATATTTTAAAATTTAATTCAAATTAAAACGCCGCGATTTAATAGGGTTGAATTTAAGCACGAAATCTAGTTTATTTTATGTTAATCGTTAAACATTTTTTATTGAGCCATTTCTATTTTATAAGGTTAACAAAAGTTACCTGCAGTTGATACAAAATACTCTATTGAATAGAGCAGGTGCTGCATAGGAATATTCCTATTTGTATGACATAAGAAAGACTTCTGAAAATAAGCGATAGTAACTAAAAGATATTTCAATCCTGATCTATTTCAGAATAATTGAACCTTAAGAGCAATGTATTGAGACGTGGAAGTCAGAGCGCTTCAAGGAAGTTCATCAGTTTTTATGAAAATAAAAGTACACAAATTTCTCTACATAACATTTCAAATAATAGCTCCAAAATGTTCAGTAACTCTTAAAATATTTATTTCCAGAGTAATCTTAGTGAAAGCTAATGTAATAATATGATGAACCCCGATGATAATTTTGACTCGTAAGTAGATATGTTTAAGGTACATACAATTTCAGTGTAAATTGTGAACATGTTAAAAAGTCAAACAATATAGTCTCTAACACTTATTTAAAGTTTAGCCCATGAAAACGTGACAAATTTCCCATAAAAGCAATAGACTGTTTTGCAAGAATGAGCTTCCACGGAGCGATCAGCTTAGTATAGCTGGGTTACTTCCAGCGGTCGTAGCAGACTCAACAAAGAATAATCAGGAGACCTCCAACCATGTCAAGGAGTTGGGTTGGTGGCTCATACAGATGGTGATAAAAATAACCCCTCAAGCTATAAAGGTTTTAAAATTACCTCAACCGAGAAAGTACGCCAACTCCTTGAGGAGACAGCTGCGGTCGCGGCCACAGGAATGGATATCCACGTTTTATGGTAACAAAATGAATATGGCAACTCCCAGAAAATAACTCGCTTAACCATACTAAATCTCGCTTCGTCGTTATTAAATACCTAAGAACGTATTGAGCCCGGCTCAAACTCCAAAACGATATTTCCAAAAAAAGGTAACCCCAACGCGGCCGCAAGCTTACCAAACTAATCTACCTTATGCACCACGTCAGTCTATGGCCACGACTACAACAACCTTGGTATCCTTGGATAGAAATTTACCACTAGTCGAGGCCTAAATCTCAGGCTAAAATGAGTTTCACATATAGCTGAACAATACAGATATTTGCGAGATAAATCCATAGGCGCATTTAGGATAACCAAAAGGGGAGGGTTTAGCACTATACATTTTCCGTACCTCCCTGTCAAGCTGGGGTATGGGAGCACTCCCCTAGAATATGTTAAATGCTAACAATATTAAAAATTGCAAGTTTGCAGCCGTCTGAGATCATATTATTCTATTTTATGCTCTAAAGAGACGGCCACCTGATAACAAACAAATTTCTAGAGAACGACGCTATATTAAAGACAATAACAGAGGCTCGGAAAATAGCTACATCATAAGAGTTACAAGACACAATACAATATTCTTTCTTGCCTATATGTGCGTGTATTTGTATTACTTAAACAATGTGCATTTTACATTCAAATATTTTTTTAATTTTAAACCATGCAATCTCTGATAAAAATATTAGTATATAAATCCTCTATTAAATACCTGTATTTAATAGAGCTTTTTTAATTTTACTTTTCTTTTAAACAAATTTTGAGGAATTAAATTATAAATTGTCTGATTTTACCGCTGCTGAGTGGTAAAATCAGAAACAACGAAGTCGATGAGAATGATGCCAAGATTATTACAAATTAGCCTTTCAAAGAGATGGCCGGTAGGCGTTCATGGCCATTACTCTCTGTCTCCTCCCGAAGCGCGGAAGTGTGGAAACGACAGTGGCTGTAATAATATTTGCCATCCCCTACAGATGCCGACGGACTCGTCATCCCGAGAAATTACTAAGCATGAGTCTTATATTTTACTATATGTCAGCTATTAAACTTAAAATATTAAAACTAATAAAAGTAAAACTGAACTATGTAATATGGTTCGGCTACGAGTATACTTTTAGCTTAATAAGTTGAAATTTACCTAGAATATTTGTATCAATGGTGATGGGAGGTTACAACCCCTTAAGAAACCCCCTGGATACGCCTATGGATACAATGAAACACCAAGAACAAAGAAAATTATAATAAAGAAACTAAATTAAAATTTACACTATAATGCAAAAACTAAACAAATCTTAGTAACAAACTCAAACTAAGGAAGAAATTAAACTAACTTAGACACTCTGGTTGTCAATTTTAAATTACTTCAGTAACAAGTTAAAGTTCAACAACTTTAAGTGACGGATTTAAACGGAATAAAATTAAATAATCTCAGCAGTCGAATACCAAATTAGAATTTTGGTGTCAAAACAAAACCGAATATGTTAGCCAAATATAAATTATTATTGGTAGCTGAGTTTATTAATAATTTAACTTATAAGAGAAACGTTAAACCGAATAAGAACTAAACACGAGCATTGGTTCGCTCGAAATCGCGCCTAGCTCGACTTGCTCGGGAATTGCTCCACTAAAATATATTTACACGGGCGTCATAACCAAGTTCTGGCACTATAGTCTCCTTTGTTAAGGGGGTAAAGTGTAGTCACTGGACGTGACGATGGTCTGGCGTTACATTCCCGAATAGTGACGTCACAGTTTTTGTGGGTGTACTTCCAACGGTGGCGACCCATCAAACCAATCTGTTATATACGGGAGTGACCAGACGCAACTGCAATATCTACAATATATACGGAACACTCTCTCGACCGACTGGCTCGGCTCAGTCACTACCTCCATCGTCTTCCACTCTGCTCCTCTCACCACTCAGTGGAACTCGGGTCTACCTGCATGGCGAGGGCTTCCTGCTGGTGCTTGCCTGACTCCTGCTCATCATTGGTGTTGTTTGCCACCTTCTAAAAGTTGACCCGTTATAAAAAAGCATTTCTTGTTCACATAATTTATATTTCACATGACGTACTTTTCCCTATTGACATGACCAAAAAATATACAGAGTGTTCCGAAAATATACAAGCGTATGTGAGTACTAAACATGTCACAGTTGGCTGTCATCAGTTGTCGGTTGCTCCTGGCTTGTGCAAGCGTATCTTTAAGGTGGTCGTGTTCGCTTATGCACTGATGGATTTCATTGAAACAAGCTCCATTGGAGTTTTAATGAAATTTTTCAAATAGCTATCTAGTACATTTTTTAACTATAAGAGTTATTTTTTTTGTTATTTGACTTTACATGTTTTCAACAGACGCGATTTTGTTCGTATAAAAGAAAATACTCAATTAATTTTTTACAATTTTGCTCTCCTCTATTCAAATATATATGTGCCAAATTTGGATTCCTTAGCTTAAATAATTATAAAAATATTACTTTACGTATAAAAAACTCAAAATTGTGGCAAGCGGTAATTAAGCGACACATTTTTCGACCTGTATTTAGAAGAATATTGTACTTGAAATGATGAAAAATATCACCCATTGCAGTTTTTGACACCTTTCGTGAACACCCTGTATACACACTCGGTCTGAGAAGCCTCAGTGTTTAACTTAGACCATTGTAATATTCTACCGATCTCAGATATTTTCGATGTCATATTAGCGTTTAAATTGCTGCCCTGACTAATGAAATATATAAATTTGTAGGTTTTAAACTTTGCTTACTTCAGGCCATTTTCATCTATTTCCAGTTTTGGGTATTTTCTGTGCCATATTATTATTTACATTGATCCCCTGATCACAAATTATGTACATACATATATGGATCAAAGAGGTTTTTTAGATCAAAAAGCGTCTGGTTCCATTAATATAAATCTACCATAAACAAGTTAATTTAACTCAAAAAATAAATATTAATAAACAATGTTACGTAGTAAGTTGTTTATTTTAATAGAAATAGTAGTTTCTGATATTTTGAATACATTATTTCATAAAACAAGTAGGGAACTTACTTGTGAGTGAGCCGGAGGCTCAGTCTCCACTGTGGAGCTAGTTATTAGATAAGCAAAGCCTATCACTTAGCTACACCTTCTCTACTTCTGTACATTACTTGAGTTCCATGACAATGCTACAAAAAATAACGAAAGTGTCGGAGGCTCTGTCTTCACTGTGGAGGTAGTAATTAGATAAGCAAGCCTATCTCTTAGCTACACCTTCTCTACCTCTGTACATTACTTGTGTTCCATGACAATGCTAACAAAAATAACGAGTGAGTCGGAGGCTCTGTCTCCACTGTGGAGCTAGTAATTAGATAAGCAAGCCTATCTCTTAGCTACACCTTCCGTACCTCTGTACATTACTTGTGTTCCATGACAATGCTAACAAAAATAACGAGTGAGTCGGAGGCTCTGTCTCCACTGTGGAGGTAGTAATTAGATAAGCAAGCCTATCTCTCAGCTACACCTTCTCTAGCTCTGTACATTACTTGTGTTCCATAACAATGCTACTAAAAATAACGAGTGAGTCGGAGGCTCTGTCTCCACTGTGGAGGTAGTAATTAGATAAGCAAGCCTATCTCTTGGGTACCCCTTCTCTACTTCTGTACATTACTTGTGTTCCATAACGATGCAACGAAAAATAACGAGTGAGTCGGAGGCTCTGTCTTCACTTTGAAGGTAATAATTAGATAAGCAAGCCTATGTCTTGAATACACCGTCTCTACGTACTGTAGTACATTTCTTGTGGTCCATAACGATGCAAACAATAATAACAAGTGAGTTGGAGGCTCTGTCTCCACTCTAGAGGTAATAATTAGATACGCAAGCCTATGTTTTGGGTACTCTGTGCCTACCTCTGCAAGTTTCTTGTGTTCCATAACGATGCAATAATAATAAGGAGTGTGTCGGAGGCTCTGTCTCTAATATAGAGGTAATAGTTAGATAAGCAAGCCTATGTCTTGGGTACGCCGTCTCTACCTGAGTACATTACTTGTGTTCCATAACGATGCAAAAATAATAACAAGTGGGTCGGAGGCTCTGTCTCCACTCAGGAGGTAATTTAGATAAGAAAGCCTATGCCTTAGGTACACCGTCCATATATGTGTACGTTAATGTTGTGACAATGACACTAATACTGAAAAATACACTGCATTTACTTTGTTTTACAATAGACAGTAACACAGTTATATACTTGTTTTGTATTATTAGTATCGTAATTTTTAATTTACAAAGTATGATTATCTTCTTAAAAGGCTAGAATTTAATTCTTATTTTATTCCGCATATCGTAGGAAAGCGTAAAACGAAAAGTTTTACAAATCTTTGCTCAGGCCACTTAAAAATAAACTTTTCTAATTTCCTACGGGCTGAAATTTTGTGTAATTTAAAAGATACATATTTTTAAATTCATTTGTTGTAGAAAAAAGGGTAGCCAAAATTGTTGAACGCAAAAAAAGTGAAAATTTTGTATTAAAATTTCCGCTTCTGATGAGATATCTTAGATATTACAAATCTTATTGCAAGTTTTCATTGTAGATTTGGCAATACTGATTTCCTACTGTCTGTCTGAATGAAACCCGATATTTATTCATCACTATAATAGAGAAAATGTTTGCTTGACTGGGTTTATACTCATACCATGCACTGAAGGTATGGTATAGACTGAGATATCACGGATATAAAATCTCTTATTTGATGTTTTCTTTTATGTTGACCAACAGTGCTTTATGTCCATTTGGCTTAAATCAACCCGATATGTGTAAATCTCTACAATAGAGGACGAGTTTGCTTGACGGTGTTTATAATCACAACATGCACTGAATGTATGGTATAAATATAGAACTCTTGGTTATAACATCTATTATTTGATGCTTTCACCTGAAATTTAGTAACAGGGTATACATTTCGTACTAAGCACTGCATGTATTGTAAAGATACTAAATTTCTTATTCAGTTCTCATTATATGCTTAGCAATAGTGTTATTTATCTGTCCGACCTAAGTAAACCGATATCTATACATCTCCTATTGTAAACTACATTTATGGACTGAATTTTTATTCTTTCCGTACATCCAAAGTATATTACAGACTAAGCTCTGTGTGATATAAAGATCTTATCGTAACATTCATTGTATATTTGCAATAATATTTTGTGTGTATACGAAATACAGTAATGTAATCCGATATTTACGCATCTTCACAATAGAGGACTAGGTTGCTTGACTGTGTTTATACTTCTACTATTCACTGAATGTGTATTTTTAGGAATAGCTTTTGCATCTATCTGGCTTTAAGTAACCCCATATTATCTGTGCAATAGAGGACAAGGCTGCTTCAATGTATTTATACTTATGCTATTCACTGGATGTGTGTGTTTAGGAATAGTCTTTGTATACATTTGGCTTAAAGTTATCCGATATTATCTGTAAGTAGAGGACAAGGTTGCTGCACTGTCTTTATACTTATACTATTTACTGAACGTGTATGTTTTGGAGTAGTGTTTGTATACATTTGGCATCAAAATTAACCCCATATATTATCTCTTGAATAGAGGACAAAGGTTGCTGCACTGTCTTTATACTTAAACTATTTACTGAACGTGTATGTTTTGGAATAGAGTTTGTTTACATTTGGCATCAAGTTAACCCCATATTATCTCTGTAATAGAGGACAAGGTTGCTGCACTGTCTTTATACTTATACTATTTACTGACGTGTATGTTTTGGAATAGTGTTTTGTATACATTCTGGCAAAAAGTAACCCCATATTATCTCTTGTAATAGAGGACAAGGCTGCTTCACTGTCTTTATACTTATACTATTCACTGAATGTGTGTGTTTTGGAATAGTGTTTGTATACATTTGGCATAAAGTAACCCGATATTATCTCTTGAATAGAGGACAAGGTTGCTGCACTGTCTTTATACTTATACTATTTACTGAACGTGTATGTTTTGGAATAGTCTTTGCATACATTTGGCATGAAGTAACCCATTATATGATCTGTAAATAGAGGATAAGGACACCGCAATGTGTTTATAAAAACGTGTAAGTTTATACAAAACTTATAATATTCACTGACTATGTATGATTAGGAATAGTGATTTTTGCCTGTCACTCATAATGCATCTAGATATTTATATATCTCCAAAATAGACGATAACGTTGTTTAACTGAATTTTCACTGATACAATGCATTACAAGTAAACAAACTACGATAATGGTGTTTAATATTTTATATTACAAACTCCCTTATAATACAGCATAACCAGGATCTTTTGCACTTCTGATGTCAAAACTAAAATTTATATCATTGATGTTTTTGTCTCATCACACAAATTTCACATATGTTTTCTACGCATGCATCCGTTAATTGTTACAGACCCTTGTTGTTAGGATCGGTATTCCGAGTCGTAACAAACCTGTTGATGAAACTGTCTGGAACCTTCCATTGTAACACTGTATCTCAAGTGGTCCTTGAAATATCGTGTAGAAAGCAAAGAATATTTTTAACGTGTAGTGATGCAGTGATGACGTTCAGGTAACGAGGGAAAGATGTAGACATAAAGTTATGTTCAGATTAACATTAATCCTCAGACGAAAGGATTCAATAATGTTTCTTTAAGTGCATAAAGTGTTCCAGTAATTCAAAACTATAGCAATTATAGTACCCTCAAAACAATTACTACTTTATAATGAATTATGGGTAAATGTTCTTTTACCATATCCCAATATTTGTAATAAGACTGTTGTTTAAAATTGAAATTATCATAACCAAACAAAACTTTATCACTGCGTACTTTCTAGTGCTATACATAATTAATGGTATCACAAAAACAGCACACTAATCTAAATTTTTGCACTGTAACGAGAAATTTATTTAGTAATGCACCTAGACTAATATTTAAAAAGCCTCAACATTAAAAAAATGTACAATTATGAATTAAACTGCAACCTGATGAACTAAACCACAGTTGTAAAAACCGTTTTGGCTGTGAACATTGTTCTAAGCCTCGCTGCAAAACTTATAACTTAATAATCAATTCCAAAACTAACGGCAACAGCACAACAAAAAAGAATTATCCAATAATTGGTAAACTAACTTGTGAATCCAACAACGTTATTTACCAATTGTCGAGTAATCAACAATTGTGTACGGACAAACTGGGTTGTTCAGACAGTAACTCAATTGCATATTAGAATGAACAAAAACCGCCACGATGCAAACCTGTGAATCCAATAGAACAATAATGAACTCGACACTAAGTAAGCCTAAATTAAATAGTTCTTCAGGGACCCTTATACATTACAATTTATCCAATCTAATCCAGAAACGCTATTATTGATACACTAGATCAGACAGTAACTCAATGAGAATGGCAAACCTCAAATGTGACCCATCCAATAGGGTAACAATAATGAACTCGATGGATTCTAAGTATGATAATCTAAATGGAAATGATATCTAAGTAAGCCTAAATTAAAATAGTTCTTCAGGGACCCTTATACATTACAATTGATAGTTTAAGGAATTAATTAATAACACAAAAAAAGGAATTATCCAATAATTGGTAAAATGACTTGTGAATCCAGAAACGCTATTTACAAATTGACAATTTTGTAGGGTCAAACTAGATTGTTCAGACAGTAACTCAATTGCATTTTTGAATGAACAAAAACCGCAACGATACAAACCTCAAATTTAAATCTAATCTTAATTTGACATGCAATGGAGGAACAATAAGAAACTCAATGAATGTTTTTCTGTGAAATGCACTATCGAAAATCAAAAACTAAGTAAGCCTAAAAGTAATCAATAAAAAATAGATTATAAGGGCCCCTTTTTATATTAAAATTAATAATGAATGAATTGCATAAAAGAAATTGTATCATTATCTTTTAGTTAACAATTAAAATTTTGAATTTTTCTTTTATATTAATTCCTTAAATTACCTAAATCGAATGCTGAATTAGCTTATTTAATATAATGTCTCTTTTACAGTGCAGAATTATTTAAATACTCTAATATAATTATGGTAATTAAAAATGTACTTAACCGGAATATGATTTTTGTTGTGTTTTTTATATGTATTGCAAATATTTCTAAAGGAAACAGGATTTTTTCCAGACATTTGCCATCGTTCAGTGATACAAAAAATCAGTAACAGTACGTTTCGAGATCTGCAATCTGATCTCTTCTTCAGGTAAATAACTAACCTAACACATAGTTACAATCTAGGTTAAAATAAACTAATCAAACCAGAGCGTTATGATAAGCGTAAGCCAGTGTGTTGTGTGTCAGCTTCACTAACTCTAAAACATGCACTCAATGAAAAACTAAACACAAAACTAACTATTAAAACTGAACTACAGAATACAGGTCACAATAGGTCTGCATTCTTCGGTCAACCTCCTAGGAGTGATTATTTTGCATCACTGATCAATGGCAAATGTTCATAAAAATCCTGTTTCCTTTACAATCTTTCCATTGTCAAAACAAACTCCAAACAAAGAAATAGTTTGAGTTAAATTAAAATTTACAAATATAAATGTAAATATATTTTATCTCCTGAAAATGTACAGTATACAGACAAAATATAGATAACTTAATTATAAATGAACTATTTGTATATTTAGGATTATATCAGTATTGTTACCTAGTACAACAGATATAAAAGTTGCAAAAAATAAATGGGCCTGTTTACTGAAGGGACAACAAGGGTTGCTCTTGTGATTCGTAACGTCGACTAGGTTTGATAGCGGACAAACGGCATTCCCGTATATAGCTTTACGTGACCTGAGTCACAATGCGTCTGATCTGTAACAAACTATTTTGTGTACCGGCAACACAACAATCTTATAAACTTCACAAAACACAATTTAAGTTATTTTTTATATTCACATGCTATTTTACAAATATGTTGAATGGAATAACATCAAACTGTGGGCGAAGTTAATAATTGAGCCAAGAACATTAGTTTAACTTGCAGCGTAGAGTTTTAAGTAAAGTTATTTATGAAACCTAATTATCCTGGAACATTAGATTGCTTTTGTTTATTCATTTATTTATCTTATTTTATTTACATGCTATAAAACAGGATTTACCCTTAAAATATCACAGCAGTTCAAAAAAATTTCAATAACACACATCAGTGGCTTGAGTTATAAAGTAGGATCATAGTAAACTGTCTTCACCTCTGGCATACATATAATAATAAAGACAACCTTTGAAAATCTGGCAACAAGAATAAATGTTTATACAAAATATATAAATAAACAATATAAATAATATGAGTGTAATATAATATAATAATAACGTAAAAATAAACATAATGTAATAATATAATAGATAAAAACTTAATAAATATAATATAATAGTAATAAATATAATATAATAGTAATAAATAAATAAACAAATAAACAGTAACCCACATACAAAACGAAACAACACAGGGAGTAACCTATGGAGAACGTTGACTTACGGATCTCATGACAGCAATGGCTTAATTTTCTTTTTTCAAAACATTTAAACTGTCATGTCAATGTCGATCCCATCCAAGAATATTGTATTATAAGACCTCATAATACTTAAAAAAAGAAAGAATGCACGCGCCACAGTGCGTGTAATGGCAAATTAAACGAACATTTGTTTCTATTGTTGAAGTTGGGCACACTTACCCTATTCTTACCGCTATTCTTACTTTTCGATTATTTCGAAGCTTTCTAAGTACCTTAGGTAGTTAGTCTACTTTGAAGTCATTGTGCTTCAAAGTAGATTGACTCTACTGACTCAGTTTCGTAATTACTACACATGCTCAACCGACGACGTTCATGAATAATGGATTGCTCGGAAATGTCCTTTGACATCTTAACGGGACTGGCTGGAACTGGTATTCGTTAAATGTCCTTTCAATCCTTAGTTTACGTGCGTTTTGATTGACATATGTTGCTCTTTGTACTTACAGGTTTTATTTCATAAGTGTGAAAGTGTAGTAAAAACGTTTTATTTTCCCAGGTGAAATTAGGGCTTAGAAGCCCTCTCTAACACTTAATCTGGCAACCAACGGCTTAAAGGTGACTTCCGAACCACCACCAATGGCCGAGAAGGCGGACTGCTTGCAAGGACGAGAGGGAGGGAGGGAGAGAGAGAGAGAGAGAGAGAGAGAGAGGAGAGAGAGAGAGAGAGAGAGAGAGGAGAGAGAGAGAGAGAGAGAGAGAGAGAGAGGGGGGGGGGGAGCGCGAGCGCGTACACCTTAGAAAAGAATGAAAATAAGCCAATAATTAAATATTACCACATTTGTATACAAACAATCACCTAATTAACCATTGGGTAAAGTATCGTTTTTATTCATATTTTTTAGGTTTTAAAAGGTTTGTAATTGCTCCAAGAGTCTTCAAGGCAATAATTGCCTTAATTAGGTTTTCCTCATTAAGGAGAGTTAATGTCAACTCAGTTACGATTTTTATCATACATAGGTTTCTAATAAACATAATTGCTACGTATATCTTTCATTTTACTCTAAACTATCGTTCATTTTAACGACAAAATATTAAAAATTCCAAACGGAAAAAAAATTATTATTGAAAAATTTTTCATTCGATACAGTTTAAGCTTTCTACAAAATGAAATTGAATAAAACGAGCTGATTAGTGGAGCCCAGTACGTGAACGTATTAATCAGTTAGTTACATGCTGTAAACAGTCTACGATAATTAGGCTCAACTAGGTACAATGTTTTAGTGACCATTACTTCATAAATGGTCTATAACCTGATTAATATTCGCTTTGAGCAATCTATAAATCACTTGGTTTTTCTATTTAAGTTACTTATTCAGTGTTTATAACCAGCTGTTGTCCGCAGCTTCACAATCCCTTTGCTAGCGTTCTGGTAGTTTCTGAGCTAAGTGGTGTTTATTGGAAAATACATCGTCCGATATGCTTTAAAATAACAAAATGACGTTTAAACGGCGGTGTTTGTGAGCACTGAAGTTAGATATTGAAATTATGTCTGTATACAGGTCTGTGAAAATTTCAGCTGATCTGATAAATAGCCTGAAAACTTTAGTAGGTCTTATTGTCCATAACATTATTATACGAGTTGTAGGCTTTGGTATTCTACCAGCCACGATGTTGCGTCGTGTTATATATTCGTGTTCGATAGGCCTAAGTGTTTCGTTATACATATATTTACTTAGTCGTTATTTTGTGCGGTAGTCTTAAATTTTAATCTACGACGATTCCAGATAGATAATCCTCACTTTTAATACTTATTGACGCCACAAGATGGATTATTTTAAGTCGAAACTATAGTAGCGTTATCACTATTGTTTGAAATGTTTGACGAAGGTATGTTTTAATGTTAAAATTCGGTAGTTGCTGTCAGAGGTGCAGGACCCTGAAGCAGGTTCTCACACTTTATCTGTAAGTACAATATTTTCGTGCTCGATTTGTTAATTTCAGAGTTAAAGAAAGCTTTTTTATCAAAATATTATTAAATTTCCAAAGTAATATGGCGTACTTCATGAATTATTTTAGTATTAGTTATGGTGTGGAAGCAATAGAAACATTTTCATTCAGAACTCAGTTTCCTTTCCTGGGTCATTCCAACTCATTGTTTGAGGGTCTCCTCTACTGTTAAGGTTATGTTCACTGCGTTCTCTTATTTCTTGGGTTTATTCCTAGAACTCGAAGAAATTTAAATCTGACCTCACTCCTCACTACTATAACACGATATCGCTGCTCTGGACGGTTTCCACGAACCTATAAGACATCGTACTTCGTACCTGTTTGCAATAATACCAAGAAAGCTGGTTTAGGGTAATTTACACGGGTTTTTTCATTAAGATCGATCTTATAACAGTAATTACCTCATTTATTCGCTTAGTACTCTTTTGAGGAGAGATTTTTTGTAGTGGCTATTTGTAGGAGTAAAGGAAAAGAAGTTAATTTCTAAATTAAGACGATTAAAAATTCTACCCAAGAGTTAGGAAAGATGAAATAGTGACATTGTTCGTGCTTCCATACGATAAAAATATCGCACGAATTGTCTGTGTGACTAAATTTTTTCGTTTGGTATAATAATTACATGGCCAGAAACATAAGACTTCTGATAGTGAACTGATAAACACATAATTTCATAAAACCTCCTGATACACAATGTTTTTGCTGGTTCCACAAACTGTAGTATTACTCGAATGTGAAGAGATCTTATTTATAAAAGATAACATAAAATTGACCATGGTGAAACAGCCATTCCCTAAAATTAAACTATTTCGTCATGTAATACTATTTTTATGAGGTTGGGAAAAACGATAAATAGATGCAATCAAAGTGTTCAGAACCTTTAAAACTGTACATAGATTCATTGGTGCCAACTTTACCATATTATTGCCTATTTTAAGAAATAAAAACCTTTCTATCCCAAGTTCGTCTTGGAAATAATCCATCAAGTTAACTCGAAAGGATGAAACTTAGTCTCTAAGCCAAATTAGGATGGCTTAAATTTATACAAAATGGCAACTTTAAAAGTTCGAGTTTTCAGATTTTTCACAATTATATCACATAAATTATATAAAAATCGGATAAAAGAATTAGAAGAAAGAATTGGCCTAGAGGAAAATCATTTGCGTCCACCTTCTTTTGTTTTTAAACTCAGTTCTTTAAAATATAACGATTTTACAAAGTTGGTAATTAAAGGGATCAGCAACACCAGGTTCTCCCGCGGTCAATTGAGTTGCCTTTTAATTCTTTATCTTTCCAACTTCTCCTAATAGTCGGCTAATATTGCAGTTTGAGAGACGATTAAAACTCCCTTTCTTTTCAAAGCAAATAACCGTAATCGCCACATAAGTATTTTGTAGCCTAGGTTATATTAATTATCGTTGCGAAGAACGTGTACTTTTTGGTATCATATTATATGCTATATAGAGGGAATTAATAAATTTAGATTCACATTTTAATAACATTATAAACTCATATAGATAAAAATTTAATTAAAATCGTTGACAGCAGCATTTTTAAATTAAATTATTTCCTAATTTATTAAATTTATTGTACACGCAAAACCATGTTAGTAAAAAGAAACGCTTTTTTAATAAGGACAATAATAAAAAAACGAAAAATAAAAAACCCTAAGCATTTATAAATACGTCTAGTTAATATTACTTTAAATATAGCGTTTTAACCGTACACAAATAATCATAATATATTTCAAATAAATATTTTAACAATAAATTATAATTCAGAATTAAAACCTAAGTTTCGATTTCTGAACAGTTAACCAATAAAGTTATTTCGCTTTAACAAAAAAAGAATAGTCCATACTGGTTAATAACCATTTGGAGATTGTAGTTGACGTAGATGGAACGTATCATATTAATAGTAGACTATAATATAAACGTATACTAGCACAGCGCAATGTAATATTTCAAAGCTTGGATTTGATACAAAGCACGGAATATCAATTAACACAAACTGCCTCTTCAGTGTTCTCGAATAAAAGGAATTTTAATTAAATACAATAAATACAGCTAATATACAGTTTGTATATTTTACTGCCTCATGCATGCCAGACAGGCCAAACACTGTACTCTACAATATGTGGGACTATTATCCTGATTTATGGTAGCGTGCGATAGTGTCACCTGCAACACAACATATTCAACAGCGGTGCGATATGGAAACCTAAACTGTGCCTAATGTGCACCACTAACCATTGCAATTACTGACTCATGCTACAATGGCTGTTCACTGTACTCTACAATATGTGGGACTATTATCCTGATTTATGTTAGCGTGCGATAGTGTCACCTGCAACACAACATATTCAACAGCGGTGCGATATGGAAATCTAAACTGTGCCTAATAATGTGCACCACTAACCATTGCAATTACTGACTCATGCTACAATAGCTGTTCACTGTACTCTACAATATGTGGGACTATTATCCTGATTTATGTTAGCGTGCGATAGTGTCACCTGCAACACAACATATTCAACAGCGGTGCGATATGGAAACCTAAACTGTGCCTAATGTGCACCACTAACCATTGCAATTACTGACTCATGCTACAATGGCTGTTCACTGTACTCTACAATATGTGGGACTATTATCCTGATTTATGGTAGCGTGCGATAGTGTCACCTGCAACACAACATATTCAACAGCGGTGCGATATGGAAACCTAAACTGTGCCTAATGTGCACCACTAACCATTGCAATTACTGACTCAAGCTACAATGGCTGTACACTGTACTCTACAATATGTGGGACTATTATCCTGATTTATGGTAGCGTGCGATAGTGTCACCTGCAACACAACATATTCAACAGCGGTGCGATATGGAAACCTAAACTGTGCCTAATGTGCACCACTAACCATTGCAATTACTGACTCTAGCTACAATGGCTGTACACTGTACTCTACAATATGTGGGACTATTATCCTGATTTATGTTAGCGTGCGATAGTGTCACCTGCAACACAACATATTCAACAGCGGTGCGATATGGAAACCTAAACTGTGCCTAATGTGCACCACTAACCATTGCAATTACTGACTTAAGCTACAATGGCTGTTCACTGTACTCTACAATATGTGGGACTATTATCCTGATTTATGGTAGCGTGCGATAGTGTCACCTGCAACACAACATATTCAACAGCGGTGCGATATGGAAACCTAAACTGTGCCTAATGTGCACCACTAACCATTGCAATTACTGACTCAAGCTACAATGGCTGTTCACTGTACTCTACAATATGTGGGACTATTATCCTGATTTATGTTAGCGTGCGATAGTGTCACCTGCAACACAACATATTCAACAGCGGTGCGATATGGAAACCTAAACTGTGCCTAATGTGCACCACTAACCATTGCAATTACTGACTTAAGCTACAATAGCTGTTCACTGTACTCTACAATATGTGGGACTATTATCCTGATTTATGGTAGCGTGCGATAGTGTCACCTGCAACACAACATATTCAACAGCGGTGCGATATGGAAACCTAAACTGTGCCTAATGTGCACCACTAACCATTGCAATTACTGACTCTAGCTACAATGGCTGTACACTGTACTCTACAATATGTGGGACTATTATCCTGATTTATGGTAGCGTGCGATAGTGTCACCTGCAACACAACATATTCAACAGCGGTGCGATATGGAAACCTAAACTGTGCCTAATGTGCACCACTAACCATTGCAATTACTGACTCAAGCTACAATAGCTGTACACTGTACTCTACAATATGTGGGACTATTATCCTGATTTATGGTAGCGTGCGATAGTGTCACCTGCAACACAACATATTCAACAGCGGTGCGATATGGAAACCTAAACTGTGCCTAATGTGCACCACTAACCATTGCAATTACTGACTCAAGCTACAATAGCTGTACACTGTACTCTACAATATGTGGGACTATTATCCTGATTTATGGTAGCGTGCGATAGTGTCACCTGCAACACAACATATTCAACAGCGGTGCGATATGGAAACCTAAACTGTGCCTAATGTGCACCACTAACCATTGCAATTACTGACTCAAGCTACAATAGCTGTACACTGTACTCTACAATATGTGGGACTATTATCCTGATTTATGGTAGCGTGCGATAGTGTCACCTGCAACACAACATATTCAACAGCGGTGCGATATGGAAACCTAAACTGTGCCTAATGTGCACCACTAACCATTGCAATTACTGACTCAAGCTACAATAGCTGTACACTGTACTCTACAATATGTGGGACTATTATCCTGATTTATGGTAGCTTGCGATAGTGGCACCTGCGATACAACATTTTAAGCAGCGTTGACGTATTCGCAGATATAATTTCGGCAGGAAGCAGTAAGTTTCTACCGTATTTTGCTTTGTAGTTATGAGATGCCTTGTTTTTTAAATCTGTCTTTGTGTGCCGTGTGTCGGTGCGTATGTGTGTTTTGTTGAAATTGTTTACCTATGGTCACTTTGCTTGAAATATTGCTTTTGAAGTTGATTGTGGCATACGTAGGGTATGTGAACTTTCTTTCCGTTATGATGTTTAGCATCAGGGAGTCGAGGTGTAGTGCTTTATCTCAAGATAATGAAGTGAAAGGTCTTGTAACAAGTGTAAAAGTATTTCCGGTGGTCTGGCTAGTCTCATCTCTCAAGTCTAGTGAAAATGAGGAAACTGAATCAATTAAAAGTATGTTAGCTAAAGTTAAATCAACTTTATACGCCACGTATCTTTAATTTAATGCTTTAAATTAAATAAAAAACTAATTGAATAATCATGACAAATTTTATAAGTATTTAGATGATGAGTTGTATTTTACACGTTATAGCAGTTAAACTTACTTTTTGATTATATTATTTTCTGCCAAGCTCAAGAAAATTAAAAAACGTATATATTTATGGCGATTGTAATATATTTCGGTTTTAATAATTTTTTTGCAATTTTTTGCCCTTTCTTCCCGATAGAGGATGTATATATAAACAAACATGTCTGATAAGCCTACTCTGTCAAAAGATGGATTTTACTCTTTTATTACATTCATGGTAAAAGTTAAATATATGATAACTTTGAATTTTATAGCTGCATTACAATACTGACCGAGCACTGCATTCCTAATATTTGCTAAAAATTACAGTGTAAAGTATATTTTTACTATAACTTTTCATATCCTAATCCAATTTTAACATCCATATTTTCTCACTCTGTGCTAAAAGCGGTTACAGAAAATATTTAAATTAGTCTAAAGTGTTTTTAATATCAAGCTTACTTTATTGCTTTGAAGACTATAAATATTAACAAATTGATAATAGTAGTAAAATTAATTAAATATATGGTTGTGCTGTCATAGAAAATATTTACACAGAACAGTTGATTATATAACTATCTATGACAGATAGTTCGTGTAGCACCTGATTGACGTACGTAGAATCCAGAATTTATATGTTGAAATCTATCTTGTGCGTAGCTACAAATTATATGACAGAAACACATGTGATTTGGAATATGTCAAACCAACAGCAGAGCTTATCGTAAAATACAGCACACTTTGTCATGATAACATCTCGGCCATCATGTACCTTAATGTGTTTCTGCTTTATAACTTGTCATTACACACGTCACAAGATATATATAACTTCATTACAATGCTGCATTACAATGATTGGCCATTTGTTTGTTACTGTTCTTTTAGAATTTCATACATTCTTTTTACAAAGTGATAGATAAACATAAAATTCAGTATCAAGTATATATACATATTTTTGTCCCTCGATATAGCAAATTAGTAAATACAAATTATATGACGGAAACACATGTGATTTGGAATATGTCAACCCAACAGCAGAGCTTATCGTAAAATACAGCACACTTTGTCATGATAACATCTCGGCCATCATGTACCTTAATGTGTTTCTGCTTTATAACTTGTCATTACACACGTCACAAGATATATAACTTCATTACAATGCTTGGCTGTTTGTTTGTACTGTTCTTTTAGAATTTCATACATTCTTTTTACAAAGTGATAGATAAACATAAAATTCAGTATCAAGTATATATACATATTTTTGTCCCTCGATATAGCAAATTAGTAAATACAAATTATATGACAGAAACACATGTGATTTGGAATATGTCAAACCCAACAGCAGAGCTTATCGTAAAATACAGCACACTTTGTCATGATAACATCTCGGCCATCATGTACCTTAATGTGTTTCTGCTTTATAACTTGTCATTACACACGTCACAAGATATATAACTTCATTACAATGCTTGGCTGTTTGTTTGTACTGTTCTTTTAGAATTTCATACATTCTTTTTACAAAGTGATAGATAAACATAAAATTCAGTATCAAGTATATATACATATTTTTGTCCCTCGATATAGCAAATTAGTAAATACAAATTATATGACGGAAACACATGTGATTTGGAATATGTCAAACCAACAGCAGAGCTTATCGTAAAATACAGCACACTTTGTCATGATAACATCTCGGCCATCATGTACCTTAATGTGTTTCTGCTTTATAACTTGTCATTACACACGTCACAAGATATATAACTTCATTACAATGCTCCATTACAATGATTGGCCATTTGTTTGTTACTGTTCTTTTAGAATTTCATACATTCTTTTTACAAAGTGATAGATAAACATAAAATCCAGTATCAAGTATATATATATATATATATATATATATATATATATATATTTGTCTCTCGATATAACAGAGTATTAAAAATTAATTTTTGAGTTTTGATATCTTTTCAGGGAGTCAAATACTAAGACTTCAATTGCATTTACCTTATTGAAATCCAGTATTTGACAATGATGATTTAAAACTTTTATTTCGTATTTATTTATTTAATAGCTAGTGTAATAACTAATTAAGTACTATGAAAGTATAAAATAACTAAGTGGAACGTTTTATATACTATATTATAAATGTAGTGAGAGTAAATAGATATTATTTAAAATATTTATAAGCCGATTTAGAGAAAACAACGTACATAAAAATTACTCATCCAATTTAACAAGACAAATGACAATAGTAACACTCAACTATTGTTCTCAATACTTTGATAACTGTAATGGGGACTGAACAATGACTGCGATATCATATAAATTGTAAAGCGACATAAAACAAAACGGTCCTTCAGTAATCCAAGTGGGAAATGTTCTTGTGAATGTGAGTGGTAATGTAAAGCTTGTTTGTAATGAATTTAACTCTTATAGTCTCAGGATTGAGAAATTAAGTTTTTTGTTAGGTTTTATTTAATGATAAATCCTCTAGATGTGATGTGCATCTCAAATGTCAGTTACTCACGATGTTGTTTAAATTATACAACATCTTAATAATTACTCAAGTTTTGGTGTTGCTATTAAGTATTTTAAATCCAATGTTTTATATTTTATTTCATATTTAGGTTTCCAAACAGTTTTAGAAAATTTTAATTTAGCTGATATTGTAGCTTACCAATTTATGAATCATACGTTTACTCTGAAATTTAATATTACTTTTTAAATAATCTACGTTGTGAATTGAAAAGTTGAATTATTAAAAAAGAAAATTATTACTAGGTGATATTGTGAATAAAAGTTATAGTACACCTAGTACTGTGAAGGAGGGCATTAGAGGGGGGGAGGTAATTTGAAAGAAGGTATTGTGAAGACTGAGCAACAGGAATTAATCAAGGTCCATTAATGTCATGAATATTAAAACCATTCTTGACTCAGGGTTCAATATTTTTATGTATAGTGTATTAAACAGATAAAAAATGTTTTTATATTTCTTGTACATAGTTTATCTGTAAAACTTCTGGCTTGCCAGTCAATTGCATTAAACATATTTCTTTTATCTTGTACATCGATGAAGACTCCTGGAGCAATTTGAAAAAATGTAAAACTATTAGTTATAAAAAAATACACTTTTCCAATATCATTTATTTTTTGAATTTATTCTTTCTAAATTAAAGGTTTTCGTCAAATTATTTATTAAAATTAATAGTCAAATACCAAATGGTGTAAATATGCAATTACAAAAATTTGGAATATTTCAGCCAGTATGAAATATTATAGATGACTACAGTTTAGCTATTAATAAATTGAGAAGAAAGTAGAATAGTATTTTCAATAGAACATCCTTCATTATTTATGATCTTTTCTTTATTTGTGTTTATGTGAAGTGATCCCCTAGCATTTAAGTCCATTGGTTTTGTTACTTCTTTTAATAATTTTATATTTCTATTTGATATTATATGCACTGATTCAATGCAGTCCTTGGCTACAGTGGAATTTTCAACTCTTCTATATTTTGCGTGTGATAATCCCTTTGAATCTCGTTTTTATTGTTCTTCTTGTTTATCCAATAGAAATTTGGTCACAGTCATCACATCTTGTACATTTCCCACGCGCTTTTACTTCTTGACTTCCAGTACTTATCTCTATGTTTATTTTTCTTCAGTGCCCACTCTTTGATTTCCTCACCTCTCCTGGAGATATTTTTCTTTGTTACTTATTTAAATATTTTTAGTGCGTGGTTAAACACACTTTTAGTACATTATTCGTTATAAATTTTGTCTACAATTTAATTAAGAACTATTATTTGAGTAATATTTTTCTAATCAATGACAGATAGTTATTGTACCACCTGATTGGAGGCGAATCTGAAAAATTCCCAGACACAGATAGTTTTCGGTTTCATTTTATCCTTATCCAACAAAGAAATCACAATGAACTAATTTTTAACCGTCTTCTCTCTGTGATCCATTATGCTTCATGCATCAATAACCGCAGTCAACTTGAAATCAGCCGACTTGTCTACCATAATGTTGTACTTGAAGTTGATGTCACACTTGTTGGTTTTAAATCAATTGGATTGGTAGTTAAGTTCATCTCATACACTAGCTGGGGTGGTTCTAGAAGAGAGAGCAAAGCTCAAAATCTTCAACTGAGAACGCTATAGTACAGTTACAAAATGAAATATGCTGTCTATCTGTACCTGGTGAGACGAAACAGCGTCTAAAGAGTTCCACTAAGCGGGCTGTTCCTAGCCGCAAACCGAGCTTTCGCAAGGCGAGAGGGCGCATAGTAGCGAGGTTGTTCTTAAACTACCTTTGCCTCCCGTGGGTTCGCGCTTCCTTTTGTCAACCAGACCCAACCATGCATCTTCAAAAACGTTGCGACTGGATACCGCCAACCACCACATTTTTTGTTCTAGAGGTTTTTGTTGTCCACAGTCACCGGAAACTGTGAAAAGGCGAAAGCCGATACGCTTAACGCTCAGATGGGTTGACTGCAATTACTTCATTTGCGTTTAAGATGTCTGTTTCTCGTCAGGTGTGCGAAAAAGCACATGACGCTAGAATCACGGATGGATCACCCGAGACGACTCATGAGGAGATAGACAAGTTCTAGTGTATCAAGATCTTCATAGCCAGGAATGTACTTGGTGAACAGTCTTCTCAGTTGAAGATTGAGAGCTATCTTCAAGAACCATCCCAACCAGTGTAGGAGATGAACTCAACTACTAAAACATTCCGGGCTAAGAACATCTTGATTTTAGTCATTATAACCGATCCTGGGCTATCTAAAATGAGCTGTAATTTTTATTTAATATATATGATAATGATAAATCAACATCGAAATATATAAATCAGAGGGGACTATAGATAGAGGCTGGTAAAATGTCAAGACCCAATAAAGAAGAGGCTAAATTGTTTAAAAAGTGTTTAGCAAAAACGCACATCCTACAACGATTTCAACACTGCGTGTATAAAGTTTGTTAGTGAATAAGCGTTCCAGTGAAATTCATCAACTACAGTCAAATAAGTTGTCTTAAATTTTAGTTGGTTGTTTAATTAATTTTACATGACGATTTTTATTTTAATAAGTTTTTAATAACAATCTAATATGCTATTGTGCTAATCAGTCACAAATATGTCATTAACAATCAGTTTTAGACTGACCTAGTCAGATATTTTCTATATTTCACTAAAAAGCTGATTCCAACACTATGCAGTGAAATATCACTCAGGTTTACCAAACATCCGAATAGTAGAATTAAAATTCCCTTCGAGCCATCATACAAAAATCGGGGTTTTATTATTTGACGACGGAATTAGAACATATATTGAAATTTTGAAATCTATAAAAATCTACTTTATTCAGATTAAGAAACTTGGTTGTTGCGTTAAAGTCGCTTTTCTGGTCTCGACAAAATATTTTATTGGAATATTTGAAAACTATAAGAAATTTTATGTAGATTTTCCGTAAAAACATTCGATAACAGGTACTAATAAGATATTTATGAAGATTTGAACAAAACAGCTTTTTTAGCGCAGCGAGTGAACGAGGCAACTTAATCACATTAATTATTCGGTCATTGTACATACATTTGTCCTTTTAATCATCGCTGTAACCCCTAAAGTTTTAAGATCCTTGCTGAGTAAAAATGCTGACCATTAAACATGAAGCCCTTACTTTTTGTTATTTAACATTTTTATGGCTATTTTTGGTCACATGTGTTTTAATAATAAAACTAATACATACAGTTACAAACATACGCAGTATTGTCTCCAAAATGAAAAAATGAGAGTTTAAACACATATTTTCAAATCTGATATTGTAAAATAACCTTTCCCCTAATCAGTTGATTACTGGACACGTCTATGACAATAAACCGAAACCTTTACCCTTGTAATAAGAGCTTCAGCGCCATAATTGCCTAGCGCTACTGGGTCAGTAGTAGTTGACTAATCAACCCTAGGGCTTCAGGGTCATTGAGTCAAATGTCAGTTGACTAATCGACCCTGAGGCTTCAGGGTTTTTGAGTCAAAGGATCCGTTGAGTAATCGCCCTCTTATGTCTTTTTTGAGTTTCGGTTCAATAAAGGCCGTTGCGTAAGCGATCTTTAAATGGAAATATTTCAGCTAATCCTGAAAAGTTTCATCAATTCTACGAATCTTTTCTTAATTTTCACCCTTTAATTTATATTTGGGCCTACCAGCAGTGTAACGGCCAAGTGAATGAGAGAAGCAGTGACGAAAGGGTTGACGCATTAACCATCTCATTTTGCAGTTTACGCTCTGTAAAAAAAAATATTGATCGTTGGGTAAAAATCTTTAGGTTTAACATTTACATTTAGTTTTCTTATTAGGACTGGTTGTTGCACACACGCACACACACACACACACACACACACACACACACACACACACAGTGTAAAAGGCCCTATATTATTTGTTTATTTACCCAGAAACGACCAATGAGACAACGATTAGTACTGTAAAAGACCTATATCCAAAATTTTGAATATAAACATACGGTCGTTTAGAGAACGAATTGTACAGTAAAAGAGAAGCTTACGACTCTATATGTTTTTTACTTTGCACTCACACGATAATTATTTTTTGAACACTTTGGAAATAAAACAAAAACAATTTTACATTGATACTGTTATAAACTTTTTTTATTTCAACATACACATAAAACATACAGAATCTAATAACAAATCATTTAAATACATATAACAATAAAATCTCCTTATAAATCTTGTCAATTGAAATTGTCTGAAAACATTCTGTACAAATGAGATTTTCTTGTTATATTTACGTATAGTCGTTGATTTTCCTGTATTTGAATAATGTTTTGCAAAGAGTGATTTTTATTTATACCAAAAATTTGACAGTAGATTATTTGCACACAATTTCTTGTATGATTGATTAAAATAATTAAAGGGACAAAACAATGGTAGCATTTTTGTATTTACTTGTTATTAAATGGCCCAAATACCAATCAACTAACGTGCACTGTTGATACCGGGTATAAATACTAAGTATTACGTTGGCATGTGCACGTTGTATAATATATGCTCGTCATATAGGGCAGTTAAAGTGGATATTATAGAAATGATCAAATTGGAAAAAAATACGCTCATATCATTATTGAAGCTTACTAAGCATAAAATATTTAGCAAAACATAATTTAAGATTAAAATTTTTTATTTTTAATAATCTTTTCAAAAGATAATAATTTTAAAATTATGTGAAATAAAACTTTTGTTGTTATAATAAATCTGTTATAGTCATCATGTATAATATAATTAACATACTATTACACGTTTCAAATTTGAATTTATACAATATTTTGAAATCCATATTATATTTAAAGAAATTTACCTCTTGCATTACACAGTTATACTTTAACAACTCCGAATTTAATATTCCATTCGTTCGTTCTTATAAACCACATAAACTCTTTGTCTAATCCACCTGTCCCTCCTTGTTTAATCACCGATTCAAATAAACCTCCACTGAGCGATAGAGAAACGTTTTTAAGTTTCTCTTAAAAGTCTGATGTTTATTTACATGGACGCTATCAGTAAGATGAACGCAAATATATAGATATAATTAGAGTATTTAATCGTGCAATGCTTATTTATATATGTACATCAATTTCACCTATACTCCTACTTTGACAAAATGTAATGTATAATTATTTTCCAGACTTTAAGCTTACTTGGAGAGTTTCCATCTTCCATTGTTTACATTAACAAACACTTGACACAACCGAGGAAGCTGTCATGGACACAGACGGAGATACTGTGGGGCTGAATAATACCAACAGCATGTGGACCAAGGTGGTAAGTTTTGAGAAATTTGAGCATCTATACAACTTTTAAGGGAATTTCAAAGTCAAAAGTAGGAACATAGAATGTCCACAATCACTCGAGAATACACTGTCACTAGCTCATAAGAGTGACTGATGCACTGAGCAGAAAGACACTTATAGGATACTCCAGTCGCAACTGGCCTCCGTGCTGCATCGCCGCAGGTTGTTCTCCTGGAACATAGAAAGACCTCAATCACTAGAGAATACACCGTCAATAGCTCATAAGAGTGACTGATGCACTGAGCAGAAAGACACTTATAGGATACTCCAGTCGCAACTGGCCTCCGTGCTGCATCGCCGCAGGTTGTTCTCCTGGAACATAGAATGACCTCAATCACTAGAGAATACACCGTCAATAGCTCATAAGATTGACTGATGCACTGAGCAGAAAGACACTTATAGGATACTCCAGTCGCAACTGGCCTCCGTGCTGCATCGCCGCAGGTTGTTCTCCTGGAAACATAGAATGACCTCAATCACTAGAGAATACACCGTCAATAGCTTCATAAGAGTGACTGATGCACTGAGCAGAAAGACTCCTTATAGGATACTCCAGTCGCAACTGGCCTCCGTGATGCATCGCCGCAGGTTGTTCTCCTGGAACATAGAATGACCTCAATCACTAGAGAATACACCGTCAATAGCTCATAAGATTGACTGATGCACTGAGCAGAAAAGACACTTATAGGATACTCCAGTCACAACTGGCCTCCGTGATGCATCGCCGCAGGTTGTTCTCCTGGAACATAGAATGACCTCAATCACTAGAGAATACACCGTCAATAGCTCATAAGAGTGACTGATGCACTGAGCAGAAAGACACTTATAGGATACTCCAGTCGCAACTGGCCTCCGTGCTGCATCGCCGCAGGTTGTTCTCCTGGAACATAGAATGACCTCAATCACTAGAGAATACACCGTCACTAGCTCATAAGAGTGACTGATGCACTGAGCAGAAAGACACTTATAGGATACTCCAGTCGCAACTGGCCTCCGTGCTGCATCGCCGCAGGTTGTTCTCCTGGAACATAGAATGACCTCAATTACTAGAGAATACACCGTCAATAGCTCATAAGAGTGACTGATGCACTGAGCAGAAAGACACCTATAGGATACTCCAGTCGCAACTGGCCTCCGTGCTGCATCGCCGCAGGTTGTTCTCCTGGAACATTGAATGACCTAAATCACTATAGAATACACTGTCACTAGCTCATAAGAGTGACTGACGCACTGAGCACAAAGACACTTATAGGATACTCCAGTCACAACTGGCCTCCGTGCTGCATCGCCGCAGGTTGTTCTCCTGGAACATAGAATGACCTCAATTACTAGAGAATACACCGTCAATAGCTCATAAGAGTGACTGATGCACTGAGCAGAAAGACACCTATAGGATACTCCAGTCGCAACTGGCCTCCGTGCTGCATCGCCGCAGGTTGTTCTCCTGGAACATTGAATGACCTAAATCACTAGAGAATACACTGTCACTAGCTCATAAGAGTGACTGACGCACTGAGCACAAAGACACTTATAGGATACTCCAGTCACAACTGGCCTCCGTGCTGCATCGCCGCAGGTTGTTCTGGAACATAGAATGACCTCAATTACTAGAGAATACACCGTCAATAGCTCATAAGAGTGACTGATGCACTGAGCAGAAAGACACTTATAGGATACTCCAGTCGCAACTGGCCTCCGTGCTGCATCGCTGCAGGTTGTTCTCCTAGAACATAGAATGACCTCAATTACTAGAGAATACACTGTCACTAATTCATAATAGTGAGTGATACACTGAGCAGAAAGACACTTATAGGATACTTCAGTCGCAACTGGCCTCCGTGCTGCATCGCCGCAGGTTGTTCTCCTGGAACATTGAATGACCTCAATCACTATAGAATACACTGTCACTAGCTCATAAGAGTGACTGACGCACTGAGCAGAAAGACACTTATAGGATACTCCAGTCACAACTGGCCTCCGTGCTGCATCGCCGCAGGTTGTTCTCCTGGAACATAGAATGACCTCAATTACTAGAGAATACACCGTCACTAGCTCATAAGAGTGACTGATGCACTGAGCAGAAAGACACTTATAGGATACTCCAGTCGCAACTGGCCTCCGTGCTGCATCGCCGCAGGTTGTTCTGGAACATAGAATGTATACAATCACTTAAAATCACTTTCAATAATTTATAAGAGTGAGTGATGCACTGAATAGAAAGCCACTTATAGGTAACGGTTATTCCTGTACTCCGGTTTGTAGTACGTTTCTGGTAAGTGTTCTTATAAGACATAGATTGCACACAATCAATTGTTACTAACTTATAGGCGTATACATGCTATTTGGTATTCCACAGGTGGAAGGACCCAAGTATTTAACTTCAGAAATTATAAGGATTTATAACTTTGATCTTGAGGCTTTGCATTATACTAGATACATTTGTGGCCTTTGAAAAGAAAATTAGAAACGAAGATATGGGTTTAGCACATGGACGACGGTAGTGTTGGAGTTGGGCATGGGAAGGGTAGCAGAGTCCTGGACGGGATCGGTAGGCATAGCCTTCTATATGGGAAAGTAGGAACCCCTGAATACACTTTTATTGGTCTTATTATCTTCTTAGGATATATCTAACAAAAGGGAATCATTAGTATAAAGAGAATACCGTAGAGTGCATGGATAGTGACAGTCTTGGAATTAGCATTTGTTGCACATGTATTTGCTGGAGTCGAATGAGGATATGGCGTTCTGGATGAGAAAGTAGGAATTCCTGAATATAATTTCATAGGTCCTAGTATCTTCTTAAGATACATCTAACAACAGAAAAGCAGTGGTTTCAACAGCATACCGTTGAGCACATGGACGACGACAGTCTTGGAGTTGGCATTGGACGGGCTGCACGTATACTTGCCGGAGTCGGCAGACATGGCCCTCTGAATGAGAAGGTAGGAGGTGGTGACGTCACCCTTTTCCGTGATCACTGATACGCCACCACGAGGAGAGTCGTAGTTTATTTCCTGCAAGAACAACGTATATAGCGTACACAGTATTCTTATAAATAATAAATAAATTACTAAATTTGTTACTGAGCGCAGTACTCTAGAGTGGCTGGATCGATTCAAAAATTATTTTTTATGTTTGTTGAAGTCTAATAATGGTAGTTATGGAAAGAAAAGTCGGGGAAATGTTCAAGGGATATTTTCAGAATTCTTTTTTTAATTCATGTTATTTACGTGATAATAATCATATCCAGTAAGCGTAATTCCAATTTAATGATGCTCACCAGGTGTAGACACTTTCAACTGAAACTTGCCAGAAAGGCTGAAAAATTAATTTAAATATATAACCAAATATTTAAAAACAAGAGACATAAAAGTATACAGTGTCAGCAGTTAATAAATTAATGCTGATTGCAAATAGAAAATGACTTTACTAACGATCGCACAAATGATAATTAAAACCATTAAATGTATAAAAACACTATTTAGACGATTTTTTATAAAACTAATCTTAATTAACAAAGCTGTGAGTATTTGCATAGCTTACTGGTTGCATTCCTTGACAGTTATGGTATTTTAACAGTGCTTTGAGGAAAAGACAAAGGAATGCCTTAACGAACCATTCTTTCTCAAACACAGACAAAAAAAAAACAACATGATTACTATTACACAAAATAAACTCATAAGCGATGCTTTGAAATTTTGATGGGCTCTCGTTTTACTTATGCAAGAATTTTTCATTTTTCACCTTATAACAAAATTAATTATATTATAACATTTCATGTACTTAAGCAACTATAATATTGACTTACTTAATTATTATTTTATTATGTCGAAAAACAGCAAAATATTTGCCGTCACAAATTCAATCAGAGTTGTATTTCAAGAGAATTAGAATAAGGGTTTTGTCAATTAGGAGTACAAGAAGTTCCTGTAGTAAAACTCTTTCTCTGATATATTTTATCTTTTGGTCAAAAGAGGTAGATTCTAAGCTGTGTTTCACCACGCACGTCAAGTTCAGGGTGGATCCGTGATTCATATACAGATCCTGGCAAACTTTTATTGTGGTTAGTTTTGTTAACCTATCTACTCTAATACTTATTATAAAGAAAAAAGATACCTCTGAGTTGTGTGTCTAGTAAATGGCAGGGGGAGGGTGGATCCGCGGTTCATGTACACTGTACAGATCCTTGCAACCTGTTATTGTGGTTAGGTTTGATACTCTTACTTCTCTACTACTTATTATGAAGGCAGAAGATACCTCTGAGTTGTGTGTCCAGTAGATGGCAGGGGGAGTTTCTGGCCTGTGTTTCACCACGCACGTCAAGTCCAGGGTGGATCTGTGGTCGTGGTTGATGTACAGACCCTGGCAACCTGTTATTGTGGTTAGGTTTGATACTCTTACTTCTCTACTACTTATTATGAAGGCAGAAGATACCTCTGAGTTGTGTGTCCAGTAGATGGCAGGGGGAGGTTCTGGGCTGTATTTCACCACGCATGTCAAGTTCAGGGTAGATCCGCGGTTGATGTCTTGCTAACCTGTTATTGTGGTTAGTTTTGTAACTCTTACTTCTCTACTACTTATGATAAAGACAGAAGATACCTCTGAGTTGTGTGTCCAGTAGATGGCAGGGGGAGGTTCTGGGCTGTGTTTCACCACGCACGTCAAGTTCAGGGTGGATCCGCGGTTGATGTACAGATCCGGCCCACCCACTATTGTGGTAATCGGTTCTGCACAGACAATTAAACCATTGTGTTCACATCAAGTAGTAAATCAAATGCCACCTACAGGGTCCATATACTATACAGTTAATCCATTTATTTCTTATTTTGCTGCAAACACAGATATCGCCTGCATTGTTGAATCCGACAATTTATTACGTGTTGAGGTACATCGTGTATGCCATCGTTTCTATTCTAACAGAACTGATTGAATTACTGCTTTAGACTGTAGTCTAGATTAACTAGAAGGACTTTTATTAGAAATGTGGTCTCAGAAAGTGTTTAATATAACTAATAAGAGTACACCCTTGAATACTTTCGTATTTTATTGGTACAAAGTGCATTTCGGATTCAAAGAATCCATCTTCTACAAGTACCTGAAGATGGATTCCTCGAATCCGAAATATAAATTCCACCAATAAAAACAAAAAAGAGTTCAAAGTTGTACTCTTATTAGAAGTACTTTATGCTATTCTATCTGAGATAATAGTTCTGATGGTTTACTGGTAGTCCCTGGTCTAATAAATTACCTTAAAACTCCTGTTTATGTTTCTCCAAAACAGATTGTTTGCATCTATAATATTTAAACACAAATGGGTATCAAAACTGAATTCTGACTTTACGAATTACTTTTTAAGAAGTCTAAGAAAGATTTGTACAGTATTATTTAAACGCTTGGTCTTATATTTTGGATAGGACATATTATGATGTTTGCACATTTACACAACAGTAGACGTATTGCAATAAAACATATCTTTCCTATATAAATTTCTCAGTAAAAACACTTTTATTTTAACGATTTTCGATAGTAGAAGTAGTGTGAGTAGTTAAGGATAAAAAAAAACTAATGCGCAATACTCTTTAAAACTTTTCAATATCCAACTTTTAAACCGGGCCATTCAACTTTCCACTGCCGGTCAACCACACAAGAGGGACACGTTTATAAATATTTTACTGAGGGTTTTCAATATAATACCGCTTTTCAACTCTGACAGTGGGATGAGGCTTGGTAATTGGCGAGTCCGCGTGGAAGTCATTACTCAGTTCATTACACAACCGCGCCGGATGGATCCGGTTCCGAGCTGTTTATGTGTTCATCACAGGATTATATCTCGTTAGTTCTCATTGATAAAGCACACGTTATGTATATGCATTTGTCTCACTTAAGTGCAATTTTTATAAAAGACTTAAACTTTTAAAATAATGATGATCGAAAGAAAGTTTTTTTGCTGATGGATGCAAGTATATGGAATTAATTATAAAATAATGTTATATATTTTCTATTATTTTATATGAAAGAAAACTCAAAATTTTCAAATAATTTTAATTTGATTACACAAGGCGTTTCGCAATTAAAGATGTCATCTTCAGGTGTGAATCAACAATAGTTTTTCCGATAAGAACAGCTCCTCCTTCAATGAAATGCTATACATGTTTGAAAAACTAATATAAGAGGTACAGTATACCATGTCACAAAATTATATCTCGTTAGTTCTTATTGAGAAACCACATGTTTTGTATATGAATCCATCTGACTTAAATGCAATTTTTATAAAAGACCCTAACCTTTAACATAATGATGATCGAAAGAAAGTTATCATGGTGATGAACGTAATACTAATTATATCGAATAAATTATAAATTTATATATTTTATATTATTTTCTATGAAACAAAACTCAGAATATTCAAGTAATTTTAATATCTCACATGAAGCCTTTCGACATTAAAGATGCCATCGTCAGGTGTGAATAAACAATAGTTTTTCCAATACGAAGAGCTCCTCCTTCAGTAAAATGTAATAGAGAGGTCCAGTATAACATTAATTTATTTGTTTTTAATTATGTTGATTATTTAAGAAAATAGGCAAAGATACGTGTTGAAGTATATTTTTATTGCACTTTCTGGTTCTAAATATTATATAATAATAATAATCTATAACAGCTTCTGACAGTTAAATACTTAACTCGGAGCATTCATAATTGAGTTTAAAATACGTATAAATTATTATAGAATTACCAGAAATCTGTTATAATCTGGCGTATTACGAAGTGAAGGGATTCGATGGATGAATGCAGATCGTGTTTCCCTACTCAGAGTAAAAATGTGATCGACTCTCCGAGGGGGGTTTTCATCGTGATGTTCGTTCATTCTCCGCCCGTAAGTGCAATAGTGTATAATGTCAAAAGAAGAATGTGATCACTTAATTCATCGCAGCACTTTTTAGTTTTTACATTTTTTCATGTTTATGAATTACAGAAACCTGAAAAGCGGTAGATTCCAACTTTAAAAAATAGTGTAAACTTTTTTTAATATGACGATGGCAAATATTCGAAATCCAATTATCCAGTGATGGTTTGGAACTGGAAGTGACGAAATCACTGCTTATCCTTAGTTCGGAATTAAGAACTTGTATCTGAGCGCAGAAGTACAGTACAACTTTTGGTAAACGAATGCAGACGTATTGTGACCAGTATTCTGTAGTTCAATTTTAATGATTAGTGTTGTGTATAGTTTTTTATTAAGTGCGTGTCTTTAGAGTTAGTGAAGTTGACAAACAACATGGTGGTTGTGATTCCTGACTTAGGCGTGCCACAACGCTTTGGCATGATTTGTTTATTTTAACCTAGTTTGTAATTATGTATTACAGTAGGTTAGTTATTCCCTGAAGAAGAGATCAGATTGCAGATCTCGAAACGTAGTGTTACTGATTTATTGTTTCACTGAACGATGGGAAATATCCGGAAAAATCCTGTATCAATTTTATTTTATATAAAAATATATATTTCACAATTTTGAAACAGTAATCAAACGCGATTACATAAAATAGTATTTTTTGACAAAAAAAACATTATTATAATTACAAATACCCATAACATTACAAGCAACATTGCGCAGTTCACAACAAAGGCCATTAATTAATCAGGGCAGGTATTAACATTGCATAGACAAAGTAATTAACTGAACGCATGAGATATTTCACACTGATACCCCTATATACTAATATCAACTACGAACTCTATATTACAATATATGTTATAAGAATATAATATAGCTATATCAGCTAACATTTACGTAGATATCACATAATGTATACGCTGAAACAGCTAATAAATAATTTACTGATTAAACATTAATCTTTTAGTATACTAATATTTAGTATAAATAATAATATACAGGTTTTTAAAAAAATCCCGCACGGGCTTGATAATTACCGAAAGATTACAAGTAAATCAATAAAACTTACTGCACATATAAATGTACTTTTAGAAGAATCTATAAGTTTTGTCATGCCAAGGGGATGGCACGCAAGGAGTCAGAAGGAAGTCTTAAATTAGAGCTTATGTCGAGCAGTACATCAAATTAAAGGTCTCTATTAGTAGATTATATTGCCACAAATCAAACCTGAAAAGGTTCGCTCTCTAAAAAGATTAATTAATTCTAAATTTTGAAATATTTACAATGTAGGTCCTGTTCTAAGTGGTTTAATATTCTTTTCTTGCCTCAAGTTGTGAAAGTTTATCTTAGTAAATGAATACTGGACTTAAAAAATAGATTTTAAGGTAGTAGGTGATTCTTCACATTCAATGGAGGATGGTCTACAAGGAGTGCGGCAAAAAATTCTAAACAAACAATATTTTATGACTAACTTAAAATAATTTCTTAAATCCAGTATTTATTTACTAAGTTAAACTTTCACAACTTGAGCCTAGACAAAAACATTACACCACTTAGTATAACACCTACATTGTAAATGTTCCAAATTTAAACCAGCGTAATTCTTTTAAAGATTGAACCTTTTCAGGTCGGATTTGCGGTTTTGTACTCTACTAATAGAGACCTTTAATTTGATGTACTAATTTGATGCTATAATTTAAGACTACCTTCTAACTCCTTGCGGGCCATCCCCTCAATATGAATAATAGTGATAGTTAATTAAAAGCATATATATATATATATAGGTGCAGTATATTTATGTAGCAAGTTTTATCGCTTTACCTGTAATTGTTCTGGAATCATCAAGCACGTGCGGGACGTTTTTACACCCTGTATATGATGTAATTTTATAAATAAATTGCAGTATACTTAATACAGAACACTCAAGTAGGCCATATTTGTGAGTATATAAGGCTCAAATGATGAGTATAGGAGCCGAAAACAAGTTTAGTAAACTTGGATACACTACAGCCTACAACAATACTTTTGTCTCATTTCCTCGTTTCAGTTGAAATAACACTAATCGATGAAGATGACTGAAAACTTTGTGTTCTATGATTAATGTTATGAGTACGACTACTCACCGACCACCGATAGATACATGGAAGTGCCAATAGGAGGAGTAGTGCTGACTTGACACTCGTATATCCCGGAGTCCCGACGTTGTGGGTAGCGTATCTGTAGTGTCCAATCCTCGTTCTGGGGGGAGTGTATGGACTGGAAGCGCTGGTCACTGGTGTACGTGTACCTGGCCACAGTCAGCAAGTGGATGTCTCTGTGCCTCACCCAGGATACCTGCATCAAACATTCATTGTATGTGGTGTGGGGGCGATGTTGGTTTGGTTTGCCATCATTAAACTTCAGCCCCACTCATGTGTATCCATCAGTGCCAATGTAACGAGTGCCAGACTGATTCAACGTTAGAGTCTCCATTTCACAAATGCTTACCATTTTCAGTTTTTAGATGGAGTTTAAAACCTAATTTTGATGCCATAAGTTGTCTTATTTGTTTCAATTTATCGGATACACAGATGGATACACAGGAAGGAAGACAGAAATCTGTTTCTGTTACTAAATTAGTGGGATAGGCTCCACTAAACCCTGGGGTTAACAAACTTTGAATGCCATTCAAAATATGTAAATACTTTTACAAGGGCACAATAGTTTTTTTAACCAATAATTTATTTTAACATAATGTTACATTTTCTGTAAACAATTTTTTAAAATCAAGTTGACTCGCATCTAAAAAACCATGTAACTTAAAAAACTCCGCTGTTTACAAACGTCTAGTAATTTTCAGTTGAAAAAGTATTCCCTCCGTTTTAAAGGCATTCTACGCATATGCGTATGGGTATATGTATGAGTATATAATATATACTATATATATATATATATCGTATGAGTATATTCTTGTTTTTATTATTTTAAGTGGTAAAGTCCACACTAGAACTCTAATGTATGTTCAATTCAAATTTTAAGACATTAAACATTCACAGACTTGGTTTAAAGTCGATTAAAAGTACCTAAAAGACATACAAGTAGAGCGTTTTAAAGTTACACCGATAAGGTTCATGCTACGAAAATTCCACGTTTTCTGCTAAATCGACCAATCCAGTGAATTAACTTTGTCAAATTTGTTGATAAGTTATTGAAATTCTAAATATACAAGGTGTTTATTTAAAAAGTTAGAACTTCAAATGAACACCTTGTAGTTAACCTTCACTATATAATCAGTGTACTATTTGGTGTATTCTGGGTATTTTATATTACCGAAATTTTTACCCACAAGAGGCAATTAACCATTGACACCTTTTTATACACGGAATTGAGACTCCCGATGAATTAATATCTACCATTTTCAATACCTAAGTAGAGGTACTAGTGATAGCGGTTCACCACAAATTGAAATCCTAAAGGTCTACTCGGCCAACAGTTATGGCGAGTACAAAGAGACGGAAATCGGATTTCATTTTCAGAAACCGATTGGAGAGACTTCTTCAAACGCTCAGCCAATAATATATTTATCCTCCCAAAAGTTCACGTTACCCATAGATTATCATAAAGGTCTCAATTTTGAGGTTTACACATCAGTGTCATAACTAACATCAAAAGGCACTAGAACCGGAAGGAAGTCTTTGGTGTTAGTTATCACAAAGCTATTGATTTGCTCATTAACTTCACAGTCCCATCCAAATTTTTGCTATTATCTACTATTAGCCTACTAAAGTTTCACTAAATAGGAAACCAAATATCCAAAGCTTCTCAACAAATATATTATTACTGTGGTGTTGCTTTGCTTATTAAATTCCCAAGCGTAGTTTAATCACAACACACAAGACCACAGGATTGAATTGTTACAACGATTAAGATTACATCACGTATGATCAGTTTATTTTTATTAAAGTACTACTGCATCTCAAAATCCATTGAACAATATATGTGACTCTTTGCAACAATTTACGTCATCCCATAAGTTTACCACTTCATTATTGTTTCACCTCTTAACTTCACAAAGGATTCAAGTAAGAACCTAAATTATTTAACATAGCCTAATACATTTAAAAACTAGGAAACATATACTGAACCTAATACAATCAATTCGTACAATACTTCATGGCAAGTCGTTGAAACATTTCTACTTTACTCCATGATCTGAAAATTACCATAATTTGAATTATACATTTGAGTGATAGTTCCACGTTGTAAAACTTCATGAGCCTATGAGCACTATGTTGTAATATAATTTTGACTTTTACAACTCAATATAGTTTCTTGCAATCATGATGTATTATTATTATTCGCGGGGTTGCTTCTAGGTTAGGAATATCATTGTAATGACCATTACTTAACAAAGTAATTTATTCAAATGTGTCCGCGGAGTGCTATTATACTGCAGACAAGAACAATTAAACATCCTAGTTATAGCTCATAGCATAATTGTATGCTGCAGGGAAGTATAAGTGAACACGTGAGCAATAGCAGTTCATAACGAATGCTGCTACATATCAGAAGTGAATGCACGAGTAATACCATATACGCTACGAAGAGTACAAGTAAACGCAAGAAAATAAATGTTGTTTTTATGCTACTGGGAAGCATACGTTGGGCACATGAGTAACACTCATGTTACTCATATCATGTTAGCAGTAGGTAGTGCAAGTCAACGTAAGAGAAATAGCTTGTTGTGCATATGTTGTTCGAAGCATAAGTAGGGCACATAAGTTATTACTCATATCATGTAATCAGCAGGTAGAGCAAGACAACGCCAAAGAAATAGCTTGTTATTTTTATGCTGCGGAAGCATAAGTTGGGCACATGAGTTATTGCTCATAACCTGTAAGCAGTAGGTAGTGCAAGTCAACGTAAGAGAAATAGCATGTTTTATATATGCTGCAGGAAGCATAAGTAGGGCACATAAGGTATTACTCATATCATGTAATCAGCAGGTAGAGCAAGACAACGCCAAAGAAATAGCTTGTTATTTTTATGCTGCGGAAGCATAAGTTGGGCACATGAGTTATTGCTCATAACCTGTAAGCAGTAGGTAGTGCAAGTCAACGTAAGAGAAATAGCCTGTTTTATATATGCTGCAGGAAGCATAAGTTGGGCAAATGAGTTATTGCTCATATCCTGTAAGCAGTAGGTAGTGCAAGGCAACGTAAGAGAAATAGCCTGTTGTATATTTGCTGGTGGAAGCATAAGTTGGGCACATGAGTTATTGCTCATATCCGGTAAGCAGTAGGTAGTGCAAGTCAACGTAAGAGAAATAGCCTGTTTTATATATGCTGCAGGAAGCATAAGTTGGGCAAATGAGTTATTGCTCATATCCTGTAAGCAGTAGGTAGTGCAAGGCAACGTAAGAGAAATAGCCTGTTGTATATTTGCTGGTGGAAGCATAAGTTGGGCAGATGAGTTATTGCTCATATCCTGTAAGCAGTAGGTAATGCAAGTCAACGTAAGAGAAATAGCCTGTTTTATATATGCTGCGGGAAGCATAAGTTGGGAAAATGAGTTATTGCTCATATCCTGTAAGCAGTAGGTAGTGCAAGGCAACGTTAGAGAAATAGCCTGTTGTATATTTGCTGGTGGAAGCATAAGTTGGGCAGATGAGTTATTGCTCATATCCTGTAAGCAGTAGGTAGTGCAAGGCAACGTAAGAGAAATAGCCTGTTGTATATTTGCTGGTGGAAGCATAAGTTGGGCAGATGAGTTATTGCTCATATCCTGTAAGCAGTAGGTAGTGCAAGTCAACGTAAGAGAAATAGCCTGTTTTATATATGCTGCAGGGAAGCATAAGTTGGGAAAATGAGTTATTGCTCATATCCTGTAAGCAGTAGGTAGTGCAAGGCAACGTTAGAGAAATAGCCTGTTGTATATTTGCTGGTGGAAGCATAAGTTGGGCAGATGAGTTATTGCTCATATCCTGTAAGCAGTAGGTAGTGCAAGGCAACGTAAGAGAAATAGCCTGTTGTATATTTGCTGGTGGAAGCATAAGTTGGGCAGATGAGTTATTGCTCATATCCTGTAAGCAGTAGGTAATGCAAGTCAACGTAAGAGAAATAGCCTGTTTTATATATGCTGCGGGAAGCATAAGTTGGGAAAATGAGTTATTGCTCATATCCTGTAAGCAGTAGGTAGTGCAAGGCAACGTTAGAGAAATAGCCTGTTGTATATTTGCTGGTGGAAGCATAAGTTGGGCAGATGAGTTATTGCTCATATCCTGTAAGCAGTAGGTAGTGCAAGGCAACGTAAGAGAAATAGCCTGTTGTATATTTGTTGGTGGAAGCATAAGTTGGGCAGATGAGTTATTGCTCATATCCTGTAAGCAGTAGGTAGTGCAAGGCAACGTAAGAGAAATAGCCTGTTGTATATTTGTTGGTGGAAGCATAAGTTGGGCACATGAGTTATTGCTCATATCCTGTAAGCAGTAGGTAGTGCAAGGCAACGTAAGAGAAATAGCCTGTTGTTTATTTGCTGGTGGAAGCATAAGTTGGGCACATGAGTTATTGCTCATATCCTGTAAGCAGTAGGTAGTGCAAGGCAACGTTAGAGAAATAGCCTGTTGTATATTTGTTGGTGGAAGCATAAGTTGGGCACATGAGTTATTGCTCATATCCTGTAAGCAGTAGGTAGTGCAAGTCAACGTTAGAGAAATAGCATGTTTTATATATGCTGCAGGAAACATAAGTTGGGCAGATGAGTTATTGCTCATATCCTGTAAGCAGTAGTTGCAGTCTTACGTTGAAGACAACGTAAGAGAAATAGCTTGTTGTTTATTTGCTGTAGGAAGCATAAGTTGGGCACATGAGTTATTGCTCATATCCTGTAAGCAGTAGGTAGTGCAAGGCAACGTTAGAGAAATAGCCTGTTGTATATTTGCTGGTGGAAGCATAAGTTGGGAATATGAGTGATTGCACATACAATGCATGAAGTAGATAGTACTAGTAATGTTGGAGTAAATTACTCATAACACTTTGGAAGAATGTACTTGTCTAACGCGTCTTCATAAAGATTTTTGGTTTATAAGGAGGATGGGTTTAATAAGCACACTATAAAATTATACACACATTTACATTTTAGGTTATTTATGTACATTTTTATGTTTATGTAAATAATTTCATCACTCTTCTTCTACAATAACTGCATACATCTACATATTTTGTATTGCAATAGGTGGAGGAGAGGCGAGAAGCAATGCATACCCACGCACTATTGGTTGTATCTTGATATCATCACTTAATATATCCAGACATTTATATTTTTTTTGTCATTGTCGTTTCAACCTGAATGAATTGAAAACTACATTGAGAACGGCTCCCGCTTACAAAAATAATCTTTGCTTGTTTTAGATATGCATCGGCAAATTCTTCATATATACCTGATTAATGAAAGCTGTATATATGTTTTAATAGTAAATCAATTTGGTGATTTGTAATTAATCTCATATTACCCTAACGTATACAATTATGGCGATGCAAATGCCTTACAAGCACATTAATTATAATACACTAGAAAAATAGAGGTGATGACATTATTATTAGTTAATATTAATATAAAAATATTGAAATAAAAAATAATTTACATACCTCACTTTACAAACATCTAACGATTAAAATGTTGTGCCAAAAGTACAACATCATCTGGGAATGCAATTTAGTTAAATTGGTAAAATAAAAATATAAAAATAAAATAAGAGAGAGATTTGAAGTCTAGAACTTCTAGAAGTCTAGTTTTCTTTGCTGTTGTTTTAGTAGTTGTATGGCATAGCCAAGTCCCATACATTGTGCTAGTAGTTGTATGGCATAGCCACGTCATACATACTGTACATTGTTCTCAAACAAGTGCGGCACGTTTACTGTTCTCCAAGATATTCATGATTACATTGAGCTAGTCTCATTATGAAGTAATTCTAAGAATTTGTGTATATAAAGGATTAACACAAGTGTATAGCCTGCTGAGAAAAGGTTCTACAATACAAAGAATATACATTAGTATAAAACGGAAGTACTAATACAATACTTCGTTTAAAATCTTATTATATTTTAATAGAATTCAATAAAAACATGAAGTGCTTTTAATCAAAACTTTTTATATTTTGTCTATAAATTTTAATTAAATTCTTTTGAATAGCAAAGAGCATATATTTTGTACTGTAAAAGGAACATTACATTAACTAGAATAATTTATTATGCTAATTAATTGTTTCATTTAGAAAACATTTTAGTTATTAAATTCAACTCTATGTTTATGCATATTTTAATTTTAATTTATCATAGCGCTTAGTTTGTAGAAGCATCTGAAAAGCTATTTATTAATTTTTAATTTTAAGCTTAATTGGATTTTGAATTTAGTTGACACATTAAAAAAATTATTACTCGTAGTAGACCGAAAGGATTAGATTTAGTTTTTAAGATATATATAGTTTTTGTGGAATGTATTGTTCAATTGAGTTACTGTCTGGACAAAATAGTGTCTTAGACTGTGTTTAGACAACCATTGGTAAATGATGATTTATATATTGTATAACAAATATGATCTTACTGTATAAAATCATTGTTTATGTCTAATGAAAAACTTGCTACTTATCAAAGATGATCTTAACCGATATTCCAGATAACTGAGAACACAGTTGTTAAATTAAAAAAAAAATACTCGTTATATCTTTAATAAATATTTCTCTCCTTCTAACACTTTTCTGTTTTTCATTACGCCTAATATATGTAAAAGGCGATAATCGAATTTTTAATATGCTTGTCCGTATTTATGATTTGTAAGACATTCTACACTTTTGATACTGTAAATTATTTCCAAATTATTGAGGTGTATTGTATTTGTATTTTATTTATATCATCCTTGCATTACAGATAATATATCCAGATTGAATGCGGTGTTTTGAAATAAAAGATTTTTCATTTCTTATATATATTATATGTGCAAAATGGTATTTAAATAATGTTTTGCTCATTATTTTTACTTAACCAATGTGCAAAGGTTATCTCAGTCATTGCATTTAAATTACAAATTCCTAAATTTTTCATATGAATGCTTGACTTTGGAATTTCTTAATATATGTTGTAAATTATGGTTTGCTTTGTAAGTGGTTGGTTTGTTTGCACTTTTTCAGTTATCTGTAACTGGTTTGAGATATTGCTGTACGTTGAACAAATTAATTAATTAATTTTTGTTCGTTTTAGTTTTTCTTGCTTTCTTATTTGTGAGATATGGGTTCAATAAGTTGTGTGTTCTAATCGTTCTTTTATTATATGTATTTCTAAATAGAGGTTGGCATATTTAAAAAATGACATAACTTACATAAAATAATACCTAAAATTTAATAATGAAGTCAAAGTATGTACATAGTTATGCCATTTTAACTTATGAAATATAACATTATGTATATGTTCCCCACCAACATTCATACATGTCAGTAATATGTTCTGAAAACGTTTCATTAATCGGCGTGCCATTGGTATTGCACCAACCTCATTTCTCAGCAGTTCTTTAAATCGGCAATGGTGTGAGGTTTCGTAACAAAAACTTTACTCTTAAGGTAGCCCCACACAACCATAAATCGCGAGCAGTGAGATCTGGAGACCACGCAGACAATGCGACATCGCATAAACGTAAAATGAGATCATGAGATAGTCATTGAGACATATGCCGTGTGCAAAGTTGCTCCGTTTTACTGGTAACATAAAGAGTCATTTATATTCTAACATTTTAATGCAGAAACATAATTTCTGAAATTTTTACCCACCTTTCAATGTTACTCCTACAAGAAACAGTTTAGTGACGAGAAACATTGAATTTGTTACGAAATAACCGTTGCGTAGCAGTAACAGACTCATTATTTCTAAAGAAAGCTTCAACAACAAAAGCACGATGTTGAACGGTCCACTGCTCCACGATTACTGAAATGGCTTCAGTTGAGTTTTTAATTGTTGCAACAATCAAGACTTTAAACACAATAACAACGGAGAAACAGCTATTTAAAATGTCAGGTTTTATTGGACCACCATATATTTCTGGGCTGGTGTATCGTACGTATGTTATGAAATTTTGTCAATGGAGTTTTATGACATTCGCCAATTTTTAACTATGCTATAAAATAATTTGATGTGTTTAAATATAATAATAGGAGCATGCATTTAATATATCCAATTTTTTTTTAATTTAAATTACTAATACCTAATTAAATGTACCTTGTCTATTATAATATATAGAGTAGCTTTTGGATTTTGTTGTACAAAAAATAGAAAAAATCATTTCGTTACATGAATGACAAACCTAAGGAAACATAAGCTCTACTTGTGCTCTAATCAATACGTTATGCTATATAACTCACCTAAATTGGACTATGGTAATTGAAAAGTTAAGCTTATGTTCCAGTCAGTTCCAAAATATTTGTACAATTAGAGACTTTATAAGCGTTCTAATAAGTTGTGCGACAATACGGTAGTATAAACCTGTAGTACTGGTTTGTAGCCCTTTATTGTGGAACTTACCGTGCGATTTCCGAGATTGCGGACTCTGCAGTTCAGGTACGCCGTTTTGCCAACAAGTGCCGTGACATTCTTGGAAGCCGAAGTGTCAAAGTAAGGGCCTCTCAGGCTGGACAATTCTGCAGCTGGCACCTCAGCGTTATCCTTAGCCGAGGTCAGATCCTGCTGCTGCGTCCATCCTGCCACACAGCAACAGTTACTTACAAAGTGATCTTACAGGTAATTTATTACTCTACTATTTCATGGATAGTATAGTAAAAATGATACAGGAGCCTTACGTGGTTCTTTCCATGATTCTGTAAACGAAGAGGAATATTGGTTTCAAATGCTTCCCAGTACATATAAGAAAACTATTAAAATGTTAAGGGTTTAATGCTCCTGTGATACATTGACGGCTAAAATAGTTGTACTCAGCAAAAAATGTAATAATACGTATGTGCTACTGATGTACATCTGACCTCTTTGTTAGTCTTTGTTATGAGTTCATAGAATTTTAAGGGAGTTTAATTTTGTTTAGAAAAATATTGCCTTAAATCGACTAGTACTTTTTGTATCTCTAACTGACGTTCCTATTATTCATTAGTTTTAATGTTTAATTTGGTAGATTTATGTTTGGGATTTAATTTTATGATTAGTGAAAACATGATTACAAAAATATTGATTAGTTTTGGTGACTGACTGTGGGGTTATTTGTTGTCACGTCAATGGCTTTTGTAAAAAATAATCGTTGCCCAAATCGTTCACTAGTCAGTTCAAAAACCGTTAAGATTACGTTGGCCGTGATTTATCAGGTACAACTACTCGTGGTCCTCGAGTTTGCCTTTCATTCGGACAATAATACAAGGCAATACTGAAAAGTCAAGATTAATGTAAAATAGAAATGAGTTATAAAGTAAATAAATATAAAATACACATTGTAACGCTATGCTATATCTAGACAATAACACATGCTTTGTTTGAAGTTTGTTTTTAACGGTGGAAGGATTGTGAAGGAAACCGGATTTTCCCGGACATTTAACATTGTTCATGGTTAAATGTTCATGGTAGTGTTTTGTTTGTTAATAATTACATGTTTTAGAGTTAGTGAAGTTGACACGCAACATGGTGGTTGTGATTCCTGACTTATGCGTGTCACAACGCTCTGGTATGATTTGTTTACTCGTAGTTTGTGATTATGTGTTTGGTTATTTATTAACCTGAAATAGAGATCTGATTATAGATCTCGAAACGATAGTGTTACTGACGTTTTGTATCACTGAACGATGGCAAATGTCCGGAAAAATCATGTTTCCTCCAATACACATGGTATAGTTGAAAATCTTAAATTTTAACATTGAGTCAAAACTTATTCAAGGGAAAGTTAAGATTGATCTAAAATCAAATTATAAATGAGGGCATTCGTACAAAATACGTCGATACAAGCGTTACAATACAGTTAATGTATCCAGCTTATAAATACAGTAGTTGTTTTTCAGCAGAGAATTCACCGAAGCCATTCATACTTAAGTAAATTAATATTAAGAATGAAACAGTCCTAAATTATCGGTTTTTAATCATCGTTTCAGATAAAAGGTTTTTTAATTAAAATCTTCTAATTAATTAAGCTCTCGTTTGTCGCGAAGAATGCGTGGCAATTAGCAAATACCGCCACCACTGCCGCTGGGGGCACACAGTTGAATTATTACGTTGCAACCCTCTCCCCCTTCACAGCTAATTTAATAACTATAACGGTTTTAAGTATTCACTGTCTTCAACATCCTTCAATCAAATGGTATCCCGTGACCTGAATTTTGCAATTATTATGATGTACTGTAAAAATATATTCTATAGTTTATTATTGTTGTCTTAGTTTGTCGTATCATAGCCTCCAGTCTTCATGATACGGGCACGATCCTGTTTAGAATTTTTATACTTCCGGCTATAAAAGTTTGCTATATTTTACATTGAAATATACAGAACATTTGAGAAAATTAGTGAGATAAAAGTTTAAACAAACAGTAAGTAAATTTAGGGTAGGTTAAGATGACAAGATTAAACTTGTATTCAGCAAGGTAAGTTTGAATGCTTAAATAAATCAGTTGTGTAGTTCTGTACGACCTGTGTTCCCAAGTTACACTATAATAACTGTTACCATTTTAAATATATCATAGGTAAACATTATTGGTTTTATTTTTTAAAGTTCCATGCGATAGACATCTTACAATATGAATGAAACGTAATATTAAGCTTATCTTGTTTTATTCGAGTATGGGAACGTTTTTAGCTAGAATGAATTTAAATACCGAACAGATTGCAATTCAGAACGTTTTGATTCAAACTTGTTGGGTGAAACGTCATATTTTATTTCTTAAACTTTTGCTAAAGTGCACTCACATTAGAATCCTAGCCTATCTCGGTTTGTTAAAAGAAATCTTATTACTTTTATTCTAATTGGATGGGGTTCAAACTTTCATACTGTGACAAACTTTCATTTTACACTCAAATTGATTTTATTTAACATTCTATAGTGGTACAGACAGTAACTGCTGATGGTAGGTTATTAAATGTTTTTGGTAGGCCTAAATCAATGGAGTTTAAAAAATTTCTTTAATTATAACACGGAACTGCAAGGCATGTCGTTAGAACGACATCTTCTTCACCCGAAAAGATGTACTACTTTGATATAAAATAAGTAAAGAAAGCAGTAAATTGAATAGCTTTAGCAGGCTAAAACCTCTCTGCAGCCCTCTCTGTCCTTGTTATGGATTGATTTATGGTTGGAAGAAACCACAAATCAAGCAAACGGCCATCTTCTACATCACAAACACTTTGTTGATTAAAGTCAGTGTAGCAGTACCCCAAAACATAAGCCCATAAGACGTTATTGATTGAAAGTATTCATAATAGTCGACCGTAGATTTCACCCACACATTGGATTACAAATTCTGGACAATGTATATAAGATGATTGACTTATAAAACAAACAACATGATCGACCCTTTTGTTACGCATTTAGCTACTGGAAGGAAATACAATTTTCTAAACACTGATAACGATCAGTGCGCTACGATCTTATCGCCGGCGTGCGATGTCTCTAATACCTCAACTCTCCAATTTAGAAAAATATTTCATTATCGACGTTATGAAACGTTTTACTGAAATCACCGAACAGCCCAGCTGTAACCAGGTGTGTCAGAATCCCTGAACTGATGATAAGTTGTTGTATTTATAGCGCATTGTATCAGTAGAGAAGGTAGGAGTAAGCCACACCATGTTTCGCATCAAAGGCTTTGCTGAGGTTGCTTCAAAGTTTGAAATTAATACTAATTCTCGAGATATCTGCCCATAGATAGACTGAAAAAAAATTCACACAGCAAACAAATATTTCCATCCCCTCGGCAAACAAAAGAGAAATTGTGCCAACCTACTGAATCATAGGCTTCAATGACGATCAGCCAAATTCCAGGGGTTGGACATGCATCTTTATAGAACTCATTCTTCTCAATGTAGATTTTAGGTTTATGCTCGTTTTAACGTTTACAGATCCAATATTTCTTGTAATGTCTTGCCGCCATTAAACATTTTTGTTCTTTAAGTTAGTTTTCATAATATAGTGTTTAAATAATAATAAGACAGGAGAGTAGGGAAGTTACTAAAACGCAAGAGTGCGCTGAAATAAAATCTAGCCACCGAAATGTTCATTGACTTTCCACTCTATTGGTTTTCTAAGAATAAAAATGTTACAGGTTAAAATTATTGTTGGATATCGTGCGGACAGATATTTTTTATACTATTGTGTGATAGGCTTCGCTGACGCTCAGCCAATAATGTTACAATAAAATATATTATCTTGTTGTAAAAAATCTACTGCATAACATTTATGATTTATATTTTCTGTATTTTAATATTCACTGAAATGCATAACTTTTTTATCATTCACATTAACTTGCCACAAGACTAAGCTCAAAAGTGTATCATTAATACGAGTATATCCCGTTTAATGCAATAATATCAATGTCATGGACAAGACTTCACATCTGAATGTGAATAGTCTAAATAGTCTATACATAAGTTTCATACGTGTAGACTATTTAAATTGATACAATGTGGCTAATTTCTATCCTTAGTATTTTTCTATAAATGTTTCGATCAGAGCAGTCGATAAGATTTAGTTGAAGATGTAGCTTAAGTAAGGACAAACATGATGAAGAATCCTATTACATTCATAGTCATTTTCAGTATTTAGTTCATAAGTAGTGATTACATGTTTACGTTAAAAACTAAATTTTATACGCAAGTTGATGCCAGGACTCACTTTATATGATAAGAGCTGCAATATATCAAAATAAATTCCCTGTAATTTTTTTCATGTTTAGGGAATCTAAACATTAAGGTTACAGATGGAGCCTAAGCACAATTGCTGGTGTTCAGGGGTGCATACATTATTACAGCTTCTATTATTTTCATTACATGACCATGTCCTGAAATACCTACATTACGTAGGTTACAGATTGTAGAGAGATCCGTAAAACACAAAAAATGTCTTTAAATAATGTTTTATGAGTTTATTTTCATTTCTGTTTCCAGTTGTAAAATTATATAAACATAAACTGTTATTGGTGTAAATAGACAGGAAAAAACTTTATAGAAATGCATAAGTTTATTAGCTCTTCAAAATTGAAATTTGCATTCAATAAAATGATCTAAAAGTTTGTTTAAGAACAGGTTCTTTCGTTTTAAATAAAATAATGTAAATTAAAGTTAACTTTTTAACTAAAAATTAAAATCAAACTAAAAATAAACCTTACTTATAAATTCCAAATAAATTAAGTGTTATAACTTAATTCAAAATAAAATGTACTCTATTCTCTATTATAAGCGAAGGTAAATAAAACTGGATTAAAACTTCTCTGAACACTTCTCCGTACGACGTGTATCACTTCTTGTTAAAGTTGGCACAGACTCAACGTGTAAACTGTATTTAAACTACATTACTTGAAAAAGTATTTACTGAAAACTTGAGATCTTGAAGTATTAAATTCATTATAACTATTGGATATTAAATTTCTATTGCAAACAACCTTCAACTAAAATTTTATTAAAGTTGAAAATTTTACTGAAATAAATCTTTTCGTAGCTTGTACTATTTGGCAAAAATTAAGCCCAATCCCTGCCTTAATCCAATTGTATAAATATAATACAGTATTCCACGTAAAAGAGAGCATTAGTTGATCACAAATTTCCCGTACAAAAATCTAACTGGAATATGAATTTTCTATGTACTCAAAGTCCCACGCAGAACGGTGAATGGTGAAAAGGATGAACGGGTGCACCACTACAATAATACACCGAACAGAAGTAAATTCCGCAGAGATTCGTGAGTCAGAGTTTATATACCACCCCCTTCCACTTATAAACTACCTCATCACCGTTGAATATCAAACCACAAGGCTAGAGAAGTTAATTGTCAACTGTTCTACCTATTCTGATCAGTTACTGTAGTCGAATTCCAGACAAACCGCTGTCTTTCTGTACCAATCCTACCTCGGGGAGCCATTCTTAAGAAATTACATTTTTAATTCCACTATGTTTTGACAAATATACTTATATTATAAAATATTTTGCTGCATATTTTGTCCAATAATTATTTTATAATCAAATTTACCAATGTAACAAATACTACATTTCTCCCTCACCCCCCTCCCTTGTTCCGAGGGATTCTCCTTAAGAGGGAGGTTTGCAGATCATATTAATTTAATATTTACTATACACCATTTAGAAAAGAAAAAATACTAATCTACCCTTAAGAATGACCATTCAAAACTCTAAGCCTATAAAATTAGAGCATACTTTTTATGTCTTAAACTAATCTAATTAGGACATTGTTGGCAGAGTTCAACGGAGTAAAGTCCAAACAGTGATTAATGGTCTTACCAACACAATTCTAACTCAATCACTGTTATGTCTGATGCGACGACCAGTCGTACAAGGATATTCAGGTTCAGTATATATAGGTTTTCAGTCTTTTATTTATCATGACAGCTTACGGAAATGTCCAGTCGATTGCAGTGGAGAAGCAGCTTGAGCACAGCCCCGGCTGTGTTACCACGAACCTTGTGTGACGCTGTTTGAGATCCTCGTGTGGCATTGCCTTCGACGTTATCTCGTGGTGTTGTAGTGTTGAGTACGCAGAAATGATGCAGAGATGACGTGTTTCATCTCGCGTCGAGCTGTGTTGGATATCCTGTCGTCGTGTATTGTGCTGCCTTCGATGTCATCTCGTAGTATTGTACTGCTGAGTTACGTGTCATCTCACGTCGCGCTGTGTTGGATATCCTATCGTCGTGTACTGTGCTGCCTTCAATGTCATATCGCAGTGATGAGTTCAGTGTCATCTCACGTCAAGCTGTGTTGGATATCCTGTCGTCGTGTATTGTGCTGCCTTCGATGTCATCTCGTAGTATTGCGGTATTGAGTTAAGTGTGTCATCTCGCGTCGAGCTGTGTTGGATATCCTGTCGTCGTGTACTGTGCTGGCTTCGATGTCATCTCGTGGTATTGCAGTATTGAGTTAAGGGTCATTTCGCGTCGAGCTGAGTTGGATATCCTATCGTCGTGTACTGTGCTGCCTTCAATGTCATATCGTAGTGATGAGTTCAGTGTCATCTCGCGTCGAGCTGAGTTGGATATCCTATCGTCGTGTACTGTGCTGCCTTCAATATCATATCGTAGTGATGAGTTCAGTGTCATCTCGCGTCGAGCTGAGTTGGATATCCTATCGTCGTGTACTGTGCTGCCTTCAATGTCATATCGTAGTGATGAGTTCAGTGTCATCTCGCGCCAAGCTGAGTTGGATATCCTATCGTCGTGTACTGTGCTGCCTTCAATGTCATATCGTAGTGATGAGTTCAGTGTCATCTCGCGTCGAGCTGAGTTGGATATCCTATCGTCGTGTACTGTGCTGCCTTCAATGTCATATCGTAGTGATGAGTTCAGTGTCATCTCGCGTCGAGCTGTGTTGGATATCCTGTCGTCGTGTACTGTGCTGGCTTCGATGTCATCTCGTATTGCAGTATTGAGTTAAGTGTCATCTCGCGTCGAGCTGAGTTGGATATCCTGTCGTCGTTTATTGTTCTGCCTTCAATTTCATCTCGTGGTATTGCAGTATTGAGTTAAGGGTCATCTCGCGTCGAGCTGAGTTGGATATCCTATCGTCGTGTACTGTGCTGCCTTCAATGTCATATCGTAGTGATGAGTTCAGTGTCATCTCGCGTCGAGCTGAGTTGGATATCCTATCGTCGTGTACTGTGCTGCCTTCAATGTCATATCGTAGTGATGAGTTCAGTGTCATCTCGCGTCGAGCTGAGTTGGATATCCTATCGTCGTGTACTGTGCTGCCTTCAATGTCATATCGTAGTGATGAGTTCAGTGTCATCTCGCGCCAAGCTGAGTTGGATATCCTATCGTCGTGTACTGTGCTGCCTTCAATGTCATATCGTAGTGATGAGTTCAGTGTCATCTCGCGTCGAGCTGAGTTGGATATCCTATCGTCGTGTACTGTGCTGCCTTCAATGTCATATCGTTGTGATGTGTTCAGTGTCATCTCGCGCCAAGCTGAGTTGGATATCCTATCGTCGTGTACTGTGCTGCCTTCAATGTCATATCGTAGTGATGAGTTCAGTGTCATCTCGCGTCGAGCTGTGTTGGATATCCTGTCGTCGTGTACTGTGCTGGCTTCGATGTCATCTCGTGGTATTGCAGTATTGAGTTAAGTGTCATCTCGCGTCGAGCTGAGTTGGATATCCTGTCGTCGTTTATTGTTCTGCCTTCAATTTCATCTCGTGGTATTGCAGTGACGAGTTAAGTGTCATCTCGCGTCGAGCTGAGTTGGATATCCTGTCATCGTTTATTGTTCTGCCTTCAATGTCATCTCGTGGTATTGCAGTGATGAGTTACGTGTGTCATCTCGCGTCGCGCTATGTTGGAATACCTGTCGTCGTGTACTGTGCTGCCTTCGATGTCATATTCTGGAATTGGAATGTTGAGTTAAGTGTCATCTCGTGTATTGCTGTGTGTTTCGACACACGAATTATTACAACACCATTATTTTTAATTTACTGCCTATAATTGCTGAAAGGATAGTGAATAATTTGGTTTCGCTTTAAAATAATTTTAAATTTATTCAGCACATCTCCTTAGGATTATTTCAAATAAATTCATTAAATTTTCATCCACTTCTTCGTGGTTTCCAATAGGTCACAAAATTTAATAATTTTTATTATTTACATGAAACATAGAATTATGACTTCTTTCTTTTCGACAAAGATAAATACATAGAACTCAGGGGAAGCAGCAGTTTAGTTGCCATATATTATTTATAAACAATCACTTGTGTTCACAACATGAAAAAAGCTGTATGAGATATAATATACTGTAATATATAACAAATCAGGGGTTGTATGTATATAACTTCATGCTTGTATGATTTCCTTTTCATGTTATTCACTTTAAATTCCCTTTTCTGAAATTGGAATGCAGATATGATCTATCTCTCTTCGATTACTCCATTTACCATTCTACCAAATGTCATAAATTTCATCTTTGTTTATTACAAAGTTTTTAAATTGAGGATTGTAAAATTACTTTATTACATTAGTCGTATTTTATTTATGCCAAAATGGCATCCAAAACTCTTTCATGATACAATTCCAATATTGTTTCAAATACATTCCATTGTATAACAAACTTACTTTTCCGTGCATTGGCATTTAAACAGAATAATAAAATATTGGCATGAAATTTCCCTTCATTTTAATTCACTGGGTTGTTTTTAGGCATTCAGCCCTTTCATCTAACACAAGGCTAGAGAAATTAATGTTCAACTGTTCTACCTCTATTGTAACCAGTTTTCTTAGTCGACTTGCTGATGAATCGCTGTCTCTCTCTGTATCAATCCTACCTTTTACCTTATAAAATCTACTTCTATTTAAAATATTTGCTTATATATTTTCTCCTATTATTTATTAATTAAATTTTAATTAGCAAATGTGGCGAATGCTGCACAGTCGTTGTCTAAGTATAAACTTAACCCGTTTATATCCGTCGAATTTTATAGCCAAAAACTTACTGATTACAAAAATAAGTACAACTGTGAACAATTTAATATCTCAAATGTTTGACATAATACCTTATGAATGTATCATTATTACGTTTCCAGCTATTAAGACAATGCAACTAGCGTCATCAATGACTCACCACACTGCACACTGTAACTTCACTTACTGTAGTAGATCCATTGATGTGACAACGTAGAGTAAATATATGTGTACACTCACTCGTGAAATGCAACTACCATCACGTAAAGCCACTCATCACCACATCTATGATGACAACATCTTGTTATCCATACATATACATTTTTATGGAGTTATATTTAGTTATTATTTTTTGGTTGGTTTTGATTTCAAGCGGAATCCTAAGATGTAAATGATCTGGAGAAACGAATAAATTCTTCAAGTCTCTAATAATAATAATATTCTTTATTGCGTGAAACAATTACAACATTGCAAGGCATACCTCAACGTAACTATATGTGTAAATACATTCAATGGAACACTTGTATATTCAGAACCGGGGGTTTCATAGTTGCTGTTAATTTCAAATATATTCATCGCAGCGGAATTTAGTCTAGTAAAACGCCTTTGACACAAGAAGGTGCGCGCTAGTCAAGTTTTTAATTTTAATATTTCATTGAATGTTTTGATGACCTCAAGGAGTATATTGATTAATCCAACCTCAAGTTGTGACGGCAAGTGGTCGTAAGCTCTCGTTCTGTGATCGACTCGAAAACTGTCCCTGCCTCTAGTCCCGTAATGGTGCACATCCCTGCCTCGTACCAATCCGCATTTACTTCGGCAGTACAGGGCGACCTCGAGAAAAGCAGTTATTAAAGTGGTTCTCTGCCCTCAAGTGGTTAGCTGATTATGTACTCAAGTGGTGGTCACCTTATATAATTTTAGATTAATATAGAGTTTTGAATGATATTCTCAGGATATTGCACTGGAAAGCTTGTATTGAGAAAAGAAATCTAAGGACCGACTGGGCTCTAGGGTATTGGTAGGGAAGATAGCTGCAGAGGGTTTAATCGGTCACGTTGCATCTTTACTTTTGCAGGTCCTGTTAAATTCTCACCGTTTACTATATTTAAACATAAAGTTTGCAAGGAAGTTGTTGAATATTTAATAATTTTAATCAAAACTAATTTATTTACTTTCGCCCAGGTTAAGAATCCTATAATATTCTAAACTATGAAAATTAAAGTTAAATACCCCTACGTCAGAATGGCATTTTACTTCTGGAGGAGGCTCTGGTAAAGTTGTCTGATTATTATTTCATGTAAAGCTTTTATCTCTGTAAAGGTTGTAAAATGAAATAATCTTTATCGTCGTTGACAATTAAAAGGAGTTCACTAATATTATACTCGAAGTAAAAGTAGAAGTTAACAATTTTGAAATATTTACTTTAAATATTTCTTGGAAATATTATAATTATTCACCGATAAGTAACTCATTTACAGATATAAGTATAAATAAATGATATAGTGAGATGATGTAATGACATCAGCATAGCAGTATCACAAATTGGATGCTCAGTTGTAATTGACATCAACTGCAATAAATCCTAAGCTTAATTACAATTCCCTGTTGCAGGTAATGAGGTCAGGAACGGTGCGTGGATTATAGATCCTCTCCTCTCGCAATCTAGATCCTTGTGGGTGCTCACAAATCGGAAACTGAGCTATAATTGACCTCAACTCCACTAAATCATAACCTCAATTACACTCTCCTGTTGCAGGTAATGAGGTCAGGACCGGTGCGTGAGTTATAGTTCATCTTCTCTCACTATCTCGATCCGTGTGATTGCTCTCAAATCGGACACTCAGCTATTATTGACTTTATCTCCACTAAATCATAACCTCAATTACAATCCCCTGTTGCAGGTTTTGAGGTCAGGACCGGTGCGTGAATAATATTTTCTCTCCTCTCACAATCTAGATCCTTGTGGGTGCTCACAAATCGGAAACTGAGCTATAATTGATCTCAACTCCACTAAATCATAACCTCAATTACGCTCTCCTGTTGCAGGTAATGAGGTCAGGACCGGTGCGTGAGTTATAGTTCATCTTCTCTCACTATCTAGATCCGTGTGATTGCTCTCAAATCGGACACTCAGCTATTATTGACTTTATCTCCACTAAATCATAACCTCAATTACAATCCCCTGTTGCAGGTTTTGAGGTCAGGACCGGTGCGTGAATAATAGTTTTCTCTCCTCTCACAATCTAGATCCTTGTGGGTGCTCACAAATCGGATTCTTAACTGTAATTGACCTTACCTCCACTAAATCATAAGCTTAATTACGATCCCCTGTTGCAGATAATGAGGTCAGGACCGGTGCGTGAGTTATCGACCCTCTTCTCTCACTATCTAGGTCCGTTTGGTTGCTTCCAAATCGGAAGCTCAGCTGTAATTGATCTCAACTCCACTAAATCATAACCTCAATTACACTCTCCTGTTGCAGGTAATGAGGTCAGGACCGGTGCGTGAGTTATAGTTCATCTTCTCTCACTATCTAGATCCGTGTGATTGCTCCCAAATCGGATTCTTAACTGTAATTGACCTTACCGCCAGTAAATCATAAGCTTAATTACGATCCCCTGTTGCAGATAATGAGGTCAGGACCGGTGCGTGCGTTGACTTCCTCTTCTCTCACTATCTAGATTCGAGTCGTTTGCACATAAACAGGACCCTTATTGATTTCTGGCTAGGTTTTTCGTTTCTATACAAAACATTAGTATAAATAGCAAAAATAAAATACCATTGATCATGCTAATCTATTAAGTTCACCGACTCATTTCTGTATTGTATTTCTCGTAATAACTCAATACATGTTCAAAGCATTTATTAAGCTATATTTTTTTAATCTTCAAATTGTTTCATTACATCTTCTTAAAGTCCACCGAGAACCAGCATTTGGTTAATTAGTTTGCTCCAGATCATTTTATTAAACCGACTTGAAATAAACTCATTCACGTAATAAATATTTTCATATTTCAGTTGTCATACATTGGCAACGTTTTTTGTTCGCCATTTTGTAATTATTTCTGGAATTCTCCTTCTAAGCATATTTGTCGCTAAGTATTTTATTCTCTTTTAATAACTATTTAATAATTCTTAAATTAAATTTCCCTTATAATCCAAATATATAGAAATATCAACAATATTTTTCATGTGAATTAGAGAGAATCATTTCTTTAAAATACTCTTGTAATGGATGAGTTCGACTCAACATACATAATATTTTATTTTGGATCTGGAAAGTACTTCTGTCACTCAGTGGTTATATACATCATTAATAGATTGTTTTCAAGATTTTTCAGAAATAATAAAACCATATTCAAGAAATAAATCTTGAATATATTTAATATTTCGCAAACCAAGACAATCGGGATGTTTCTAAACCTTTTTAATACGTTTGGTTGAAGTTTCTCATGATATATCTATCATTAAATTTTCTACGATAATTTGTCAGTATTAAAGATATTTAGGTCATGTTAATTATGTTTAATGGATTTCTTTAACTCTGTACTATTTTCTGCATTTATTGTTTAGAAACTATACAGTGTATTATCGTTTGCCCAATCATTTACATTAAATTATATATCTTTCCCCTCATTTTTTAAATGTTTCTCATAGTTGTAATATCGTTTATAATGTTTCTTTATTACAACAAGGGTAATCCAATATTTTGAATCAAGCATTTATTACGGAAATATTCGTTGAGAAACATTTCATGTTTAGTAAAATATATTATAAGAGAAATAATTTATTAAATTCGTGTTGTTTTATTTAATACTTTACTAATTCTAATTTATAGTTGGTAAAAATTGTAAAATCTGTTTGTCTTCCGTAATAACATTTCTAATTGTGAAAACTATATCTTAATTGCTAATAAAAATCCTATCTATTTTTCTCAGTGGTTGAATTGTAAACATAACGTTTTGTAATATTTATACCTTTGTAGATGTAACTCTACAACTCCTCCCTGCCTTTATACCACAAAAAAATGTTTATAACGTACTTTATAAATGGATAAAGAAGTGAATATCTTAAAACGCTAAAACTGTAGTGACAGAAGAAAAATTATGATTAAAACATCTAGTTTGCCAAATTTTTAAATTTAATATTGTATTTAATACTTAAACCTAAAAAGACTTACGCAGAGAAAATTTCAATGCAGACACGTTGAGCAAATAAAATGTATAAAAGAATTTAGATTGAGGAATAAACATTATATAAATTTTGTTGGTGTAAATAAATATATATAATATGAAGAGGTAATACATGTGTTCTTTCACTGTTTAGATACATAATTTAATTATGACTTTTACCTTGAAATCTTTGATGATTTCATATGAGACTTAGAGTTTCTTAATTAGTAACGTAGTGATAATGAGCATTCTCCATTCACATGTTTAAGTTCGATATTCAAAGTATACGAGTTTTGAATTATTCCTTTAAGCTAAATATTTTTTATATAAATGGTGTTCTTGAGAGAGTTAAACGATCTAAGTGGATTCAAGTTTAAAGAATACAAGAAGTAAACTGCATTAATTAAGTACACTTATTAAACGTGTATTCTTTAGTTATGTGTTTAAAATATTTTAATTTCTTAGAATGATACAGACTTTAGGGAGCCATTTTTTTCCAAATTAGATTACTTTATATCGATATAAGTATTGTCTTTATGAAATGTTAATACATTTAGGATGTGTCTTCAGCTTTTCAAATTATATTTGTTAAGATTTAACGGATTTTAATTTAAATTCAATTACCAAAACGTTAATATAAAAAAGAATAGTTGTTAAATAATGGCGAAGTTATAGTCTCTCCACTTTATTTTGTAATTGCTCCGACAGTATCTCGGGAATAATTCGTCAAAATTAGGTTATTTTTCATACAATTTATATTGTTCCACTCAGACTTTATGGACTTATGAAATTTCCTTAAAAAGAATATATACTCTAGATTTTTAATTGGCCCCGAAGGTGTCCCAGAAGCGCTATAATATCTACTTATACATACAGGGTTTTCATAATTTTAACAATGTCTACGTCCATAAAATCGAGAAAACGGTTATGTTTTAAGTAAAATATATCTACAGTATGTGTGTGTGTATATATATATATATATATATATATATATATAATTGATTGTTTTATCCAAACTTATGAATATTCTATAGAACAACTGATTTGTTGTCAGTGACATTAATTTGTTTTGTGTTATTATTGGTTAACTATGTTGAATTTCATCTCTGTTTTGTGTGTTACTTAACAAAAAATTTCAAAAAGATGATTTGAACGATCATACCACACAGTTTACATTCATTTTTTAAAAGAAATTATTATAATTATTATGTCCTTTATTTGTCCTCAGTTTACCTCAATTATTATTTATTTCACAATTATCTAAAGTTTACTTAGCTACGTATTAATTACAAAAACTCAACAATGTACCGCCCTAGTATTAAATTTCAACAACAATAAAAAAAACAACAAAAAACAAAAAGGCAACAAGTAAGCATTCAAAGTTGTGTGCAATGTTATCTTGTTGAAATGCAGCATATTCGTGGCCAAAAGGCGTATTAATTGCAAATACTTAGACTGTCTATAGCTGATGTGGAAGGCGAAGTGATGATTTTCCTATACAGAAGCACCATGTGATTTCCAGTGAAAGGTGAATGTGTAGCAGAGGTGTAATTAGCTGCGAGTGCTTATAAACCGCTGGTCCTATTCACCAGCTCCCTCTTTTCTTCGCTCAACGGTGAACTATAAAGGTAACCTCCATTTAATTTAGTACTAAAAACGTATTAAAATTAATACAAGTTACTTTTGTTTCTGTTTAAATATGGACTTTTTAAATTAAGTTAACATGATTCATTAACTGATTCAATAAATGATTTATTCAGTTGAAATAAATAATTTTCACTCATAAAATACTATTGGAATCACAATTGGAATCAAAACCACGTAACCCGTTGCTGGAGCTGGCATTTCTCTCACCTTTAATCGTTCTAGTCTTTACTTCGACCAGTATTTTCGGTAGAATGTGTATACATAAAATAACACATTCATCGACTAAATGCGAGGATTTTCTTACACGTGAAATATAATCCTCACAATGTACGCTTCTCGCTGTGTGGGATTAACAAAATCTCACATACGATGGTAAACTGTCTTTATTACGAATGCTGGAGTGGTTTTACATGTGAAGAGTGAAAAAAAATTAACCCACCAAACCGTAATAAATGTTATCTTCAAAGATCATACAGCTGAAAGAAAAACTGTTTCCAAAATTAACTTTAAAATAAAACATAATTCTCATTTAATGAGTGAAAGGAGTGTTTTTACTCACGGCACGAGAACCTTCTCACACACCTGTTCATTTCTCTGCTCCCCTCGCTTGTTAACTGCCAAATAAAAACTGGAATATGGCTGACTCCAACAACCATTCGGTAAGACTTCAATTTTCAACCCTCTAATCTCCAAATTCGCTGAAGGGGTTCTTTAGGAACACAAAACCAATGAAATTAAAGGCGACAAATACACATTTTTGCGCCTGGCTTATCAGTACGCACACTTTTTATTTTGACCTTCATTTTTTTTTAGTTTTCGTTTGGTTTACTAGACGATTAATTCGCAAATACATTAATTCTAATACATTGATTTAATTAATAAATAACAGTTATGTATTATTTTTACTTAAATTTACACTCTTTTAACAACACGTGCTAATAATAAAACATGAAACTATCTCTTTGATTACTTAATTACAATGACTACTTTTACATTCAACCATAATAAATAATTACCGTAACGTAAATATTTATAAAATTCCTTAATAAAACAAAATTTAATAATAGTACTCTAAACACCAGATATCAGCCATTTTATTAGGACAACTAAGTAAGTCCCCACCTTCTCCTCCCGGACTGCCCTAAAAAATGTTTTTAGCACAATTGGTCAATTCCCTCTTCCTTCAATTTAAGCTACATTATGGCTTTGGTAGACTTATAAGGCTAGCTGCCTATCTTAATTAAACACGTAAAACGTTTTATTGTTTAAGTGTATCCACTAGAATATTCACATTGTTAAATTTATATATTTATTATTATCTGCAAATAGTGAAAAGTACAACAAGAAAGTTAATTTAAGCACCCACAATTTCGTGAATGATTCATGGGATTTACAGACCACAGACACAATGAAATAGTACAAAAGAACATTGGGTAGTTACATGTTTCATAGTTAGTTAGATTTCAATTATATTGTCTCATACATACGTACTGAAAATAAACACACACTACTTGTACGCATACTGGGGATAAGGCTGATCAATCCGTCACCTGACCACCTGACTGTATAGCTCTACTGTATATTGTACTGTAACTACTTTTTATCGTAACGTATCACGACAGGTCGTTTCACAGAACCAGAAAGTCTCAGTCGTAAAATGGGGTAAAATATTCCAGGGGTCGGGGTAATGTAGTTAGAATGGCTTAACCAAAGGTTCAGATTGATAGCAGAGTCAACCTAAGTTGACTCATTACGAACGCTCGGTATCATCTTAGCCCAGGATCAATGTAGGGTGTGAAGAGGATTATGGACAAGAGGAATGAGGAAACATAAAGCGTTGGGAATGAGTGTTGCGAAAAGAACTAAACTTCCCCTCGGATTTCTCTAGCGGTGGAAAGAGAAAGAGGCGCTCGGATTGTTCTAGCGGTGGAAATAGAAAGAGGCGCTCGGATTGCTCTAGCTGTGGAAAGAGAAAGAGGCGCTCGGATTGCTCTAGCGGTGGAAAGAGAAAGAGGCGCTCGGATTTCTCTAGCGGTGGAAAGAGAAAGAGGCGCTCGGATTGCTCTAGCGGTGGAAAGAGAAACAGGCGCTCGGATTTCTCTAGCGGTGGAAAGAGAAAGAGACGCTCGGATTTCTCTAGCGGTGGAAAGAGAAAGAGGCGCTCGGATTGCTCTAGCGGTGGAAAGAGAAACAGGCGCTCGGATTTCTCTAGCGGTGGAAAGAGAAAGAGGCGCTCGGATTTCTATAGCGGTGGAAAGAGAAAGAGGCGCTCGGATTTCTCTAGCGGTGGAAAGAGAAAGAGGCGCTCGGATTTCTCTAGCGGTGGAAAGAGAAAGAGGCGCTCGGATTGCTCTAGCGGTGGAAAGAGAAAGAGGCGCTCGGATTTCTCTAGCGGTGGAAAGAGAAAGAGGCGCTCGGATTGCTCTAGCGGTGGAAAGAGAAAGAGGCGCTCGGATTTCTCTAGCGGTGGAAAGAGAAAGAGGCGCTCGGATTGCTCTAGAGCACGTGACTGTATAACTGTACTATATACTGTATATTGCAGGGACTAGTGTGGCATTATTCCTATAGCCAAAGCCCGTTCACTTTTTAATCTAAAAATTTTCAGGCAGGCAAACGTCTATTGAAACATGCTGCCCGGTATTGCCTTTGTATATGCAATTAATTTTCAGTTTAAAAGATAAGCTTTATAACCCGTGCAACATTTTAAATACGAAAGGTTGTGAAGAATATCGTTTGACATTTAGGATGTTTAGATGTTTGATACTGATTCAAAAAATAGTGGACAGATGTTATACAAAATAAGCCATGTATATGGCTTCGATGTGGGAATAAAATATGAGTATATCTTTATTCCAAACTACTTCTATAAAACATTATTCTATATTATTCATATTCTATATGAACGAAACTCATGTTAAAGTTTTGTAACTTTAATTTCGGATTACATACTGAAAGATATTCATTATTGCAAAACAGGATATATTTTGTTATTGACAAACTATGAGTAAAACATGCCTAGTTAATTTTTTTATTTCATAAAAAACCTGAATGAGCATTCAAAGATTAATATAAATCTGTCAGTAATTTGAATTTATATGTTTATTAAATACATCGTAAATGTGTTTGATCTGACGTAATAATTAAACTTTAATACCCGGGGGTAGTAGTAGGTTATTTAATGAACTGGTTGATGTCGAAACAATCGCTAGACTTTTATTGAATTGTATATTTAATTAATCTTCTTTATACCTGCCAGCGATTGAAATGTTTAACGTTCTTTCTCTTTGTAAAATGTAGTATTAAGCTCTATATAGTGAACTGGCTTATTAATTATGTACTAGGCATCAATAAATTAGAAGATAATATTTAATGTACCAATGAAAATGTTAACTCCATAGGCTATATAGAACAAATACTAATATAATATTCATCTTAAATATTATGATCTACTGGAATAAGGCTCTTGGTACACACTAACAACTTCACAGGACAGGCTTATTATATCTGCACTTTGATCGCCATACATAATTATACCTACAATTTTGAGACTTTTCATAAAAAATACCGGTTGTCACAAATTTCTAAGGGTTGCAGTATTCATCATTTAAAACAAAAATTGTTATACAAACAGAGGAATTGTTAAACATCGAGAAATGTCTCGTTTAACCACCGACCACCATTTAGATTTTTTTTAAATAAATGAATATCTTTAAAACTAATTAAACTAAAGAAACCAAATTTGGCACATAGGTTTAAATATATAAGAGAAAAAAAATATTTTCTTTAATATTAAGAAAATGGCATCTGCTGAAAGTTTTGATTTCAATTAAAAACAAAAAAAACAACCAGTATAGTTATAAATGACCAGCAAATGAAACCAACTATTAATGAATTTTTATAGCAATCCCAATAGTACATTTTGCAACGAAATCCGTCAACGCATAGCGAGCACTATCGCTCTACAGGTACGCTTGCACAAACCGGGAACCACTAAGATTTGGTCTTTTGATACGCATTAGCTGTTTTAAATGGGTTATACGAACTTTACAAGATACAAATGTTTCGAAATTTGTATAAAAATTTCAACGGACTTTCCCCAACAAAATGTTCAAACAAAAACTATACAGTTCGTCATCTTAGGCTGAAATTTCATGAATTCCGTCTCACATGGGCATCAGGTTTATAAATTGCTTACCGGAACATATCAAATCAATTAATAATCCAACACAGTTTAAGCCAAAATTAAAAAATCATTTAATTAAAAGTGTATACTACTCCTTGGATGAATTCTCAGAGCATAAAAATCCTAAATGGGATGTAGGGAGAGTGTATGTGATAATTTCAGTTTGAACCAGTCATAGAGGTAGTTTTTTACTGACGCAAATTTTAAACTTATTAAAATAATAATTGGACAAATGTATAATTTATAAGTTTGTAAATATAGAATTAGTATTAGTTTAGTGAACAATTTTTAATTATTAACGACAATACAGATTATTTTATGTTACAACCATAACAGAGGTGAATGCTTTACATAGATGAATAACCGGAAAACTACTAGAGCCTAGTAAAAGGCCACTCCGATCTCAAAGTATTTAACTTTATGATTTCGAAAGTTTTAAAATAATATAGGATTCTTAAATTATACGAAATTAATTAAATTAGTTTCGATTGAAAATAATTTAATATTCAACAAAAACAAAAATTCAAAATCTTCCTAACACACTTTATGTATGAAATATAGTAAACTGTGAATTTAACAGAGAGCTGCAAAAGTAAAGATGAAACGTGACCGATTAAACCTTCTTCAGCCGTCTTCCCTACCAATACCCTAGAGCCTAGACGGTTCTTAGAGCTTTCCTTTCTCAATAAAGACTCTCCAGTGCAATATCCCCAGAATATAATTAAAAATTCTCTATTAATCTAAAATGATATGAGGTGACCACCACTTTGAGTACATACAGTAATCAGCTAACTAATTCAGGGCAAAGACATGCAGAATTTATTCCTTCCTCCAGATTATTTACATCTTAGGAGTTCGCTTGATATAAAAAACAACAGAAAGATAATAATTTATTATAAATCCCTCAACTTTGCACGACGTGTCGCAGGTTTTCACCTGTATGAGCACTTCTGGTTCGAGTGAACTCAGTTTAAAAACATGGTGTCCTACAATACTATGGTTTTAATAATAATAATTAAGAACGAAAAAAATGGGGGGAAATGTTGTTTCAGTGGTGTTGTATCCTTTGAGAATGCAGAGTCAGATTCAAAGAATTCTTTACTAACAACATGTTTGGTGTCAGTTGGTGAACGCCAACAAAGAAAAAACTACATTACGTACATTATTTTACCTTTCATTTTCATAATAGACTGTTAAAATTTTCTCAGTGTAATCATTATGTATCCTATATGAAATGATGGTGAAGAAACATTATAACGATATATTTCATTTTATTGTAACTTAAATTTAATGTTAATTTTACGTTATGACTATGATTTAAACAATTGGATATTTAATATGTGAATAAACAATAAAGTACTATATTTTATTCTCTTCCGGGCCTGATGTGTCATCGAGTTCGAAAACCGTCTGGCAGCTTCGCTATGCATAACTTTCATCCGCGACTGCAATCTACGGGACGCAACAACGTAACGTAACTACATGAGGATGGATTGCTTGGGATGACGGCGTTATTGCTCTTCTATTGAGATACGGCTCAACACTTTATACCTTTTCTTATCAGCTTTACGTTGTACTCGTTATTTATTGCAATATACTGTTAATAATTAGTTGTAACAAGTTTCATAGACACATTATAGCTTTCCGGTTCTTGCTTGCTGTGTCTGCTGTACGGTGTGAGTTAAAAATATTTATATACTTTGTGTGGTTTTTGATGGATAAATATGGATGGATGGAACTCGGGACACCTTTCTCGGGAATAGAAGTGAACCATTTCGTTACTGTTACTACTTTGTCCATTTTCCCAAAATTGGGATTTTGGGGGCTAAAACTTTTAAATGTAAAGACCCATCAAGTGACACCTCATTTGAAAAGTCTTGATAAAAGAATGACAGTGGAAACTAGAGCTTTCTATCTGAACCCAGTACTATATCGCAGCGCATTTAAATCAATTGAAAATTAATTAAGGCAAAACACGAACATCCACATTCAGAAGGTAGATAACTTCAATAGACAACCAATTCCCTTACAAACTCATACCCGTTGTTACATGTCATTTCCTGCTCCAGGGCAGGCCTTCCTTATCTTATCAGTTTTGAGGAAGTCCAGTATCACTCCCTTATCTTATCTGTATTGAGGAAGTCCAGTATCACTCCCTTATCTTATCAGTATTGAGGAAGTCCAGTATCACTCCCTATCTTATCAGTATTGAGGAAGTCCAGTATCACTCCCTTACCTTATCAGTAATGAGGAAGTCCAGTACAAGAGCGGAGAGGAGAGAATAAGAGCGTATTATGATCTTGATGATGATAGGCTACGGAAACCGAGTGAGATCTTATGATGAAGGAAGGAATTCATTTAATGAAACTTATCCTAATAATAACCCTGTGTATAAATCAGGAGTTCAAAAACAATCCAACGTATCCAGGACTCAGGCAGTGCGATTTGGGCCGCTGCAGCGTTAAAGACTGCCCCAAACCTGGACGACCAAAATTAGCTACAAACGTAAAATTGTCACTTGAAGTTTTACAGTTTGTTTTAGAAGATCCTCATGTCTCAACAAGAAATGTTTCTCAATTATTAGGTATATCTAAAAAATTAGTATGTAAATTGGTTATAAAGTGTAAAAAATTCGTGTAGTTCGTGATCTAAGTGAGGACGATTTTTGATCGTCTAGTAGAATTTAATGAAATAATGATGCAAAACATTTATAGTAATAAAATAGATGAAACATTATTGCTTTCGCAGTTGAAGCAACTTTCATGTTAAACAGTAACGTTAACAGACTCAATGCTCGTTATTGGGCTGATGTTAACCCCCCTCATTCCACGAGAGAGCAACACACCCAGCACCTTGAAAAATTAAACGTTTGGCTTGGCATTGTGTGGGATCCGTTTGTTGGGCCCTTTTTTATTGATGGAAACCCTTATGCCGAGGTATACCAGGAAATGTTACAAAATCAGGTTTATACAGCTATCTAAGTAGTAACCAGTAATGAACCTGTAATGAAGTTTGGTTCCAGCAGGATGGAGCACCTCCACACTATGGCCTGCATGTCCGCGAGTATTTAAACATTATTTTTCCAAATCTTTGGATAGGCAGAAGATGAAATATCGAGAGGTCACCAAGATTGCCAAATATATCTCCACTTGACTACTGTGTGTGGAGCCACAGTAGCGGATATTTAAAAAATCCTGCGTGAATCCATACAGTGTTCCGTTTAAAATATGTACAAAAGGCTTGGAAATTGTTAAACTGTCCTCAGTTTAAGCATCTAATATGAAAACACAGATTTGTTAAGTATCAGTTGTATTGCTTAACGTAATTTTAATTACTAGTGCTACTATAACTTAATTTTTTAAACTTAAATTGCCCTCAAAAAGCTCATTTTAGGAAATGCGTCGATTTTGTTATCCAGAGGGTTATCCTGAGTTTCATTGTTCTATCTTTGAAGGTTGAGCAGGATCCCTACATAGACTTCCTTAAATCAAACTATTCACAAAATGAATTGAACCTTAGGATAATCTGAACTAATGTTAGAAGTATAAGAAAACACTAGGACAAATTATTGTTTATAATTTTAAATGAATATCTAGACTATTTTGATATTATATTGCTAACTGAAATAAATATATGTCGAAAGGAATCATGTTTATACGATTATCCGGGCTTTAAGTCAATGTACAAATGTATACCTGACGGTCAAGGAGAGGGAATCTTACTGTTTAGTAGAACATAACTTACAATAGTAGATATATATTTACAATTTCATTTTTCAAATTTTTAATAACAGAATTTGAATCTAAAAATTAGTCTATATTTTTAGGTGCATTCTATAAGCATCCTTATGAATATGTAAATCAATTTAATTTATAGTAAGAATCTTTCTTATTCCAAAACTATATAAAAGAAACAAAAAACTTTTATATGGTACGTGATATTAATGTCTGTTATTTCACAAGTACATATGGAGCAGACGGATATTTGAATATATGTTATATACAAAACTTAACAGTACAATACAGGGTCCAAGTACGTTGGAGTTGTACGATAATTATTTGCTCCTATCTTGTTTTAATCACATTAATATAAAATCCACTTATATTACCTTGACATCTTTTATTGTAGAAGATAAATTTGCTATTCATTACTGGACAGGGATAATCCTTCAATTAGGCAGAGATTACACAGTTAATACATCTAGGACGAAGGGTATCACAATGGGTATTATACAAACAGTACTGAGTGATAAAAAGGTAAATAAAACATAAATGAGACAAACAGGCTTCCTATTTTAGATCTACATGATCCTGAAAATATTTATAACAACCCAGTCAATAGCTTTGGTAATATTTATAAAATTAGTGGAAATGAAATAAGTAATAGGCTTTTAAGCAAAAGGGACCAATTCCATAACTGAAAAGCATAAATATATTATAAACACTACTTATGGAGAAAATATGATTTACACTATTTGCAACTATGCAAAAAAGGCAGAAATAATTTAACTAGCCAGAAAGGCCAAAGAAATATATTTTACAAAATTACTTACAGAGACAATTAAAGACACAAAGAAATCTTGTGTTATAATTAATTATTTTATTAGCAATAATACAAATTTTATTCTAGAAAGCATAAATATCATTTCAAACTGACAAATTAAATTAAAATTGTACTTAAGGCAAATCAATTCAAAGATTGTTTTAAAAAGTTTAGTAAATGAAGTAAAAACAGAAATGTCAGGAGGAAAATTAACGATATAAAGGTAAAAAATTATGATCTTAAAGTTTAAATAGTATGAATTTCGTTCCAATTAATCATAATTAATTGATTCAAATAGTAAATAAATTCAACTCTAATTCTTCCGCTGGCCCGGACAAGATAAGGCCTATAGTCTAGACATAAAATTTAACATATATGCATTAGGCCCTTGTTATATTTCATTTAACTAAAACAACTATAAAAACAGGCAAAATTCCTAAAGAAATGAAAGCTACATGCCTGAGACCTATATTTAAAAATGGCAATAAAGGGTCATCAGTTACTTTGGGCCAATTGGGTCAATTTCGATAGTGAGAAAAATACTACAATATTATATATATAAACAACTAAAAATATTTATTGGAAAATAAATTTTAAATAGAGTACAATACGGATGTATGTCTAGTAAATCAACCATAGATTTATTAGAAGTCTTGAGTAATGGTATATGGAGTACCTTAAATGATAATAAGCATATACTAGCGGTAGCAACAGATCTTACAAAGGACTTTGATTTTGTTGATTACCCTATAATCTTGGAAAAGTTAATAAAATTTGGCATAGGTGGTCTATTAAATGTTTTTTAAAACTATTTTCAAGACAGAACATTGAAAGTAAATATAGATCAATACATAAGTAAAGGTTATGATCAAAATTATAGCTTAATTAAAGGAATTATTTTATCACCTATGCTTTTTAGAATTTACGTAAAACTTTTATCTAGCCTAAAATTTAATAGTAAAATATTGCAGTATGCATATGATAGTGTATTTTATACTGTAAATATGGATGTACATGAAGCTCTTAGACATGTGCAACAGGACCTAAATTTAATGGTTAGATATGTTTTAAATAATTCCATTAAAATAAGTGTACAGAAAAAAATGCAATGATATTTAAAAACCCATGAGTAAATTTTAACTTACGTCAACCCTGAAGCCTAATTTTTTTATTCATTTACCTGTTTAATTAATCCTGGTATTTTTAGTTGTCAAAGACTGATTTTTTAGAAAAAAAATATAAAACATTTAGGAATTGTATTTGATAGTAACATGAGAGGTGCAGTAAAGTGTATTGGTCATTGAAATGATGTGTATATCCGGTGTGTGCTACAAACATTCGCAGAGACACTGGAGTTATACACTGTAATGGTGCAGTACAGTGTACTGACATTGCAGTGATGCATAAATCCGGTGTGTGCTACAAACATTCGCAGAGACACAAGAGTTATACACTGTAATGGTGCAGTAAAGTGTATTGGTCATTGAAATGATGTGTATATCCGGTGTGTGCTACAAACATTCGCAGAGACACAAGAGTTATACACTGTAATGGTGCAGTAAAGTGTATTGGTCATTGCAATGATGTGTATATCCGGTGTGTGCTACAAACATTCGCAGAGACACTGGAGTTATACACTCTGTAATGGTGCAGTACAGTGTATTGGTCATTGCAATGATGTGTATATCCGGTGTGTGCTACAAACATTCGCAGAGACACTGGAGTTATACACTGTAATGGTGCAGTACAGTGTACTGACATTGCAGTGATGCATATATCCGGTGTGTGCTACAAACATTCGCAAAGACACAAGAGTTATTATACACTGTAATGGTGCAGTAAAGTGTATGACATTGAAATGATGTGTATATCCGGTGTGTGCTACAAACATTCGCAGAGACACTGGAGTTATACACTCTAATGGTGCAGTGTAGTGTACTGACATTGCAATGATGTGTATATCTGGTGATTGCTACAAAGGTTTCTACAGACACTAGAGTTATACACTGTAATGGTGCAGTGTAGTGTACTGATATTGCAATCATGTGCATATCCGGTGATTGCTACAAAGGTTTCTACAGACACTAGAGTTATACACTGTAATGGTGCAGTACAGTGTACATTGCAGTGACGCATATATCCAGTGTATGCTATAATGATTCGCAGAGACACTGGATTTACACTGCAATGGTGCAGTACAATATACTGAATATTGCAGTGATGTATATTACCGGCGTGTGCTACAATAATTTGTAGACGTTGGAGGTTGTAAACTTTATGTATGATAGACGTTTATAATATTAAATTTGATACGAACGTATATTAATTATAAGAAGTGTATTTATATACTTTGAAGCTAAATAATAAAGTTTATATAAGTTCTAGAATGGAACCGCAAAATGTACCGGGTATCAATAAAGTCCCGTGACGGTTTAATATTATTTTAACAATTGCATTTACAGTTACAAAACTTTACACATTTTTAGTGAAACTGAAAAATCCTTTATCACTTATTATTTGGACCGTCACGTTTCATATTGTAAACAGCAAAAATAAAGTAAGAACAATATAAGTATTATTTTCCGAAAACTGGCGAAACGATCGATATTAGACATGGAACTAAAATGAGTATTCACAACTAAACAAAGATTTATGATTGTCTGTCTATATATCCTTCCGCAGTAAACAGTATAATGAGAATGAAATGAGCTGTAGATTTAGAAGTTTGCATGCGATCTCAGCTAAGCCTGTCACGTGACACGTAGTGTGGCGTATTCAATTGAAACATTGCTTTATAATAAAATAGACAGATAACAGGTATAAGAAAAATACAAAGTGATATTTTTCAGTCTTTATATATTATCTTACAACCTATAGCCTGTAGCATTTAAGATATTTTATAAAGTCTGTTTCAGTTCAGTAGTATATATTTAATAAAAAACTATATTTCATTTGCCGTGTTACGGGAGAGATAAGTATCTACAAGGAACCTCTCGTGATATTCACACAACACCTCTTAGGTCACGCCCGTACTCTTACTTCGCACTCCTAATATTTCTGTGGCTATTGCATGTTTCATTTGCGTGTCACAAAGTCACTTGGGGAGATACGTATCTACTAGGATCCTGTCGTGATACACAGCACCTCTTAGGTATCAAACGCCGTCTGATACACCGCACTCCTAATATTCTTTGCCTATTCCATGTTTAATTTGGGTGTCAAAAATTCACTTGGGGAGGAATATATCTACTAAGATCCTGTTATGATACTTACACAGCACCTCTTAGATCATACCCGATGCTGATACTCGGCTGTCACAATATTCTGTGGCTATTCCATGTTTCATTTTGGTGTCGAAAATTCACTTGGGGAGGAATATATCTACTAGGATCCTGTCATGACACTCCCACAGCACCTCTTAGATCATGCGCGCCGCTGATACCCGGCTGTCCCAATATTCTGTGAGTATTGAATGTTCCATTTGCGTGCCACGAAGTCACTTGGGGAGATATGTATCTAATAGGATCCTGTAGTAATACTCACACAGGAACTGTTAGTTCACGCCCGATGCTGATACACCGCACTCCTTATTTCTGTGGATATTGCAAGTTTCATTTGCGTGTAACGAAGTCAGACATGAATTGCCACTTGACAAGTAATGTAGTCTCTGGAATGGTGTACTTTTTTTCAAGGATCCCACTAGACGTTGCAAAGACTAGGAAAATACTCGCTCCTGATACTCTACACTCCTAATATTCTGTGGCCATTCCATGTTTCATTTTTGTGTCACGAAGTCACTTGTGGAGGAATATATCTACAAGGATCCTGTCGTGATACTCACACAGCCCCCTTAAATCATACTCGCTCCTGATACTCCACACTCCTAATATTCTGTGGCTATTCCATGTTTCATTTTTGTGTCACGAAGTCACTTGTGGAGGAATATATCTACAAGGATCCTGTCGTGATACTCACACAGCCCCCTTAAATCATACTCGCTCCTGATACTCCACACTCCTAATATTCTGTGGCCATTCCATGTTTCATTTTTGTGTCACGAAGTCACTTGTGGAGGAATATATCTACAAGGATCCTGTCGTGATACTCACACAGCCCCCTTAAATCATACTCGCTCCTGATACTCCACACTCCTAATATTCTGTGGCTATTCCATGTTTCATTTGCGTGTCATGATATCTACAAGGTACCTGTCATGACACTCACACTGCAACTCCCACCGCTGATAGTGAAGGTATCGTGAATATTTGCTTCACTAGTAGTTTGGAGCTTATAATTTATTCAATTTTAAATAATAGACAATTAAAAAGCGTAAAATAGTAATTATTACCTATAACTTTAATGTTGCTAATCACCGTGTTAGAAATTTTGATACAATTAACAGAATATATCAACCACGTTTATTACCACCGTCATTATTAGTATATATGATCATTATAGTTTAACTCCTCAAAATAACTACAGGCATTTTATGTAACATGCTTTTAGTAAAAACCATAGACAGACAAACTGTATTGAAAATACAGCCATATTGATAAAAGGGACATGTTTTGTCCGTATTGCCCAAGGTTTGGTATGAAATGTGCATGTTTGTTTGTGCGCTGGTTGTTTTGTGCGGCTATCATAAAATATGAAACAGTTCTCTTCACCAGGAGTTGTTTATATGCACATTCTCTTTAATGCTGGGCTCTTGTTTGTATTTAAGTGTGTAAGAATCGTTATTTCATGTAAAAATTAAAACTAATGGAGTAAACAAACGATATCTATCTATACTCTTTTGTACTATTTTAGGAGTTTGGAAAATTATATGCCTTCGTACACAATAAAATAGTTTAACATCCCTTCCGGCTCAATCAGAAGGAACGTTATATTTTACATGAGACTGTCATCTCGATAATATGTAAAACTGAAGATGCGTTAGCTTAGATGTTGGATTCGCACAACACTGATGGAAAATAACAGCCAATTACTGCATGTTAATATAATCATAATACTATTAAACATTTAGAAAATCCATAATCGTAGAACCTTACTGAACAAAAATTGTTATAACCACATCAATTTCTTTGTAAAAGAGTATACTTGATTTAGTAACAATTTAGTAATTAATATTTAATGATTAATTAGTAATTAATTAATTTAGTGATTAATAATTTAGTAACATAAATAATCCGAATTTATGTTTGAAACATATTTACTTATACCGGTTTAATTGTATACTTCTATAACTTTATATAGCCACCATATGTTAACCAGAAAAGGTATCGAACAATCAGTACGAAGAATTTTGCCTGAAATCATAATTGACAATTTCCGTAGATAACCTATCTTGTGAAATACTCGTGGTAAAAATTTACCCAAAATCGAATGACCACCAACTTGTAACTAACTACTTGTATTAATTAAGAGTGGCTAATTAACTTGCCCTAGCTGTGTAAACATTTCGTTTGTGTATCAAGTTTTGTCTGTTAACAAGTACGGTAGTTATCGTGTTCACAATTAGTCCGAAATATTGTATTGTAGTTAAAAGTTTTTACAGTCCCTAATTGGAAACTATAGGAGATCAAAAAAATGTTGGCAGACAATATTGTAAATGACCGGGATTATAAGTATTTTATTTTTCAATGTAATATATAAAACACTGATTTAAAACCATTTTTTTAAAACTTTGAATGGCCGCAATCTTTAAAAATTAAGAGATACAGAAAAAGGTGAAATACGTAATAAAGTTTTAAATTCTTTTTGTCTACTTAGGACAAGAGGATTAAAAATTTCACTTAGTCCTAAAAAGACCTTTGCGCTTCTTCCTGAGTGACATGATAATCAGTATAGGTTAGGGCCGCCTTCTGTCAAGATCCATGAGGACAAAAATCTCAATCATGTCTCCTCGGAAGTAGAGGACGCCAACTTTGAACCAGCCTCTTCAGCGAACTTAGGGAGTGAGCGGCACGCCCTTGTACCCTTATGTCTAGGCTAGCAACAGGCTGTAGCACTTGGCGAGCTCCACCAACTCCAACAGTTATCTCCTGTAATAGACTAGACATATCGATCCTCCCTTGCAGCCCAGAATCTAGACATTTGCGTTTAGTGACGAGCCGCTCCTGGACATCCATTAGGTTGCCCAGAATTAAGTGACAGATTGGTTTTTACTGTCTTGAGTATACGTTATATCCTCCAAAAATCCACTAAAGTATTTAAATAAGTATGGTAAAGATTGTACATCAATATCTCAATCCGTTTGGAATAAATCAGCACTTAATATAGTTTGTCGTATCAGTACTTAATTTACACCATAAAACTCAAGGGGTTACTTTCCCATAACTTTGGCTAAAAATGTCGTAGAGATGCTTTCTTCATGTAGTTGTGTTTCTATTAAATAGATCATTAAAAAGACATGTCAAAAGATAGGGGTTGCAATGTGAAATTTCAAGTTACCCCCTTCTGCCCCTCTATGAAAAGGATGAATTTTTATCCTACAAAAAATACAAAAAAATATTTTAATGAGTATTTTTAAGATTGTATATCGATATCTAAATATGTCTAGAATATATTTGGGCGTGTTAGGACTTAATTTACACCATAAAACGTTTTTGTCGGGAAAAGGTCAAATTGACCATGAAGCATTAACTTATAGCATTGAAATAAATTAAATAGGTTATAAGCATACACTTTTTAAAATATATTATTAATCACGACAAAAGGGAAACTCGATATTGGTCATAGTATAATGTTCGTTGATCCTTAGCGTTTCTTAAAAATAAAAGGTGAATGAATTATTTATTAAATTATGTTACCACAGTTTGAGCTGGTTTAAATAAAATGTTTTTAAGCTCGATCCCTACTGATATAAAGTTATTCTCTAGAAAATATTTTCTAATCGTTGACTCATCATTTAGCGCCAAAGGAAGAGAGACATATAAATCATGTTGCCGTTGTTGTTGTTGTACCCACCAACAGTTCACGGTACAGCGCGCTGTGCCGCACATCGTGAGTGGGGGTTAAGGAGGAAAATTGATGGGGAGCTTTACAAGCACTTCATATTAATTACGCCTGGGAGAGCAATTCGTGGCGTACCTTACCTGTACTACCTGCCCTACCTACATTACTCAGTCTACCTGTTCTATCTGCACTACCTATCAAACCTTCACGACCTGTCTTCCTGTAATACCTGCTGAACCTATCCTACCTACCTTATTTGCTCAACCTATCTTACCTACACTACTAAATCTAAATGGTCTATCTGCAATACCTATCAAAATTTCACGACCTGTCTTCCTGTCATACCTGCTGAAACTATCCTACCTACCTTATCTGCTCTACCTACCCTACCTACACTACTCAATCTAAATGGTCTATCTGCAATACCTATCAAAATTTCACGACCTGTCTTCCTGTCATACCTGCTGAAACTATCCTATCTACCTTATCTGCTCTGCCTACTCTATCTACACTACTCAATCTAAATGTTCTATGTGCAATACCTATCAGAATTTCACGACCTGTCTTCCTGTCATACCTGCTGACACTATCCTACCTACCTTATCTGCTTTACCTACCCTACCTACACTACTCAATCTAAATGTTCTATCTGCAATACCTATCAAAATTTCACGACCGTTCTTCCTGTCATACTGCTGAAACTATCCTACCTACCTTATCTGCTCTACCTACCCTACCTACACAACTCAATCTAAATTTTCTATCTGCAATACCTACCTATCAAACCTGCACGACCTGTAATCCTCTCATACCTGCCATGACCATTGCACCTACCTTATCTGATCTACCTACCCTATCTAAACTACTCAGCCTACCTGTTCTATCTGCTCTACCTATCAAACCTGCACGAACTGTCCTTATCTCATACCTGCCATGATCATCCCACCTATATTATAGGATTTTACCTGCCCTACCTACGCCTACACTACTCAGCCTACCTGTTCTATCTGCTCCACCTATCCAACCTACATGACCTGTCCTCCGGTCATATCTGTCATAACTATCCTACTTCCTCAATTGCTCTACCTACACTTCTCAACCTACCTGTTTTATTGACACTACCAGTCAAACTTTCACTACCTTTCCTCGTCTCATTCCTTCCATACCAGCCTCACTTAACATCCGACCCTTCCTAGTGTATTAAATATATACTGCTGTCTACTTATTATTATGTATTACCTAAAAGACTTGGGCCCAAGCATGAAAGACTATACCTATTTATTTTAATATAAACTGAGTGTTAATTACTAGTGGCACTCATAACATGAATAATCCTATCAACATATTAAAAACTAGCTACCTAAAGGAATAAGAAAAATGCTTGATCTTCTCGTAATTTTATTACCTAGTCAATGAATCCAAAGTAATGTTAAAGGGACGGGCTTCTCGCCCAAAATATGTAAATAAAAAATTTAAATTCTATACAATATGCAGAGTAAATAACGAAATAGTGATAGAAGACGTTACTAAATATCAAGAACACAAGACACTATAATCTAGGATTTCACGTTTACATCGTGCAGACAAATAATGAACCGAAGAGCTAATAATGCATATCGACTTATAAGAATGAATAGAGGGGAGCAGGGCTTTGCGTGATTTTTTGAAGCTCAAATAATCGTAAGTACATATAATGTCATAGTAATATTACAAGATTTTTATCTTCTGACATAACAACCTTGTATGTTTCGACATGTTTACCCTGCACAACAGCTTCTTATTTTTATCATCTCAACGATTGGTCACGAACAACACATAACACCAACGAAACACACGGACTAAACAAATAAATAAAATGACGAAACATATAATTTATCTGTTAAAATTGAGTGCACTCATAGTCCGCGTCGACAAGACAACCAACTATAAAATTTTGGTGTAATAAATATTGAATGAAGTTTGACTTCTGGCAGCGGTGCTCAGAAATCATGTTTTTTCATTGTTTGTGTAAGCAATATTTCCACGCCATATCAGATGCAAATCTTAAAAAATGATGGTCATGGTGTATTTAAAGTAGGCCATAGATCTATGAAGATAGTAATTCCCTACCTACTTCTACAAACATTTAAAATAGATTAGGACACTGTGCATAAAAATATTTATGTTTATACCTTAATTGGTTACAATTATGTTACTATGTGCTAGATAACAGTCAGACTCATAAGATTTATTTTTTTCAATTTTGTAAACCGTTAGATACGAATGTTACTGATTAAAAATTCACGTGGTCCACACTAAAAGTCTAAAGGTTATTTAACTTAAAAAACAAGTTTAGATTTCAGAGACAACTTTGATTGTAATCCAAAAACGCTTGCTTGTCAATATGGCTTACAAAATACTTCATTGTTTAATAATAACCATTCAGACACGTGGTAATAAATTAAGAATACAAGTCACGTTACAATTCATTGTGTAGGTCACGTGGACACAACAAGAAAAAAGCTCTCATTTGAGCATACATTCTTTTTTAAACTATAATAACAAAAGTCTTACGCATCAAAATTTTAAAGAACATCCAAAAATGAGGTGAATAATATAAAATACATAACAAAAAGGAGTTAAAAACCTGAAATTATAATGAATAAAAGTAAATGTTGAAGAAACATGCCGTAGCGTAGGCCGCCTGCAGCGAGGAGTTAAAACTTTGTAGAAGTCTGAACTCCTGTCACAGAGATCTGGTGAGATGCATTAAAGGACTCTTGTACATAAATTTGCTTAAATCACTCTTATTTTCAGAACACCAAAAAGAGAGTGGACTGAGAGTTTTTCAGATAGTAACAGAACGAGATAGATGTAATTAGAAATTGAATTTTAAATATTTAATATTGGATGTATTGGTATACTCTTATATCCTTCATGAGTAATGCGATAAAGCGAAGAAAAACAACTGATGACGACCTAAAGAGTTGTCTCTTAGTATTTTTTTTTTTTTTTTTTTGCCAGAAGTACAGTTTCCTCAATGTACTTCAGAAACCCTTTGAACCAATATTGGCAGTATACTCGAGAACCACAACACACCCGTTTAAATATAAACCAGTTGTAATGAGATAGTTTAAACCCTTATGGAATGTATACTATAATCGAATTTTGTTAATAGAAATTTTTTACTAAATCATACCACACAGGATGGAGTTTTTCAGTTCATGGAGTTTGTTCTCTTGACTATTGCATTTTGTTCTGTGAACTGGAATAACGCCTTTGGCTTGTGACTAAGAATTTGTGTCTTGTCTTTTGAAAGATAGTGTTGAATGTATGGTTATATCATAACTACACAGAATATGCCTGTTGCTGCTTTGACTCTGTTTCTAAGTGAAAAGGTAAAATTTTAAAAAAATTATGAGCATATCGCAGAAGCAATAAATGCAATGAGTTTAAATGGAATAAAATAAAACAGATTCGTACAAAAATATAATATAATATAAAGGTGTGATGTGACCGTACGAACGAGGCAGTAAGTTCTTTATTTCCATGCCCTAAGTCTTATTCTGTAAAAGGAATAAAAACATGGAATTGATGATTAAGAATTCATTACTCCCAACTGAAAATAAATCGAAGTAATAAAATAAGGCTATGAGGATACAAAACAATATTTTAAAGAAAAAGAAATTTTATATTAACATATTTTTGTTCTTTGTTGTTATTGTACTTTCATTCCTAACATAAACTATAATGGGGCCTGCAAAATATATAAGTGGATAATTTTAAGTAAGTGTACTATGGAAAAACACAGAATACATGTCACACCCTGTGCTACCTCAAAATTCTTAAGAGCATTGATTACAATATAAATAATTCCTCAAGTTGAACTTCCTGAAACTACTCATCTGTTACATAATACCAATGTTACGTTATTATCGCGTGTCAAGGGAATTGAAGCGTGATACAGTTCGATTACATTGACTTCTTCCTCCAATGTCGTAAATATCTACCCTCGGGATAAACACATAAACCACAACAGAAAGATTTACCCCGCAGATCGGGTCGTAACCTTGCCCAAATACCGTCTTTTATCGTGTTGCAGAATCAGGAGAATATCGAGCCTGTTTAAATTATCGGCATTCTACTCTGTCTCAAAGCGGTATTTTCAAACCCGTAATTTTATTTAATTGTAATGTTTTCAGTAGCAGAATTAACTGAGACATAGTGGTTATACGATAAGCAAGTAGTCCCAGGCTGTGTGGTCTGTATTCTACAATCCGACGATCGTGGGGAATTTATGCTCAATTGAAAACTAATCTTATTGACGACTGAGACGCTATACAAGTCGCAAGTACTGTTGACTACTACCACCCTGTGTCTATGTCTATGTTTTACAACACGATGATCGCGGGGATCGTATTCACGATTAAAAGCTAATCTGTGTATTGACAGGGACATAGTAGCTATACAAGTCGCAAGTACTGTTGGTTACTCACTAACCCAAGCTGTGTCGTCTATGTTTTACAACACGATGATCGCAGGGATCGTATTCACGATTAAAAGCTAATCTGTGTATTGACTGAGGACATAGTAGCTATACAAATCGCAAGTACTGTTGTTGGTTATTCACTACCCCAGGCTGTGTCGTCTATGTTTTACAACACGATGATCGCGGGGATCGTATTCACGATTAAAAGCTAATCTGTGTATTGACAGGGACATAGTAGCTATACAAGTCGCAAGTACTGTTGGTTACTCACTACCCTAGGCTGTGTCGTCTATGTTTTACAACACGATGATCGCGGGGATCGTATTCACGATTAAAAGCTAATCTGTGTATTGACAGGGACATAGTAGCTATACAAGTCGCAAGTACTGTTGGTTACCCACTACCCTAGGCTGTGTCGTCTATGTTTTACAACACGATGATCGCGGGGATCGTATTCACGATTAAAAGCTAATCTGTGTATTGACAGGGACATAGTAGCTATACAAGTCGCAAGTACTGTTGGTTACCCACTACTCCAGGCTGTGTCGTCTATGTTTTACAACAAGATGATCGCGGGGATCGTATTCACGATTAAAAGCTAATCTGTGTATTGACAGGGACATAGTAGCTATACAAGTCGCAAGTACTGTTGGTTACTCACTACCCTAGGCTGTGTCGTCTATGTTTTACAACACGATGATCGCGGGGATCGTATTCACGATTAAAAGCTAATCTGTGTATTGACTGAGAGACATAGTAGCTATACAAGTCGCAAGTACTGTTGGTTACCCACTACCCTAGGCTGTGTCGTCGTCTATGTTTTACAACACGATGATCGCGGGGATCGTATTCACGATTAAAAGCTAATCTGTGTATTGACTGAGACATAGTAGCTATACAAATCGCAAGTACTGTTGGTTACTCACTACCCTAGGCTGTGTCGTCTATGTTTTACAACACGATGATCGCGGGGATCGTATTCACGATTAAAAGCTAATCTGTGTATTGACAGAGACATAGTAGCTATACAAGTCGCAAGTACTGTTGGTTACCCACTACCCTAGGCTGTGTCGTCTATGTTTTACAACACGATGATCGCGGGGATCGTATTCACGATTAAAAGCTAATCTGTGTATTGACTGAGGACATAGTAGCTATACAAATCGCAAGTACTGTTGGTTACTCACTACCCTAGGCTGTGTCGTCTATGTTTTACAACACGATGATCGCGGGGATCGTATTCACGATTAAAAGCTAATCTGTGTATTGACAGGGACATAGTAGCTATAAAGTACGCAGTACTGTTGTACTCACTTACCCCTACGTGTGTGTGTCGTCTATGTTTTACAACACGATGATCGCGGGGATCGTATTCACGATTAAAAGCTAATCTGTGTATTGACTGAGGCATAGTAGCTATACAAATCGCAAGTACTGTTGGTTACTCACTACTCCTAGGCTGTGTCGTCTATGTTTTACAACACGATGATCGCGGGGATCGTATTCACGATTAAAAGCTAATCTGTGTATTGACAGGGACATAGTAGCTATACAAGTCGCAAGTACTGTTGGTTACCCACTACTCCCAGGCTGTGTCGTCTATGTTTTACAACAAGATGATCGCGGGGATCGTATTCACGATTAAAAGCTAATCTGTGTATTGACAGGGACATAGTAGCTATACAAATCGCAAGTACTGTTGGTTACTCACTACCCTAGGCTGTGTCGTCTATGTTTTAAAACACGATGATCGCGGGGATCGATCGTATTCACGATTAAAAGCTAATCTGTGTATTGACTGAGTCATAGTAGCTATACAAATCGCAAGTACTGTTGTTGGTTATTCACTACCCCAGGCTGTGTCGTCTATGTTTTACAACACGATGATCGCGGGGATCGTATTCACGATTAAAAGCTAATCTGTGTATTGACTGAGGCATAGTAGCTATACAAATCGCAAGTACTGTTGGTTACTCACTACCCTAGGCTGTGTCGTCTATGTTTTACAACACGATGATCGCGGGGATCGTATTCACGATTAAAAGCTAATCTGTGTATTGACTGAGGCATAGTAGCTATACAAATCGCAAGTACTGTTGGTTACTCACTACCCTAGGCTGTGTCGTCTATGTTTTACAACACGATGATCGCGGGATCGTATTCACGATTAAAAGCTAATCTGTGTATTGATTGAGACATAGCAGCTATACAAATCGCAAGTACTGTTGTTGGTTATTCACTACCCCAGGCTGTGTTGTCTATGTTTTACAACACGATGATCGCGGGGATCGTATTCACGATTAAAAGCTAATCTGTGTATTGACTGAGACATAGTAGCTATCGAAGTCACAAGTACTGTAGGTTATCCACTACCCTAGACTGTGACGTCTATGTTTAACAACACGATAATGGTGGTAAATGCTATATCTAAATGATTAATTTTAAGTTTATGCGGATTATGAATTTGTTTAATACTTTATACAGTATTCATGGAATTTTGTATGCTTCATTGCAAGTGTCGAAATAGGATTAACTTAACTTAAGGTTTTTATCGCTGCAACTTTTGTTCATTCTAATTTGCAATCGAGTAATTGTCTGACCAATTTAGTCTTTTGGACAGTTTTTATATGACAATTGGACTTGATCCTCAAGTAATTTTACCACTTATTGGATAATTTATTTTTGTTGTGTTACTAGATAAACTCATTGATTTATTATTAAATTTCACGTTTTGCAGCGAGACTTAAAAAAAGATGCACAGCCTAAAGGTTTATTAAAATTTTGGGTCAGTCCACCAGTGGGTAGTTAAGGACTTACTAATTAGTTTTTCAAATTTTAAGACTTTTATAAACTAAATACGACGGACTAGATAATACATTTACATCATAGGTATATATATATATATATATGTGTGTATATATGTGTGTGTGTGTGTGTGTGTGTGTGTGTGTATGTATATATATATATATATATATATATATATATATATATATATATATATATTGATTGCCAATTGATGTTATATATATACATATATTACAATTTAGTATATGGAGCATACAAAAAGACATGAAATATTATTGTACATATAAAGTGTTATCATATCGTTGCTATTACAATTAAAGCGAATAATATTTTCATTTTCATTTTTAAACAAATTTTTTTCAGAACTGAACACAATTTCGAAAAATGCAAGAGATATTTATCCGCTATTATCATTTAACCATATTAAGAAAATTTATAACTTAAAGAGTGGCTTTAGTACTTTATGTTATTTATCCATAAATATGCGATTTATTAAATTAAGAAATTAACGTTAGTGTTCAGTAACTATCTTGGATGAGGATAAAGTATCAATGGGAAGATCCATTCAGTAAGATGAGGCTCAGACCAGTCACTTGATCATCGCCAGTCGCCATGTTTAATTCGAACTAAGCGTTAATCAATACATCACACAACACTTAACTATCACAAGCTTTGTAAAGTTATTTACAGTATCAAAGCTTTAAGAGCATTATCGGGACTCAGTGACTTAGCTCCAAACATGTTTGCTGTAATTCGTCGGTAAAACATAAGCCATATAATTACCAATCTAAATTTGAGTAATATCCTTAGCCCGTTTCCAATAAACATATTATTTAATTGAAATTAAACAATACCCATAAGAATATACAGTGAAACCATTTAATCGAGTTCTGTAAGATTTCACCCTACACTAGCCCCCTAACTTTGTTGTTGATCATTTTTATCTATGCACCATGCATATTTAGTATTAGTTTTGGGTTATAACATACGCGACAAGGCCAGTAGTCATTGTTCTGTCTCCGCCCTACAACTTCTCCCCTATCGTACTGCAAAATTATGTAAGTACCAAATTAACAAGGCACAGTAACTGATAAGAATAGGTTTTATTGTGAAACTCTGCGAATTGAGTAATAGTAAAATTGAGTGAGGCTGAATAATTAACTTTGGATTTGTGATTTTCAAGATGCGATAACACGAAGTTTGACTTAGTTATAACTACTTATTATATTACGCTTTAGTAAATGTCTTGTATAGATATTTACTCGTACTATGTACAATTATTATATAGTGAAATGACATATAAAGTAGGCCGTTATAATGGAAAGAGTACGTCAGATGTATAAAGGCTATTTCAGATATACTGGAATATTCACTTATGCATATGGCTGACACTGTTCTGAATTCAATAGCATAACACTTTCAACCTTAACCAAAGGAATACAGTTTTCGGTTGCTTTTATTATTAGTATTATGAAAATTCATGAAGGATAGCTCAGAATGCCTACCATTCAGTCTTGCTATGGATAGACTGCAGTACGAGTTAGCGACGATTCCAAATTATTGAGGCATATTTTCTACGAGAGATACGACAGAATTATCTGAATAGCAATATACGGAACTTTCAAAGGATAGAACATGATTCCGATCCAGAATAGTCTCTATTCTGATATAGTTGTCAAGGAAAACGATTTTGATATATTTTATACAACAGGAGATGAATACAGGACATCTGTATAGAAATATCAGGAACTCGGATAGCAAAAAATGTCGAAATTTCAGTCCCGCTCTAAGTAGTCTCCTTTCTGATACAGGTGGCGAGGATCCAAAATTATTGTGAGTACAACATAAAAAATAGATGAATACGGAGGGTCATCTATATAGAAATATCAGGAACTCAATAAGGATAGCAAAAAATGTCGAAATTTCACTCCCGCTCTAAGTAGTCTCCTTTCTGATACAGGTGGCGAGGATCCAAAATTATTGTGATATATATTGTACAACATAAAAAATAGATGAATACGGGAGGGTCATCTATATAGAAATATCAGGAACTCAATAAGGATAGCACAAAATGTCGAAATTTCAGTCCCGCTCTAAGTGGTCTCCAGTTTCTGATATAGTTGGCGAGGATTCCAAATTATTGAGATATACTTTATACAGTGAGAGGTAACAAGAGATGAATACAAGAGGTCCTCTGTATACAAAAATATCAGGAACTCAACCAAGGACAGAGAAAATGCCGAAACTCCAGTCCCGCTCTAAGTAGTCTTCTTTCTGATACAGTTGACGAGGATCCAATTATTGAGATATATTTTATACAACAGAGATAAAAAGAGATGAATACAAGGGAGAGTCCTCTGTACAGAAATATCTAGAACTCAATAGACAAAACAAAATGTCGACACTTCAGTCCCGCTCTAAGTGTCTAAAGTCTGATATAGTTGGCGAGGATTTCAATTTATTGAGATATATTTTATACAACGAGAGATAACAAGAGATGAATACAAGAGAGTCCTCTGTACAGAAAAATCTAGAACTCACCAAAGGACAGAACAGAATGCCGACACTCCAGTCATTCTCTAAGTAGTCTAAAGTCTGATATAGTTCTCGAGGATTTCAATTTATTGAGATTTATTTTATACAACGAGAGATAACAAGAGATGAATACAAGAGAGTCCTCTGTACAGAAAAATCTAGAACTCACCTAGACAGAACAGAATGTCGACACTCCAGTCCCGCTCTAAGTAGTCTAAAGTCTGATATAGTTGGCGAGGATTTCAATTTATTGAGATATATTTTATACAACGAGAGATAACAAGAGATGAATACAAGAGAGTCCTCTGTACAGAAAAATCTAGAACTCACCTAGACAGAACAGAATGTCGACACTCCAGTCCCGCTCTAAGTAGTCTAAAGTCTGATATAGTTGGCGAGGATTTCAATTTATTGAGATATATTTTATACAACGAGAGATAACAAGAGATGAATACAAGAGAGTCCTCTGTACAGAAAAATCTAGAACTCACCTAAGACAGAACAGAATGCCGACACTCCAGTCCCGGTCTAAGAATTCCTAAGTCTGATATAGTTGGCGAGGATTTCAATTTATTGAGATATATTTTATACAACGAGAGATAACAAGAGATGAATACAAGAGATTCCTCTGTACAGAAAAATCTAGAACTCACCTAAGACAGAACAGAATGCCGACACTCCAGTCCCGCTCTAAGTAGCTCTAAATTTGGAAGAACATTTGTTTTCTGCAAACAACATACGATAACATGACACTTATCTACAACGGAGAAAATGCCCTTATAGTCGCCCAGCGTAGGTAGTCGTGGAGCAGTTGCACTAACACACACACACGCACACGCACACTCAGTTGTGTAGTTAATAACAAATCAGTGCATATGAGGTTTCATTTCATAGGGTTTTTTATTGGGACTGTCACATTCCTGAAAGAATAAATATTGTAGAGCCAAGAAAACCATAAAATATTTTGTTGATCATTTTGCAAGGATTCGTGAACTTAAAGTAACATAGGACATTTATAGTATCAGACCTATGTTACTATGTTACTTTTCATTCACGGAAACATTCATAAAACTTAAGAAATACACCTTGTATTATACGTATTTAATGTTGTTGAGAATTATGTAGGAAATTAGATATGTACAAAAAATCGTAAAAAACTTAATATCCTTATATAAGCAATAATCGTATGTATTGTAATTTGTCTATGTCACATATTTCTGTTGACAGTTGTCACTATCTCAACTCTTAAAACTAAATTAATTATCCTTAGCAGTTTTTCCTTCATTTCCCGAAGTACCAAAACTACAATAAACATTACTACTGCCACGCCAACAAGCACAGGCGTATTATTACTACTTATTTTCTACTATAAGGAGGTGTAATTCACCATAATATATGGTATTCTCCAGATTTTTTTTAGAAAAAGATCTTGATAGATGGTGGCTAAGAAATTTATTAAACTAAACAACAATAATAATTACAGTATGATAACTTATAATTTATCATACAGGTACATATGAGGTTATGACTTATTAAGGGGACAACATCAATGCAAAAGTAAAATCATCCGTAGTAAGCATCCTTCTTTATGTAAATAAATGCAAGAGAAAACCAATTATTATTTTTATTTTATTCAATATTTTACGAAAAACCGCTATTGACTAAAATAAGTTATCAAAAGATGATCGACAATCTTAAAACCGGGGACCATCAACAAAACACATCTGTTGGACATATCCAGTTTTTAAAATAGGATCTTGATAGATGCTCGCTAAGAAATTTACTAAATTAAACAACAATAATAATTATAGTGTGTGAATACAGGTTATAACTTACTACGGGTATAACAACAATGCAAAATTAAATTAGTTCGTAGTAACCATCCTTCTTTATGTAAATGCAAGATAAAACCATTTATTTTCTAAAATTTCATTTAAGATTTTACGTAAAATAGCTATTGACTAAAACAAATCACAAAAAGACGATCGACAACCCTAACCGTGTAACATCAGCGAGATACATCTGGTGGGTATATGCAGTTTTTGAAAAGGGGTCTTAATATATGGTGGGTGAGATATTTATAAAATTAAAAAACAATAGTAATTATATTGTGTGAATACACATTATAACTTACTATAGGTTCAACATTACAGCTAAAAAAATGGCCCGTAATAAGTATCCTTCTTTGTGTAAACGCAAGAGAAAACCATTTATTTTTTATTTCATTTAAGATTTTACGAAAAATAGCTATTGACTAAAATTAATCACAAAAGATGAACGACAATCATAACCGGGCAACATCCGTAAGACCCATCCGGCGGATACGTTTATACTTACCTAAGAGATATTTTTACGTGAAATATATGTAGATCCATACGTATATTTATTGCGAATTCCTTCATAACTCATCTCTTAAATTCAACAACTCTCCGTAAATGTATTCCGTGAATAAAATAAAGCCACAACTTACGTGAAGGGATGAAATACATTTATGGCACACAATATGAAATGTATTGCATCACTGACAATCGAGGAAACGCCAGGATCGATCGGAGGAAGTGAATAAATAGCGGAGGAGTCGTAAAGTCGGGTCGGCATCGCAAACACATCAGCGCTAACAATGCGATTCTCGGTCAATAGATGCTGCCGACCATTTATACCGATGTATCAACAAAGCCTTTGTAAATAGAACAGCTTTCACTCCATCAACGCTATAGTGGGATAAATTATGTGTCTCCATTTTATTAAGAATTATGGTACTATGTATAAGTATAGGCCTACATACACATCTTTGCGAACGAAAACTGTTAGAAGGGGAAGACCATTTGCAACAATCAAAATTATTAATATATATATTTTTTAACAATAATGTTTATGCATGGTATAGGCCTACATACACATATTTAGGAAAGAAAACTGTTAGAAGTGGAAGACCAATTTCAAACAAACAAAATTATTTATATATTTAATGTTGAACAATAATTATTTGTATGCATAGTATAGGCCTACGTACACATATTTGGGAAAGAAAACTGTTAGAAGTAGAAGACCATTTTAAAACAATCAAAATTATTTATATATTTAATGTTTAACAATTATTGTTATGCACAGTATAGGCCTACATACACATATTTGGGAACGAAAACTGTTAGAAGTGGAAGACCATTTTCAAACAATCAAAATTATTTATATATTTAATGTTTAACAATTATTGTTATGCACAGTATAGGCCTACATACACATATTTGGGAAAGAAAACTGTTAGAAGTGGAAGACCATTTTCAAACAATCAAAATTATTTATATATTTAATGTTTAACAATTATTGTTATGCACAGTATAGGCCCTCATACACATATTTGGGAAAGAAAACTGTTAGAAGTGGAAGACCTTTTTCAAACAAACAAAACTATTTATATATTTAATTCTTAACGATGATTTTAATGCTATATATCCTTAATCGTGTTAAATTTCTATTTAAAACATGTACAGGTTTAAATTTAATTGTGCTTCGGTACTTCTTAATATGACAAAAAGTTGGTAGTACGGTAAAATTAAAGAATTAAGTTTCAACTTAAAGCAGTTCAGTTTCTACACAATTTCTAAGTGATTAAGGTGTAGCAAATAAGTTTAAGAAGAATTTGGTAATAACTAACTAAATATAAAGCAAGATTTAACTATATAATTATTACCAAAATAAAAACTATGGCGCTAGAATATAATTTTCTCACTTACGATTTATAAAATTACATGTAGCTGATTAAAACATTTAAATTTCATATCGCTTTGAAATAATTTTACTTAAAAGTAAAAAATATATAAATTGTTTTATCCGATTGTATAAACGGGAAGAAGTTAGGATTTATTTTATGGCATTTATAATAAATTGAGTGGTGTTTCCTGTAAATTATTTTCCATTTGGTATTCTAACTCAATCATCCCCTAAAGTTATAAATGTTATATGAATTTCACGCCGTGTCATCTCCACCATGATTTATGTGCGTACAATGTTAATAATGATTTTGCAAGTTAAAAATGAAGTTAATGGTTATTTTACTAGCGTAACCTAAACAATTAATTAAGTTAGTATGATATACGAAAACTGTTGTATGCTTATCTTTTAATTAGTTTTTAGCTAACCCTTCCAGTTCTAATCAGGACTGACGTATAGTGTAAATCACAGAGGTTCAGTAGTCTGTCCAGTTTAATTGTTTCTAACATCATGTAGAAGATTAATAGTTCTATAAAAGAACTTTTTGCGGGTTCTGTTGAATACAAATATAAGAGTTAGTTCATTTCTCATTTTCCCTTTAAATTGAAAATTCTGCCAGTGCAACAGCTTTTTGTCTTTAAAATCTTACGGTTATTTTATAAGTTTTAATTTAGTTTATTGCCATAAAATATGTTTGAAAACAAATGTTCTAATTCCCAAAGTTAATAAATCGTCCGTTATAAATTATATTAAGCCCAAATAATTGCCGTCACAGTTAGAATTATGTTCATCTAAAATTAAATTTGCTTCTTTTCTCGAAAACTGGTTATTTGTTAATGAAGGACATCAATTCTTTGAGCGATATCCTAAGTCAATAGAAATGTTTTTAAGCTTGTTTGCTTTATTAATCTTCTCTTAGTCTTTATTGCACCCATAACTTATAACTATTATTTTTAAAGCTCTTATTAACGAGTATCGGACGGCACACTGAACTGAATTTCTCCTATTTAGCTATACACACAATTTCTTTTTAAATTAGAAACGTATAACTGTTATTATTAAAGCTCTTATTATCGAGTATCGGACGGCCCAGAAGACTTAACTAACTGAATTCTCTTACTTAGCTATTTTTACGGGTTAAATACACAATTTCTTTTAAATTACAATTCTATTAAATATAATTTCAAATTAACTAACCACTTGTGAAATTAAGTATATAATAACATTTCAGTGGTTTGTAAATACTCAATGCAAAGATTTTAAGTTTGCTTGATTTTTAATCTTCTCTTTGTCTTTATTACACCCATAGGTTATAACGTATTAACTATTACTATTAAAGCTCTTATTAACGAGTATTCGACGGCAAAAACTACTTAACTAACTGAATTTCTTCTACTTAGCTATTTTTACGAGACAGTTAAATAGTTAAACTCACAATTTCTTTTTAAAATTATAATTTTATTAAATAATTCGAAATTAACCAATCACTTGTGAAATGAAGTGTAGAATTATTATACCCATAAGTTATAACTATTACTATTAAAGCTCTTATTAACGAGTATCGGACGGCACAAAGGACTTAACTAACAGAATTTTTCTTACTTCACTATTTTTTCTGTATAAACACACAACCTTTTTTTAATTATAATTTTTGGAATATAATTCGAAATTAATTAATCACTTGTAAATTAAGTGGGAATAAATTTAAGTATTTTTAAATAATAAATAATTTGGCACACATAATTGTACAACTCATTGTATTCTGAATAAAATTTTACAACAAACGCAAAGCTTTACTCATACATACTAACAACCTACTGATACGACAGAGACTAAGGGAGTAGGACGAACCTGGCATGAAGACCAAGAATGTCGCCGCTAAACCACATAGCTGTAACACCAGAGAGTGAGACTGGCAGTAAATCCTCATGGTTCGATATAGCTCCACATCACTTGTCACTTAACACTCCGAGCCTTCCACCGGCGCAGATCATTCATGTCACTCGTCACTCGTCACTGAGGGGCACGCAGGGGCGGCTCACGTCAGGCGAGGGGGGTCCGGCGAACAGTGGGAGAGGTTCAGCCAGCAAAGTTCAGCGCGGCGAGAAAGTCCACGCTCGGTTGTCTCAGCGCGTCTGGTGTCCGGACCGAGGTGTGGTATCCGGGCCGGCGCATGCGCGCGGGCAACCCTCTGGAGTCTGCGTCTCACCCTCCGTGTCGTCGAGGGTTTGTTTTAAACAATAATGGGACGATTAAAAAATATATTACTGTCGTTCTTTTTGTTCTCATAAAAAACAAAGCAATTCAATTGCTGTCACTGTAAACCTTCTCATGTAGTGTTACCATACACCACACAGTTGTCGTAATTCAGCAAAATTGATCGATACTTATAACCGTTCTGACTCTCTTAGTTCCGTTAAACTTCTTTAAATATGGAACAGTCTTCAATGTTATCTGAATAATACATCTTTCCCCAATTTTGCGAAGAAAAGAAACTTTTTCTCGAGATCTCAACACTTCCAGTTGAGTCGTAGTTAATCTCTTCTTTGAAGCATTTCAACAGCTGAAATTGTTTTTTCGCTGTATTTACTTTACTTGAAGTGCTTTGCATATTTCATCAACAGACGTGACCTTAATTATTTTAATAGAGGTAGAAAATAGTTTTAATTGCTTAAACAAAATTAACTAATGTTTACTTGAATAAAAAACTGTTTCACCATTAACAAAATATCCATGTTCAATTACAAGTGACTTATTAGATATCTATATGTCTAAGCGTGGCGTCTGTCTCTTTTGTTTTTCAGCAGTATCAAGCCTTCTTCTTAATCATAGCTACTAGTAGTGTCGCTTACCAATCCTGGAAGTGGAGCTCATTTCTGGATTTCTTTTATTTCATATTATCAGTAGTACAGATGATTAAGGACTTCCGCCTTCTAGTTTTTACAGGACCAGGTCCAGCCCTTGCTCTCTTGGCTTCCACATTCTGTAGGGTGAACTTTAACTGCGCAATTTAGTCGACAGACTGACTTGATCAACCTGTTCTCGCAACGTCCCGGCACAGTGTACAAGGACGTAGCCAGTGAGGGAGCCAAGAGGTTCGGACTCCCCATAACATTTTCAATACCTTTTTTAGTAAACGATAATTATTATTTTAATAATTGAGTATAACTGTCTTGTACTTCTGAAAGATCGTTCTCAACAATTAAACGGGTCAAGAACTTTTTAAAGAACAAAATGGGGCTTTTCTCCCTGTCCAATACGAGAAAATATCATATGCCTGGAAACTCCTCCTTCCAATTTTTTTTCTTGTCTACGTTCTTAATGGTGTAGTGGTTTATTATCGTCCACGTACCTATTAAATTAGCTAGTTATCGCCCAGAAATCGTCCACATTTGGTGAAACACCCCACATAACGTTTCACATTGAAAGCTAAGCGTGGTTACGATTTACTTATCTCTGTGTTATCGGTCCAGTACGCTTCCAGATACCTCAGAAAACCTTTCATGCTAATCGATCTCTCTAGGTTAACCAACCGCGAGGCGGCTGGAATTCCAGGAATATCAAGCCATATGTAATTATTATTCTCAGTCCAACAATTACGGGTGGAGTCAAGTTAAGCCAAACAGTAACTATGTCCATACGGTAAATCAGCAGCCAAACCCTCAATTTAGTAATAACCATGAGATTCTAAGTAACGTAATTTTAGATACTGTGGTAGGCCTATACAGGAAAATCAATTTGAATGATACATCAATGAATATGAATAATGAAAAGCAAAATTTTCAATAGAGCAATCACAGAAAAAAATGCCATTAATTCTTTACCTCCGGCTTTGCGTATGGTTGGATCATTTGAAATTCCTATAACTCCAGAGGATATGGCAGTCCTCTGCTCTTATTAAGACTGTATCCACTAGATTTATAGTTTCTAAAATCTTATAGGTTTTCCCTGTCTTGATTCATGGTTGCTGTAAAGAAGGTTGAAGAATTGTTTTCATGGTGTATAATGCAAATAGTTCATATGTTTCTGCACCGTTTTTGGCACACATTCATATTAACATTAGCATGTTTTTCATGAACCCTCTCTTTATTGTAGGAAAAAGATTACCGGCTCAGGTGTAATTTATCTTGTTTGATACAGGCTTCTGAAATGTACATTAATTTGGCTCAATGCCAAATTTCTCTCCCGTTTGAAACTTGGCCGTTTATGACTGAAAATTTCGAGGGGACCAGTAGAGAAAGGTGGCATAGGTTCCATTTTGGAGAAAGGCTTTTTGATTTCTAGATTCAGGTTCTATCTAGTGTATTGTCATTCCTTTCAGGTGGTGTGTATATTCCTGCCTCCGAAATGGGGTTGAGTTATGATTACGTCGAATGCCTTCTGGAGAAATTCGTTAATAGACTTTCACCTTTTCCTTACAGAAGTCCTGTGTCTTTAGTGCAAAAAAGATAAATTCATCAAGCCTGGTGGGCGAGCTTTAAGCAACTTTCTGCATCTTGAATTGACCCCGAACGCCAACCATAGTCATCATTTCAATTCCTAAGCATGGTAAATGTGTTTTCGTTGTTAGACTTGATTTCCACTTACAAACAGATAATACGAGGGATTCCAAGAAATACACAACCTTTGTCACAAGCACTGACCAATGGGAATAGAACTACCTGCCTTTCGATCTAGCTAGTGGGAGCATGATCGTAACTCAGGTAAAGAATAAAGTCTTCGGTGATTGTATTTTATATTCTGTAATTTTTAATATTTTCTTGAAGATCACCGAAGACATCTCAAATTAGTTCTAGATCAACTTACTCAGGCAGGGATTACTGTTAATCTGGAAAATATTGTCGTCGCCTATCAGAATAGGTTTTTGGGCCACATATTTGATGGGAAAGTTACTATAAACTGAGATATATTTCGCCCTAATAACAATTAATTATCTTCAACCCAAAAATGCTTAAAAGGTTGGCAGGATTCGGAATGTGTGACTTTTATTTAAATTGTATTCCTAATTTCACGTCAATCTGTGAGCCGTTAAAAAGATCAAAAATAAAGGATGTTCAGTTCATATAGGATGAGAAACAACAAAGTCTTCCACCAAATTAAGCGAGCCTTAGTTTCTGCTCCAGCCCCACGTTTACAGAATTTTGATGTCCCTTTGACTTTGTTACCAGCTGTTTTAAAAGTGTTGTTAATATAATCACGTGTTGTTTTGTTTTGACTTTGTAATTTACTCAGAATACAATTAGCCATAAATATGTTTCATTAACATTATAAGTGTTCTATTTTCACGTATGTAAAACACTCATTCAATATAAATGTTTTATGTACAGCTGTGGGCCCCGGGCTTTCTCAACAAAAGTGCACGAAAGGAATTATTCGATACTAGCTGTTTCCCGCGGCTTCGCACGCGTCTCTTAAGCTTTGCCCGTATATTTCTTTGCCTTCAAATAGTGTTTGGCTATTTAATAAACGTAACTGTGTCGTAATTGCAGTTCATAATGTGCAGGCGCTTTGATAACTGTTATATCTTGCAGTACAGCCTGGTGGTGAGTTACATCAATGGGCATTGCATATAAACCTTCTACATAGAAAAATACAAATTTTCATAGTGATCGGTCCAATAGTTTCTGAGTATATAAAGGACAAACACACAAACATTCATTTTATATATATTACTATAAGTGTAAAGAAAATTTAAAATAGTAATTAAATTATATATAATAAATATATTTTTTGTCGCATTATATATGTTTACAAAGAACAGCTGATTAAAAAATTTGAAAAGACTCTTTCACTTAATAACATATGTTTGCTGCAATGCATTTCTTACGGGTATTTCTGTAACCAGTGGGGCGGAATCCTGAAATCGGGAAAGGGATAAAAAGTATCCTATAACCTTCTACAGATCAAGACGAACAAATTAAAAAAAAAAATTAGGCGAATCCGTCCAGCCGTTTGTGAGTGATGCTGTTACACACGAACAGTTTCATTTTTATATTATAAGAAGATGCAATTCATAAGTACTAGCAGTAGTCTGTACCTTCACTAATTTTTTATAATATTTGGAGCATCGTTTCTTTACACTTAACACCGACAATTCCTCACTCTTGTGGATACTTGAGAACCCCCGTTAGCAGAAAAAATTTACGATGGACTACTCTCATCGATACCTTTCAATTTACGGTCAAAGAAAAAGACGCTAGGGGAAAAGACAATGTTGTGACTGACTGCCTGGCGCGTTTGTTTGAATCTCTGCCCGAATTGCCCCAGAGTTCAGCCTCTCATATCTAACTGAGAACATTAGATTCTTTTATTCTGTTTTCGTAGTCTTCAAAGACATTAAAACACATCAATTCAATTAGACCATCGATAAAATTTACTAGTGAAAATGAAGTTAACAGTGAAATTCCATTTCTTGATATTTTGATAACAAAAACAAGAGAAAACACAATTAAAACAACATTATTTTACAAGAAGACTTTCAGTGGATAGTACCTTAATTATAATTCAAATCATCCTCAACATGTAAACATTGGATTAGCACAATGTTTGTTCCAGAAGATTAATAATTTGTTGGTAACTAATAACAAAGATAAAATTTTAAAGGAAAATTATACTACTGAACTTTTGATTAAAAACAACTACCCTCAGTCAATTATTGAACGAGCTAAGTCTAAAAACAAAAGTTGCAAGCAAATTACCAAAAAAGACAATCCTAATTATCTCACTACCGCAACTATTCCTTATGTAAAGGGAACATCAGAAAAAATTCGTAGGATAAATTATAAATTTAACATATGCACTGTTTTTAAGTCACAAAATAATATAAGAAGCTACTTAACAAAATTAAAACCGAAAAACAAACAACAGGAAACCAAGAATGTGATATATAAAATTGACTGTGGTTGCAACAAGACGTATATCGGCCAAACTTCAAGACCTGTGGAAATTAGGCTAAAAGAACATATTTATAATTATAAAAAAGAAACATTGAAAAATCTAAATTAGTTGAACATGCAGTAAAGGAAAATCATCATATAAATTTTGAATCGTCTATTGTAGTGTTTAAAGAATATTCCTGGACTAAGAGAAATACAATTGAAAGTGCGTGTATGACACTTTTAAAAGATAATTGTATTTCCCAACCTTCCGTAAATTTCAGTGATATTTTTATACCATTAGTGAAAAAAGAAATCCATTCCAAAATTATGAATTGCAAACCATATTTTTCTACATAATTCTTTTATAATTTATTAATTTTTGGTCTTTACAGTTAGTTTTAAATTTTATTCTATTTTATCATATGTTTATTCTATTTTAAACATATGTTTTTTCTGTAAAGAATATCAAACTGATGATGCCTTAAACGGCGAAAGCACTTTTTAAATAAAGTTAATGTGGAAGTATAAAAAATGTCTTTACCATCAAAAATATTTGTCGGAAACATGGTATTAAACAACTTTATATGATTTCATATCTCCAGTCACTGTGACCTTAAGGTGTCCCAAGGCAGAACACACTTGTTATGTCGGCCCATGTTTCTCATCTGAAGAAATATTATGGGACGATCTAAGACCTATACACCGCTGCGGGGACATCCATAGAGATCAAAGTAGTTTAGTGATATTAGGTTTGTTTCTTCTCCCTTATGCACATTCTTCTCTTCAAAACAAGAAACCAACAATCACATGCTGTGTTGCGTTACAATTCCTTTTTAAAACAAATAAACGTGGTGATCAGGGCTAAAGTTGGCAGCTTGTAACTTTTTTTGCTTTTGCAATTTTCGGTGATTTTTCTTCCAGGATAATCATTATTTTTTTATTTTATCATTCTCAGAAACAGTCACATAGCCTGCTTTATTTGGTCCGGCCAACCCAACACATTATTTTACTTTCTGTTCTCATTTCAGAGTTGGATCAGTCCGTAGGCAATATTATTTAAGCAAGTAGTCAAATTGATTATTTTTTTATGTTGAAATTCTTACGAGTTAATGGAAATTGGTTTTGATCCAATTTTTGTGTTAGATATGATTAAGTTGTGCCTAAACACTTATTACATCTCTTAAAGAGCAAGATATTTCATCCATTTATATTTTGTTGTTATTGTCAGGCCCGTATTTAGGCACTTGATATTCTATGCTCATGCACATTAGGCAAGATTTGGGCGGTAGCAACATTTGATTTTTTACGTTCATAATAAAACATTTCAAAGCAATAAAATAATTATAAAACATTATGTTTTACTCCTCATAAGACAGTCCCTTATAAGATCTTATGAATGAGAGCGGCGTATGGCGTCCTGCAGCGTATTATAACAGGCGAGTACTATAACGATCAAGTACAATAACGAGCTAGTACTATAACGAGCGAGTACTATAACGAGCGAGTAATATAACGGGCAAAGTACTCTATACCGGGCAAGTACTATAACGAGCTATTGAGCAAATTAGCCAAAATGAGTTTTTATATATTGTCCAGCTTGTCCCCTCTAAGAAATTTGCTCGAGGCAAAGTGGGCCGGGCGCAGGATGTATAAAATTCAGTCACGTGACTGTTCCTAGCTTGATCTAAATCCTCACTCACAAGTAAAGGCATTTAGAAATGAAAGTAAATAAAATTTTAATAAGTATAAATCCAAATCAGTATTCACATTCTGAACGTGTAGTATCATGCAACATAAATTACATGGGTAAATACTACGCAATTAGTAAAGAGTTGTTTCTGAGTGTATATTTTAATGTGGTAGACGTTTGAAGTGAGATGTTTAGTGTGTGTTGAGAGGTTGCCGGGTCCCAGGTCCGTCAGGGATCTTTAGAAAAACAAACTGTACCTTTGTGTAAATCAACATATATTGTTCTATAGCGTGTCCGCCGCCGCCTAGAGCTCTATCACTCTCAGATAAAAAAGTATAGATATTTGAGTTTGAATATTAACCACGAACTAACTAGTAGAGTTATAATAACGGTAGTTATATTTAATTTTTCCTTGCTTATTTCCGCCTAAGATATATTATAAAAAATAACTTCCACTGTCGATTTCGATAATATGAAAACAGGCACAGGTTTTTTGGCGCTTTTCAACTAAACATTAACGTTGAATATTCGTATGTCGGAAAATGTATAACAGAATTTTTATAAAATATAACATTTGTAATATTTTTTAGTGTGTAACTTTTTAAATGTAGAAATTATACGAATAAAAGTCGTAATAAAATTACTATCTTAACTTTAATTCTTGACGGAAAGATAAAACCGATTCTGTATTGGTCACGTTATTGGGCTCTTAGAGCCATTATCTTGCTTATTATTGTTTAATCTTGTAAATGTTCGTGTTTTTGTTATTACTAGAGGTTTATTGATTGTTATTACCATAGTAATGTTTTGGTCCTTATTCTATTCTTTTGCCGTATAGGAAAAGACGTCATAGAACTTTTGAGTTAAAGTTTTATGAATTTACGTACTTCTTAGCAAATCTTTTTGAATGTTATAGTTAATAATAGTAATCCTTTGTAAAATATGTTACTATTATTATTATTTTAATTACAACCAAATTATTTATTCTTTTGGTTCGAGGGTTTTAAACCCGCAACGAACCGGGGAGATGATATCTTGTAGAGCAATTCCTGATTAAAGGTTTCAAAAAGTATTAAATCCTCCATGGTAGTAACTCCTGCAGAGATCATCTTGGGTCGAGGGTTTTAAACCCGCAGCGAACCGGGGAGATGACATCCTGTACAACAATTCCGGATTAAAGGATTCAAAAAGTATAAAATCCTGCATGGTAGTAACTCCTGCAGAGAATCTTGGGTCGAGGGTTTTAAACCCGCAACGAACCGGGGAGATGACATCCTGTACAACAATTCCAGATTAGAGGATTCAAAAAGTATCAAATCCTCCATGGTAGTAACTCCTGCAGAGAATCTTGGGTCGAGGGTTTTAAACCCGCAGCGAACCGGGGAGATGACATCCTGTACAACAATTCCGGATTAAAGGATTCAAAAAGTATCAAATCCTCCATGGCAGTAACTCTGCAGAGAATCTTGGTCGAGGGTTTTTAAACCCGCAGCGAACCGGGGAGATGACATCCTGTACAACAATTCCGGATTAAAGTATTCAAAAAAGTATTAAAAATCCTGCATGGTAGTAACCCCTGCAGAGAATCTTGGGTCGAGGGTTTTAAACCCGCAGCGAACCGGGGAGATGACATCCTATAGAACAATTCCGGATTAAAGGATTCAAAAAGTATTAAATCCTCCATGGTAGTAACTCCTGCAGAGAATCTTGGGTCGAGGGTTTTAAACCCGCAGCGAACCGGGGAGATGACATCCTGTACAACAATTCCGGATTAAAGGATTCAAAAAGTATAAAATCCTGCATGGTAGTAACTCCTGCAGAGAGGCTTGGTACAAGAGTTTAAAACCCGCAGCAAACCAGGAAGGACTTCCACATCAACTTTCGATTACATGATAGAAAGAGTGTGTATTTATAATTTTTACAGGCTGTATATACAATATTAAATTACTATTTAATTATAGCAATAATTAATATATTACCACTACTTACATACTAACGCGTTGTACTGCTAAATATCACAGTTAATGATATCACAAAAACAGATATATCTGACATTCAAGTTTCAGCTAATTAGTAAAGTTATTCAGGTGCTGACAACAAACAGTTTTAGTGTCGTGGTGTATAACTCTTTTAATACTACTTACATACTAACGTACTGCATAGCTAAATATTACAAAATTAATGATACCAGAAACACAGAGATATCTGACATCCAAGTTTCAGCTAATTAGTAAAGTTATACAGTTGTTGACAACAAACAGTGTCAGTATCATGGTGTAAACCTCTCTTACCATTACTTACATACTAACGTGTTGTACTGCTAAATATCACAGTTAATGATATCACACACACACACACACACAGATATATCTGACATTAAAGTTTTAGGTAATTAGTAAAGTTATACAGTTGCTGACAACAAACAGTGTCAGTTTCACGGTGTACACCTCTCTTACCATTACTTACATACTAACGTGTTGTACTGCTAAATATCACAGAATTAATGATATCACACACACAGAGATATATCTGACATTAAGGTTTTAGGTAATTAGTGAATTTAGACGCTTATAGACTTACTACATTTTTGCTAATGCACCATTTAGATCCTACCTGGAATAAACATTTTGCGAGGTCTGTGAAAGGCAGCACACTTATTTAAGACCACTTTACTAAGTTATTGTACAGCCAACTACTTTAGTTAATCATACCATGTGATGTCATTGAAACAGAAGAGTCTGAAAGAGGAAATACCATTGCCAACCCATCGTCTTGTTTTTAAAAGTCCTTATTGTTTTGGAAAGAATTTTGATCAACAGTTGATTTTGCCAATGATAAGATATTGCCAATTTAATTAACTTCTAGTTTACTGTATTTTAATAGAATATGTTTTAGAATTTGAAATGTGTTTGTTTTGGAATGTTTGAGTACATGTTGTTAATATGAAAAGAAATGAGCGAGTTCAATACAACTCGAGTGTCTTTAACTCGATTTGCTGGATTACTTGAATTTTAAATACTGTAATTGTCTTCAAAATGAATGGTTGCTTTTATTTTCTTATTTAAAAATTTACCCTTTAAATAGGAAAGTTACGACAGTTTACTACTGGTCAAATTAGAATATCCTATTTATGAGTCTTTTGTTGACTTTTTAATGTAGGAGGTTTTGGATTTGCTATTTCGAGTTTGTATTGCTCTTTTTTGACCAAATTTTTTATTTGGTAGTTGGCATTTATAAATTGTATGTATTATTGGGTTGGGGTCCTTTTTTAAATGTTTAAGATTTTGCTGCCAAAGAACGTTTCCACCTTTTCTTGATATGTTTGACTGTCGATAATTACTGGAGTACTCCCTTGTCAGCCTTTGATATTTTACAGTTATTGTCTTTTAGTTTTCATGAGATTGAAAAATATAAAAAGTACGACAAATCCAATGTTTGAAACAATTAAAATATTAAATACAACATACTGATACATAAAACAACTGTGCAATTTAAATTTAACGCCTTTTTAAATGGTCTATATATGTGTATATTTAGTAGTTTATTATTTACTTAGAGGTTAATGTACACTGATGATTTTTTAATAAAAAAAACAAGAATATGAGAATAGAATAATTTTAAAAGGGTTAACTGTTAGGTAAATAGGTTAAATATTTAGTTAACTGTAAATAATTAAATAATTTTCAAAATATAATTCCTAAGGGTTGTAGTAATACTTAAACCTATCCAATCAAGAGCTATAATCTCTTAAGAATTAATACCAGTAAGCGAATATAACTATTTGACATTAAATTGTAATTAACGATCATATTCGTTATTAATAGATCACAGTAACAGTTTATTACGTAAACTAATCACAATTTGCACATACTCAATCAACTTAACCTACTTGTTTGAGATTTACGTAAGACATACGTTGACAACGTAACATGAAGCACGTGATATTAACTCTTCATTATATTATTCGTAATTTCTAAATAAATAGGTACTATAACACTACGATAAATAGTATAACTTATTTAAAGTATGTACTATTTTATGTTATATATCTGCATACCATATTAATTGAGAGTAGTAAAAGTACATATACAGTGCTGGCCAAATTATTAGACTAAAGCACATTTTTTTGTTTTTTCTTCTCAATTTTTACTAAAAACATTTTTAATTTCATGTTTGGTATTTGTTAAAAGTATATACCCTCATTCGTGTGTTACTTTAGAATAGTATTAGCAAAAATTTGGTAATTTTATGTTGGCAGGTGGCAACACTGCCTGTTTTGTTTATCATCTGCCTTTACAAATCTACCAGCTCCATAACCAAAATCAGGTTACAGTTAATTTTTCATGTGGTTAACATGTTTTAGGTTCAGTAGATCTTTCTATTAGTGTCTTCTGTTATTATTAAAGTAAGTTTAAGGTCATTTGTGAGTGTATGAAACCACACTTTTTTACTTCCTTATTGGCTATTTATAAAATTATCAGGAAATGGGTAAAAAGAGGAACCTTTCATCAAGGAAATGTGCTGTGGCCAAGGTTCTTTTGGAAGAACAACATTACACACAAACTAAAATAGCACACAGACTAAATATTTCACAGAAGTCAGTTAGTAGGATCAAGAAAATCACTTGATATCAGTGGTATTTATAAATCCAGCTGTATCGGAAAATGTGGCTGGAAGAAAGCGTTAAGTCCAAGGATAGCCAGAAAGTTGAAAAACATGACACTGATCAATAGAAAAATGGCCAGCAAGGTTCTTAGTGACAGTTAAGAGATTATGGCACAAATGTTTCGCCCAGGACCATCAGAAGAACCTTGAATGGACAAGGTCTTCGATCATGCAGGCCTAAAATAAACAAAAAATAACACCCGGCAATGGCTAAGAAGAGATTGGAATGAGCCAAAGGCATTCAGTTCACTGATGATGATTGGAACAAGGGTAACAGTACCCTCAGGATTCAGTTAGAGAACTGAATCCTTTTGACCCATTCCAATCTCTTCTTAGCCATTGCCGGTTTTATTTTTTGTTTTTTTCTAGGCCTGCAAGCGCGAAGACCTTGTTCACTCAAGGTTCTTCTGATGGTCCTGGGCGAAGCATTTGTTGCCATAATCTCTTAACCGGTCACTAAGAACCTTGCTGGTCATTTTTTATATTGACTAGTGTCACGTTTTTCAACTTTCTGGCCATCCTTGGACTTAACGCTTTCTTCCGGCCACATTTTCCGATACAGCTGGATTTTATAAATACCACTGATATCAAGTGTTTTCTTGATCCTGCTAACTGACTTCTGTGAAATATTTAGTCAGTGTGCTATTTCAGTTTGTGTATAATGTTGTTCTTCCAAAAAAACCTTGTCCACAGCACATTTCCTTGGTGAAAGGTCCGCCTTTTCACCCATTTCCTGATAATTTTATAAATATCCAATAAGGAAGTAAAAAAGTGGTTTCATAACACTCACAAATGACCTTAAACTTACTTTAATAATAACAATTTAAATAAGTTTAATAAAAATTAAACTTACTTTAATTTAAGAAGACACTAATAGAAAGATCTACTGAACCTAAAACATGTTAACCACATGAAAATTAACTGTAACCTGATTTTGGTTATGGAGCTGGTAGATTTGTAAAGGCAGTTGATAAACAAAACAGGCAGTGTTGTCACCCGCCAACATAAAATTACTAAATTTTCTGCTAATACTATTCTAAAGTAACACACGAATGAGGTTATATACTTTAACATATACCAACACGAAATTAAAAATGATTTTAGTAAAAATTGAGAAGAAAAAAACAAAAAAATATGCTTTAGTCTAATTAATTTGGCCAGCACTGTACACATTACATAGCTATGATAAGAAGCGTTCCAAATGTTGAGCTACGATCCGTTACACCTTTCCTCTTAGTGCAGCGTCTGAAATCGGACAGAGTCGCAGACTTGACTCCTGTAGTTACTAAACATGATTATGTTGTGTACCAACAATAAACATCAAATTATTGTTTAAAATTCCATATGAAAAGAAACAACTTACTATAGTGCAATATATTTCAAATAAGACTTTGTTAAATGAAAATGGAGTGTAGTATTGAAATTCAGAGTTTTTCCATCACAGTTTTTAAATAAATGAATTTTTTAAGTTTTCACGAAGAGTTTTTTTACAAGACCTTTAACATTATTTATAATATTACATATTATGTTTGGATTTAAAGACCCCATAGGAAAAGAAAAACGAGACGTGTGGATGCACACTGTATTAAAAATGAACATATTTTCAAAATTTTCTTAAGGTTTTATTTTGTGGGGAATCCTTTTGTTGTCTACTATACTCTCACCTTCTTTTAAATATTCCGTATTATCAAAAATTATTTCTAAACAGTACTAAAAATATGCAATCCATCTTCACAAATATATGCCAATACAGCCATATATAAAGAAAGTTAAAAAAAGAAATTTATTATTTTTGACATATATAAAACATACCGAGTTTTTTAAGTATATAAAGAAGAATTAAATTACCCTAAGATTCTTAAAAGTAAAAGTAATAAGTTAAATACACCATTATATATGAAGATCGTTCATTTTTCACAAGGAACTTTTAAATTATTTATAATATTACATATTATGTTTGGATTTGAAGACCTCCAAAAAAAAAAACGAGACGTGTGGATGCACACTGTATTAAAAAAAAATGAACATATTTTTCAAACTTTCTCAAGGTTTTGTATTGTGGGGAATCCTTTTTTTGTCTACCATACTCTCACTTTCTTTTTAATATTCCGTATATCAAAAAGTTATTTCTAAACAGTACTGAAATATGCAAACCATCTTCACAAATATATGCCAATACAGCCTTATATAAAGAAAGTTAAAAAAGAAATTTATTATTTTAGACATATATAAAACAATACGAGTTTTTAAGCATATAAAGAAGATTAAATTACCCTAAGATTCTTAAAAGTAAAAGTAATAAGTTAAAATATACCATTATATGTATATGAAGATGGTTTAAAGCTTGTGATGCAATATATTTGTACAAGTATTTAACACTTAGTCGTATAAGCTTCTTATCAAACACAAGTAATTGGTTTATATTATTATATATGAATACTAATTAACGCTACTTATTTTTTCTTGCTTGTAATTGTAATATATTTGTCCAAGAATTAAGTACATTAACAATTTTTTTAAGCTTTTTAGCAAATGTAAGTAATTGGTCAAATATAAAATCATATATGAAAAACTACTTAATGGTACTTATTGTCCTTGGTTACGATTTAATCTAATATTTACAAGTATAGAACATTCATTTATAAAATTTGACCACGTTTACAAGTAATTCACAGGTTAAATATATCAGTATATATTACGACTACTCAATTCTACTTATTGTTCTGCTAGTGATGAAATCTATTTATAAAAGTTATAAAGTATAGGTATAATATTTCTGAGTAAATATGATTAGGTATAATATATGTTCTAAATAATATAAAATGTGTATTTTAGGATATCTTTGGTGTTACCAAATATACAAGACATGTAAATTAACAACGTCCTACGTTCTCGAAGCGTTAATGACAAAACAAAACGTGACCTTCGTGATTAATAGCCCTCTTGATTACTTCTGCTTCATTAGCAAATATATTATAACAAACTCTCCAAGCTCAAGAATCCCCCATAAATTACTGCGCCCACTGACAAGATTTATGCTCCTTGTGCTCAACAGCTGTTTAATAAACCTTGCTGTAAAGAAGTAACCACTTTGTTTGTTGTTACGAACTTTCCGAATAAGTGTCTCTAGTTTTAAGTTTGTGAGCAATCATGCAATAGGATTTTTGTAAATTCTTTACATATGTGCTGACCTCTAAATATTGACGATAGCACTTTTATGAATAAGCATATTTAGTTTTTAAAGAACTTAGTGGTTTTTGTAATAATAAACAATAGCTTTTTAAAATTCTAACAACGTGCGCTGTCTCATTGCAAGGACTAAAATATTTCTCTAGTTATTTAACTTCAAGTTTTATTATATTGATTCTAAAGTCACTGATAGAAGAAACCAGGGACCAACTGTTTAAAGATGACTCTCGAACCACCACCAACGGCCGGAAGACGGGTTCCTTGCAAGGATGGGACCTCTGAGGGGTACCCAACCAAGCCTTAGTCACGCTCAACGTTGCTTGATCCGGTTATTTCGCGATAACCACCGTACTCTTAACCGCCCAATCTGACACCTCGGTAGGTGGAAAGTTAGTCATATAACCCTGATAAAACTAACAATTCTCTATGCTTATAGCATCTAAAAAGTTTATTCACCTTACCTCAACATAAAGTCTTTCAGCGTTTTTGAACAGTTTTGATTTGTTTAAGCTTTAGGCACATTTATCTCAGTAACTACAAAAAAGATCAACCTAAATTTATTTGGGGGTCTTTTTAGACATGAGGACTCTTCCACATAACATAATGTATATTGTAAATCTTTTTTTTTAATTATTATTTAATTATTAACAATTTAAAGACGCTGAGTTACACACACACACACACAACACACACACACACACACACATATATATATATTATATATATATATATATATATAACACTTCTTGAAATAAAAGTACTGTTTAAACCTGTTATTCAATTTAAAAGTTTTTCAACTATTATTAAATTTAATTTGAAACTAAACAAATATATTGATATTTCTGTTTGTTTCTGCTATGATATAAAAGCGACCACAATCATACAACTCCTGTAACAAAACCGGACACATTCATCCAACTGCCGTTACATGAGCTGACACATTCATCCAACTGCTGGTTACATGAGCTGACACATTCATCCAACTGCTGTAACAAGAGCGGAAACATTTCATTCAACTGCTGTTATGATGGTGGACACAATCATACAACTCCTGTTACAAGAGTGGAACAATTCATCCAACTGCTGTGATAATGGTGGACAAAATCATACAACTCCTGTTACAAGAGCGGAAACATTCATCCAACTGCTGTTATAATGGTGGAGAAAATCATGCAACTCTTGTTACAAGAGTGGACAAAATTCATCCAACTGCAGTTATAATGGTGGACACAATCATACAACTCCTGTTACAAGAGTGGAAAAAATTCATACAAACTGCTGTTATATTGGTAATAATAATAATAATAAATAATTTATTGCGTAAACAATGTAGAAAATTGTATCGCAATTGTCAGTTTTATATGGTTAACGAAGTGGACACAATCATCCAAATCATTTTATAAGGGAGACACCATCATCGAACTATTTTTTTAAGGGGAGACACAATCATTACACCTCCTCTAATAACAGAGAACACAATGATCAAACTCCTATTACCAGGGAAACACAATAATCCAAGTCCTCTTATAAAGGTAGACAGGGTGGACATAACATCAAATTCATTTTATAATGGTGAGTGGCACAATCATTCTGATTCTATCATGGTCAAAACCGTCAAACTATTGTTACAAAGAATTGAAAACAATCATCCAACTGCTGTTATAATGGTGTATACAATCATCCAAATTATTTTATAAGGGAGTCATAATCATCCAAAGCCTGTTAAAAGGGGAGACAAAACCATCCAACTCTTCTTATAAGGGCAAACACAAACATCCACCCCTATTACAAGGGGACACAATAATACAACTTCGTTATAAATGTACACAGGATGGATACAAGATCCAATTCATTGTATAAGAGGGACACAATCATCCAGGTCCTCTTATAAGGGAGAAACACAATCGTCCAAATTATGTCATAATGACGGACATAATCTTCGAACTCCACTTTAAACCTTTGCATTAAAATTTTCATTAATTAAGAATAATAGTAAATATATGTCCAGAAAGAGCTTTTGTCCTAGAAGGAGATCTTGAAAGTTTGTCTCTGACGTCATTCCTCAACGAGTAGATGGTGTAAAATAGATTTATACCACCATGTTATTCAGTATACATCAATCCATGTAAGCTGTTTTCCAAAATAAGCGATACTATGAGCATTCAAAATTATCACGTTACATAAAACATTCTCATTTCATAATCAATAGAAACGCTAAATTTAGTAAAAACAAATTTGGTAATTTATAAAAAAATATTAATAAACATAATTGGAATTGAAATATTTACATTTGACAATATAAACAATAAATATGTTGGACTACACGAAACTTTTACTATTCAGAAAACAATATTTATTTTAAAACGTGTTAGTTTTATCATACTATACACTAATGAGAAATATACATAAATTGTGGTTTTTGGTTGGGTTGTACCTAATAAATAATAGTAGGAAGATATAAACCTGCTGCGTGCTCTTGATAAGAAAGTAAGATTTACTGTTGTGCATGATTAAGTCATTAATTAAATTGTTTACGGCACACTATCAGGGAGAACAGTAACACTTTATTCACAAAATGCATTACTCTCTTAAAAACTTTATCGTAAACATAGCCAACACGCAATCGTTTGAAGTCGTTGTCATAGAAGTTAACCTTTTAAACTATTTTTACTTGGAGTAACTGGTTAACAAGAAATTTATTTGTTTAATTTACATATTTACATTTTTTAAATATTTAATATTACAACGTTTTATTTGTATTTAAATATATATTTCAATAAGACGACTGCTATGGCTGTGCGAAGAAATGATATCTAAAACCATGGTGTAGACATGTTTAAACGTAAAGTTACATTACTAGAACTAATTTTAAACCGATACTTCATTATTTAATTTAAAAGTGAAAAGGAATACAGGTAAGAGAAGAGATGCTATGTAAACTCGTAATTAGATGCCGCAGAAGCTAGCATACAAAAGGAAATACAAAATCGTACTGCTTAATTTCTGAATGCTGACATAACGACTTAGATGCTGTTTTACTAATTAGTGAGAAGAAACTAGAATCTTACACAAATAAGACTGTTAATGTTGCAGTTAATAGGACTGGTACAAGGAAAACTCACGTCAATGAACCCTTTGATTGCATAAAAGCAGCAAGAACTTACATGAAAGTAACTCTGAAACGCCATAACATCGCTTATTCTGATAGTAATCCGGCCACTATGAGATCACTGATTTTGGGACTTTTCAAACACCGAGAGCTCTCATTCTTTAGGCCAGCCCGATCTCTGGCACGGCCCATCCCTTTGGCCTCTGGGAGCTATCGGCATCTATTACCTTCCAGTCACTGGTAAATTTTGATATTCTGAAACTCCCCCGATCTCTGAGAGTTCCCTACTTAGGCAGTTCCTGCTTCATTAGGAAGTTCTCAGCCCCTAGGTTTCCTCGGCTTCTGGGAGCTTTCGTCCTCTAAGAGACCGTAGCCTCTTGAAGAAGTCAAACATCTAGCAGGTATTGGCTTCTAGAAGTTCTTGATATCTAGAAGCTCCTACTCTGTATAAGATTCCGCCCTTTGGTAGGTACATGCATCTGGCAGTGCCTGGATTTTTAGAGCTCTGCTTTGCTCTCTTTTAAGACATATCAGTACTATCTTATGGTTAATGCCATGGAAGGTTCATACCAACTGTGTTTTAAAATTTTGCAAAGAGTTAAGAAACAAATTTTTTAATTTTTCAATAATCTCTCACTGTGTCAAAAGCGCGGCTATAATACATGCTTGGTTAACATAATATACAAAGTGCATAGCAAATTTTGATTAAGTCGACCGCATCAGGTGTTCAGAGTAGTATTTACATACAGGGTGTACCAAATTCCCCGGGTTGTGGGGGGGGGGGGGGGTGGGGGGGGGGGGGGGTGGGGGGGGGGGGGGGTGGGGGGGGGGGGGGGTGGGGGGGGGGGGGGGTGGGGGGGGGGGGGGGTGAAAAAAAAATCAGCACTTTTCTTTCTTGTCGCATTTTGATTGAAGGTAGGTATTTGTGCAAAATTTTGTGAATTACTTTTGAAAAAATAGGAAGGTCATTCCTATAAAACACTGCCCAATCACCCTTTTTTGACGCTTGGATCCTGGGACTTTATTAGAGTATTTTTGCAGTAACTATCAGGGTCAGTCTTCATTAATTCACCCTGGGATTTACCGAATATGGCCTTGGAATTTAAATCTCGACGATTAACAACAATTATTTACCTTTTCCACATTGGAAATTCATTGTAGTGACTAAAAACTTTGACACTTCACGTAGGGTGTGAATATATGTTCCTCTGTATACTAGAAACGCACATTTAATTTTCTGTAATAATATATTCAAAATATACTGAAAGCACATTTTGAATTCATAGATTAGGTCCCCCCCCCAAAGGGTAATCTTTTAAAACTTTTATAACTCCAAAAATAGGCAATGAAAATGCTTGTAAAATGTTTTGTGCCTTTCAGAAACACTAATATGGTTATAGACTTTTTGACTAGTCTGCAAACACTAAAACATTGAAAAATCATGCAAATGTTGCTAACAAACTTATTTAATGTTCCTAGTAGGTTTACAGTTACATTTTCTATTCTGTAATATTAGTTTTTTTTTAATTTTACCCACAAGTCTCTTTTTTGCTCCCGTTTAGGCTAGGACTAAATTACAGTATTCAATTACTAGATCCAATATGTCATTAATTACATTTTTGGTTTACTAATATTAGTTATTGGGAATGTCGAAAGGGTAGGGTCCTAAATTTTACAATTAACCATCATATTTGTTACACTTAATGTCTTATACATATAACAAACAGTGTTCTTCCCTAATTTTTCTTAAAACATGTTATCACTTCTTTAGTTACAGCTTCAAACCCTGTGGATTCATGCGGTATATATCACAATTGATTTCTGGCAATAATTCTTTCATATTCACAGTCAAATAGACAATAGTTACTTTTAAAATAAACGAGATTATAAATATTTTAAATAAAATTGGCCTTAATATGCGCGCTGATTTAAATCTTGAATTAATACTTATAATTAATTATATTTGACATGTTCCAGGATAGATTTGCTAGCTTAACCTTATCTCGGCATTAACTACAATGCAAACATTTTTTGCAAACTTAGATTTACTACTAGTATTAATTTTATTATAATAAAATAGTACATTTTTCTCCCTCAATATAATTAGATTATTGCCAGTGTACAGTAACAAATTCACGTTTAAATTTTATTCAAAATTTACAAAATCTTTTCATAAACTACTGCTTTTTCAGACTTTTCTTCCTACCAAGTAACGATTCACCATACCTGATTTCGTTGGTGACGGAGTTTTTATCCTAATTGTTCATTTTCTAACATTTTCTTGGAAAAAATTCAGTGTTTCTGTTCAGATCTTTCCGAATTTTTTGAAGTTTTTGAACCAGCATTGAATCATGAGGCAAAATTTTTGTTTGTATTAGACTGGTTTTACTTTGGCTGGTTCAAGCCTACGAATTAGCTGTTTGATTATACCATACTTATTTTCACGATTGCTTTCTTGAGAAATTACATTTTACATTTACCTATGCTTTAACAATGTCACTTACACTATGAAATAACTTTCGTATATATTTCCTTCCATATAATTTATTAACTAAATCTGTAAAATATGTAGCACGTGATATAGGCGTATCGAGTGTAGATGAAAACAAACTCATCACTCTTCATTTAAAAGATTGGTTTTACCTTAGCCACCATACAGGAACAAGTGCAGCTATTAACGCTATTATTAGTTGGCTATGTTTACGAACACCAGAAGGGTATCGTCAGTTCACTCTGACAGAACCCGATGGGCTTCATAAACAATCCCAAGTACGTATATTCTTAGAGTTGCATGAACTCTTGTCTGTTTTGAAAATTATATTATTCTATCACAAAAACTCATTGATATCGTTATAACTTTAGGTTTCCTATTATTATTATATGTTTACACCCCTGATGAATCACCATTACTGTAAAATAAAAGCATACCTATTACATTTTAGCATTGCAAATAAATCATTAATTATTATTGATGAATTAATTATTGTTTTCAATTAGTCGCGTTAATTCAAAAATATTTATATATTTATATTTACCCAAATTATACATAGAATTTGTTCAGGCAAAATGTTCTTTGGAATATATAATATTGATTATATTTGGGATAATGAGAGCTAAAAGAGAAAAAACCAAAAAGATCAAATTTGTTCCTAGACTAAAAATGGAAAAATAAATGGAATAAGCAAAATTAGCTTCATATGATGTATGAACTGATGATGGTTTCTTGTAAGCTAAAGACAGTCTAATGCATTCACAATCATAATATAATACAAAAATGCAGTAGCATTTTTTTATATTCAGTGTTGAACACAAGATTTTAAAGCCAAATGCCGGAAATTTTCATTGCTATATGAATGAATTCTACATTAGGTACATTCTGCTAACTAGTGTTTACTCTTCAAAAATACAGAGTATTTAATGACAGTAAACTACCAAAAACAACCATTAATTCAACCTCACAAAATCCATAGATTACAAAAAAAGTTGAATAATCTTTGCCAAGCAAACATTTTTTTATTGTAGGTATAAAAGTCTACAAGAAATATAGAAATGCTTTTATTAATATTTTTCAAATAATATTGAATTAACATTTCTTCATTTATAATTTAAACATTGTAAAACACTTTTACTCTGTTGAGAGAAATTACATTATAGTAGACATTTTTCATTTTGTCTTACCCTGTTATTTCGTTTTGACGTTGTATTAATGTATTAGATAACACTTTTTACCATGGTATACTGTTTACCACGTATACCCTTTTGCTCATCTAATTCGTTTGAATAAGGAACATTTTTATGTGGTTCAAACGCCGCCTAACGCATCAGAATACGACGATCCAGTCAGAATTGCAGCGCATAATGTACTTCACAATGTGTACCTAAAACAACCCGCCATTTCTGATTCGATAAAACCTTTTGAGATGCGATTTGCGGTATTCAACTCTACTAAGTGAGCTCTTTCAAATGAGATATCACTCGACCCATACTTTAATTTAAGATTTCCGTATTCTCCTTCTATGGGCCGTCACCCCATGGATGGAATGTCATGTTTAATAGAAAGGAAAAATAGTTTACATAGCCATATGACACTGTGCAAAGTTTTATAGATGTTATCTGCTATGGTTTGTAAAATAAATATTAAGCCGTACCCAGACTTTTCAAACACCTTGTATAAGACATATACAATAATACAATAAAGTCGATACAGTAACTATTATTGTATCAATATTTTGTTAACGTTACAATTAAATTTCGTTTTAGTTAAATATAAGTCATAAAATGTATTTGTTTCAGAATGTTTTAATTTTCCTATAAAGTTTCTAGTGATAGGAGGAAGAGTTTTATTCTAAACTATACTCTGACATGACTTTTGTCCTCCTTTTATTAGTTCAGACATACTATAAAAATAACACTTCTATAACCTAGTATTTCAAATTTTTCTCGGAGGAGCCCCCCCCCTCCCACTATTGATATCGAGGGTTTCCATACTCCCGAACTCCCCGGTGTTCCGGACACTCCCCAGAGAAGATTTTTGGATGCGTCTCTGGTACTTGGCGATACAAATTTAATATTCTACCAAATTCTAACTAATACTAATTTATAAAATATAATCTACTAAGTCTTAAGAAGTTGGATTAATAGTGTTATCAGAACTCAAACTGCTGAACTATTACATTTCCAAACTTTAGGGCAAAGGTGCTTACGGTTTGACCTCTTGCAACAAGTCAGTTACAAGTAACTTAGACTGAAGTGTAATAAGCAGCCACCAATACAATCGAATGGGGATTATCGAATGATATCGATTCCTCGATATTCATGAACATCCAAAGAACTGAAAGCAAAATGTTCAACCAAATAACGTAGTAGATATTTAAAAACAGTATGATTTGGCTATTGTTCAATCTTAGAAATTAATATATGAATATTAGTATAATTTACAAATTAAAATATAACTATAACAAAACAATAACATTTACTAACCTTAAGTATTTTTTAAGGATAAATGTGACTGCTTGTGAAACAAAGAAGACGCGTACGTCACTGTTGTTGTCGCCATTAATCAACAACGAAAAATATAATTTTCATCTTAGATTTATTTCCAAACTCGATTTTATTATGAATAAAATTTGAACAATGATTTCAAATTGAATTAATTTTTAGGTTTAATATTGTTAATATAGAAGAAGCTATTTTTATATGAAAAAGAAATTAATTTGTTTTTTTAAATTGTTTAAAACAACTAAACTGTATTAATTAAAGTACTCTTGAACCCTCATTACAAACTGGACACCTCGGGTTTAAAGGAGCTAGCTAGCTTATTTTAGCTCCTTTTCTTGCAGCCATTTTAAAAAACATTGCTCAGTGTTTATAAAAACATTTTTGAGCAAATATCTGCAAATTCATCGCTATTGTTCTTGTCGTTGTCTCTAGCCTTTCCCCTTCATAAACGAAATAAACAACAGCTGATAATGATTAATTATAAATATCTATAGGTTAAATGTTGTTTTCGATAGTATCGTTATTTAATAAGAGTATCCATCTTAAATCTTTGAGAGAGTAGAGGTTGCAGCTACAGAGTGTAGATAAGTACAGTTCATATTAAACGTTGAGTTGAGTAGAGGTTGCAGCTACAGAGTGTAGATAAGTACAGCCATCTTAAACTTTGAGAGTAGAGGTTGCAGATGCTGACTCCCCCTTGTAAATCAACATTGATTAAGAGTTCGGTATGGTTACATTCACTTAAATAATCTACCAGATGGATACCAAGTCCGTAGTGGGCAAGTGTATCGAAGCTGTTTACTTCACAATACAAGCGGTGTCATATATATCCAGTAATACATAGAAACGTCCCATTTCTAGTCTAGTTCATCCTAATCCTCTTACACCATTATATTGAATATACAGTTATACCGAAATGTATGCGAGGCTTAGTTTAACTGTCATTGTAAATCTATATAACCGTATATATATATATATAATATATATATATATATATATATATATATATATACTGTTTTCGAAACATCTAAACCAAACGAAGCAATCAAAGCGCAGCTAAACTCTTTGCTAGCATTACACTATAAACAAAATATAGGCCCACGTTAACTGAGCTGACTTTAACCTTATATAAAACAGACAAGAACTAATAGAAGCAACAAACAGATTTTTCATAAACTGGGTTGACATGTTTCAAGGGATATTTTTGACTTTGATTTTAATTCAAATCGTTCGTTAATATCGTTTCATCGATTCAGTTACAATTGCTCATTTAATAAGTATGCAGTATATGAGTATTGTTCACCATAGTATGCAGTATATGAGTATTGTTCACCATAGTATGCAGTATATGAGTATTGTTTCTCACCATGAACAAAAATCTCATAAGCATTAGACCGCTAATTGGTAATTAATATTACTATAGATAGTAATTGCATTAATAATAATTTCTAATACTACTACAAACTATATTTATAAATAAATTATTTATATATGTTTTAAAATTTAACCTGGATAACATGTTCATCGAAATTAACTTCTATTTCGAAGGTGCGGCGAATAATTTAATTCCATTGTTTCCTCAATCTCATTACAAAGTTACTGCAGTTATCTGAGTTGTTCTGCAATCTAGTCAGATTGGACATAAATTGTTTTGTGGCGAGAATTTATTAATATTCTTTTTATGGATTATCAGAGCGAAACAATACTTGCTAGTTAGAAATAAATTCATGAGAAAAATAGATAAAGAAGAAAGAATTATAATATAAAAAAAGCTAAGAACTTTCTGCAATCCAGCAACATTAGAAACTGGATATTTAAAATTTAAAGAATGTAAATTTTAAATAAATTTGAAAAGATAAAAAGAACGCATTTTGAATTTAGTGAAAATTAAAAGTAAATTTGGTTTAACAATTAGAGTGGAGTGAAAAGATATCTAATTGAACTTATCTAACAAATTATTTAAATGTATAAACGATAAAAAGATTAAGGAATAAATATCTATAATTTGATATTCTGTTGGAAATATGATAATTAAATATAAAGAATATTAAAATAAAATTAATTTTGTATAATACAGATTTTATATTGAATTTACTTTTTTCCATAATTTTCAAAGATTTTGTTTGTTAAAAACAGGATTGATTTCATTCGTGGCTGAATTTGTATTCATAAACGATGTATTCATGTTTTACAAATATTATTTAGTTTTAAAAATATTAATTTGTTTGTTTATAACATTTGATTTTGTTTTGAAACAGAATCTTTTCCATTCTAGACAGAATTTGAATTCATAAGAAAGTTGTTAATATTTTACAAATTTTATTTAATTAAAAAATACACATTTGTTTGTTTATAACATTTTATACACCAGTAGGACGGTTTTTAATAGTTATATTTTCTGTACATTTACATATATTCATTTATGGTCATTCAAAAAGAGAATTTACATTGATTTCCCGTTGGATCTAGGATGCTGCAGTTCAAAATAATACACGTACTAATTTATTATAAGGTTTGGTTTGGTTGTGCATAAAAAAATAATTAAATGGTTTTAGGATTTTTTGTCATTTATAATTTTATTTCTTTTTAGGTTATTTATAGAATATGTATTTGTTAAAAAATATCAGTACTATCACTCATAATCCTTCCTGTGAAATTATAATAATATTACGATAAACATTGCTAGGAGGAAAGTCTGAAATATAAACATTATCATACTTTTATTACACCTTTTTAAACACTTTTTAGCTGTTAGTGTTGGTTATAAGTAAGTAAATCCGAAAATTACTTGAATTACCAACTTATTATGGTGAGTGGTTGATGCATGGCAAATTTACACAATACTAAAAAAGGACAATTTCTGTGCCGAACCTGATATGTAGTAAAATAGTTGTGAGAATACTAACACAATAATCCATTCGAGCTCCATGGTAGGTAGAGAAGCATGTCAACAATAAACAATACCGGGAGAAGACAGATTCGGTTTTGGTCCTGACATGTCGTAAAATTGTTGTTAGATACTTGCGGAATATTCCATTCGAGAGCCATAGAAGGTAGAGAAGCATGCCAACAATAAACAATACCGCGAAGAGACAAATTCGGTGCCGGTTCTGACATGTATTCTTGTCGCTATTGTTCCCTGATACTGATGTAATTTCCAACCATCTTTAGTTGTATCAGTTTATTAAAATCCTAAGATCTAATATACATTATTTACTGACTGCATTTATGTAACCTAACTTATAATGTCCATTTGGTGTTGGTTGACTATAGTTTTAGTAAGAAAGTTGCGTAATGTTGTATGTTAGAAATCATATTAAAAACTATTTCTAATCTTTACGAGATCGAGCTAGATTATTGATGACCTGTAATATCGTGATGTATTACCTTACGTGGTCTATAATGTGAAATAGTCATTAGAAAGTATAGTTTTGGATTTCGTAAGTACGAGTACATACTTACTGTTCATACATATCATGCATGTTGAGGGTCGAAGTTGTGTAAATACTTAAGCTTACTACTGATTACGTGCTGGAAATGGCCATTTTAATAAAGACAAAACATATTATAGAATTTATTTAGGAGACATGTTATCTTGAAAGTCTGGACCTACAGCGAGCGTAGAGGAGCATCCAATTCTAATATTAAACTAATTATTAAACATTTTAAAGTATAAATAGTTACTAAATGCAATAGCCAATAGAGTTAATCTAAGCAACATTATTTCAAATACATTCAATACCATTTTGGGAAACTACATATTAATTGAATTCGTAATTAATGAATTGCTTTTTATTTCAACTATGTACAATCTTCCATCTTACCGTTTCCACCCTTACAGAAGACCTATGCAACGGGTTTTATAGCCCTATCATCCCTTTAATCATATTTCTGCTATAAGGTTGGCAGATATATGATCACAGGAAACGAACGCTTCCTTTGCCTTTAAATTGAATTGAAAAGAAAAAGATCCGATTTGTATTTTCAAAACATTCATATAAAGTCTATTCATCTTGATTTTTGGAATATAAATTTAGGGTTAATAATTAATACCAGACTTAAAATAGTAAAATGAATAAGCTTTTTACTTTATTATGCGAAATGACGACCATTCGAAATTTTCATGCACCTATTCTGCTTCATTATAAATTAAATAATAATTGTAACACAAAACTAATTAGGTACTATATCCCTAAATTTATAGCTAGTTCAACTCCTGGGTAGGCAACCTGAAATAATTGTCTAATTGCTTCTGTAATGTTGCCAAAAGCAATAGCCCACGAATTACACTTTACTTTTTGTTCAACATTAGAAGCCACTTCTCGAACTCCAATATCAGTAAAACTGTAATGGAGGTTCATAAATGGGCAAGTAATATCAAATCAAACCTTTAAACCTTTTCGTGAGACACTTTGTATACTTACACAGGTCTGAGAAGCTTACTTCTGAAAAATAACAATTAAGTTAGGTTTTATATAGAAGGTAGATATTAACTTTATCTTTGATATTAGAACTACAAACTACAGATCAAGCATTGCAAACTTAATATTTAATATCTTATCTATTTTATATTTTTAAGAAAACTACCAATTTTATTATCAAAATAACCTTTAGTGCCCCCAAGAAGATTACAATAGGGTGTGAAATAAGAAGTGATATTATTTTCAAGCGCACTTTTAAGACTACAAATTTAATAAAATTTAAAGTGGAACTTAAATTAATTAAAAATATTACTGTTTTTAATATATTAATGCTTAGATAGAACAGTTTATTACATTTTTGCAGTTTCTTTCAACTCATAAAACCTGTTTCCTATAATGAATGTCTTATAGGATTCACAACTTTAGAGGCAAGGTGGGTGGAGCTCTGAATTCTAACAATAAAATCATTCCTTAGTAAGCCTCTACGGCATGAGATGAATCTACATCTTTCATGGCTTTTGTTAGGCATAAATCAATCATTCAGTCAGTAAAGACTTTTTCTTATTAAGCATATAGTTTTAATTGTATTATATATTAATTTTATATTTAACTAGATGTTTCCCGCGGCTTCGCACGCTTTTCGTAAGCGTTACCCGTGTATGTGCACTTCTGGCTCAAGTAAATTGTATTTCCAACGCCGATGTAGAGTTTGCTTTGTTGCCACGATCAAGAAAATCTGTATATGTTTATAGCCATTGTACACGTACATGTGTTTATTATAAAGTGGTCTAACACTCAAGCTTTAAGTTCAACCAGAAATTGATCTTCAAGACAAATATACATCATAACTTAGCGCCTTCAAATAGTGCTTGGCTATTAAATATTCGTAACTGTCTCGTAATTGCAGTTTATAATGTGCAGGCACTTTGAAAACTATTATCTTTGGCAACGCCACCTAGAGTGTATTAGTACATCAATAGTTACATCAATAGACATAGCATAGAAACCTTCTTCGTGGAAAAATACATATACTCGTACATACAAATTTTCGTAATGATCGGTCAATTAGCTTACGATTTCATAAAGGACAAACATTCATTTAGATATATATATGTATACATATATATAGATTTGTACGTACCATTATGTTACTAATTGCTTGTTTGTATTATTATTTTTTCAATGTTTATTGAACTAAATTCTGGCTATAATTGGTACGTGTACATTAAACTTAAAGTTTAAGAAATGGTATTTTCTCCATTAAACTTTATAGCGGCAACTCACCTACCGGGAACTGCCTCGCGCGTCTTGTCCGTAAGTAAAATTATCATTTCGTGTTATAAATTAGCCCTTTCATGCAATTCAACTGTTTTTAAATGTATTATAAAGAAACTTACCTAAAATGTTGTTTTATTTTCCAGATTAATGCAGATATAAAATTGTGGCAATGCCATTCTAACGAGATCACGTTGTCGTGATTATAATTTGTCTCGGTAAATGGCTAATTGATGGGACTGTTCTTCTTCTTTTACAACTTTGATTCTGCTTCGATTCTTCTTTTAGTTTCCATATTTTCCCCCTTTCTCTTCTTTCTCATGGAGTTTTTTGATAATTCAGGCCAGGTCTGACTTCGTAGTGTGTCCGTCGACGCCATCGTTTATATTTTTTACTTAACATCTAGAAGTTTTGCTTGCACGTTTTCTTGCCGCAATTAAACTTGCACTTAAACTTTGCAATCTACAATATTATTACTACTACCTGAGACGTCTCCGCCCCATGTGTACCGAATGGACGATACACTTTATTATTAAGCACATTGCGTTGTTCTCATTACTAGGCAACAAATCCATGTACTCGTAATGTATTCATTATATATCTAAGTGACAAAAGTTTTGCAATCGGCCAAATAAAATAAATGTAAAGGAGATTGATATAGTGGTGGAACATAGAATGTAAAGGAGATTGATATAGTGGTGGAACATAGAATGTAAAGGTTCGCGTTCTGAATTATTCAGTTCAGTTTGAGCTCTGAGACGGTCAGAGGATATGAGAAGCTTATATTCTGTCACAGCGGAGAGAGATTTATTGTGTTACGCGTGCTTTATATTGACCTACTATTCTTCCAAACTGTGATTGAACAACTGACATATTCTGAATGTATAACTCAATATCCGAGTCTTCGCGTAACAACGGAAAGAGATAAATTGTGTTACGCGTGCTTTATATTGACCTACTATTCTTCCAAACTGTGATTGAACAACTGACATATTCTGAATGTATAACTCAATATCCGAGTCTTCGCGTAACAACGGAAAGAGATAAATTGTGTTACGCTTGGTTTATTTTGACCTTTTCTTCCAAAATATGAATGAACATCTGACATATTCTGAATATATGCCTCGATATCCGAGCCTCCACGTAACAGCCGAAAGAGATATATTGTGTTACGCTTGGTTTATTTTGACCTTTTCTTCCAAAATATGAATGAACATCTGACATATTCTGAATATATGCCTCGATATCCGAGCCTCCACGTAACAGCCGAAAGAGATATATTGTGTTACGCTTGGTTTATTTTGACCTTTTCTTCCAAAATATGAATGAACATCTGACATATTCTGAATATATGCCTCGATATCCGAGCCTCCACGTAACAGCCGAAAGAGATATATTGTGTTACGCTTGGTTTATTTTGACCTTTTCTTCCAAAATATGAATGAACATCTGACATATTCTGAATATATGCCTCGATATCCGAGCCTCCACGTAACAGCCGAAAGAGATATATTGTGTTACGCTTGGTTTATATTGACCTTTTCTTCCAAACCATGAATGAACATCTGACATGATCTGAATATATGCCTCGATATCCGAGCCTCCACTTAACAGCCGAAAGAGATATATTGTGTTACGCTTGGTTTATTTTGACCTTTTCTTCCAAACTATGAATGAACATCTGACATGATCTGAATATATGCCTCGATATCCGACCCTCCATATAAAAGTGGAGAAGATTTATGGTTTCACGCTTGGTATATATTGGCCTATTCTGTTTAAATGTCAATGAACAGCTGACAAAATTTGAAAATATGCCTCGATATCCTTACCTCCGCATAAAAGCGGAAAGATATTTATGGTGTTGCACATGCCGGAGAGAGATTTATGGTGTTACGCTTGGTTTATATTGACCTATTATTTCAAACTGTGAATGAACAACTGGCAGATTATTCGATATACGAGCCTCAAAGTCTTATGTTTCCTAGGACAAGGGACAGACTGTTCTATATCAAGTGATGAAGTGCATATATGTTAATTAGGTATTAAAAAATTTTTTTAACGATCCTGTATTTGTAAATGTTCAGTATATCTCCAGTCACCTTCGTCTTAGTGCAACGTCTGGTATCTGACGCTTACACTGAATTCACGCCTGGAAGCTGGATCATGTTCGTGAGAATCTAAAAAGGTCGATGACCAAGAAGCTCAAAATGAACTCTTTACATCATAGATACCTACAATAAAAATATAGAGTGATCTAGTTAAAGAGGTATTCTCATCAGATCCACGATGAGTGTACTACGATGTTCTAGATCCATATCCTATCAGTCAGTCCAATAAAAGCTGCACTGAGATCTTTCGGAAGCCGCACTTTTGTGTCTAAAGTAGCCTAGGATATCTGGGGCACGAGGGGGTTTGATGGTGGACAGGCTTGCGAGAACTGGAGCTATGGCACGATTCATCCTAGGATATCTGGCGTTGCTTATACTATCTACCCCCAAAGTCAGTCTGATGCGGGAGCCGGGGCACGAGGGTGGGTTTGAGGGTGGACCAGGCTTGCAAGAACTGGAGCTATGGCACGATTCGTAGAACCGGAAACATTTTTTATGGCGAAGTATAGTCAGAATGTTATCACGAAATAGACTTTTCGCTGTAGAGACTTTTCTCTACTGAAATAGCTTCCTAGGTCTGAGATACGCCTTAAAAACTTCTGCCTTAGATCATGGTTGAGCCGTTGTTAATTTGATGGAGCAGATACAGAGTATAACGAAAATTGTGCACCAAGTTTTGAGCCAGTAGAAAGGAATAATAATTTCAAACTGGTTTCTAAACTTCTGCCATAGATTATCGTTGGATAGTTGTTAATCTTACAATAAGATCAATAGTCTGCATCTATTTTGATTTGGCCTTATAACAAACAAGTTTATCAGATTTATATCACAAATAATCTACCTCCTGACACTGTATTCTTAATTTACCAATAACAGTACTCGTGTCGTATAATTCGAGAACCACTCACTTGTCTATTCAACATTTTTAGCAAATAATTCACCCAGTAAGGGCAATTTCTTTTTCATAATTAAAAGAAAGTAGTGAGAGTGATACGATTTAAAGATTGTAATAATATGTCAATGTAAAGTATATTTAAAAAAGACGCATATTTAAAATATTACTGAACATAATTTTACCTTTAATGCGAATGTTGTATGAGTGAGTTTGATGTGAAAAATGTAAATGGTTTAAACAAGACACGCTATGACGTCACCACTAGGAGGATTATGTCCCTTTGCTGTAGAGTGGACCTTTATTAATGTAACTAGAGCCTCGTCCCTTCAGTTGCCCTTTATTGTGTTATAACTTATTTAATCAAAACAAAAATTAAAGTATATATATTTATTTACCATGTACGTGGTTTGCTTAGGAGCCAATTGAAATAAAGTTACTAAATTAGGAAAATAGCATAGGGAGTTTTAAGGTCTAAAATGGCTACTATTGATAAAGCAATAACAAGTTCTCCTTTACACTATGAAAAACTTAAAAATAAACAAACCATTAAAGAAGAAATAAATTATAAAATCTTGTTTAAGAAAGTATTGATGTCGGTTTAAGTGTCTCAGATATAACACAGAAAGATAGAATTTACATTAAAAAGCAACGAATGGAAAGGTTGAAATATTATCCTTTATTTAAGCACCAAACTATTTTCAGAAAATTTTATTTACAAGGGATGAGTAAACCATACCATGTTTTGTGTCAAACAGGCTCTTCGCTGAGTTTGCAGGCAAAATTTCAAGTCTATAACTGTTTCTGCGGACAGATAGCCGAACAGACAATCACATAGAAACAGAACTTTTTATTCCTACCAAGCATGAAAAAAGATAAATAATGTAAGCATACTGAGTGTAATTTTTCAATAGTGCTGAGTCTAATTCCATGGTTGGACTTGCTCCATCATAGAACTCATGCTTGTATATTTATTAATTAGGTTTTATAAAAAAAAATTAATAAGGTCTACAGAGGAAATCTTCCCCGAGATATCTTGCTCATGATACATTTACACTTTTGTTCATTAAGTTTAGTTCCATAGAAGTACTTAATAATAAACTTCTGGTGAGCTAGGGAGTGTACTATAACTCAAGAGTTACGATATCAAATATTATTACCTACTTTTACTTTTCACTCTATAAATTAAAAAGTTAAAATCTCATATGGTTGTAATCAGTTTGCTGTAACAGTTATTGGAGGTATGCTATTTTCTCGCTTTAACCCATAGGACCAACGTAAAATATTAGCAAAAATCCCGTGGAGTTTCGTGCACCATAATGAAATGCATTTTTGCCTGTTCTTTACGTCAATTCGTTTTTCGAGATAACGTGCGAACAGACAGACATACAGAAATAAAATGCTTCCAGAGCTTAGAGTAATAGAATTTGCTAACACTAAACCACCAATTTAAATGCTGAATTAGTAGTAAATTAAGAAACTTTCAGGACAGAGATCCTAGTGCAGTTAGTTTCTCGTAATATAAAGATTGTGAACGATAACTTTTTTCCTGACATTTTCCATTGTGGAAAGATACAAAAACTCAGTAAAAATACTTGAAAATATAAAAAACCAAATACTTTGAAATTATACAAAATATAGTTCAATCCAATCTCAAGATATCTCATGTTATATGTTACATTATATCACATGTAGAACATCCAGGATAAAATAACATATATTATGCTTAGCTATCACTTATGATTCTGGCAAATGTTATCTTCTATATATCTCGACTTGACGACGACTTAAACTATGGATTTTCGTGATTTTGAATGTAACGTCATTTTTACATAAGTCACGTCATGTTTTAAGATGAGCATGTGCCTTTACATACCCTAACTAGCCTATAACTCAGAATGCTGGAGGATTTTATCTTGTATCTGTTTTCCAGTACCTTTATGTCTGGAAGATGTAAAAACTTCTTCCTCTCTGATTCCCTGTACACCTGTCTGTCCGCAGAATATTTCGAGAATATAATGATCAATAAATATGAGCGAAGACTGTGTGTCGCATTGTATCTTGCCTAACACATAAACTGATACAACCGAATATCGAAGAACACAGTAGAATGTAATAAAAGTCTTCCCAACTAATCTACAAATATCACATGTTTATATGTTATATGATGGTACTCAGTCTGTTTATTATTAGGTTTACGTTATGATTTTCTCATTGCCGTCTTGATTAACCATGAGACCAATGTAAAAATGTTCACTAACTATCAGCAAAATCACATAGAATGACATGCACAGTCATCAAATCTATGTTCCTTACATAAGCCTGAAATCTCATGTAAAACTTCAAATCTAAATGTAAGTTTTTCTCGAGATATCGTATGGATAGACAGAGAGAAAATATTTGTATCCAACTCCTCGAGCATTAGGCTTCGCTATCACTCAGATAATAAACCGTTATCCAGAATAACAATGTTAAAACGTTCGTTTTTACCTTTAATTTTGACCTTTTGATACAAAAATCAGTAGAGTTCTTCCTTGACCAAGAGGAAATTAAATGAAACGGGAGTAAATAGAAAATGAAACCCAAAGGACGAGAGGGAGCTGTTTTATATTTGCAGTCTCTTGGACATTTATATCAAGAGTTATCGCATGGAAGCACAGCCAGACAGACAGGCAGACAGACAGACAGACAGAGGAACAACGAAATGATTGTAAGAAACACCTGTGTGATCCATGACAACGTCTATTGTAAACTGTGTAAGTTTGTGGAAAGTTATAAATTGATTTTATTGCAAACTGTCCGCAATGTACTAATGCAATCAAATCTTATTTAGTTTAGCTTAAATTAACAGCTGATTCATTTGTACTCTTCGGAGAAAAATACGATATTAAACTAGCACACATCCGTAGCTTCGTCCGCAATTTATATGCAACATTCCGTGTATTTTTTTGAATAGCTCTCACGATTTCTGTTACACTTAAACTATTTATATAACTCTAGAATAATTGCAAAATGGAAGTTCATAGTTTTCTTAGTGAAAGCACTTGTGATGTAATATGATAGGGTTCTATGATATTTTAAAAGTAGATTTAATCATATATCGTTCATCAGGTACCCGTTTTCAGTGTTTATGATTAAGAGGACCAGAAAGTTAAGCAAAAGTGTGTGTAATCTTATTTCCGATTTTGCAATTCTAGTTTAAATTAATCATATTTCCAACGAAAAATTGAAGTTTGCTATTTCACCTCGAGAATCAATATTAATAGACCTACATAATATTGTAATGAGGCTGCAGTTAAAAACAGTTAGTTTTCTAAATTGAATGGATATAGATATTGTTATTTAAAATTAAAACCAACATCGATAATACTAACGATAGTACTTACATAATGACAGTTACATTATCATATGTAAGGATACTACACGATACAGTAAAGTTCTTTCTTCCTGTGTTCACAATATCACACTATCACCTCGGTCCAGTCTAGGAATTATATCAGTATTGTATACTTCATCAGTGAGAAATGGATGCGATGTCACCTCGACGATTTTATGTCATAAAAGTTTTATTTGGTGCCTCGTGCATTACTTTGTGACCCGGAATAAATCAATTGGTTTGCCTTGTTGCCAAGATCTTGAAATAAGAAATATTATTACTTTTGTCATACTTTCGCTCTATAAATATAAAAAAATTGCAAATATTGGTTAAAATAATTCAGCATAAGATCGTGATGCCATAATACAATGTTTACACATAACGGATGAATACATTTAACTGGCTCTTTGAATTCACATTACTTAACTTTAGAGACCAAGATAGGATATTTGCTTTTGTAAAGACCATTGGGACAGAGCTCGAATGGATTTACAAAATTAGAAGGCTTTCTTCGTGATAGGGACCCTAGGAATGTCCATGTAAACTTTCAGTACAATAGTTTGAATAGATTATACGTGAATTTAAAACAAACAAACAAACAAGAGCACTTTCGCATTTATAACATTATTAGGATGTATGTTACATATTAAACTATCTTCTACAAGTTTCGTTAGAATCATAAATAGGTCAAGCCCATAAACAATAGATTGAAACAGCTCGTAAATTTAGAAATAAACACTAAACCCGGTGCTACTCTAACAATACCAAGTTATAGTCTACTGCCGTTATTCGATTTATAGCTACAGTGTTGTGAATCTATTAGACGCATAAGTACTAATTACGTTTGATATTAAATCGATTATGAATGTACTTTCAAATTTAAAATATTCTTTCTGGCTCAGTGCAAAGATATATTTCACTTGAGGCTGTCAACTTAAAGATGCATTATTAGTTTATTAACTTACCCTGTGGTCAAAACGTGATGGATGAGGAATTGGTATCTAAGTGTGGAGCATATTACCCCACAAAAGTTCCTTGTTAACTAGCTAATATCCATTAAAAATATTTGGTCGACTTCTGACAATGTTGCCTTCAGCAAATCTAATCCTATGGTAAAGGATTATACCCTCGGTTAATTAAATACCCAGGAAACTGTGCCTTATGAAGAACCATTACGCCTGCTCTACTTATTCTCATAAATGACTCGACTCCCTCAAGGAAAGAACCGTTTAAATCCCGGTAACCTTAGTCGCCCTGGGAGTATCTTCTAGATGAAATAAAACACTCTGACCTTGATCTTTATTGTATTTAGCTAATACAGATTATCGAACTTGGTTGTGTTCTTCAGGTATTCCAAACACTTTTATATTTAAACCCTCTATGGTTCTTCTGATTTACTTGAGCCTACTTCCTTTTATGCTAGAAACATGAAATGTGGCAAAATTCTACCTTAGTCCGAGCACCCTCTAGAAGACGCCTAAAAACTATCGACTGCTCATTTTTTACTAAAACTTTCAAGGATAAGGGGATTCATAAGATAAGTTGATCTCGGAGATGAGGTTTTCCAGGGAGTAAAGGTACCATAGTGTTTATTTAGTTTTTGGAGTTTAACAAAGTTGGGAGATTGAGGTTGTTTTATTTATTTATTTATTTACATTCCCACGGTATAACCATTTTGCAAAATTACAATACTTAAGATGACTAGTAATAACAGTAATAAATTCTCATAAAAAAAGTATAGTTTGAAAAATCAAGTTCAGCAATTTCAGCAATTGACCATGCCTACGACATAGTGAAATAAATAGATATAACAAGATAAAACTAATACAATGTGAACATAACGAAAGTTGTACCAATAACAATAGTGCAATAACAATAACAAGTAGTGATATAAACAAGTAATAAAAAATAATAATACAACAATAACAATAATGATAACAGTAATAGACTAAATCGGCAAAGATAACAATGGAGTAACTATTGTAATACTGTAATACTTTGCAGGACTCGGCAAGCTCACTCTGACTCAAATGTCTCCAGCCTCACTGTCAACACAGCACGTCTCAAAGCTCCCAGTCGATTGCAGAAAAAGTCTACCTCACTGCACACCTCGTTGCCAAGCCGAAGTATTCTTGGGACAGAGCTGAACTGGAGATAGTTGCGGTTTAAGTGGCTCAGCTCGAAGAGGCGGCGCGATCTTGTGCCAGAAGGGAGACGAAAAGCAATTCGCTCCAAAAGAGGGGGGCAGACTACCACAAAGTTGAGAATCTTATAAAGAAAGACAACATCTGCAACCTCCCTTCTAACGACCAGTGGATGTAGCCGAAGCAAGTTCAGAGGCCTATCAGGTTTTGTGTCTTAATCGAGTGGGAGATGTAAGACAAAGTTACAGGATCTATTATGCAAAAACTTTGAAACTCTAAAAAAGACTGCTAGTGGATTTCAGCTGAAACCTATCGTTTTCCAGGTATATAGCTTGTTTATGGAAAAGGCTGTACCGGTCAGCCATTGTGCATTTTATAGAATGAACGCCATCTTGACATTTTTCATTGGATTGATAAAACTAACTTACGAACACATCCAAGCTATGTGCAAGTGCCTTTGTACTGAGTTTGGTCTGTATATTTAACAAATACAGCAATTATCGTGTTCTCAAGGTCACGTGTGTGTATGAAATCTGCTTAAAACTCGACACTGTCAAGTGTCTGGCCATGGAAACTTAGTTTTCTCAGAATATTAAAACACATTTTTAAATAATATTTGAAATAAATCTACTTCCATAACTTTAACGTAAATTGAAAAACCTATATAAATAAAATTACATTTCATAGTTGATACAATATGTAGATTTAACATGCTGAGTTTTTCTATTACTAAGTATACAGAACATATTCGTCACCAATAAAATCTAAATACTATAATGAGGGCTTTATTTATTTTGATGGCCTTTAATTAGTCTAAGTTATATTCTAAACTTTAATTTTCCACATATTTAAAACACATTTTTCTGTCCTTTATCCTTAAGCATATTTTAAAAAAATTAGTTAAAGCTCTCACACCTTAGTCTACCTTTAGATATAGTTTAGCAATGTATTTATAAATATTAATGATTTATGTTGCTTATTACGACAAGTGTTTCAAGTAAAAAGACTTGTATACTAAAATTTAGAAGGGAAACAAATCATTGCAATTTATTATTAATTTATGCAATTACAGAATTAATTTTAAAATGTCTTTAATCTCTAATCTACACTATTTCATCATTTTCTGTGTACAAGCAATAACATGAATCATAGAAATAACTACTAAAGATATAAAAGTGTTTTATTATGTAATTGATTATCTTAAAAAAATCTCATCTTGCCATTAAGCTCAGACTAGAAGTTCACCAAAAGTCCCGATTGACATTTCATATTAATTGAAAATTGTTTCTTCGTCGACTATTGCCTGTAAATAAGCTTTGTTTCGTTACTGGGATGAACCAAGTTTATTCTCTTTTATATTTCTTCTCCTCCTAACTGATAATGCGACTTTCTTACACTCTCCTACTAAATAGTAAGTACTATACTGGTACAACAAACTCCGAGCACCAACAGCATGAGCCGTGATGAGGTGTAACGTTCCGGCAACTGGCCTTTACCATAACTCGCTACATAGTTACAATGAAGTGTCGTGGTAGTGTAACCCTTCTCTGTTGTATAGTGTGGTCGGCGGTAGAAGGCTGTAGTCGGTATCTACAGGATTGGCAGCACAGTCTATCTTCGCGGCCAGCGTTATCTTACGTCTTATCGCTTATTGTCTGTATGGGTAATTTGTCCGAGCCGATACTCGTTTATTTTATCTTTCTTCTTGCAATAATAAAGTTTATAAAATTGAAATAAAAAGATTATTTCTGATAAAATATGTATGTACTTATACTTTGCTCTATATCCAGTTCTGTTTGATGCATTCTTAATCATCTATAAAAGATCAGTTTGAATTGCCATGTCATTTTCAGGCAAAAAATCTATCTGCATATAAGGTTTCACAGAGAAATCTGTAAGTTGAAAAAGGGAGCCTCCAAGAAGATGCACTGCTTTACATTGCATCCAAATAAAATAAATAGCTTTATCTTAACAATCAGGAAAATAGATTTACTGTAGCAATCGAGAAAAGAGGTTTACAATAATTCTATGGTTTTATATATATATATATATATTACCATATGGTCTATATATATATAGACCATATTATCTTTAATTAGTTGTAAAGCACTACTCATCAGCAGAATCCCATTGTAATGTATAGTAACGTTTAATGAGCTGCATTGTAAAGACGTGTCGAATTCTTCATTGTTAATGCTGCAGAACAGTCCAATGTTAAAGAAGTCAGCTTGACTTATGGATCAATATGACAGCAACGTCCAGTATACAGAAGTGTAGACATATCTTCAGCCATGTAAAGCTGCATTGTAGAGTATCGCATTCATAAATGTTAACGCTGCAGAACAGTCCAATGTTACAGAAATAACTTTGACTAGTCGATCAATACGACAGCAACGTCCAGTATACATAAGTGTAGACATATCTTCAGCAATGTAAAGCTGCATTGTAAAGTATCGCATTCCTACATTTTAATGCTGCAGAACAGTGCAATGTAAAAGAAGTCACCTTGACTTGTGGATCAATATGACAATAGCAAAGGTAGACTTGGACGTTTGCCAACAAGAGGTGGTCGTAGATGTAAAATATTATTTAACAGCACAACTGCTATTAAACAATTAATTTCTGAGATTTTCAACAACAAACAATAGAGGTAATATTTTGGCAAATGGTACTATTTAAGGTGCATTTTTAAATTTTTTTCATATTATTAATTTCTGCAATTTAAGTTACCACTCAACAAAGAATTGATTTTGAAAATCATATTACCCAATATTTTTTCTCCAGTTCTATAGTCTTTCTTCGTTAAAGGGCACGTGACATCTTCTAGGATGGAAGCGTAAAATACTATTAATAAACAATATCACAACAATTACAAGTATTCACTTTGAATTGTATTGTTGTGCTCATTATTTTTATTTGAATATCTTCATAACTTAAGAATGCATGTTTGGGCTCAAACTCTATCACCTGAATTATATAAAAGTATGCAAATTTTCCATAATATTCTAAAATCGTCTTTTTAAAATGAACCAGAAACAATTAGTAGACAATATTTAGGGGCTTATCGATAATCCATAAAAGAGGAATACTGATAATATGGCTAAGTGAAACTTTTACTGTTCGCCTATTGAAACTGAATTAGACAAAATATGTTGTATACAAACTGTGGGTGAGAAAGAGACAAGGTATGCATAAGTTGGACGTTAAGCGACTAAACGTTACTTACGTATGTTTTACGTTATGTCCATTTATGTCCAATCCAGTGAAAGATTGGATTATTTAATAGCTTTAATTCGCATGAAAACTTAACTCACTGTATTATTCAGCTTGAGCTAGACTTGGGGTCTTCTCCATGCTACACTCTTCAAGAGGAATTTGACAATAAGCACTTTGGATGTTCAAATTTTCGATTAAACGAGCATCTCAGAGACGGACCAAAATATGAATGACTATAGGTAAGGGGAACGATTATTTTTGGGGAAATTTGATTAAATTTTAAAAGTTACCACACAATCGTCGCGAGATATTAGGCTTATCCAATAATAATATGGATGATCGATAAATTGTCGGTGGGTGAGAGCCAGTAATATATTTCTTCACTACTGCGCATCTCCTGTATGAACTTCCAAGAGCTGGTGATTCATTCTGAAAATATTTTGTGGACTAGTTCTTAGTTTCAATTCCCTCCATTGCGAAACGCATTTCTTGATCGTCTTCGGAACCCAAATCACATCTACGACAATACACGTCATTTACTATTTGCATCCTATTCTGAAAGGCAATTAAAAGAATGAATGTATATGGCAGCATAGGAAGAACGAACTCATTTACGTCTTTGTTTTTACTCATTAAAATAATTGAAAAGGTTATATTTTGGTGATATTTTTAACTAGGCGTTTAAAACTCAACTTTCTCAATATCTTTACCTGTGCATTCTCTTAAACGTTGCTGGAAATTATTGTAAAACACCGCCATAAAACCGAAATTTCAAATAAAATCCTAATAATTTTTTATGTATCATATTTTTTTCAAGGGTAAAGAAAATACAATAAAACACAACAACAGCTTGGCTGGTCTGGAGATTAGCTAGATTTAGAATAATCCTTCTGTATTTGGTTTTAAACACCTGGAGATCCATAACCATATCAGAAAACGTGTTCATCAGAGAAAGGAAGCTATGTCTTAAGTTGGGATAGTTCTAAACCTTGAGGGAAGAATCAAGATTGGTCGTCTGCCATACAGCTGCTTTCCAAGTCAAATAAGACTCAGTAACTTGAGGAGGATGTTGATGCGGATGATTTGTGACTGATCTTATACGACCCAACTCAGCCCTTCTGGCAAGTTTTATAAGATTCTCCATTGTTAATTTAAAAATTTATAGTTTATTTATTTATTTGTATCAACAGTTACACCATTTCCATTCAATGACAAATTATAGACTCAAGAATACTTGACTACTTACTTATTAATTATATTACATAAAAGAGAACTAGTGGTAGTTTCTCTTTTACGTAAGGATTAAGGTTTTTGAGGATATGATGCAACCTTTAAACCAATTTCCACTAAAATGACTATAAAATCAAGGCCCCACGCTTAAAGTGCCACATGTAACTTACACATTAGGTAATAAAAGTGCTACTCAAAGAATGGTGGGGTTGGAATGTTGCTAAGAATTTATTTCCAAAAAAGGTGCCACCTTATTTGCATTACGTCACGGATTGAGAATTAAGAAATTATCCCCGTCTGTTTCAGAAAGTTCACGACATTTTAGTGTCGTGTGGAATGGTAAATAAGTCCTTCACAGCTGATTGATGTTGGCCTAGACTGACGTTTACAATGTCTATTAGTCTGTATAAAAAGATTATACTAGGTATAGAGCCTTATTATGATATACATGTATTACTATAAGGATGCTGGTGTCCGGCACCACGCAAAAACTCCACCATCAACCAGGACTATTCAAACACTAATTCCAAATTCCTATATTTTATATTAATTGGTTACTTACATTAACACAATCGTATCTTTGTTCGGCATTAAGCTCCTTGTCACTAAATAAAACAATAATACTTAAAACAACTTTTAGTAATGTTTTAAACGTAAAACGACGTACCTTTCTTCAGGGAAAATAAAATAAAATTCTGCAGCATCCTTTAGAGGCTTATAAACATTTTTACTATCATTTGTTCGTTATTACAATATACAATAAATGCTACCGCATTAAACTGTCGTTTTAAAGCACAGAATTAATAAATGTAAAGGTCAATAATAACACGTTTACCTTGTACATATCCTAATTTATAAGTGTTAATCCCAATGAATAATAACTCTAATGAACAAATTTAATAGAAATAAATATGAGTTTTCCCCAGATAGTTTATTGAAATATAGATAGGCTTATGCCTAAATGTGATAATACCTAGTTCCTAGATTAATACTCTTGGTATTATAAAATTAAACATTGTTCCAATTAATAATATAGGATAGAAAATATGTGAGAAATTTTATTTTCAGTTACCTCACAGTTGACGAATATTGATTCTCAGAAGAGAACACTAGTGGGTGATGAGCAACAACCTTCAGTTTTCAGCACCAATCTTCGACAAGCTAGGCTTATAATCTGAAATTCTCTTTTTTGATCATAATGGCGCTTATTGGTATAGTTTGATAACGGGATGTGTACAACATCAAAGCTCACAACTCAATTATTTGTTCTTGAATGTTACAGGTGCGCTCCACGATTGGTCAGTTCTGTAATATGGTGATCCGTCTAGTTTTCAAGCTTATATAGGAATCGTGTAGAGTCCGCAAACTTTATTATTAATAGAGTATGAATTAAACCCCCAGCAGTTAATTAACATATATTCGCAGGACTAGTCGGGGTCTCCAGCACCCAAAAGTCATTTAGAGTGAATGTTTGGTTCTTATCCCAGAATATCTTAATATGAATTACTAACCGCACGAGAGAGTACAGGATATTAGAGCTTAAAATTTAATAAAATAATTCAATCTCAAAAATACTCAAAAACCGAGTTGTTTTTAACAACAACAACAAAATCATGAAACAAAATAGTAAGTAATACAATTTTTATTTAGGAAAATGAAATTGCCTCAAAGCTGTTATTATACACTTTTTGAATAAAGTGCCAAATTTTAAACAGACTAATTGACTACGTGATTCAAAAGAAATTGGACGTAATAGTATAAAAATATTAGTTATGGTAAAACAGTTTTAAAACTATTCAATTTTCAATTATCCAGGTTCTTACGAACTAAATACCGCCATTTGAATTATTCCGCTGCGATGTTATTTTCGGGGCAAGCGAAAATATTCGCAACTTGCCAGATAGCCAGTCGAGCTGGGTTAGAAAATTCCAGGGTTCGAGAATTTCATATAACTATTATTTATTGTTAGGAGTCGAATCAGAGGGCCCTGCGGAAGAAATTGATACTTCCAAAATAACGTTGGGCTTACTTCATCACGTCGACTCCAATAAAATTTTGAAGACGAAAAAAAATAAAAAAAATAATCTTGCTCAGAAAAATAAAAATTTCTTGTTCTAGGAAAGTTATTGTTCAAGCGAGTCCGATTTTCGAAAACAACTGTATTGTTTATTAATACGTCGGTCAGTGAGGAATTACAAGTAAGCTGAGTAGTCTCCACTGATAACTTGGTCGGGGAGTCGTATACAGTAATTATTGTAAGAGCCCGGGGTTGGAATAATTAATCGGTTAAATAATGATGGTTAGTAGAAGCAAAATACAAAATCAAAGCAAAATATGAATAGCAATGGCAAACAAAAGCAATATTCAAATAACACCAATAGCAAATATACAATCTTATAAATTAAAGATTAGCCATGCACCAATATCACAGTGCAACTACTATATACATAAAGCAAGCACTAACCATTAACAAACAATATTTCTACGGGATGCAAAAGCTAGATGAATTTATAATATAAAAATAGACTAAACTGTATTTTTTCTCTAGGCAAGTGTATAGCTCCAAAATAAAATATCAAGTTTACTTTCTCAGGCATATAATTTTGGAAAATAAAAAAAACAAAGTAATCACTTATAACACACCATGCAGAATTACCCTACCATATGCAAGCTAAGATAAAGTTAAATGATTAAACTATGCAATAAGGCTACTAAGCTAAATTACTATAAATATTAGGGCTCTATGAATATCAAAGAAAAATTGAACACTCACCCTATCTGCACAGTTCACCAGAAAAATAAACTAAAATATCGTTATATAAATATTTTGATGGAGGTTATCGGGGTGAGGGTGTCAGGACGTTCGCAAAAATAAAAAGAAAGGGTTGCGAGTCCCGAAATAGATAAAGGAGAAAAATAAAGATAATCACTTACAAAGATATAAATAATTAATAAAATGAAAATTAGATTGAACTTCAATAAGAAAGAAAAATATTTCCGAGTAGATTAGAGATTCGCCAAGAAATGTGATAATAATCAGACAGCAGAATGATGGTCGAGAAAACTTTATACCTAATATAAAAATTTACATCGATTGAACATAAGATTTAGTTTATGAGGACGGGGTCGGTGGGAAGAAAGTATTTATAAAAGGAAGTCGTGGGTATAGGATGCCAGTACTATCGCCGGAAAGAAAGCAGTGGTAAGGCGAGTCCCGACTGTTATAATTTTTTTCGGGTAGGAGATAATTGGTAGGAAAGTTCGTAAAGGAAATTCGGGATGAGGTGCCAGATCGATCGCCAGGAAAAGAAATGCGAGATCTGAAAAATTTAGAAAGGAAAATTTTAACACAGTAATTAAAATTTAGTCGAAATGACAAAAAAAAAATAATCTGAGTAATTGAAATTCTAAATATAAGTTAAATTGAAGAAAAGAATAACTTTAGTAATTCAGGTTGAAAAAGTAATCAAAGTTTCAGTAAATTGAGAAAGTCAAATATATTCTATTTAAATTTAATGATACCCTTAAATATCAAATAAATTATTAAGAGTATATTTAAAATCAAACAATTATCTTATCAAAATAAATCTATAACCATCAAACATTACTAATATATTTCAGATCGATTAATTTTCATAAATGACAAATAAAATATTAAATTCTGTCTCACATAAAAAAAATTTGGAAGAATTGTTGATGGCGGAGATAAAACACTTTAGTAAGGAACAGGGTCGTTGTTCCTTACCTGGTGCTGGATATCGGCGGCGGGCGTCGAGTCGCGATGTAGTCGTTCAGCGAGCGGGGTCGGGGGAAGGGGTCGAAGTAGTGGTGAGCAGCGGTCGTCGGCGGTGTCGCGGTCACTGGCTGTCTCTCCGTGTCTTCAATCGGCCGTCATTATATAGGTTCGCGCGATCGCGGGGGTGGGGGAAGCCTTCTCCTCTCGCCGTGATCGGAGGGGAAGCGGCGATATCCGTGCGGGCACGGACCTGCCAGGTAGCGTCTGACTCATCGTCAGTAAAATAATTATTTCGCTGATAATAATAAAACTCAAGTCGTTATTCGTAATGTAAAAAATTGTCTGTTCTAATTTTGCAATTTTATTAATGAATATTTTAAATTTAAATTTAATTTTGTATGTTAAAAAAAAAGTAACATGTTACACCCCATCTGTACTTCGGGAAACAAAAAAAGAAGAAAAAAAAAGTTAAATGTGGTATTTGTATATAGATAAACAAAAAAGTTACCGTAGTTTAATCTCCTCTTGTATTCGTTTTGAAAGTTTCTGAAATGAAATGAAACAAACTAAAGACTCTTTTCGTACGAAATTAATGTTTTAATCAACAAATAAAATAAAATGATAACATATTCTGGTAAGAAAATATAACTAAAAACAAATTGCAATCTGCATAACAAAAAAAAAATTATCTAACAAAACTAAAATTTACACTAAAATATATTACGGGCACAGTCTTTCACAATACATATAATTATTATAAAACAAAATCAAATATCGCTTCACTAATAAAAAAAATAAACAAAACCGATCTCGAAAATATAAATCTCTGAGGGAAGGATATTAGACACGCCGGGTACAGGGGAGTGGCAGTCTTACAAGGAATAATTTGGGATAGAAAGGTGATTTGTTGTAGGAATACTATTAATTCTTGGCACAAAAAATTTCGCTTTCATGTTTTTCGCGAGCTTACATCCGCAGAAATCGCTTTGGGATTTTTATCCTATCGCCCCCTGGAAATATAATAGTCTTCTTCCGTTCTCTCTTCCGCTTCAGGCGTGGACGAGGTTCGGGACCGTGTGATGCATCGTTCGAGGATGTCGAGGGGTTTTGGACAGGAAGTAGTAGGAGGGAGGTTTGACGTGGAAGTGGTGGGAGTAGGGTTTGAAGAGGATGGGGTTGGATCAATTCCAGAGGTCGCTGAGTGGCCGGATACTTGAGAGCTCGACTGGTTCTCTCCTAGTTGGTCCTGAAGCCAGACCTCGTCCGCGATGAGGGATAGGCACGGGGAGGGGCAAGATGAACATTCGATCGGGTCGTTGGGAGCTGGATTCGGGATTTCGTCGGGATAGGAGGTCGGAGATTTCGCAATTGGATCAATATTCGATAGAGTTTCGGTCGGTGTGTTGGTAGTCGTTACAGGAGAGTCGGGAACGAGATGAGGAGGATCAGCGGACGAGGCACGGAGTTCCTGTTGTAGCTCCTCCCACAAGACGTCTAACCAGTTCTCGTCGTCGAAAATTAGTAGGCTGAGGTTCCGGTCGTCGACGGAGATACCGGATGTCGCGTTGGCGGGGACTTCCTCGGTGTACTCGCCGCAAGCCTCGTTGAGTTCTGCCATAAAGGCGTCATACTCCAGCTCCAACCTGGAGGGCACTTCCGTACTGGGACGACGCGTGTCGTCTTCCACGCCGCACTCCAGGAGATTCCAAGCTTCGGCGTTGAGGAAATTAGGATCGAGGAGTTCCTGACATTCGGCGAGGTGTCCGTCGAATGCACCCAACCGGCTCGTTCTCAACGCTTCCTCCATGTGGACTCGCCACACCAGTGTGTTGAGTTGTCTTGGTTCAATTGTTTGCCCTCGGGAGAGTCGCTCCGCAAACCACGTGAGAAACACCCCGCAGTCCACGTTGTTTTGCTGCCTAGGGCAAGTGCGAGACGTGTCGTGAAGGAGCCATGCTTGTGGGGACCACCCTAAATCGTGGGATTGGGCGTATCTCCCTAGGTCGTGGAGTACTCTTTCCATCGCGGGTATGTGAGTGCCACCCAACGAATCGAACGTTGATATCCGTTTGACGTGGGGGTGGACGGCTATAAGGACCCAATGTCCGATACCGGTCGGAATGTGTAGGGGAATTAAATATTAGTTCGGTGTCGAACGGGTTTACTTTCTTAAACCTCCTAGCTGCCCTGATAAAAAGACCATCCTCGAGGTCCTTCATATAGAAAGTATCTAGGGCTAGGACGGTCAAGAACCCATGCACGCCCTCTTGGTTTCGTCTCTCTATGAGGCGGAGATACCCCTCGATGACAGTGTCATTGAGCCTTCCACCGGGCTTCAGACACTCCATCAGAACTTCTGCCACCAGAATAGTGGGTCTCATCTTCAAATCTGTTAAAACAAAAGCATCGTGCAGCCAAGCAGTCATGCAGGAAAATAGGTTAGTGGGAGGGAAACTGTGGGCACACTACGGGGCAACACAAGGATCTAGTGTGCCTCCAAGGAAGAGTATGTCTTCAGATCCTTCGCATGGGCTCGGCCTACGTTCTTTCCATGGAGATCTCGAAGTTCGAATATATTCCATCCTATCTTTCGATGTAAGATGAATGGTCCTTCAAACTTTGGTGCCAATTTTCCTGCGATATTCTCAGCCGCTGAGGAAAGTGTATGGCTGCGCCTCAAAACTTGTTGGCCTATTACAAAACTGTTATCTCTTCTTCTGAGATTATAGTAATGAGCTTGGCGAGTGTGTGCTTTTTCCATGTTTAGCTTACATTTTTCCCTTAATTTTAGCATGAAGTTCATTCGAGATTCATGTATATCGATTTCGCTAGGTTTAACAGCACCTTGAGTGGCATTCTCTAATACCTGACCGTAGATACAGTTTGGAGTTTTAAGTTCTCTGCCAAAATTGAGCATGGCCGGAGTAAATTTTGTTGATTCGCTACAACATGTATTTAACGCAAATCTAAATTCATTTAAATGTTGATCCCAACTACGATGATCATTTCGCACGTACTGAGAAATCATAGTTTTTAATACGCGGTTCGTTCGCTCTGTTGGATTACTCTGCGGACTATAAGGTGCGGTTGTTTTGTGAATTATTCCCCAATCACTTGTAAGTTTTTGGAAGATTTTCGAGAGGTACTGCGTTCCGTTATCCGTCAGTACTACTTCTGGAGCACCATATCGCATCAATATAAGGTCTTCGAACTTTTCTGCCACTTTCTTAGCAGTTGCTGATGGTAATGCTACAATTTCTACCCATTTGGTAAAGGTATCTTGGAACACCAGGATAAATCTGTTTCCTTTACGAGATCGAGGTAAAGGTCCCATCAGATCGCTGGTTACTGTGAACCAAGGTCCTTGGGGGCGTCTGAAATGCATTTTACCCACCGGTTTACATTGTTCCACCTTGTATCTCTGGCAAGTGTCGCAATTTTTTACATATTTTCGAATATCGTTTCTCCATCCAGGCCAAAAGTATCTGGCGCTGATTTTCTGGATCGTTTTGTTTACACCTAAATGGCCAGCTGTTGTGCTGTCATGATTTTCTCTCAGTATATCGGATTTTAGAGAATCTGGTACGCAAAGTTTCCAATTTGTTTTTGGGTCGGTAGATGATTTATCGATTTTTCGGTATAGTTTATTTCCTCGAATGGTGTAATCTGCATATTTATTCGGACTTGCAGATACCTTCCGAAGCATTTTCGAGTGCCAATCGGGCATAAGTTCGCCTGAAGCTGTTTCTAGCCTTGGTTCCTTGGTTTTGAGCGATAGTTGCCTCCGAGAGTTATTCGAACTGTCGTTGGCGGTGCTACAACCAACGGTTGAACCGACTACAGGATCACAGCTTGACGTGTCGATCGGATACCGGGAGAGTGCGTCTGCTACTCGGTTCAGGACTCCCTTGCGGTATTGGACTTCGAAGTCATGTTGCTGTAGTTCCAGCATCCAGCGAGCAAGTCTTCCAGATGGTTTCTCCAAACTCATCAACCACTTTAAAGCTTGATGGTCAGTTATCGCAATAAACTTGTACCCTTCGAGGTACGGACGAAATTTTTGAACGGCCCATACCAGAGCTAGGCATTCTTTCTCGGTTACGGAAAATTTCTTTTCATTCTCGTGTAAAAGTCGACTCGCATATGCAATAACCTTCTCCCGCTTGCCAATAGTTTGAGTAAGCGAAGCCCCTAAACCTTCATTGGAGGCATCCACGTGGACCACAAAAGTTTCCTTGAAGTCAGGGCAGGCTAAGACCGGTGCGGTAGAAAGTTTTGCTTTAAGGGAATTGAATGCTCGTTCTTGAGAATCCGTCCATTCCCATCTATTCCCCTTTCTTAAGAGTTTCGTCAATGGCTTAGATATGTTTGCAAAGTTTTCGATAAATCGTCTGTACCAAGACGCAAGTCCCAAGAAACTCCGTACTTGTTTTACAGTTTTAGGTGCTGGAAAATCCACAATTGATTTAACCTTTTCTGGATCCGTCTGGATTCCTCTCTCGTTTTATTACGTGGCCAAGGTATTTCAACTCCTTTTTACAAAAGTTACATTTTTCCATATTTGGTAATAATCCTGCATTTCTAAGGCGTTCGAAAACTTCTTTGAGAAGTTTCAAATGTTCTTCGAAAGTTCGGGATACCAGCACCAAATCGTCTAAATAGGCAAAAGCGTGGGGCTCAAACTCAGGTCCTATCACTTGGTCTAGCAATCTCTGAAAGGTAGCCGGAGCAGAGTGTAAGCCAAATGGCATGACCTTGAATTGGAACAACCCTCTGCCGGGAACAGTGAAAGCCGTAATTGGTCTACTGTTAACTTCAAGAGGTACCTGCCAATAGCCATCTTTTAAGTCGATCGTGGATATATAGCAAGCATTTCTCAGTTTGTCGAGTATCGCACTTATTTGGGGAAGGGGATATGCATCCTTCTCACTGACCGCATTAACTCGCCTTAAGTCGATGCAACATCTTACTTTTCCATTCGATTTCTTAACCAGCACTAGTGGAGAGCTCCAAGGGCTAGATGATGGTTCAATGATGCCTGACTCCAGCATCTTGTCAACTTCTTTGTCAATGATCGCCTGCATTGCCGGGTTGCGATAATAATACCTCTGTTTTATGGGTGTATCAGTTTTAAGGCGAATTTTATGTTCCACTAATGTCGTGCGACCAATAAAACCATCGAACAAATTCAACTGATAATCAAGGAATTCTTTCAGTTTTTTACTTTCTACTTCTGTTAGTGTCATAACGGCATCAGTATGAATAGTCTTTGAATTATCGCATCTAGTCACTGTTTCTGCAGTACTTTCATGAGAAGTGATATCGATAAGTTTTAAAGGCGTTATGACGTCCATACCCAAAATCATCGGCGCAGTTAAGCCTGGTAGAAACAGGGCACGTACCTTAGTTGTAATATCGGCTATTTCGCAGTTAAATTCGAAGGCCTGAGATATCTGGGTATTTGTGCTATCGGCCATATTAACATTAACATTTACGTTCTTAGGCCTAACACCTAACTGTAATAGATGATTAGCTACTCTTTCCCCTATAATAGTCACCATTGATCCCGTATCAAGCAGTGCACAAAAGGTAGTTTCTTGAATCTTAATGGATACAAATGGTCTAGGATCGTTCGATTTAACTTCTCTGCACAGCTGCTTTTGTTAAATTCTTTTATTTGGTTGAGCCACTTGGGCCATTCGATTGAGGTGATTTGTTGCCCCAGAGTCCCGGGACACCTCTGACGCTCCGGGCTCCGGAAATGTTTCCCTGCCTGCAAGGACACTGGACGGTTCGAACTCCTACTTTCTTACAGTTAAAACAGCGAATGGTTTTAGGGAGAGGACACTGGTGATATTTATGCCCTTTAGTTTCGCAATTCCAACAAATAGGAATGGCAGTCGTTGTATCTGTAGTAAGATGCCTTGGCTGAGTAGTGTTAGTCGAGACAGTTGTAGTGGGCTCGAACCTTCGTTTATCGGTAAAAGATTTGGGTTTATCGTGATACAGTTCTGGCTTATCTATCATCTGTACTGGGTATGACTTAAAAACTCTACGTTTTGTGTCGTATGCTGTCTCAGGTACCATGGATTGAGCCGGATTTGGAGGAGGTCGGTAACTATTCTTCTCTCGCAAATAACTTTCATAACCTTCAGCAAGATGAATTAATTCACTAATCGAGTGAAAACTTTCCCTTCTGATCGTTAATTTGTATTCAGGTCTCATGTTTGAATATAATCGGTTTAGTGTTTGGTTTACAGAGAAGCCACCACGTCGTCGAATTAGAGTCGTAAGGGCTACAATAAATTTTCGCATTGGCTCACTCTCGCCCTGAGTTCTTCGAGTTATTTCCTCATCCAAGTTACGTCGGTAATCTGGAGGAAGATACTGCTCTTCGAAGCTGATTATAAAGTCGTCATAGTTTGTCCAAAATGACTTATTATTTCGGTACCAGAAAAGAGCGTTTCCCTTAAAAAGTTCCGGTAATGCTTTTAGTAGCCGATCGGGAGGTATTTCATAAGATTCGGCAAGTTCATTGAGACGCTCAATGAAAGAGACTGGGTCTCCATCCCCATCGAATCTCAAATTCCATTTCCGAACTTGATTGCAGATATGAGAGATATCCGGATGTCTAAGTTCAGATGTAGGTCTGCCTGTCATGTTAGCGCCACTGTACAATCCAAAATTCGGGTCACAAGGATCATCAGCTGTGAGGGATCTTGCTGTCGGCATTCTCAACGGATGAGGTGTTGTTATGTCTTGTGTGTTTGTTAGGGCTATGGAATTTACAGATTTTTCGTGCATTAAAAGGGCTAATCGTTCCTGTACTAGTCTAAAACTAGCTGTAGGAGGGAGGTTTAACATTTCTCGAATGCTAACTTCCTCATGTTGTATATGACCGTCAACATGAGAGGCACTAATCGGTCCTAATGCTGAGGAAACTACATTGGTCGCGAGGTTTTGTCCGTATGACAATAATTCTGTTCTTAGTGGAAGAGGTTCAGGAGGTGTTTTTCCAGACCTAAGAAAAGTCACAAGTCGCTTTCGTAGTTCAGCCACATTACCATCCGGATTCAGATTAAATTTTCTCAACTCTTCCTGAAGGTCGTTCTTTTGTAGTTTATAAATCCAGCCCACACGAGGATCATTCTCCGAAGGGGAAGGAAGCATAATTTGGGGATTGGGAATAGTTGTAGGAGGGATTGGTAGGCCCATTGTAGTAGCGGTAGTAATAGTAGTAGTGGTGGTGGTAATAGTAGCAGTAGTAGTGGTAGTAATCGGTGCGACTGTAGGAGGACAAATTTTTGGTAATGTACCAACAGAAGCCTGCGGTGTCGTAATACGAGTTAAAATCGTAGTGGTTGTGGTTGTTTTTCGTTTGTTTGCGTCCCCTTGTCCATCATTTCCGTTTACGTACATAAAAAATAAAATTTGATAAGGGCGGAGAAAGAGGTTTAGTAAGTACATCATTATTGTACGTATCAAATTTTCTTAAACAAAAAGTTATTGTAAAACTTTAGCAATTTTTAGTCGTAAATTGTAAAGTATATTCACAAAAAGTGTAAAGTAAATCGTAAAGTTCGTAAATTAACGTATATTACAGTCCCAGTTGTTCGGGCGCCACTTTGCGATGTTATTTTCGGGGCAAGCGAAAATATTCGCAACTTGCCAGATAGCCAGTCGAGCTGGGTTAGAAAATTCCAGGGTTCGAGAATTTCATATAACTATTATTTATTGTTAGGAGTCGAATCAGAGGGCCCTGCGGAAGAAATTGATACTTCCAAAATAACGTTGGGCTTACTTCATCACGTCGACTCCAATAAAATTTTGAAGACGAAAAAAAATAAAAAAAACAATCTTGCTCAGAAAAATAAAAATTTCTTGTTCTAGGAAAGTTATTGTTCAAGCGAGTCCGATTTTCGAAAACAACTGTATTGTTTATTAATACGTCGGTCAGTGAGGAATTACAAGTAAGCTGAGTAGTCTCCACTGATAACTTGGTCGGGGAGTCGTATACAGTAATTATTGTAAGAGCCCGGGGTTGGAATAATTAATCGGTTAAATAATGATGGTTAGTAGAAGCAAAATATGAATAGCAATGGCAAACAAAAGCAATATTCAAATAACACCAATAGCAAATATACAATCTTATAAATTAAAGATTAGCCATGCACCAATATCACAGTGCAACTACTATATACATAAAGCAAGCACTAACCATTAACAAACAATATTTCTACGGGATGCAAAAGCTAGATGAATTTATAATATAAAAATAGACTAAACTGTATTTTTTCTCTAGGCAAGTGTATAGCTCCAAAATAAAATATCAAGTTTACTTTCTCAGGCATATAATTTTGGAAAATAAAAAAAACAAAGTAATCACTTATAACACACCATGCAGAATTACCCTACCATATGCAAGCTAAGATAAAGTTAAATGATTAAACTATGCAATAAGGCTACTAAGCTAAATTACTATAAATATTAGGGCTCTATGAATATCAAAGAAAAATTGAACACTCACCCTATCTGCACAGTTCACCAGAAAAATAAACTAAAATATCGTTATATAAATATTTTGATGGAGGTTATCGGGGTGAGGGTGTCAGGACGTTCGCAAAAATAAAAAGAAAGGGTTGCGAGTCCCGAAATAGATAAAGGAGAAAAATAAAGATAATCACTTACAAAGATATAAATAATTAATAAAATGAAAATTAGATTGAACTTCAATAAGAAAGAAAAATATTTCCGAGTAGATTAGAGATTCGCCAAGAAATGTGATAATAATCAGACAGCAGAATGATGGTCGAGAAAACTTTATACCTAATATAAAAATTTACATCGATTGAACATAAGATTTAGTTTATGAGGACGGGGTCGGTGGGAAGAAAGTATTTATAAAAGGAAGTCGTGGGTATAGGATGCCAGTACTATCGCCGGAAAGAAAGCAGTGGTAAGGCGAGTCCCGACTGTTATAATTTTTTTTTCGGGTAGGAGATAATTGGTAGGAAAGTTCGTAAAGGAAATTCGGGATGAGGTGCCAGATCGATCGCCAGGAAAAGAAATGCGAGATCTGAAAAATTTAGAAAGGAAAATTTTAACACAGTAATTAAAATTTAGTCGAAATGACAAAAAAAAATAATCTGAGTAATTGAAATTCTAAATATAAGTTAAATTGAAGAAAAGAATAACTTTAGTAATTCAGGTTGAAAAAGTAATCAAAGTTTCAGTAAATTGAGAAAGTCAAATATATTCTATTTAAATTTAATGATACCCTTAAATATCAAATAAATTATTAAGAGTATATTTAAAATCAAACAATTATCTTATCAAAATAAATCTATAACCATCAAACATTACTAATATATTTCAGATCGATTAATTTTCATAAATGACAAATAAAATATTAAATTCTGTCTCACATAAAAAAAATTTGGAAGAATTGTTGATGGCGGAGATAAAACACTTTAGTAAGGAACAGGGTCGTTGTTCCTTACCTGGTGCTGGATATCGGCGGCGGGCGTCGAGTCGCGATGTAGTCGTTCAGCGAGCGGGGTCGGGGGAAGGGGTCGAAGTAGTGGTGAGCAGCGGTCGTCGGCGGTGTCGCGGTCACTGGCTGTCTCTCCGTGTCTTCAATCGGCCGTCATTATATAGGTTCGCGCGATCGCGGGGGTGGGGGAAGCCTTCTCCTCTCGCCGTGATCGGAGGGGAAGCGGCGATATCCGTGCGGGCACGGACCTGCCAGGTAGCGTCTGACTCATCGTCAGTAAAATAATTATTTCGCTGATAATAATAAAACTCAAGTCGTTATTCGTAATGTAAAAAATTGTCTGTTCTAATTTTGCAATTTTATTAATGAATATTTTAAATTTAAATTTAATTTTGTATGTTAAAAAAAAAGTAACATGTTACACCGCTGTCACAGAAGATTAAATTGACAATCATGTTTCTTACTTAAAACTCTATCAAATACATAAACACATAGTATACCACTGAATTTATATTCACTAAATAACGATTGATGGAGTTTACTAATCGATATTTAACTATCTAATTCGTTATTGGCGTGACGTAAAATAATAAACATTGTTAATGTTTTCTTTTTGTTTATAATAGAACATTACATATTATTAAAAGAACTGTAATTGGGAGACTTTTCTATATAATGATTAACTTAACTTATATAATTCTATACACACGTATTTCTGAAAATTTGGTGCAATTTTTAACTGTATACTTTCTTGATTTTGTTACAGGTTGTTATTTTTAATGCAAAATTGTGTTATTTACTGGTTTAATTCAACTATGATTTTATGACAGTGCCTGTATGCACAGTATTTACCACAACATTTTGGTCTGAAGAAATTCACAAAACGAACTCATTACATATTTTCGTCATCTGAAGCATCTAGACAAGAAATATAGTGAAGAGGGGTTCTTGTTGACACATCAGGTCCACAATTTAGAGAACTACAACATTCATGACACAATCTCAAGCACTGTGGACCAACAGAGCTTTCTACACTAAACGTACTTTGCTAGGAAGAGTTCACAATATGAATTTTGGGTTTAACTCCAGTTTACCTTCCTCTGGAATACTACAATATATTTTTATATTTTGGATGTAATGAGTTCGTTTCGATCTTCTTCGTCATCGAATTTTGTGGATCCCTCCGACGAACAGGACAGCTTGAAACAGCGTTTGGAATAACTAAGAGGTAGTCGAAGTGGTGTGACTCTGTGCATTCACATTTTTCAGATTGTTGTACTCCACAATACAAGATATAAAGAAAATTTCTAAAAACTGTATCCAACTATCTTATTTACAACATTTGAGGAAGAGTTCACAATATGAATTTTGGGTTTAACTCCAGTTTACCTTCCTCTGGAATACTACAATATATTTTTATATTTTGGATGTAATGAGTTTGTTTCGATCTTCTTCGTCATCGAGTTTTGTGGATCCCTCCGACGAACAGGACAGCTTGAAACAGCGTTTGGAATAACTAAGAGGTAGTCGAAGTGGTGTGACTCTCTGCATTCACATTTTTCAGAGTGTTGTACTCCATAATACAAGATATAAAGAAAATTTCTAAAAACTGTATCCAACTATCTTATTTACAACATTTGATGGGTCTTATAATGTCTGAGAAGTTTCAAAGTTTTTTTAGTTTAATATTCTACCGATATGGTTCATGGAAGCGTGTTCATAAATATTATGGGAATGAGTTTCGTGAAAGTTGAATAATTAACTATTCTAACACTTCAGTTTACACGGTCTTGTTTGGAAAGTTTGCTACTTTACGTAAAAGCGTAAGGTACAGTAAAATATGTTCATTCAAAGTTGAGAAACAAACAGTTTAAGAGTTAACTTTTTACTCTTTTCCTTCGAACTTGTAAGTTTGGATTATAAGTTTATCGATACCACACACACACACACACACACACACACACCACACACACACACACACACACACACACACACACACACACACACACACACACACACACACACACACACACACACACACACACACACACACACACACACACACACACACACACACACACACACACACACACACACACACACACACACACACACACACACACACACACACACACCACACACACACACACACACACACACACACACACACACAACACACACACACACACACACACACACACACACACACACACACACACACACACACACACACACACACACACACACACACACACACACACACACACACACACACACACACACACACACACACACACACACACACACACACACACACACACACACACACACACACACACACACACACACACACACACACACACACACACACACACACACACACACACACACACACACACACACACACACAACCACACACACACACACACACACACACACACCACACACACACACACACACACACACACACACACACACACACACACACACACACACACACACACACACACACACACACACACACACACACACACACACACACACACACACACACACACACACACACACACACACACACACACACACACACACACACACACACACACACACACACACACACACACACACACACACACACACACACACACACACACACACACACACACACACACACACACACACACACACACACACACACACACACACACACACACACACACACACACACACACACACGCACACACACACGCACACACACACACACACACACACACACACACACACACACACACACACACACACGAGAGAGAGAGAGAGAGAGAGAGAGAGAGAGAGAGAGAGAGAGAGAGAGAGAGAGAGAGAGAGAGAGAGAGAGAGAGAGACAGACAGACAGACAGACAGACAGACAGACAGACAGACAGACAGACACACACACACACACACACACACACACCACACACACACACACACACACACACACACACACACACACACACACACACACACGGACACATTAATATAGTTAACTACTATTAATTTATTTTAATTACAAAGCAGTTTCACAACATATAAAATCTGTTGCTATGGGATTTATCAACTTAAGTTAGTTATCATTTATTGCTCTTAGATGTTCAGAGCTAGTAGCGTAATGGAGCTAGACGACAATCAATTTTTATTGCAGTTGTAATAGACTATTACTATTTAAATATCAGGAAACAGTCATATGTATACATGTTTAGATAGCTAAATATAGTTATTGTTTGTGTATATAAAGGGTGTTCACAAAATAGTCACAATTTTCTGTGGTTGATGTACTCATATTTCAAACCAACGTTTTTCTATAAACATAGGTCAAAAACTTTTTTTGGATCGCTTGAACTAATAAAACTAAAAATACTAAAATTTGAATATAGGTTAAAATAAGTAAGAGGAAATCTTGAAAAAATGGTGTACCGTTATTTAGTTGAGTTATGTATTACATATATATATTTTCGCAACCTTATTAACGTTAGTTTAAAATTTCTCTGATGTACTTGGAACTAAATTCTTGGTGGAATAATAACCTTATTGACACGCGTAGTAATTTTCTCTCTTAAACTTTGTAGCTGAAGACCTTGCTGCCAAAAAACTCCTCGCGCGCCTTGTCCGTAAATAAAATTTAAATTTTAGTACTCTAAATTAGACCTTTCATGGAAGACATCTATTTGGAATGTACCGTAATTTAAAGTAAAGTTGTAAATATGAAAGTAACATACCTATGATAATGTCTTATTTGTCAAATTAATACAGATATTAGTCATTTTGGTGTCCTTCTGACGAGACCACGTTGTTGTGATTATACGTTGCCTTGATAAATGGCTAATACCGTCAAGATTTTGTTTCAAGCGAGACCAAGTACCAAGCTTTGAGTTAAGTACTTTGAGTACAACTTCGAGATCAACTTCTTGTTCAACTTCGAGTACTTCTAGTATTCATGTTCTAGACTTCTAGTGTTCTAATCTTCCTTTTTGTGACTACAGCTGCAATGTCGAGTCAAGATGCTGACGTCGCGATGTGTGAGGCGAAATCAACGTGAAGAGAAGTCAATTTTAAAGTTTTATTTAATAACAAGTTCGTAGGTAAAGTTTCATAGAACAGTGGAACCTTTAGACCCATTCCCCGAGACATCATCTTAGTTCATTATTGCTCTATTTTGGCAACAACGTGACAAGACATTATTTTATTTAACATCTAAAAGTGGTGATTGTAGGTTTTATTCGGCACAACAATTAAACTTATAAGGAAACTTTTCAATACCGAGTATTTATTACTACGACCTCAGCGGTCTCCAACCCCATGTGTTTTCTCCATTCGTTATAATTGTATACTTTTTAATATTATTAAAATGGTGCCTGTTGATGTAAAATAAAAAAGAAACTGTATAGGTAAAAAAATGTTCAAGGTACCTACTGTACTATTTTGCAATTCTTATACAAATTATAACGGAAATTTGCTCATCAAACAGACAACACCTCTCAACTGTAACGAATTTGTTGCTCCCGGCTTTTATATTTTTTATAAAAAAATACTATATCTAGAAATAGTAAAGCTACATATACACTTAGCACATAGGTTAAAAAAAATGAGAAAACATTTAAAAAATAGTGTTTTTCTCAGTATTTTTAATGAAATAATCACTACAGTAAAGAGAGCACACGTTTTTCTATCAACGTAACCACCTCCAACACCATAATCCAATGGAGAGGTTTTGCCTATTGCACTAAGTAGAGGGTACGGCGAGCAAACGGATAACCGTGTCAAGCAACGCAGAGCTGCTGTTTGGATGAGTGACCGCTGGCTGGTCGATTCTGTGCTTACAAGCAGTCCGCCTGCCCGACCATTGGGGGTGATAATTGTGGTAATTGTTTCCTGGTAACCTCCAAGATAATAATAATTTGTTGCAGTATTTTCATTTCGTCATCTACACTTTCTTTATAAAATACAATCTTCAACTATTTGTTTTCTACTATTTTTCACTATACGAAGGTTTCGTATTAATTCTATTTCAATGAGATGCATTCACCGTTTGTATGCATGTATTCACAAACTTTAATCGTCGACTCTGATTTATTCAGCTGTTGTTATCTCTGGAACTAAGTAAACTATGGCATCATTGATGTGCTTTGTAAACATTGTTGTTAATATTACTCGAAGATTTACTGTAAATTCAATTACTTACGTAGTTTATAAAATCGTATTTAAAACATCGAGGTAATTTTTCGCGATAGGAGATAATTTATTACTCTTTGGAAATTCAAGGTGTTATTTAATGTAATGCACATTTCCTTCACGTTTTCTTGCAATCAGTTATTTAACGTAGCTCTGGAGGGAAGGGTTGATTCAATATGAATGATGTTTAGCTTCAGTTCACCTTCCTCACGGTGCAGCGTCTGGAATCTGACTCCTGGAATCTGAAGCCGCGTTCGCCTGAAGAGATGGGAAAAAGTTGACGACGAAGTAGCTGAAACCGAACAATATAGATCGAATCGGCATTACAGACAACTTTATTAAAAATATATTAAAATATAGTGTAATCCAGGTAAATTGGCATTCTCATTGTCTCATCAAGTACACAATTGTGGTGCCTCAGTTGAGCATCTGATAAGACAATGAGAATGTCTATACGTACCTCATGAGACAATGAGAATGTCTATACGTACCTCATGAGATAATGAGAATGTCTATACGTACCTCATGAGATAATGAGAATGTCTATATGTACCTCATGAGATAATGAGAATGTCTATATGTACCTCATGAGATAATGAGAATGTCTATATGTACCTCATGAGATAATGAGAATGTCTATATGTACCTCATGAGACAATGAGAATGTCTATACGTACCTCATGAGACAATGAGAATGTCTATAAGTAACTCATGAGAAAATGAGAATGTCTATACGTACCTCATGAGACAATGAGAATGTCTATACGTACCTCATGAGACAATGAGAATGTCTATAAGTAACTCATGAGAAAATGAGAATGTCTATACGTACCTCATGAGGCAATGAGAATGTCTATACGTACCTCATGAGATAATGAGAATGTCTATATGTACCTCATGAGATAATGAGAATGTCTATATGTACCTCATGAGACAATGAGAATGTCTATACGTACCTCATGAGACAATGAGAATGTCTATAAGTAACTCATGAGAAAATGAGAATGTCTATACGTACCTCATGAGACAATGAGAATGTCTACATACACCGCATGATGACTGAGTACGAGCCATGCATGGATTACAGGTTACGCTTAACATCACTGTATAGGTTTAGTGATCAAGTATTCCACTGTGGGAACTCCGTTAATTAGTATAACTTCTTTTCTTCAAGAAAGATTCTTACAATATTATATAAAAATTTAATAACAAACTTAAAACTAGTATTGTCTGAAAAGTAGTTTTATAAAATTCATTTTTCAAATAAAAAATAAGTGAACATAAACGTTTCTTCTTGAAAATACTAGAGCATCAGAGAGTAAAATTTGGTTTCCTTTTCAAAATTAATTCTTTAAATCTCTAAAGAATAACATATAATTTAACTTAAACCTCGCTTTTAGTTGACAATAGATATTAAGTATAACTGTATAGAGTCTAATTATTAACCCTAACCTTTATTAACAATCAATTAAAAGTAAAAGAAATGCAAATTTATGGAATTAAATTTTATTACACCTGTATTTAATAATTGAACCAATCCATTCCAATTCGTTTAACTTTAGTTAAAGCTTTTTGTGGATAAGTATAGACCTTTACAAATTTCAATTGTTTATTTCACACTTTGGACTGTAAAAGACGCATACACTTTCTGATCTTTATTTACATATGTAAATATTTGTTTTTTTTTCAGGTTACTATCCAGACAATAAATAATAGAACTTTAAAACTTAGAAAACAAAAACTGTCCAGAAAAGTGTCGTACTGGTTCCATTCTGCAATTTCTAGCAATAAGGCTTAAGAATCTTTTTGCTGTACATAAAATGAGACGTTTCCTAGGTTTAGTGAGGTTACAAATATTCATATTTCAATATTTTAAATACTGCCATCATTCTCCAATCTAGCCTTTTCGTTCTTATGGAACACTGTATTTTTAAATATTTTCTTTAATAAAATACGTCGCCACGTAAAAGCACAAAGTAATTATATATAGCTCTCTGATTTTGTTTTGGTAATACCTGCTAAGTCCTTCAAAGTTGCTAAGAGATCTGTTACTTACGAACTATACAATGAGCACGCCAATGTATATTGTCATTGTAAAGAGTTTTATCAACACCTCTGTACGTCCTGTTTGTGCAACTCGAGTGCTGAGTGGTCAGAAAACCTCCCGCGGGAGCAACCTCGTCCATTTTGATTGTAGTCCTCTCGGTAATGGATTCCTCTGTGGACCTTTCACTCGGTCGTTCAGATTTTATTTTGATTCACTTCATTTATAGCTCGTCCATTGTTAAACCTCTTTATCTTAGAAACTTCTCCATATAGAGAGCAAACATTTACATTTATTTAAAGCATAGTTTTATTTATTATTAATATTTTATTCAGAATAAGTAAATTTACTATAAAAATTTCGTTTTTCAATGGAAATCTTTTGTTTTCTATTTTTTTTACATTTAATGTAGAAGTAGTCAATAAAATTCCTTTTTTTATTTAACTGAAATGATCACTAAACTAAAATTATAACTGGACTTTGAATCGGAGAGTCGGCGATACGACGTGTTGGCGGTGTACCGTACACATTAAACTGATACTTACACATAACAGGCAGAATTTTTACTTAAGTATATAAAAGAAAGTATTATTTTTAAGCCAACAGTTTTTACGTAACTTGATCAGTGCAATCCGTGTAACACTACTTATAGCTATTGGCAAGATTAGAACTGAGCTTACAAGCCGATGTTAAATTATAATACATCTGTCGGTCAAGAACAAAATGTGAAATTCTGATATATACGAGATCTATGCCAATGCTATTGACAGTTTGTCAAGAGTATAACTGAGCGTAGGAGTCGATGAGAAGTAATACTATATATCTCGGTTAAGAGTAAAATGTGGATAACTGATACATCGTTTCCTGTAGATTATAATCTTTAATGTTTAAGAATATTTTCGATAAAATCTTGGATTAATCAGAACCAATCTCATAGGTTTTTGTCATCGCTTATAGCTTATATCCGATATGTAGATTATACACTATATACAATATACTGATAGCAGTATAGCGACACTACCTGGAAGATAATTCCTTAGATTTGAGTGTTTAGCAACACATATAAAAATAATAATGTGTCTATTTATTCGTTAGAATTTGCTTTGGTACATACAAGACAAAAGGTAGCAGAGTAGATAGATATCCACCCAAGTTTCCTGTTAAATTTTTGGAAATTCATAAACGCAATTAGTAACACTTACTATTTCAAAGTCGAGTAAATATATCAAACCTTATTAAGAAACCCTAGAGAATTGTGTCTTGCGTAGAGCATGAGAACATATTTCTTATTTACTTATCTCCTATGTGCTTCAACATCCTTATGTCAAACTTGTTGTTCGAATTTTTCCAGACATCAATCAAATAATATATTGTTATTGATCGTGTGGTTTCAGTCAACTTGCTCACATGACTTTGAATCAGTAAATACAATCACTGTTTAAGGGTATCACAGATAATACCTGACTACTGGAACACTGCAATAAACTGAACACATTTCCCTATCATTAATAATATGATTGTAGCTAAAAGAGACGCTGTGCCCATTATCCGACGCCATGGAAAATCACTGGGAGATTATTCCTAACCTCAAATTTACCCATTCTTAATACCCTCCAACTCGAAAAGCAGCGTACAAGGTCTTATATGACTAAGTGTAATGAGGGGTTTCCTCTTAAACCTTAACTGTTCGGCCTCTTAAAAACACGTTTCACATCTACTGTTAATTCTCGTTCTTCCTATTCCACCTTCTCGCAAATTCTGTAGAAGTAGTGAGCTTTCTAAATTTTGCTTTGCGATCAGTAGACAGGCATGACGAGCCAGCTGTTATGTTGGCTGACACAATGCTGGAAGAAGTCTACTGCTCGAAATTCCTGGGAATATACTTAGATCGAGGGTTAACTTGGAATAATCACATCGATCACGTTTGCTCCAATTGGCCTCAGGCATTTATGTTTTGAGATCTCTAGCCAAGTACTGCTCTAGTCAGGTTCTGATGATGGGGTATTATGGCTTGGTTTATCCCCATCTCACTTAGGGGTTGGTGTTGTGGGGAACTTGTGCAAGCAATCAATTTATCAGTGTTCAATCTGCAGAAATAAGCGATCCGCATAATCGTTCATTTGAAATTTAACAATTCGTGCAAGGAAACCTTCAAACATGTACAACTGTTGACGCTGCCCAGTCTCTACATCTTGGAGACAACTCTGTTTTTATGTCTAAATATTCCATGACGAATGGCCGAGACATACATGCGTTCATACTAGAGGCTGAGATAACTACTGAACTGGTAGACACGGAACGGTGGTTTATGAACTTTTACCTTCACAGGCAGGTGTTCATTTCGTTAAAAAATTACCATATTCAATAAAAAAAACGTTCCAACGCACAAGGTGTTAAAAACTCGTTTTAAACGCTTTTTATTGTCACAAAAATTTTATAATGAAGACGAGTTTTTTAGTATATGATTGGAAGACCACCAATTAAAAAGACTGACTGAATCGGTGAGGGACGAAATTGGAAGTGGGAATCATTGGTGAATATATGGATGTATATAAATTTGCAAATTATGTGTTTGAATGGGATCTATTGTAGGGTGTATGATACAAATTTTACCGAGTAAAAAGTATAAAATTGATTTTTGCCATTCGTTGTAGAACGATCCAATAAAAGATCTGATTTGATTTTGCTGATTAGCCTTATTTAATAGTCATTATAGTTGTAAAATAATATGTATGAATACTATTAATAATGCATTACATATTTTACAAAACATAAAGAATAGTTAAATATTTATTGTTCAGATAGAATCTTTTTGTAGAAGGTATCAGATTCGTCATGTCGTTTAGAGATGACGCATCAGTTAAAACTAAAGTACACAAAACTCGAAATATGTCTTAAATATTACTTTTTTTATAAAATTGAAAAATATATTATTATTACTAATCAAAGTATATCATGATGACTTCAAGGAAATTTTAATTTTTTTGTAGGTTTATTTTTATATTCTGTCTTATATCCAATGTTCAGTCACATTTACAGATTTACGGAATAAATTGTTCAAGATCTATTTAGGTATCGCACTCAGTTAGGTAAAACTACCATTTACAACCAAAGATGCACTTTGAGCAATAGGAATAAGTGCACAATAGGAATAGGAGTTTGAATTTCATGTCAGTGTTAGTCCAAATTTTGAAATTCCATAACTTGTATCGAAAAGAAGTACACAAAGTGTTTTGATACAAAATTTGGCGTTTAAAATTGCGACAAGAGCCTGCAAAAGCAAAATGTAATCATCTCAAAGTGAAAATAACAGTTCTTGAATTGTAATTATATATTCTCTGTAGTACAATCTAAATTAAGTTCAAAATGAATCCATAAACAATATTAGAAGAATGAGTTTTCTTAGACAAAAGTGGAATAAAGAAAACCGTTTATATATTTGGCACAAAACGTACCTTATGAAAGTATACAGCGAATCAACTCCCTCGGGACGGTAACAACTTAGTGCCGATTGAGCAGTCGGATTCCCTCCCCCGGGAATCCCACAGTAAGTTCAGATTGTGATTTGATCTCTCTGGATAAGTTTCTCTAGTATTACTTATACTCTGCACATTATGTTAGTCTACAGTGAAGCAAATCCCTCGGGAAAGTAAAATCTTAGTGCTGATTGAGCAGTCGGATTCCCTCCCCCGAGAATCCCACAGTAAGTTCCGATTGTGATTTGATCTCTCTGGATAAGTTTCTCTAGTATTACTTATACTCTGCACATTATGTTAGTCTACAGTGACGCAAATCCCTCGGGAAAGTAAAAACTTAGTGCTGATTGAGCAGTCGGATTCCCTCCCCCGAGAATCCCACAGTAAGTTCCGATTGTGATTTGATCTCTCTGGATAAGTTTCTCTAGTATTACTTATACTCTGCACATTATGTTAGTCTACAGTGAACCAAATCCCTCGGGAAAGTAAAAACTTAGTGCTGATTGAGCAGTCGCATTCCATCCCCCGAGAATCTCGCAGTAAGTTCAGATTGTGATTTGATCTCTCTGGATAAGTTTCTCTAGTATTACTTATACTCTGCACATTATGTCAGTCCACAGTGAAGCAAATCCCCCGGGAAAGTAAAAACTTAGTGTTGATTGAGCAGTCGGATTCCATCCCCCGAGAATCCCACAGTAAGTTCAGATTGTGATTTAATTTCTCTGGATAGGTTTCTCTAGTATTACTTATACTCTTCACATTATGTATGTCTACAGTGAAGCAAATCCCTCGGGAAAGTAAAAACTTAGTGCTGATTGAGCAGTCGGATTCCATCCCACGAGAATCTCGCAGTAAATTCAGATTGTGATTTGATCTCTTTGGATAAGTTTCTCTAGTATTACTTATACTCTGCACATTATGTTAGTCTACAGTGAAGCAAATCCCTCCGGAAAGTAAAAACTTAGTGCTGATTGAGCAGTCGGATTCCATCCCCCGGGAATCCCACAGTAAGTTCAGATTGTGATTTGATCTCTCTGGATAAGTTTCTCTAGTATTACTTATACTCTGCACATTATGTTAGTCTACAGTGAAGCAAATCCCTCGGGAAAGTAAAAACTTAGTGCTGATTGAGCAGTCGGATTCCCTCCCCCGAGAATCCCACAGTAAGTTCAGATTGTGATTTGATCTCTCTGGATAAGTTTCTCTAGTATTACTTATACTCTGCACATTATGTCAGTCTACAGTGAAGCAAATCCCTCGAGAAAGTAAAAACTTAGTGCTGATTGAGCAGTCGGATTCCATCCCCCGAGAATCCCACAGTAAGTTCCGATTGTGATTTGATCTCTCTGGATAAGTTTCTCTAGTATTACTTATACTCTGCACATTATGTCAGTCTACAGTGAAGCAAATCCCTCGGGAAAGTAAAAACTTAGTGCTGATTGAGCAGTCGCATTCCATCCCCCGAGAATCCAACAGCAAGTTCCGATTGTGATTTGATCTCTCTGGATAAGTTTCTCTAGTATTACTTATACTCTGCACATTATGTTAATCTACAGTGAAGCAAATCCCTCGGGAAAGTAAAAACTTAGTGTTAGTAGACCTCGCCCGGATCTAGCCCCGCGCTCTGATTGGTCGAGAGGGGGTCACGTGATCCAAGATGGCGGCGCCCATGTATCACGTGATCAAAAAATAGTGGTGTGGGAGAAATTCCCTCATGTGCGGGAGAAATTCCCTGCTCACACTCTTATCCTAGTGTTTTGGGGTGATTTGGGGTGTCAAAACCTGTGTTTTTTCTGTAAAATCGGTGATTTTGGGTGTGAAAATCGGTGTGTTTTTCGGTAAAATCGGTGATTTGTTGGGTCCGGTGAGGGAGAAACGAGGGACGGAGGGAATTCCAATATGGCTGCGCCCATGATGAATTGGCGGGAACAGGGTAACCTAACCTCACTTTCTTGGTTTCCCGCGTATTCAATATGGCTGCGCCCAGTTGGCGGGAACAGTAGAACATAACCTCAATTGTGAAATTGGCGGGAACAGGGGAACCTAACCTCACTTTCTTGGTTTCCCGCGTATTCAATATGGCTGCGCCCAGTTGGCGGGAACAGTAGAACATAACCTCAATTGTGAAATTGGCGGGAACAGGGGAACATAACCTCAAATGTAAAAAGGGCGGGAAAGTAAACTAAACAAGAGAAATAAAGACGAATCGTACCTTATTGTGTGATGATTTAGAGCTGAGCATAGGGGTTCCAGGAGTTTAAAATAAAACATTTTTTGGGTTAAAAACTAATTTATTATACTATTTCTAAACAACTATCCACATTGGCACTCTTCACTCCCGCCACACAGATAGCAATATGTGGTGGTGACGTCATCAGAGGAAGTCTGTAACATAAATAGACCTGAGTTAGCCAGTTCTGAACAAGAAAATTCCGCGCTTCCCCACTGGCTGGAATAAGCGCGTCCTTGATTGGATGTAAATAGTATCTAAGCGCTCTGATTGGTGGAACCTGAGAGGCCGGCACTCCTTCCTCTCTCTCCCGTCAGATCCGTGCGGGAGGTCAGGGAGATAGGACGTGTGTCGCTCTGAGTTTTACACAATTATTTAAACAATTACGATCTTTTGATATTACTCGAGTAAAATAATTCAATCTAATACGTTAAAATATTTTTACTTTTACTAATACTTATTTCAATTACCGTTAATACTATTCTTGTAATTATTTTTCTTAATCTAAATAGAAATTATCGTTACTAGTAGCAGTTAAGCTTTTTAATCATTTAGTTGCTTTTCTAACGTAATATCGTTTCTATAATACCATATTGTAAACATGTCTTACGAAAATATTGAAGTAGATTCTGAACCTGTATATATGGATATGGAGTTGGATCCTGTAAAAACGCTAGGTAAAAACGAGACTTACATAAAAAAATATAGGGTATACGGTACTAAGACCACCTTTAAATTCAATCCCGTCCCTGAAAACATTAATGAAATCGATTGGCTAAGGACGGGATTTTCTAAAATTGTAAATGAAATGAAAGCAAATTGCACTGATTCGGACTACCTCGGATTTACACTTCATAGTCTAAATTTAAAAAGTAAAGATCCGGGCTACGTGGCATTTCGACCAGCTGATCAGGTCAAAGACGATGTCCTTTTTGAAATTTTCGGGGGGATAATTCAAAGTAACGCGGACTCTGTAAAATCTACCGATACGTTCAAAGTCGAATGTACGCGTGTCAATCTCCCTGTTGGTAGTGGTGGTTCCAGAAGACCTGGCTTGTACAATAATTTTCACGAAGAATGTAAAGCACGAACAGGTATTGTATCGATAGAAAATGTGGACAATCTGTGTCTGCCCCGAGCTATAGTGGTAGCAAAAGCCTACGCCAAAAAATATCCTCAGTTCAAAGCAATAAGGCAGGACAAGGGTAAGCGACAAACTCTTAGAGCCCAAAAATTGATGACCAAAGCCGGGGTCCAAATTTCTGAACAGGGAGCGGGGGTCCACGAACTTTCAAAATTTCAAGAGCACCTCAAAAAATATAATATTACAGTTTACAACTATAACAGTAAGGGTAGGGACGTGTATTTTAACGGTAATAATGAAAGTGCTCTGTATAAAATTAACCTACTGTATCATAACGGCCACTACAATGTGATCACATCCCTCACTGCAGCCTTTGCTTGTAAACTCTATTGTGAGGCGTGCCATGTCCCTTACGACCACAAAGGTTATCACAGATGCTCAAACATCTGTCCTGCGTGTCAGACAGTTTCTCCGCCCTGTAAAGAGGAGCATGGAGGAATAGTTTGTCCAAATTGTAACATAACTCTAAAAAATCAAATATGTTTCGCGGCTCACCAGGGTGAACGGTGTAAATCTGTTAATAAATGCAAACAATGTCAAAGACTCGTATTTCTGAAACAGCGTAAATCGAAACACGTGTGCGGGGAAGTTTTCTGTAAAATCTGTAATGATTTCAAGGCCCCAAACCACCAGTGCTACATGCGAGTCGACACAGGCAAGCCCAAAACAGAAGATTATCTATTCATATTTTTCGATCTGGAAACAAGACAGGACGAGTACATTGATGATAAAAAAGTTCATAAAGTAAATCTATGTGTCTCGCAACAATTCTGTTTCAAATGTATCGGTGGTGGAAATTGTGAACATTGTAATACCCGCACTCGAGTCTTCAGACAAGATCCTGTAGTTAAATTCATGGATTATGTGATGGATGTTAGAAAAAACTTCAAAAACGTTTGTGTAATGGCTCATAACGGTCAGGGCTTTGATTTTCAGTTCATCTTAAAATACGTACTGGAACAGACAAAATTCAGTCCAGAGCTAATTATGCGTGGCACCAAAGTCATTCTCATGGAATTGGACAACGTGAGATTTATCGACTCACTGAACTATTTCCCCATGGCCCTCTCAGCACTCAACAAAGCCTTTGATCTACCCCCAGAGAAGAAGAAGGGTTACTTCCCTCACTTGTTTAACACTCTGGCAAACCAAAACTATGTAGGCCCCATCCCACCCAAGGAATACTACTGCCCTGAATCGATGTTCGAAAAAAGTTATACAGATTTTGAAAATTGGCATAATGACCAGGTCGACAAAAACGTAGTGTTTGATTTCCAAAAAGAACTTATTGAATATTGTATTTCAGATGTAGACATATTGGCGCAGGCGTGTATAAAATTCAGAGCAATGTTTCTCGAAGAATGTAACGTAGACCCGTTCATGGAAGCCGTGACCATAGCCAGTGCCTGTAACTTGGTGTTTAGACGTAAGTTCTTAAAACCCAATACTATTGGCCTGGTCCCTAACAATGGATACAGACTTGTTGACATGCAATCTCCCATCGCTTTGCAGTGGCTGACTTGGGAGGAGGATCAGCGCGGCGTCCGAATTCAGCATGCAGGGCGGGAAAGAGAAGTCAAAATTGCCGGTATGAAAGTAGACGGTTTCGACGGTGAACGCGTGTATGAATTTCAGGGTTGTTATTTCCACGGGTGCCCTAAATGTTACAAGTATGAGAGGGAAGTGCCCTTATCAGATGATCCCTCAGACTCTTTGCATCTGAGGTACGAAAGGACCAAATCCAAAATAGCTAAACTCCAAAATTCCGGATATGAAGTTATCGAGATGTGGGAGTGTGAATTTAAGAAAATGAAAAAAAGATCCTAGATTGGCATACCTAAATTCATTACCAATTCTAAACACGCTCCCACTTAATCCAAGAGACGCCTTCTTTGGTGGTAGAACAGGCAACGCAAGAAACATACCACAAGTGTGCAGAGGGGGAGTCTATACAGTATGTGGACGTATGCTCTCTCTATCCTTTTGTTAATAAATTTAAAATGTACGTAAAATCTCATCCTAAAATCTATGTGGGTGACAGAGAATGTAGGGGGCGAGGCATGCAGGCTGAAGGTCTTCTTAAATGTAAAGTCCTGCCTCCGCTAAAGTTGTATCACCCGGTTCTCCCTACACGCATGAACGATAAATTAATGTTTGTTTTATGTAGGACGTGTGGGGAGGACATGTACTCGGGTGACTGTGCCCACACCACGGAAGAGAGAGCATTGACAGGGACATGGACGATGCAGGAAATTAGAAAAGCTGTAGAAAAAGGCTATACCATTTTAGAAATGTACGAATTATGGGAATACGAGGTAGTGACCTATGAGGATGGCGGACTCTTCACAGACTTTGTAAATAAATTTTTAAAAATCAAGCAGGAGGCATCGGGCTACCCTTCCTGGTGTCTCACTGATCAGGACAAAGAAACGTACATTAAAAAATATTTTGAACATGAAGGTATCAGACTTGACCAAACAAAAATTGAAAAGAACGCGGGCCTTCGCTCCCTAGCAAAATTAATGCTAAATTCGTTTTGGGGAAAATTCGGACAGAGAGAGAACCAGACAAAGACATCGATAATACGATCACCCGACACATTTTTCAAACTACTAACCAGTCCCGGGACACAAGTAAATACGGTTCAAGAAATTAACGAAGAGGTTCTCCTCGTAAATTGGCAAAACATAGAAGAGGTTAGCGAGTCCCTCAGAACCGTCAACGTCGTCTTGGCCGCTTTTACCACATCTCACGCGAGGTTAAAACTGTATGAACACTTGGAACAGCTACAATCTCAAGTCCTTTACTATGACACAGACAGTGTACTGTACATACATAAAAACGGCATGTATAAAGTTCCTACCGGTGACTACCTCGGGGAGATGACCGATGAGTTGGTCGACTACGGTCCCGGGTCATACATTGTAGAATTCGTTTTCTGGTGGTCCTAAAACCTATGCCTACTTAGTGTGGTCCACAAATAAAAATTCGTTAGTTGAAGTCTGTAAAATTAAAGGTCTCACTCTAAATTTAAAAACTAGTAAACGTCTAAATTTTGAAAAATTAAAAGAAATGGTGCTTAGTGAAACGGATCCAACTCTAGAAATAACAGAAAACCGTATTAGACGGACAAAAGACAAAAACATAGTTACCGTAGAAGAGACTAAACTATTTAAAATTACCGGTCCTAAGCGTAAGCGGGAAGGAGAGTATGAGACACTACCGTATGGCTATAGTAAAGTTTCTAAATATTAGTATATTGTAGTATACTCACAGTGGGTGTAAATATAGCCTCCTTCACTCTTCTAAACACAGACACCACAAACAATAACCTTCGTAGGTCAATACTTTTCCCCTCATCCTCTTTAACTTCTCCCGCGATTGCTCGAGTAGATGCTGCTTCTCCTCCATCACTGACCGAGACTGAACGCTCTCCTCGCAACCGTGTACCCCCACTACCACACAGCGTCCACTGACTTTCCTGTCGCTGTGCTTGCTACCGGCCCTCGCAGACCCAAAAGCCTGAGTGTGTGTGTGTATAGGCTCTGAGGTCCCGGACAGAGTGGTTGCGATCCTTCAGGTGGCCTAAACTCCATAATTCCTTGGGATCATGTATGAATGTGTGTGGCAACGAGGCGGGCTAAACCCCATAGATGTACTCTTGCCGTGAATGTGCCGAGAGGTTCGTGGCCTTGGGGGTGTGAATGTGATCCTTCAGGTGGACTAAACCCCATAATTCCTTGGGATCGAGTGTGAATGTGTGGGAGATAGTGATGGACCGGATCAGCCATGGCAGATTACAAATGTATATAGTGTTGATATTACTGTAAAATTGTAAATACTGTTGTAAACACTTATCTTTGTGCAAAGTGTGAGGTCTCAGTGGGGGAGTCGGTGGTGGGAGAGTAACCGTGGAGGCAGTGGTGGTGGTGGGAGAGCACTTCATTCTCAATCATGGCGTGGAACCCAAAGAGCCTCTATGATCTTTGTCTGCGGCAAATTGCCCAACACCGTATTGACTTCTTACGATATATCCAGATCCCCGAATCCATCCGTCGGGAAATTAAATCTAAACATCGCGAATGCTGCTTTGAATTGGTAGTCAGATACAAAGAAGTTTACGACGGACGCGGACTACGCAGACTTTGTCATATGTGTGCTCGAGACCGTTCAGCTGTTTGGCAAAAAGAATCGTCGACCGCGTATTACTTCACGGAAGATACATTTTACACAATGCGTAGTTTATGGGAGTGCACATCGTGTAACAATCGGCTCTTTTACTATAGGACCGGGCGTTGCATGTGCGATTATTCCATTGTCTAAGCAACAAGGGATGGAACAGTATTTGGTCACCGGGCGACAACCAGTTACTTCTGGACTGGCCCTCAAAATCAAATACTGTTTAACCTGGGCATCGAGCATGCTAGTGTTCGATGTGGGTGTTCCAAACCACACCACTTAGACTAATATAAATACCGGTATACAGATTTTTTTCTTCATTTACAAAATGGACGCTATAGCGAAAGAACTGCACAAACCGGCTAGGAAAAACTATCCCAGACGCAGGGTTACGCTGAAGGGACTCAATGATCTATACCAGGCTGACCTAGTAGAGATGATCCCGTATTCAAGGGTGAACAAAGGTTACAAGTATATATTGACAATGATAAACTGCTTTAGTAAACTTGCGTTTGCCATTCCTTTAAAAAACAAGACCGGTGCAGAAGTCGCGCATGCACTAGAACCTATACTGTCTAAACACAAGATGAAAAACCTTCAGACTGATCAGGGTAAGGAGTGGTACAACACTCACGTCAAAAAGCTAATGGACAAATATAAAATAAACCTTTACTCGACCTACTCACATCTGAAAAGCTCTATTGTAGAGCGTCTAAACAGAACATTAAAAGAGAAAATGTATAGAAAATTCACGACACGTGGAAAGTTACGAATGGTTCAGTATTCTATCTGATATAGTCAAGGAGTACAATAATAATGTCCACAGAACAATCGGTATGAAACCAAAAGACGTTAAACAGAAACACGTAAAACAAATCCTTGTCCGTTTAAACAAAAACCACAAAAAGAAAACAAAAAATTAAAATCACTAAATTCAAGCTAAACGATAAGGTAAGGATTAGCAAATACAAAGGAGTTTTTAAAAAAGGTTATCTGCCTAACTGGACAAATGAAGTATTTACAGTATATGCAATAAAACCTACAAAACCCGTAACGTACATTCTACAAGACTCTAAAGGTGAAGTATTGAAAGGTGGGTTTTATGAACAAGAACTCCTCAGGTCCAAAACTGGTAATGTATATCTAGTTGAGAAAGTGTTGAGGCGGAAAGGAGACAAAGTACTTGTTAGATGGCAAGGGTTCGATAAAAACAGTGACACATGGGTGAGCAAGCATGACATCACCACACACTGAGTGTGACTGCAACTGCAGTCGTGGGACCGGATGCAGCTGCACCAGCCGCTGCGTGGGAGCGGATGCAGCTGTGCGCTCCAACGTCCAGGAGGGCTACCAGTTCAGCTCTGTTACTTTATATACTATGTCATAATAATGTGCAACTTAGTTTATCTTCGACAATGAGACTGATTAGTCAATCTGTGAAATTACCAGTGAGAAACTTTGACGAGTTTGTAGGTGGTGGTATGAATCGTACAAATAAAAACGGTCCTCTGCTACCTGACACGATTCGCGGATTAATTGTTGGACCGTCCAATTGCGGTAAAACGAACGTACTGTTTAACCTATTGGTAGATCCTAACGGTTTGAGATTTGAAAATGTTTACGTGTTTTCAAAATCACTCTACCAACCAAAGTACCAGCTACTATCCAAGATTATGCCGAAAGAGATCGGATACCACGCGTATGATGACAATGCATCTGTCATACACCCGAGTGAGGCTAAACAGAATTCAGTAATGATATTCGACGACATAGCCTGTGAAAAACATAACAATATACGAAACTACTTCACCATGGGTAGACACAAGAATATTGACACATTCTACCTAGGTCAGACCTACAGCCATATACCCAAACAGCTCGTTAGAGACAATGCCAACTTTATCGTACTATTCAAACAAGACGAAACAAACCTTCACCATGCATACAGTGACCACGTCAATACCGATATAGACTTTGAAAAGTTTAAACAAATGTGTGCTCTGGCGTGGAAAGACAGACACGGCTTCCTGGTCATATGCAAGGACTGTGACATTGATAAAGGCAGGTATCGTATCGGAATCGATAGTTTCATTCAAGATCTATGATGGTAAGGATATACCACTACAATGACCTCAGAGGTTTCTCAATCCAGAGATCCAACAAAGTCCATTCAAAACCTGTGCACCTGGTACTATGCCGATAAGAAAAAGTTTTGCGGTAATTACTGTAGCAGACGCGGACCACATGGTTTTCTCTTCAATAGGAGGTGCTGGAGACATAAGCGTGTAGGGATGTACAGTGCTAGTCTACCACCCGTAATCTTGTTAATGATTTCAGCAAGCGAACGGTTCTACAATCGCGATATATGGATAGAGTTTGTGAAAAGAAGTCAAAACAAAGGGGTACCGCTCGAACTCGTGGTGTACCACGAGGACATGCTAAATAGTACGGTAAGAAATCCACAGAACATGTTATCCAGATTCAGACCGTTTCCCGATCAATTCGGTCAAATCGTACCGTTGAGAAACGCTCATGGTAGTGTAAACTTTGCGCAGACCTGTATAAGGATGCTCCAGTACGGGTGTAACATACCGCATGCAGCTCGCTGTATTCTCATTACAGAGAGAACAATACCAATCAGGAACCCTGTCAAGATCTACAATCGTGCTCTAGCTTCAAAGTGCTACATTGACATTAGCTACAACGTAGGTTACGGCCCCGTCCCAGACGGTTTACCGCGAGGTCAAAGGAAGAAAGATTTTGCTGGTGTAAACAATCTTTGTCAAAGTCTGTTTACGACAGAATTTCTCAAATTGGCTTTACCGACCGTACCAATGTACTGCGATAAGTTCGGAATAACACTGCGTGACGGGACTTACTCAATTACAAATACCAAACAGTTTGAGGCTTGGAGGAGTTTTACAGGAGCTAATCCAAGTGAATTCTGGTTACTCAACTCTTACATGATTCACATACACAGTAGGGTGAACAGACCTATAGAGCATCTGAAACAATATATGGAAAAGCACGTGGAGAGTGACAAGTATACTGTAGCTGAGATACCCCAGTGGAGAGACGGATGGAAAAGGACCTTTGTGTTCAGGGACCCTGATAGACCTGTACAGATACCGAGAACAGTTTACCTAAGAGGGCTAGGTACCGTGGTGTCACTAAAGCAGGTCGTACGCTTTCTAAGAAAGCATAAAAAACGAGCCCTCTTCTTTAGACAGGTTGAACTGCCATAAAGTAGTTAGTATTAAAGTACTAAAACCGAGTCACATTGTCAGTTTAAACAATGGCTTCAAAGGAGAAGGACCTTACTCTCAGTATAACTCGTTTGAGGAAAGCTATAAAGCAAAAGTATAAACAGTTCAGAGAAGGAACTCTGGCCACAGACGTATTTCTAGAAAAACAGTACAAACCTATCCTGTCAGAGTTACGAAAAACAACAGGATCTGTAAAAACTGAACCGAAAACCGAACCAAAGCAAGAAGAAGAAGAGGAAAATGAAGATGAGGCAGCCGTACAGTTCACTCCGGACGTTATGTCAACCCCCAAAACACCTGCGTTCCTGCAGGACGATGATGTGCTTGAAGCAGGACCGTCGTCACCAGACGTCAGTGATATACTCAGCACGAAAGAAGGACAACTCTCAGCATCTGCATGGATACAGAACACGTTCTCCCATCCACTAACCATAAGGTACATGACAAGTATGATGAAGGATATGTCAGGTAAACATAGTAAGATCGACCATACGTACGGACCACGCTACGACAACAATACGCTAATGGTAGGAGATAAGAAGTTATCATTTGGAGATGACGGTAGCATACTCGTAGGTGAACGGTCCTACAGACCTACACAGGGACTTTATGAATTGCTTTTTAATCGTCTGCCTGATGACAAACGTTACAACGTAAACGATATGAGAGCTTACAAGGATATATTGACACTGTCGTCTGCTCACAAGAGAAGTTACAATTATAAAAATCACGTGAACCGTAACGCTTCAACAAAATACAAAGTCATTATTTCTCAACTCTTCCCAAAGACCGGTAGCGGGTATAAGGATGTAGGAGCACCAGACCCTATCTACTATGATGACCCAAACGAACTGTGTGACAGACTCAGACTCCTCGTGTCCTCAGCAGAGACCGGTAACACGGGACATAGGAAACGAAATAATAAACATTATCGAAGAACTCAAAGAATCAAAGACTATATCAGGTGATGGTAACGTGAGATTCAGATCATTGATGAGATGACCGTCAATAAGTTTGGTCAGAGGCCACAATCTCTGAAGAAGCAAGACATTCAGAGAGTTACGAATACTGTAAACAAAAAGCTAAAGAAAGATGTAAGAAGACTGTACTCTCAAATTGCAATCCTTCAGAATCAAGCGCTTATTCAGCAGAATCAAATAAACAGCTTACAAAATACAAATGAAGAAGTTATAAGACGTCTAGCAGTTCAAACTATTTCACTGGATCAATAAGATACACACTACCGTACCTCCAGCTCGCTTCCACGGCGTCTTAGATGTTGATGAAAACACATATATTGACTGGGATAAGATATTTATAAAGAGCAATGTACAGGAGGAGTCTTCATCACTTGCACAATGAGTGTTGACAAGTTTGGTCATACGGTCCGTGAAGGAAGTAAGAGAGGTCCGCCTGGACAAGGATTCAGTCTCACAGTCGACGGCAACTACGATATCAAGGGCAAGCGGTTATGTAACGTGGCCGACGCCCAGCACAGTCTAGACGCTATAAACCTGCAGACCTTGAAAAATAATGTGGATAGCGCAGTCCTCAAGACTGTGTCTGACGTTTCGCTTGTATCCAAGAAAAATGTGATGGACGCTAAAGGTAACAGAATTAGCAACATAGGTGATGCTCTACTCTGGACCGATGCTCTGACTCTTCGTCGTCTTGCTAGGGAGGTACCCTATAAGGACACGAACAGCAAATATTACAGGTTTGACAACTACAGGTTGCGCATGATAGGTGATCCCACTGGGGATACAGATGCAGTGACGCTAAAAATATCTTAAAACGAACACTCTAAAAAGAAGTAGTGATGGTAAAGTCTGGGAATGTGATAACAAAAGACTCGGACAGATGGCTGATCCTCTTCTCGCTGGCGACGGTGTAAACCTACAGACTTTGAACAGGAAACTGAATGAAAAAAACGCTGGCGATAGACAAGGACACGATCGACGCTAAAAAGAGGAGACTAGTGAATGTAGCCGATGGTCAAGGACCAAACGATGCCGTTACACTCTCTCAGTGTCAAAATCTATTGCCTGCTACTAAAAGTATTGCGGACGGAACAGTTATCTTTAATAATTACAGAGTTTTCTAATGTTGCCGAACCTAAAGAAGGTACCGACGCTTGCACTGTAAATTATGTGAAGGAAAGAACACCGGATACGGATAAGGATAAATGGTTATTTGGACGTAAACGATTAAGTCAAGTAGCTTCTCCGCTGTATGACGGAGATGCTGTTAATAGAGGATACCTTAAAGTGAACACTCCGATACTCGACGGTGACACGTGGAATTGTAGGAATAAAAGATTGAAACTTGTGGGCGACCCTGTCGACATGAGTGACGCTGTGTCTGTTAATTATCTGGTGAGAGTGGTGAGTGAAGTCTTTTACGGTATGTACAAACTACTGGCTCCGACGCTAGACGCTATACACCTAACCGATAAAGACGAGTGGATTAGGTTCAACATTGTCGACCCATACTTTAAAGACCCAGTGAGCAGGGTGAGATCGAAACCGTGATGGTTTTATTTATATGTGAGCAGCTGACATTTTTACCGCCAGTTTACTTTGGAACCTGGCGAGATGAGGTTCTTGGTATTTATTCTATGTGTAGCTCCTCTGATAGCTGCTAATAAAACTTTGTTGTACTTGGAGAGATACGGCTATCTCGATACTAATACCTCAGAGCTATCCACAGACATTACACAGGCGGTCATTAGGTTTCAAGAGACGTTCGGCTTGAATGTGACCGGATATGTAAATGAGGAGACGACTAACTTAATGAACCAGCCCAGATGCGGCAATTCGGACGAATTAATAGCGTCTTTCACTGCAAACCCAAACTACGGATGGCGGAAAAAACGATATTACCTGGTTTATGTTACGGTAGTAATTATCAGTATGACCAACTATGTCGGACTGCGTTCGCCCTATTCTCAAGACATTCCAACCTGACCTTCCGGCGGAACCCTATAAACCCCACAATCATTTTAAGTATCGCTCCCAGGAAACATCTTTCGTATTATCTACGGAAAAATTGCAGTAGAGAGTTTGATGGTAGGGGTGGCTTAATGGGTCACGCCTTTCTCCCTATATTGGGGATGAACCAGACAGATATTCATATGGACGGTGACGAAGATTGGGATTATACAATGAATCTACCTGCACCTGGAAAAAGTTCATTCTTTTTGGTTCTAGTACACGAAATTGGACACGCTCTAGGTTTGCAACATTCATCACTTTCGTCGTCTATAATGTATCCTTTTTATTTTGTACCACATGGTATTTCAAATCTTTACCAATTTGATTTAGACAGAGATGATCAAATGGCAATACAGTATATTTACGGACCACCTGTTCCTCCATACACGTCCACCACTACTACTACAACATCTACAACAACCTCGAGCACGACTACCACTACTACCAGTACCACCACACCCACGTCAACCTCTACGTCCCCTACAATACCTACAGAGTTGGACATTTGTACATTGAGACATAGAATCAATACATTTTTTTATTGTAAAAAATAGATTGTACGCATTTTACGGCAAGTATGTATGGGCTCTGAGTCTGAATCACGCGCTTAGAACACGTGAGGAGTTTACCAATCCTCTAATAATCACCGATTGGTTGCCGTTTTTACCGTCAGACTTTACAAACATTTCGGCTGTGTACCAAAGACCGAACGGGGAGGTGGCTTTGATTGTGGACAAGACATTGTACATTATTGAGTATCCGTCACTCGTACTTTTAAGACAGAAAAGAATTGATACAATCTTACACTCCAGAATAATAAAAGTGAACGCAGCGTTGAACAGTAATACAGGTAGGACCTTTATTTTTACCGATGACAAATTTGTTGTAGAACTTAACGAATGCACTCTCAGAGGCACTATGTTGGGTATGACCAGTAGCGTGTTGCCAGGAGTCCCTGATGGAATTAGAGGAGGTTTCAGATATATAAATGGCCGTCTGTACTTTATAACAGACAGTAACGTTCTGGAGTACGACGAGTTTACAGGAGTGGTTACAAGATCCGAGGCGGATATCTTTGACGTACTGCAGATCACATGTGTTAGGGAGACCCTGCTCAGGCAACTCTATAACGTATTACGGTATATAAGGGAATAAAATGGGAAAGCACAAAGTAAAGCGAAACAGATTGAAACGAACCGTCAAGCGAGGAAGAGGTCTGGTTTCGAGCGCTTTGCAAAACGCCGGATCGGTCGCTGGAAATCTTTTGAACCGTGCAATTGACGCTCTACCTGTCGAACTCCATTTACCTGGTGGGTACCGATACTGTGGTCCAGGTACGAAATTAGGGGTGAGATTGGCAAGGGGTGATAAGGGTATAAATCCCTTGGACGAATATTGTAAAAAATCACGATATAGCGTACTCAAAATACAGGGATTCCGAACACCGAAGAGAAGCCGACAAAGAATTGGCCAAAAGAGCCTGGGAAAGAGTCAAATCGGCAGACGCAAGTATTGGGGAAAGAGCCGCAGCCTTAGCTGTAAACAGGAGCCATGAAGACCAAAACAGCCCTCGGTGGAGGGAAGAGGCGGAAGAGCAAGCGAGGGAAGCCCAAACGTAAAGGTCAGGGTATGTACCTCAAGCCGTATCCAAAGAGAGGCGGTGGGGTAAGAAAGAAGAGGAGGTGTTGCAATAAAAAAAAAAAACGTCGATACCAGTAAAAACCGTTATCAAATTACGAGCTAGTACACTACGCGAAACTACTTAATATTCCGAATTTCCGTGGAGTTTATATGAGAGACGCTCTACCCAAAACGCCCACGATCGTATGAATCGGCCATAATTAATCTGGATAACTCGGCCGGTGAAGGTACACATTGGGTGTGTTACAGGAAGTTAGGTAACAGGGTATACTACTTTGACAGTTTTGGTAACCTAAGACCACCAATAGAGCTTATATCATACCTAGGACCAGACGTTAACGTACGGTATAATTACGAGAGAAGACAGAGTGAGGGCTCAGTAGTCTGCGGACACTTGTGTTTAAAGTTTCTCAGCAGTAATGTTTTCACTTAGCGGTCCTGCTCCACAGGTATCATGCGAGGTATTTCCTCCAATGGACGTGAGCGATGGTGATTACGAAATCGGTCTAGTTGACCTCTCCACATACTATACGATTCCAAATATTGAAACGGGAATAAACGATATGTTTTATTACGGTGACAATAAACAAATCAAGATAGCAGAGGGGTCGTACGAAATTGAAAATATCGAAGAATACATCAAATCCCATTTAGGCGCGGATGTGACATTTAGTCTGAAAGGAAACAATAATACGCTAAAATCCGAAATCACTTGTAATAAAATCATACACTTTGACAGAGAACAGACAATCGCTCCCCTACTAGGGTTCAGTAAAAAACCACTTGAGCCAGGCAGGGTACACACATCCGATGTCCCCATAAACATAATGAATGTAAATACTATACGCGTTGAATGCAATATCGCACGAGGATCCTTTCAAAACGGTGTAGAGGGACACGTGCTGCATGAGTTCTATCCTGAAGTGGCCCCAGGCTATAAAATAGTTGAGAAACCCGCCAATGTAATCTATTTACCGGTGAACGTTCGTAGAGTGAACAACATTTCCGTAACACTCAAGGACCAGGACGGCAGATTGATTAATTTCCGTAACGAGATAGTCTCACTACGCTTGCATATAAGAAAACAATAATGGGTCTAGTATTTAGAGAGTTGCCGAGCCACACACTGGTCAGTAATCACCGAAAGGTGGCAGCGTTAACATCAAAGAACATAAAGTTTCTAAAGTCTCTAGGCTTTAAGTATGGCGCTTCTATCGATAGAGTCCGGAGCAATGTACGATGAAGTCGTAACGGGGTGGGAATTTCATACCCATAAACCGTACGCCTCGTCTACGTTTAAGAATAACGATGAAATCAGAATACCGATTAGTCAGCAAGACATAATCACAGCACCGTTCGAAAGCTTCATACATGTTAAAGGGACGCTGCAGGCTAAAAAAGCTGACGGCAGTGCTTGCAATGTAAATCTAGTGAACAACTCGATGGCACATTTATTTGATGAGATTCGTTACGAGTTGAACGGTCAAGTAATCGATAAAACACGCAGTGTCGGCATAACTACGACGATCAAAGGACTGGTATCTTTTAAGGAAAATGAAAAAATGAGTCTGGCTAACGGAGGGTGGCTCGGGGCGAATAATTCCGCAGACGCTGTTAAAGAGTTCAATTACGCCGTTCCCGTTAGGACATTGATGGGATTTTTCGAAGATTACAAAAAGGTAGTGGTTAACAGTAAACAAGAGTTGGTTCTTCTGAGAGCCGCCTCTGATAACAATGCTGTAATTTCAGCTGACGCTGCTACTGTTGATCTTGATATAACTGACTTGTACTGGAGGGTTCCTTACATTACAATATCAGACAGCCACAGGTTTAAAGCTGTTGCGTATGGTCGAGAAAGATACACTGATTCACCTTCCGTTTCGATCATGGGAAATTCACGAGTACCCCAGTTTGCCGTTGACAACACGTCATAGTTGGACAATAAAAACGAGTACCCAAATTGAAAAACCTCGTTACGTGATTTTAGGTTTCCAGACTGGAAGGAAGAACAATTTGAAAAAAGACGCTTCCAGCTTTGATCACTGCGATCTACTCAATATCAAACTGTTTCTGAATTCACAGTACTTCCCGTACGATAACATCCATGGTGATCTACGCATTTTCTACGACATGTTTACCAGATTCCAGAGCTCATACTACCAGATACAAGGTGCCCCTACAGTTGATTTCAACACGTTTAAAAGTAACGTACCTCTCTATGTTATTGACTGCTCCAAGCAGAATGATTCAATAAAAAACTGGCCCCGTAGACGTGCGTCTGGAGTTTGAGACTAAAAACGCTATTGCTGCAAACACTGCGGCTTACTGCTTAGTACTATATGACTCACACCTGGCATACACTCTGCTCACGGGTAAACGTTTAAGCGGGTGGTGTAGGAGCGGTGGTGGGGTAAACCCTTATAAATAGCTGAATTTTGTACATGTGTCTCATTCTGTGTCATGGAGAAGCTAAACAGTTTTCTAAACGAGCCTGACTCGGTCGAGGCGACTCGATACCTAACATTAAAGAACGAACTACTCTACAAGGTCGAGGGCATGCGAAGACTCTTTGCTCGCTTTAGACCTACAGTTAGAGTGCCCAGTGACTCTTATAGATACGGCCATTTCAAGGAATGCGCGTGGGCACGGCCCGACGCTACGTCAGGTCCTGACACTTGTCAGTGTCACTATATGGATTCATACATTAGGGGTTCGATTACGATTTTGGATCAGTTAGCTGAAATGAACGATCCGTTTCTTTCGAGATTACAGGTTCTACTTGAACCCTTCCGTGATACCGCAACACAGGGGCTGTATTGTTAGGGTGGGGGTAATTGTTAGGGTGGGGGTAATTGTTAGGGTGGGGTAATTGTATAAATTGAGCGACTCCTACGCCGACGTACATTACCTACCCAGTGTTGAACACTCTCGCAACGATGGCGTTATACATTCTCAGTTATAAGGAAGACGAAGCAGAGGGGAAATTATTGGGATATACCTCGACTGTACTAATTGTACATCCTATACCGACTTTTATGATGTTAAGGACTTTAACAAAATTGAGGTTTGTTTTGAGGTAGACGATGAGCCCGAGGCCTACGACACGGATGATGAGGATAATCCTATTAAACAGGCTCTAAATAGGTATAGACAGGGTATAAAAGCCGGAGTGTACACTTCCTTGTGGAAGGACGGAGAGATGAAGACATGTAAATACCTCGACTGTGCTAATTTCACACCTAATAGTGCGTTTTATGATGTGACGGGTTTTGACAGAATTAGGGTTAGATTTTGCAGAGAGGATGATGTGAAGCTGAAAGGGTATAAAAAGGGTATCAAAGCCGGAGTATACGCTTCCTTGTGGAAGGACGGAAAATTGAAAACAATTAAAACCATCAACTGTGCTAATTTAACATCCCATGGCGACGCCTGGGATGTGAGGGACTGTGACAAAATTTATGTCTCTTTTTCGATAGATCCTTTCACATACGAATGGGAGGAGGAGGTGGAGGGGGAAGAACCACCTGCTAAAAAATCTCATTGGTCAGAATAAGCGCGTCTCTGATTGGTCGAAATTCTCCTGTCTAAAAGTAAAATTTGAGAATTTACGTCAGACGTTGAGATGGAGTCGCAGACTATGGACGTGGAACCCACGCGGATTCCAAAACGTAAAGAGCGTATCAATGCGTTAACCGGGGGTTTTCTTAGATCTGTCTACTTTTTGGATAGTGATCTTTCAAAATGCGTAATTGTAGGGTTTGTTAAGAATCGGGGTGACTCTCTCGGGGTTCTCTTTAAGGGTAAAAAGGGATGCGTTTATTGGTCACACGATGTGTTCAATCAAATCACTCCTCATTTCAATTCCATAACCCTGGCTCTGGAGAATAAAACCAAATTTTATATTAAATCGGACACGGAGGAGGATATCAAGGTCACAAATGTTTTCGGTCGTATGCACGTGTTTCTCTTTGACGGGGAGCATACTTTAACGCTTAACGAGGCCGAATGGACTCAGTTTACAAACAGCCTTCCTCTGATGTACATTGCTCTCAGAGACAATTTTATTATCGAAGAGTCTGTACGGTTTACTATTCACGCACTAGCATCAGGGTTGGTAGAGGAGGACGTATTTTGCAAAAGCAGATAGTCAGGGACTCCTCTGTTCCACAGCTCATAAATTAGCTCTTGAAGTGGCCTTGTACAAACGTTGGCCCCATGGATGTGGCAGTAGTTGAATTTCACGCATTTCAAGGCAATAAAAGACCCTTTATTCTTAAAGAGCTCGCGATCGTGGGAAACTCTTTTCAATGTCAAATTATATTTAAAACCACCTTTTCCTAGAGAACGGTTGAGCGCCAAAAATCGTACAACAGCTCGCTGGCTTGAAGATAACTACCATAAGATTTCTTGGGAGGAGGGTGATTATCCCTACAGAGCTAATGTACTTCGCACTCTATGCAAACCCTTTGCCGTGATTTACACGCGCGGGTTGGAGAAGGCAGAGTTCTTGAGAAAGTTTCACAGTGATGTCCGTGAACTGGACGATATAGTGTGCGAGGAGGCCGGCAATCCGTGTAGCTGTAAAACAACACACAGGTTTGCTTGCTCGTTGCCACAACATACGTCAACCGAGGATCCCAATGTGAAATGCGCAATGATTGCAGCAAAGTGCCGTTTCGAGATCCTTAACAAACAGCTGCACAATACCAACGCTTATTAGTATCGGCGAGTGATTAGTAAAGGGGCGGAGGGGTTCGGCATTTAGTTGAGAATCCCGACGTGTTGGCTTGAAAGGACTCGCCGACGGGTCACATTGAAAGGCTTCACCGAGTAAAGTGACTTTTGACTGTAGGTTAGATACGAAAAATTCTAGAGCGGGGTGAATGATTGGTAAGCTCCTAAGGCTGGCGTAAAACCTGTAAGTCCTGGGGCTCTTTACTGCTCTTACGGCAGGCCTAAACTCCGTAAGACCGGGAGCAGTTGTGTGTGTGTGTGTGTGACAGATACCTCTATGGCAGGCCTAAACTCCGTAAGTCCAGGGGTATGTACCTCGCTCTAGATGCTGTAAAAAATAAAAAAATTTAAAAAATGTAAAATTCTCCGGTAAGTTTTTGAGTCACATTGAAAGGCTTCACCGAGTAAAGTGGCTATTGAAACTTACAGGAGACAAAAATATGTTGAGGAGCGATACATTGTAATGGAGTGAATCGCTATCGTGTACAGCGGTGGTTGGGGCTGTACACAAATACTGGTCACATTGAAAGGCTTCACCGAGTAAAGTGATTAGTAAAGTGAAAGAGTGAGAATAGGCCTACTGGGGAAACTCACTATAATCAAAAACGCACTGGGACCCCTACGGCCTAGCCATTCTGGCTTACCGTGGTGTGGAAACGTGGGTCACAAATTGCAGTTAATGCGGTGCAAGTGCGAGTCTCGGTGGGGGAGAGGCGTCCGCGTATAAAAGCGCGGTGCATCGGCTGCAGCTGCACTTGCTGTGATAGCTTTGCTATGTCTGTGGCAACTAGTTTTACCGTTTTCGCCATGTTGCTGTTGGTGGTGGCTGGCAACGATCTCGAGGTAATTATTGTTTTGATTATTTATTGTTCTATCGAGTTGTCCCTCAACACTGTTTCTAACTTGTAAAGTGTTTTTTAGGAACAACCATCCACTTCAAACGGTTTTGCGTAGGAGTCAACCGATCCCTGTGCCCGGGGCTATCCGGGATCGATACTTTACTACGGATAGCGGGTCTATAGTCCATCTGAATATGGTTAGCTCACATTTCAATACTCTAATTTTTTACTCCTTAGGTGTGTGTGGCAGCTTTTCTAACTTTATTTTTCTCTTTTTCAGAATAATGGTGATGATCGGGCTACACTTCCTGTCCTTCAGCGTGAGGTGACCAGGGTCAGTACACTATTGTTACCGTTGTATTGTACTAATTACGCATTACTGCAGTCCCTATAATCGAACTCTATTTCAGAACGAGTACGAGGCTCAGATCCAGAGGATGTTCAGGTCTGGGCAATGGGTGACCACTCGACGCGGCCGACTGCATGTCATAAGCGCCGGTATTGAAGAGGTGATTACCGTTATCCTATTTTCCATTCGTGCAGTATTCGTGTCTGCTAAGTCCCGCAACCGGTGGCGGGACCCGCCATGTATTAATTCACTTGTGCTTTAGGATGAGTCTCAACCATCGACTCTCGGGTGGACCGGTGATGCTAACCCAAACATCACTCTCCCCTCTGACATCTCTGAGGAGAGTCTAATCGCTGCTGCCGATAGGGCTATAGCCGAGGCGTCGACTTTTCCCGACGAGGCGACTCAAAGGGTGGTGATGGAGGAATCTAATTCCAGCTCAGATGAGGCGATTTCGGTTAGTATATAGGGCATTCATATTATATTGCAGGTTTCGCTCTGTTTACAGAATCAAAAAATGAATATTTCTTGTTGACAGTTGAGTACTTCTTGGGACTTCCGACGCAAACCCCTCGACCCGGAGACAGTCCTCTGAGGATCTCTCTCAGTTCTATCGGAGGTTGAATCAGTCTACTCCACCAACAGTCTCGCCCGTCAGTAGTGGCTCCTTCCACTCTGGTTTCTCCCCCGACCCCACCTCACAGGAGTCCCTCATATCCATGGAAGTGGCTGCCGGCTCGCCACCCCTCCTCTCACCATCTGCAGTACGTTTTCATTCCCTACATTATCCATGCCACTACGTAGTGTTTCATCTGTTTAATTCGTTACCTATGTTACAGGACATAGATCCCCAATGGGAGGCAATGAGGGCGGTGTCAAGGTCCCTGAGTATAGTCGCTCAGGTGCAGGGCATCAGTGAGGGGGCCGTCTACGACACCGAACGGTGGATGGTGCGGAGGAGACCCGAGGAGGAGGAGTTTCCGTGCCGCCGCTCCAGCCGCTTGGGAGGAAACCCGCGAACGGTGGATGGTGCGGAGACCCGAGGAGGAGTTCCGTGCCGCCGCTCCAGCCGCTTGGGAGGAAATCCGTAGCATCCTCGCGGATTTCCTATACGAGACAGCTACCCGCATGGAGGAGGACTCCCGACGTAGAAACACCGCTGTGCCGTCCAACGGATCAACTCCTGCCACTCAACCCCGCGAAGTGTCCTGCCCCGTTTGCTTTGCGAATCTACCAACAATCGCTCTTCGACTGTGTGGGCATACACTCTGCCGTCCATGCTCCAACAGAGTGGGGGATAGATGCCCCACGTGCCGTGAGCTGATTGTGGGAAGATTCACAATATATCTCCCCAGGTAGATCTCTCTCTACCTCTATCTTAATTATTCAATTGGCTTCACATTCAAAATTTATATTCCAAATTCCAAAGGGACGGGACATTATCCAGTCGTAGGATGTCTACCAGTTCTCTGGACCGATTCTTATACTGGATAATGTTTAACCTGGGTACTATACGTAGTGCGGATGTTCCGAAACCACATCCAGGCCCACATCAACTCACCGCATCACACAATAAGGTACGATTCGTCTTTATTTCTCTTGTTTAGTTTACTTTCCCGCCCTTTTTACATTTGAGGTTATGTTCCCCTGTTCCCGCCAATTTCACAATTGAGGTTATGTTTCTACTGTTCCCGCCAACTGGGCGCAGCCATATTGAATACGCGGGAAACCAAGAAAGTGAGGTTAGGTTCCCCTGTTCCCGCCAATTTCACAATTGAGGTTATGTTCTACTGTTCCCGCCAACTGGGCGCAGCCATATTGAATACGCGGGAAACCAAGAAAGTGAGGTTAGGTTACCCTGTTCCCGCCAATTCATCATGGGCGCAGCCATATTGGAATTCCCTCCGTCCCTCGTTTCTCTTTCTCCCTCACCGGACCCAACAAATCACCGATTTTACCGAAAAACACCGATTTTCACACCCAAAATCACCGATTTTACAGAAAAACACAGGTTTTGACACCCCAAATCACCCCAAAACACTAGGATAAGAGTGTGAGCAGGGAATTTCTCCCGCACATGAGGGAATTTCTCCCACACCACTATTTTTTGATCACGTGATACATGGGCGCCGCCATCTTGGATCACGTGACCCCCTTTAGACCAATCAGAGCGCGGGGCTAGATCCGGGCGAGGTCTACTAGTGTTGATTGAGCAGTCGGATTCCATCCTCCGAGAATCCCACAGTAAGTTCAGATTGTGATTTAATTTCTCTGGATAGGTTTCTCTAGTAATTACTTATACTCTTCACATTATGTCAGTCTACAGTGAAGCAAATCCCTCGGGAAAGTAAAAAACTTAGTGCTGATTGAGCAGCAGTCGGATTCCATCCCCCGAGAATCTCGCAGTAAGTTCAGATTGTGATTTGATCTCTCTGGATAAGTTTCTCTAGTATTACTTATACTCTGCACATTATGTTAATCTACAGTGAAGCAAATCCCTCGGGAAAGTAAAAACTTAGTGCTGATTGAGCAGTCGGATTCCATCCCCCGGGAATCCAACAGTAAGTTCCAATTATGATTTGATCTCTCTCTCTATAGAAAAGATCAAATCATAAATGTGTTTTTATATATAAAAGTGTTTTAGTATTACGTCTATTCTGCACATTATGTGAGTCTACAGTAAACCAAATTCCTCAGTAATGATCAAAGAAGGTGAGCTGTTTCTGTTGGCTAGGATTAACATTCACCATAACACTATAGCAAGGGCCAATAAGGCGCACTAGCTGTTTGTAGGGAGTATAAAACTTGGTGGTCAATGAGGGTAAGGGTTCTCTGATACAACCTCCATCGCTGTATAGCTGCCCAGGGAAAACTACTTTGAAGGTGATAAAATTATAAAAATACGAAATCAGTCTCATTACTTTTTTGCCACACCTCGTTAAAGAGGAATGTCTCAAGATTTATGTGTAAAAAGAGAATAATAAATAACATAATTATTCTACAAAAACTTTATTTACAAATATTATTATGTTGCACACCATCATAGTTAATTGTTGTTATGTATTTGAAAAGGCATAAAAATAAATGAGATGAGAAATTTGATTTAACAAGTCTATGAACCTTACAGGATGACAAAGGGATGTAACAATAGCTTATCTTTGAGGTGGATTCTAACTGAGACTAGCAGACTGAAATTTTTCTGCGAGCATATAGTTGCTGAGATATCTTGCACATTATCTTCATTTCATCAACTAAACTCCACCACTATTTTGATCTTGGGAAATATAAATCTGACTGCAAATTTAAAAAGGGAACCTTTTCTTGTATTTAGATACATTTAAAACTTTATTAAAGTTACTGCCGCAGTTTTACAATAACGCGGTCGTCTTTGTTTTCTCTTATGGACTCCTGTATAATGTTATTCCTATCAATAAAAACATATAATTTTAAGACTTTTTATTCTGGACACATTTTTATAATTTTTTCTAATAATGAAGATATGAGAGTTTGAATTGTTGCGATTCCTTATGTAGTTTAACATTGAGGAAACACTAGCAACCGACCATTATTATTATCATTAACTGTAACTGTAACATCTGACTTTGGTAATTTTCAGTTCTCAAAGATGAAATGTTTAAAAAGTTGTAAAAGTAGTTTCCGTTCGTAAAAAGTATCTGAGGAGAACATTTCGCTTTGTTCAATTAATACTACTTCCAGCTACTAATGGGTGTCTAAATAATACATTTAAAAATGCACATTTATAACTGTTTCATGAACAAATGAAAATTTCTAACTTTAAGACGTTATATTTACATTTTAAAACATTCAAATAGACGGCTATTTAAAAAAGAATTTTCACAAGCGCTGAAAGTTTCAGAAACTATTTCTTTAACAGTTATAAAGGGGCATGGTTTACCGTTTGCAAACAAAGAAGTTTAACTCAGAGTGCTATATTTCTTTTTAATGGAATGTTACAAAGCTGTTGTGTGGTGGAGTTCGGTCTTGTTTGAATATATGCTTCAATCTTATATTCAGCAAAAAGCAATAACGGACTTCTGTAACACTCCCTTCGTAAAAATAGACATCCCGTACACAATTACCTAATTTGATGCACTAGCTGTTATTGGAAAATATTATTTGGTGATCACTGAAGGTTAGGGTTTTCTGTTGGCCAGGATGAACATTCGCCATAACACCATAACTTCACCATTGGTCAAACTTTTATTGTATCAATAACATAAAATGGCCTATTTTCTATAAATCCTTTGGGATTATGAAATATTTCGATATTTTTGCAGTACTATTTCTTAAAATCTTGGTACATCTGATACATAATTCTAAAAAAACCTCAAGAAACGTTCAAATTTGGTAATTTATCTGGATAATAAGAACCATTTAATTTTACTCTTAAATTTTTCACATTGAAAACTATCGAATTTTGAAGGATTTTTTTCTTGATTATTCTGTCTATCTGTTTTAAAACATATAATAACTTGGAATTAAAAATAATTCTATAAATGTTTGTGGTATTGAACGAATAAGTTCTTACAGAAATACATTTTTCCTCAATACATTGGCCAGTCTAGAAAACTAAACATAATATTTTGAGTTTTCGTAATGTCATCAATGAACATAATTTTACTCGTGTTTTTATAATCAATCATCGGAACTCTCTGACTTAAAATTTAATCAATTCAGAGTTTCGATATTACTTTCTATTCCTGAAATACACACCCGCAGTATTAAAGGTGATAAGCATTGTTCCAGGTTGGCTTAATTTAGGATGCCAATAAGAATCTCTAATTTCAAATTTGATTTTTTAATTTGGAGTTTTGATATTACAACTGATCCATTGTGTAAAATCCAGGATTATCTAGCTATCCATGTATAAAAAATTATTTACTTAAAAAACTACAAATTACAATCTGCAACGACATTGTCTACTACATTAAATAGTTTTATTAGGAGCTCCCAAAGTACAGTTTTAATTTTAGAAATTAAAAATTGTTTTGTTGGAAGGAGATGTTAAACATAATCATGAACCCAAGACACGTTTATACTATTTTGGAATTCTGACTGCGTCTGTGCGTGCTAAAGTAACCAAATTAACCAAGGCTTTATAGTGAAGCCCTGCCTTTATTCGCGACAGGCGGTAACCCCTGTACTTTACAGTGGGAGAATTCAAAAGGTGAATGGACATATTCAAATGTCTTACAGCGGCTACACGTGAAGTAGAATTTCGTTAAAAACACATTTAATGTACACATTATTTTTAATTAAGTGACTATAACATTTTTTTTAATAGAAAATACTCTAACATACTGCCATATTTTACATACTAATATTTTTATAAATAAAAATGAATCGCTATATGTGTTTGCTAAACGCTAATCCAGAAAACAGATTGTCCAATTTGGCAAATTCTATTTTTGAAATATTCTTTGAAGTCCAAGGAAGATTTATATAGAAAAAAAGTTTGTAAGATTTCCCCAGAACAGTTTTTTAAGTTTGAAAAATCGTGTTGATATAAATTATTAACAATACAAATTTTATTAACACTAAATAGCTACTGAAACCTTTAAACCTTCTTTGATGTTTTAGCTTAAGCTAGTCAAAAAATTGAATTTTGTTAACATTTTAATTTTAACACATTGCTTCATCAGAAGTGCAGAACAAAAAACAACAGGAAAAAACCAAGGATGCAGGTAACAGGGAAAAGTTATTCTATAACTTTTATTTCAGGTTGCGCTCATAACAAATCAAAAACATTTAATGCGTTATGTGTACTTTGTTTAAAGTTTTTTTCGCTGAAATGCTCTTAAAACACTGTAATAAAACTTACCTTAATGAAAAAGGTGTAAATGTTTGCACATCATGCACAAAATGTAATAAAAACTGGTTGACTTCCTTGACATTGTGTTTTTGCATTTTTACAGTGGTTTAAGGAAAACAAGCACTAGCCTTGACGAGCCATTCTTTCCCAGAACTGTAGGTCCAAAAAACAAAAAGACTTCTATAACGTAAAACTTATTATATATGACTATTATGACATGATCTTAGTAAGGATTTCCGCCTTAGATTGGGAGTAGATGTTTATGTTACAGTAGTGGTCTAAGTATATATGTATATTTTCTTCAACGGGACAACAATACAAAATTAGTTATGGCACTGGAAATATCTTAGACCTGAAGTAGATTACAATGGCTGTGAATAAACGTTTTACCTTAGTGAGTTTATGAGACAAATTTATATTTAATTGATCGGGACAAAAAGGCTAACTCAGCTGCGGCGTCGGTAATATAATTCATTCGAACCAGAAATGCTCCTAAACGCGCAAAAACCTGATATCAGTCCCTTAACCTAAGATCGCCTTTGGCCATGAACTCTGAAATAGTACCTGCCTAATTTATTCTATCATATCCTAATATTATAAATTCGAATTTGTTTTTTTGTTTGTTTTGCTTTCACGCGTAAACTGTTTAACCGATTGTACTGAAATTTTACATGAGCATTCTTAGGGTCCTTGGTATGAATATAGGCCTATTCTAAATCACTCGGGATACGCCCCACTGGTCTCTAAAGGTACGAAAAATTCTATCTTCAAATTATAATTTTCTCTTAATAATCAGCTGTTCTGCATAAATATTATTTTAAGACAGAACAACTACATGTATAACTAATTTAACCACTGTTATCATTTCGTCAATTCAATCAACGCTTTAGTACAAGAGAAGAAAGGCCGTTCTCGATAAAATGGATTATGTCCAGCTGATAACGACACTGATAACAGCGGCTGTGACGAAGTTACTTTATCTTGCTGCTACAGTCTAACCTGTCACAGCTGAACCTCATCGGTAGACTTAAACGTTGTTAAAGTGCTTAAACATATATTTTAACTTTGTTTTTAATTAATAACGATGCGTAGTTTTCAAACATTTTAATGATCGATTGTGATACTTTGGCAATTATCTTTTAACATAGAAACACGTATTCGGCGAAATATTGTTTTAGATTGCTGACGAAAGGTACCTATTTAAATATTATAACCACTCTTTTAATAATAATAATAATAACTGATCAATTATTCCATATCATACACTGAAGTTCTGAGTGACTATTACCCGCACATGTAATTTAACATAGCATGCATAATTTAGAAAATGACTCAATAAAAAATTATTTTGTAACTTAATTTAAATGTAATTAATTTTGTAATCGTAGATCAGGTAACTTTGAAATCTATACAACCAGACAGTATGAACAAAATATAAATCTGTATTTTCCTTCATAAATTTTCTTGCCTTATCAAAACGTTAAAATATTGTATATAGCAACTAAAGACAAATTTACGTTTATAATTGTATTATTATTATTGTTTTTCTTAACCTTGAACACTGAAATACTGATTTCAAAATTATCATAAGACTCTATCGTAGTATTATATTGATCTCAACTGTCATAATCAGGCTCTGATTTCAGGTTGCTGGCGCTTTAGGCAAACCATATTTTCCGCCCCCCCCCCTCACAATTCATCACCCCTCGTTTACTCAATTCTGATCCAATTATTGCACCTTGGCTTGACAAATGCAAGTTTATTAGTCGGTTCAAATCAAAACCTATTTATATATGCCCGTCTATGCAGTCTGACTAGACCAACTTGTATCACCATCAACGTAACTTTGCTTGAAATTAATCCTGTAGGTTTTTTTGTGCCGTTTCAACCAAAAAACTATATAATAATGAACTGCATAATACAAAATTTACTTTGCACTATGGTTACAAATGTTTTGTTTCTCATAAACAATAAAAAATCAACTATAAGCCTAAATTTTAAAAGTAACTTGGTTTTGTTGCGTAAAAGTAAAAAAAAAAAACAAAAGACAATTTATTATATTTGTAGTATCATGCAACACTTTTAATAAGGACTAAACAAATTGTCTACAGGTGATTAAACTAATATAACATTAACTTATTAGGCCAGCATTATTTGAATATTGAATATTCGAAATTCAAGAGAATTTTTGATTGAAAATTGGATTTAAATGTATATGACACAAAATCCATTCTTTAACTTAAAGTTGAATATAAAATAAGAAACTTAAAGTTTTAATATTTTGAAGAACTCAGAAAAATTTAAACAAATACACTTTTTGTTACCATAGATCTAAAGAGATATTTTGAAATCTTTACAGTTCAAACCGAAAAGTTACATAACGTTACATAAACTCAGTACAGTTTGTCACTGGTAGGAGTAATAAACGTTTTAGGGGCAAAATTTGAAAAAGTACTATATAGATTGCCTTTTTTATATATGACTATACTGATGGGAGGTCTTTGAATCTTTCAAAGTTAACATCCATCTGAAAGTGCACACATTCACTCAAGAAATCTATATTGAAGTCTTTAGAGTACAGCGTTTTGAAGCTCTTTTCATTTCTGTTGACTTCTGTTGGTAGGTGAGTACGAGTAGAAGAGGCAAAACTTAGGATCTGGAAACTATCACTTCATTCCTTCCTTCTTTCTAGCTAGGTTTGCTATTAGTGAGTTTTTCCAAACACTGTTGTCACCTGTAATTTGACAAATAAAAGTGGTTGTATAGTTCCTGGACAAAATTATGTAGTAGTATGTTAGCTGTGCAGCATTCCGCCTCGACAGAGCCAACAGGATTTAATGTTATTTTCAGCACTAATCAACTCTAGGCACCCAATATACTACCCATTTGAGGATGATCCAAGCATTACGTTATCTTCTAAAGAAAAGATATAACTACAGAAACTATTCTTAATAGTACACTTTACCAATAATTTATTTCTTCTTCATATTGTGTAAACAAAATTCTTTCCAGTTGCATTAGATATCTTTGCTGAGTGATGTGCGTAAGAATATTGTCTGTGGTCATGAGACTGTTCACGATGATTCAGTAGTTCATCACTGTACTTCCAGTCATAAAACCTGTGGAAATGTAGGTCGTGTACTAGCTGGTTGAAACAGACAGCAATTAGTACAAAATATTTTCCCAGTTGTTTTGGAGTATAACAACCAATCTCATTATGTCTCCATTACCAAGAGTACTTTTAAACATCGTTTGCGACAGTGTTTCTACTTACATCGTTGTATGTTACTAGTGATTTCGAATTAGGCTTTGTTTTAAGAACACTTTCTACTACTAACGTTCCAGTTTCAAGCTCAAGATATTTCTGGATCATCGATAGAAAACGATTTTGGAAGGTTGCCTCTTACTCTGTCTGTGAAAGTACTTCCTTCTGCTGAACAACTTCCACTTTCAGCTCATCATTGACTGTAACATTAACAATGGTTGGAATTATTTGTTGATATGTATGAGACAAGTCTTTTTGTGTAAGTTCTAACGGTGTTCAGGTCGAGGGAATATTTTCAGCGAAGCGAGTTAAACTAGTTTCAGAATCATTGTAAAAATTACCATTCTTCGGCACTTTCTCTAATAATTTAAATTTATCACTTTGTTTTTAACGGCACGTTTCCTGTAATTTGCTAGACTCAGCGTTTTAATAATAATTACTAACCACTAAAATCACACAAAAATCCACATGGTAAAAGAATATTCCTCGTCTAAATTTAAATTTCCCGTTGCACCGCTTATGCACAAGAATCAATTTTAGAATAAGTTTTTTTTCCGCCCCACTGATGCCCCTGAACATTTACCGATCGTTTGTAAACTTGGGCCTGGCCATAATGTATTAATATTGATATCGATTTCAGTTTTTATTTTTCAGTTTTCGTTTTGTTTTATGTCCATAAAACTTTGAAAATTGGTTTTGAAACTAATCTCATTACAAAATTATATATAGGCCTATAAACTCCAATTAGGCGTCAGACATACTCTAAAAAGCGCAAACCTGAAGTAAGAATTACTCGCCATCTTTTGCTACCTTTGATCCTCTTAACTGTGAACACTGAGAAATGGGTACTTGATGCATGATATATGACTAATTACATTTAAAAAATATCACAGGACCCTTTTGTATTACTTCATAAGTGCTTTCACTAAAAAAACATTCAAATCAAAGTTCCTCGATATGACTCTAAAATAGTTTTAAGTGTTACTGAAATCGTGGGACCCTTTCAATCAACTAATCGGAATGAAGTATAGAAATCGTGAGCGAAGCCGCGGGTAACAGCTATTATTTTATAAAATAAATACAATATACTGACAAAAATCGTCGTTTATTTGATCGTTAGTTTTTGCAAAAAATGGTGTTATCACTCGTGAAATAACATATATAACCATTTCATATCTAATATTTGTTATTTTCTTCGAGGTAAAAACCTCAGATTGAAGGTAAACGGGAACAACAGTAAGCCAGTAAATATTTCGACTTGACAACTTACCTCGCAACACAGAGGTGTGTGATTCCGCTGCAGTTTTGTATTATTTGGTGTTTGTTGGATTGAAAATAAAACGACTTTGTTGTTGACTCTATTGACTAATAGTTTGAGCTTTGTTTCACAAAGAGGGTGGTCAAAAACTTGTTTGGTTCTCGTAATGTTCTGTCAACATTTGATCAACGTTAAGGGCTTTGCTTGGCGGGACTACACATTTCAATAATTTCTTTTACGGTCAACATTTGTTTTTGTGCTGTAAGGTTTACAACCTATTCAATAAGGTTTACTATATTCTATTCATCTAAAGATAAATAAATAAGAACACGTATAAATATAGCGTGATATAACACACTCACAGTTTACAGTTCTGAGGGAATATAAGCATCGTGTTCAACAATATTGTTGTCACGGATATCCTGTGAATAAAAGGTGATTTTCCGAGAAATCTTCATCACTCAGTGACACAAAAAACGAGCTACAGTAAGTTTCGAGATTTGCAATCTGATCTCTTCCTCAGGTTGATAACTAACCACTAAAATGTAGGTTAAATCCAACAAATCATGCCAGGAGCATTGTGACATGCACAAGTAAGGAATCACAACCACCATATTATTTGTAAACTTATTGCACACTATGTTTAAAAAAGCACGCACTTAATAAAAACACTAATTATTAAAACTGAACTAAAAATACAGGTCACATTAGGCCTGCACTCACCGACCAACCACAGAGAACTGTTTCACATTCAAGGTTACTGAAGTGTACATTTAACTATCTCGTAGTAAATTGTTATCGGTTACATTGGACACAACTTAAAACTGTACGTCTCATTAAAAAATGAGAAATATAATTAATTAATTAATATAAATAATTAAAATATAAATATATTAGGAAGGGCTGCAACTAAAACCTTGATTTAAACTCCCGTATATGTACCATCAATGATTCGCTTAATAAAATTACTCAGCTATTGTGGTAATATTAAACGAATCAAAGTTTTACTTTCAATAAACTATCAAAATACTTTATTTTCTACCGTTTCTATAATTGTTTAACTGTGCACGGCAGTGCAATAATCTAATCAAATTATGCCGGTTGTAAAAGGTTTAACTCGACTTAAAGCGGGGTTTGGGTGTGAAAACGAGACCGAAATGAAATAAAACGGACTTTGTGTACTGAAGGAGAGCAGAGCTTTAATTTGTTTTCTTTTAAGAATTGTTTTCAGTCAAGTTTACATTAAAAGCTTAGCATTATTATTTACGGTACTTTCCAGTCCTGTGTGCGTTTATAGATTTTAATTCTTATTCAAAAAAACAGGTATTTCGTACAATTACAAGATTGTATTTACAGTTTTTGTTGTTGTTATCTACTATTCTGAGAAATAACAGTTGGGGGGGTGGGGGGGGGGGGGGGTGGGGGGGGGGGGGGGTGGGGGGGGGGGGGGGTGGGGGGGGGGGGGGGTGGGGGGGGGGGGGGGTGGGGGGGGGGGATTCTTGGATTTACAACTGAAAATGACGTTACGTCTATTCTAAGACGTGTATGTGTTTGATGTGGGTTTAAATGATCAAATCAAGATTAATGGAATGTGTTCTCATAGTTTACAGTTATTACGATTTACCAGGTTCTTTACAAATGAAATTGTTATTAAAATATATCCTGTGTGTATGTATCTGAAACATATTTAAGATCTAAAAATCTAGATTATGGATCCATCTCTTTATTTAAAGTAATAATATAAAATATGAATAAAATGAGTTTTAATAATATGTTTGTAGTTGAATACCGTTACAATTATTTGCCCTGTATTAAATAGTTTTAATTGGGAAATGTTAAAGGATTATTGGTTAATTATAACAAATCGCGCCGCGCGCAGTGTAATGGCTTTACAATGCCATCTCTAAACACAGAGAAGGAGTTTGAGATCTCATTAGTGAACAACCAGCAGCCCGCATCCAATCTTAACCACAAAAATAAGTCTTTGCCATTTTGTCAGTAGCTAGGATACCATATTTTCTCCTTAAATGAGTATGGTCACTAAATTAATGTTCTGGAACTCTTTATTCAACCATACTCATACAAATAACTAAAGTGTAAAGTAGAGGAGATTTTGCTTTACACAGACATATGGAATCGAACTAAGAAAAAAATTTCTTTAAAGTAGTTAAAACTATAATTCAATCAACTTGTACTTAATATTTGTTGAATTCGGAGAAGAATAAGATCTTCCTTAAAACTTATAATATAGATTTAAATGTTTTTTTATTTATTCATCTACACAACAATGCACCATTACAAAAAAAGTTCATAGTTCAGTTGTTTATGAATATATAAAACATAGATAAATATAGGAGTACTATGATATATCATCAAGAGATATATATGATAACGGTATATTATGTGAGCATGCAAACTAAGAAAATATTAATAACAAGTCATTGATAGTAGATCTAGTTGGGAAAAAATAACACTGTACTACTCTAATAGCCTATCGTTAAAAAAATTACTAACAAGGTTAAAACTTCTAACAACGTATTTATGTGTATATGTAGAAAACGCAAAGATAACACTCTAACCACAACGAAATATAACTTAAATAATAAATAACAACTTCTAACAACACTATAAATATAAACTTGTAAGCTAGCCAAACTTTTACCAAATAAAACAGCCCAGGTGAAAGTAACTTATTAATTCCATATTATGTACAAACGGAACTAAAAAACAATGTAACACTATTAAAAATATTACATTAATAGAAACAATCTGCACAAGGAAGATGCAGTGCAGTAAAAAAATAACAAATATTACCGTAATAAGAAACTTAATGTCGTAATATAATCACTGTAATATTCTTCTTAAGAGGTCAATGTATGAAGTCAATCTTGTATGAAGTAAGAGGTCAATCTGACATTTTGTTAAGAATGTGTTGAAATCAGTATATGCAATATTGCATTTATTTTAAATTTTTATTAGAAAAAAAACCAAATAAAGTGCATGTTAAATCTCACAAAGGTGAAAATCATTACCATATGGATTTACTAGCATAAATTAAAGATAAGAGATTCGTTTTAAAAAATATCACTTAATCGTTTGTTATTGCCGTCAAAACGATCAAACAAACTGTACATAATATTTGTAAATTTTAAATTCTACACACAAAAAAAGTCCTGGTACTTTACCTTTCAAATATCCTTAATTTCTGTACAAAATTAAGGCACTTGTGATACCTGAAGCTTATTCATATGTATAGTAAAAATTTTAGTTATGAATTAGATGTGTCAGGGCACGTGTTATTAGTAAACATGTCACAACGTATTCAGCCTGACAATAAAAGGAATACCGATCGTTGTTGGCTCTGGCAGCTGTGACATGTGACCAATATGAATATTTACCCTTCGCCTTGACCGTCCTGCTGTCACACGGAAGGTAAATATGAAAAATATACACACATAAATCTGTATTGGCTCAGGCCAGATTCAACTTAAAATTTCTATACGGATATTTGTGATTTTATTGCAAGGTTTAATTTTATTAAACCTGATATAATATATTATGTAGATAAGAAGGTTATACTCTGTTTCCTTAATATTTCCGAAGTATAGTAAAAAAAAATAAACTGTTTCTTAAGCGTACACGCTGCACTTATTTTTAAACATCAATCTCAAGTTTGATGTGTAGTTTGTAGAGCGCCTTAAACCTGTATAAATGGCCAGTTTTTCAGTTATCTAATTATTACTTCTAACAACATTAGATACTAGCCTTGAACTTTATGTGTATACAGGTCAGAAATAATAATACATTAATAAGGAGTTCTTAAAATAATTTAGCTTCACACAACGTACCTATTGTAGGAAGGGTTGATTGAATTTGAATGTTGATTGTATCTCCAGTTCTCTTCCTTATATTCCATAATCTGGTATCTGAGACCTTCTCAGACTTGAGTCGTGATAATCTGAAGAGATTCCAGGAAAGACAATGAAGAAGAAGCCGAAGATGAACAACTAAATTGCTTCGACATCACCGACACCTAGAGTACAAGATACACTAATATAGTGTAATCTAGGTGAAGTAGCACTTTGTAATACTCTAGGTTTATACGTAGTAGCTAATGTTTCTAGTGTACATAGTTTTGTTAAGAGGTGTCTTTTCTGAAGTGGTATTACAATGTGATGGATTAATTTTCCTTCACTTTTGCTAGTATCGTTGTAGGGATGTTTTGTTCATCTCTACGACGGTTGCTCCACCGTGATTTGTATTCATTATCATAGAGCACTCAATTGAGCACCTGATGGAGACGACTAGAATATATTTTTACCCAGATTGAACTACTTTGTCTGGGGTTCTTTTGTGTCGTAACGATGCGGGGGTTATCGCTTTGAGCTTTTTCGTTCTTCGTCGCCGACTATTTTTGGAACCCGTCAGACGAACATGACTTCTGGATCCAAGAGTCAAGTCTGCAACAGCATCAGATCACAGATGGTGCAACTAAGAGAAAGGTAAGAAAGGTGGAGCTGAACTCAACATTCGCATTGAATCAACCCTTTCAAACCATACTTCAGGTCGATAATATAAAAAAGAGTATTCATCTAATGAGAAGAGAGCTACTTGTTTCAAATGTTCACTAAACACTCACTGTGTCTTTTGGAAAGAAAATTTTGAGTACCGTTATTTGGAATTCTTTTTTAAAACGTCATAGTAATTTTAGGAGTTCCTCAAAGGCTCTAATTTGGGTCCTCGTCTTTGCTTATTTAGTTTTTAGTAACATAACGCAAATTCCTAACTGTACAATCCAGATCAATACTGTTTATGTAAGGATCTGTATACCATCCGTAGAAGTGACAAAGCATTTACTTACTTATTCCAAATTGATCTTCTACAAACTAATGTTAATAAACTACAAGAAAATTAGGTCTTGTATTGTGATTGGCCCATTTTCATAAAAAAACATTGTTTAGAGTTCCTAGAATAAGTTTTTCATACTGGCCAAATAATTCCAAATCGTTGTATTTACACAATACGGTATATTGCTATTATCTGTAGTAATCATTATGTAAATATTGACCTATATAATTATTTGACGACATAATATTGTGTATAGAAAGGCCTCGTCCTAAAAAATAAAAACTGCATTGAAAGCTATTAAGATTTTTCAAATATATTCTTGTCTGAAATAGTCTGTTAAGTATAAGCATGCCATAATTGAAGATTTTTGTTTGCCATCCTTAATTGCATTAGTGTTCACCTTAATCCTGAAAGGTCCAGAGGCCGTAAAACTGTTGAATTTTATATTACAATAAATAGATAATCAGTATTAGTTATAATATAAGTAATACTGAATATAATTACAAAGTTTTATGAATATATAACTTAATTAATGCATCTACAAGGGTAATTTGTCAATCAGAATTAGGCACACGAGTTTGGAAAACCGACATCACACAAAAATTCTCCAGGGTATGATTGTCTAGAGTTTCTACTGCATAACAAACCACACCTAGTGGGGCCAGACACGATAATTGCTAGTTAACAGTGTTAGACATGTTGTTTACTATCAAAATTACATTTAAATGGTTAATGGGAACATAATTTAACATGTGGAGTGTCTGGTTTTATCTTGTACATTATCAGTACTACCTAACTCGTTCTTAATATTATATTTTTAAATTTCACTCCTAAAATATTTTAAATATTAAGGCCTATCTATATTCAATTAGATGTAATAGAAAAACGTGATTCATTTTTAAAAATCTGTAAGTCCACAGGTTGAATTTTTGATAAAAAACACTGTTACTGATTGTGTTGATCTCAGTGATAATAAGGAAAATGATAATATATTTGAATACAGGTTTGGAAAATATAGAGTAGCTGTTGCAGTTATTTATAACATCTTGCTTTAATTTAACCATATATTTTTTATATTGTCGCGATTATACGATTATGCATATTTGTACCCCAAATTGTTGAGCTCCAGTTGTCAATTAGCACGGCCAGACACAAAGCTAAAGCTGACCTTAACTCAGTAAACCTAGCTCCAGGGATTTGGGCCTTTGTATGTTAATTGGTCAAAGTTTGCCTCAGGTGTCACTGTCACATAACTGTATACTCGTATACTATAAGGTCTGATGAGATTCGAATGTACTACCCTTGAATTTCACACATCTAACACTAAACTTCACTTGAGAATAATGTAATCAATCATTTTTTTGGTTACTTTTATTTAACAACATCTTTGGTAGAATAAACCAAATAAACTTTATGACACACTCATTCTTGATTTATAAAACAATAAACATATATTATTAAAAGGCCTACTTTTAGAGCCTAAAGATATTTTAATGTTACTTAACATGTACCAACCTGAAAAAGATTTAACCGCTGACATAACTATAAATATAAAATCGAAATATATGATTGAAATCTTTATAATGTTACGGCGTCACACCGATATGAGAAATTTAACTACTGATCACGAGAAAAATCTGTAACCAAGTAAATACGAGTTAATCTAGGTAAATCTTAACTTCCATAAAAGGTTTTCTACGACGATGACCAGTATTCCAGGTTGTACGCAAAAAACTTTGACGCTGTGTGTGCTAATACAATGAAACTGTATTTTGTGACTGTGGTATAGGAATACATGAATTAAAAAATAGCACTTTATTCTGAGGTCTGGAGTGAAGATTATTATTTGCAATGCCTTTCAAGGAAGTGTGCACACTAATACCTCTATATCATGTTTAAGTGATTTGAATGCTTTTTATCATAACAAGTTTAATGTTTTTTTAGGTTAATATTATTTTATCCATACATTCCCGTTCTTGTTTATTTGATTCGAGACATTTACTATAAAACTATCTTGTAAAACAACAAATGGAACTATCAGAACAAAATTCGTTATGAATAATTCCTTTTCATTGTATGTGTATGATTTTTCAAGATAAACTACTAAATATTTTCCATAACATAGTAATTAACACTGCACTCTTTAGCAGCATAAAATAATTGCACTAAAACAGCAAATATATAAATACCAAATTAAAGAAGGTACGAATTAACGCTGCCTAAATTTGTTTTTTTTATTTTATTTGACTAATTTCCTTGATAACCTAATGTCTGTGAATGACAAGTCCTTAGGTAACTCTTTCTAATTTGTACAATAATCGTCGGGTGTAATTATACCACTGTTGTCCAATTCAAACTATCTCAATGTCCCTTGACGTGATCAAACTTAGCGCAAAGTTACTCAGAGATGCCTTCTCGACTTGTCCGTGACTCCTTTGCACTGCATTTCTCCATCTCAAGGCAGTATCATAAAATAAGATTGAAATTGTTTATGAAACTCAAAATATTTCTTATGCCTCAAGAAACAAAGTCTCAACGATGTACCTTTCTTCACAGGGTGTGCCTATCCAACCATCATCGTTCTCATGTTGTTTCAACATGAATTCAACAGTTTTAACATCCACATACAACCTTAGGTGCTCAATAGTTTTCCGTACTAACAAATAGCTCCCAATCTCAGTGAGTTTGGTGAATTTTCTACTGTAGATATCTGTAACATGGCCTTAGAAAGTTTTGGTGTAACACTTTGCAGCCTTGTGGATAGTACTTACAGTTCCCCGAATCATATCAGCGTTCAAATTGTTTGCTAGTTAACTCTCTTACTCACAGCTGCTTGGCATCAAAGACTACTTGGCACGAAGTGCTATAGTCATTATGTGAAGTACTCCACTTGTGTACGTACATACTTAGATTAGTTTCAATGAGATTTTGATTAGATATGAACCTCTACGACAGTAATGTATATTTAGAAAATATAATATAATATGTAGTATTTTTATTGTATAACCGTATAAGTTAGTTATTTTTTATAATAATAACACACGTAGTATAGCATTGCGTGTATAGAATTGATTTACCAAAATTAAAATATCGGTTTAGACGGAAATATCTACTTATCTCCCTTATCAATAAACTTGGTGATTCAATAAGATATGTAAGAAATGTCAGCTTTCCTTTTTTTATGGATTACTATCAAGTGTTTCAGTACATTAGCTATGCTATTTTGATAACTAAGATTATTTGTTAGCAATAGAAGAGATATTGTGAGGAAGGGCTAAGACATATCTAGTCATATATTTTAAAAATAGGAGACCACTAAGATGGCAATACCTAGTAGGGATAACTTCTGGCTTATACCTTCCTGTTGAGCCCATCACTGGACACAGCAAAAACCGATGTGTCACTTAAATCTGGGCAACCTTATGTATGTCCAGGAGCGGCACACTGCTAACCGCAAATGTCGAGATTCTGGGGATCAAGGACAATCCGATAGGTCTAGTATACTGTGGGAGAAGACAATTGGAGTTGGTGGGGTCTGTTCCCTTAACCTCAGAGGTTCTTGCTAGCCTCAACAAGGGTACGCCACCCTCTGCCTACTTTGTCTGGAGAGGCTGGTTCAGAGCTGGCCTCCCCTTCTTTCGGGGAGACAAGACTTTGAGACGTAGTGCCATAATTTTTCTACATGGATCTCGATGGAGGCGGCCCCTATCCCATCCTGAATATCCTGTCACTCCGGAAGCAGCGCAAAGGTTCTTACATGACTAATTACAATTTATAAGCGTCTTTTCCGAAGAGAACAAAATAAGGATGGCAATAATATACCTCTCTTTTTACGAGGGCTATCCAGAAAATAGATTACGTCTTGATATAAACATAAATAAAATTAGAAGAAAAAATGTTATTGTTTAATTTGTAAACAACGGATTTCCCTGGATGTGTTCAATATTGTTCCGCTCATTTTTATGCGAAATTTTTTGTCGTTTGAGCTGGAAAGAATTCAACTGCTATTGAATAGATAAATGACTTTTAAACCGTCAGTACATGGCCAGTGAACAATGGTCCTCATAAACACTATCCAAAGAACTTTTCATCAGTGTATTACAAAATTAAAGTATATCTGTAAAGGTGATTTTTAAACATTTATACGGAAAAATTTTATTATTATTGCAGCATTAAATATAAGTAGAATAAAAAAGAAAAAGTTTTACATACACTGCTATAACAAATAAATATTAAGTTTAATAAGGATATTTAAATATAGTACACCATATTATCTCGAATACTGTGGTAGGTTAAACGTTTCAACTGATGAAGTTTCGAACAAATTATCTTCTCCGAGTTTCACAGTTTCAAGCCGCGACGCAGATCACTGTGACTAATTTCAAAGTTTCCAGTCGACTGACTGCGTCCAACATCTGTTCCTGCGAGTGTGATAACTTCTGGCAATCAAATATAATATGAATAATTATCCTATATTAGTTTCAAAGAACAATAATGAAGTTTATATAAATTAAAGTTAAGGCTTTGTAAATGTCCTCGCATATATTTAGAGTTGGAACTTAATATAATATTATCTAATGCAATGATTGACTAAGAGTCATGAGTATTACCTTGATAACATGTGGATGCATAGACATCCTATACTTTAATGTAACGAGTCAGATTACTGGAACATTTTTAGTAGTTCTTTCAACGCATACGGTTTTTTATTTGAGTTTAAAACATGTTTTAAGGGAACACTTATAACCTATTTGAACATTTTCATTTCTTTATATTGAACCTATCGGTTAGAGATCCACAGCTTAATCGTTTCACGTAGCGTAGCGGTTGATTGGGGGAATAACTGAAGTGATTATTCAATGCGAATGCTGAGTTCAGCTACAATTCACATTCCTCTTAGTCTGGAACCATCTTTGTCACAAACGTGACTCCTGGAATCTGGAGTCATGTTTGCCTGAAGAAATAGAAAAACAAGATTAATTGTGTAACTTATAAGACAGTCAAAATAGCCCTTCCCCTAGATTAGTTTTATATTTTGAAGTTTAACGACTGATGTCGAAACAATGTAAAGATTTTGCTTTGAGCTCCTTCTTCACCGAGTATTTTTATCTCTCCAGACCAACATGACTCCACATTTCAGGAGTCAATTGTCAGCATCGGATTGTAGACGTTGCGCCAAGAATAAGGTTAAATGGGGCTGAACTTAACATTTACATTTAACCCTTACGTTGAGATGAAGGTGATTATTACACTATTGACAGACAAATACATTTTGGAATAATCTTTTTAGATTGGTTAACTGTTATAATCCTCGCACTCTGTTGAATTTACTATTATTTGTCTAGTATCTGAAGATCCTGCGACCACGAAATTTAAAAATGACGAGTATCTAATCATAGTTTAAAGTAACATAATAATAATTTAATAGTAAACGTTTCTATAACTGTACCAGATTTATATATAATTCTTTATTTTCATGAAGTTTTTTAATGAAAGAACGTGTATCTTCCATATAATGAAAATAAAACTAGTAATGTTTTATCTTATCAAAATATGAAAAAATATAAGGAAATACAGCTAGTTTTATATTGATATTACTAATCTAACATAGAAAATGAATTAAAATCTTAAGTTAAATTCATTCTAGTTGTTTTATACATATAAAATTTCATATCAACAATGTTCATTTACTTCAAGAGATATCACGTTCTCTAAAAGATCATCGTTTTAAAAGTTTTACAAAAAGAACATTCAATATTTATCACATCTTCCTTTCTTCACTTAAATATAACGTATTAGGTGAGTGTATTTTTGGTTAATAGAGGTACCTTTATACTTTTACGTTAGTGCAATTGGTTAATTCATAAATTAAAATAATTTCAACGTTCCTGATGACATGAAAAATAGATTGTGAGTAATATGAACATACTTACAAACACAATACGTCAATAATTAACAGTTGTCTTATAGTGTGTTACAGTTCAAAACTTTTGGGATTTTTAATCTAATTGATATATAATAGTCACTCTTTCTTAGTCAGCAGAAGTACGATGATTTCGTGACAACTGCAATATTATCAATTCATTCTCATGAAGTTTACTTGCACTCAATATATGCAAAAAATAAATACGACACAATAATAGTATATGTAATAAACATTACATTCTCAAGGTTTTTACATAATGGAGTTGTACATTTTGCAAGAGCAACAATCCATTATCATAAAGGAAAGAACAGGGTTATTAACAAAATTGGTCAAGGTATTTAAAAAATAAATTGTTATACCAAATTTAAACTTGTTTTAACTTCTCTTTACCCAGTTGTTGGTGATATAAAAGATGTTATTCGATTAAAATAAAATAAATATTTGGAAATAAAAAATAGTACATCATGAAATTTATGATAATAGTTCCATTTGCGACAGTAAACCTAATGAAAAAGAACTGTGAAGTTTAAACAACACCATTGAAACAAAATTGCGTACAAAACTAATTTCGAAACGAAATTACATTACACATTTATGATATAATTTTCAACTTGCTTTGGCTTTTTTGGGATGGTTATCGTTTCCAAAAGCAGTGTTAAACAGCATAGAATGTATATAGGTGGAACATTTTTAACGAGGATTGGCTTTGGGTTCGGGGGTCATGTTCGGTGAAGTTCTGCAGACATTTTCAGTAAGTGTTACTATGAGGGCGATTTCAGTATGATTTTGTATACGAAATATACCTAAAACAGAAATATATTGAAAACAAACCTTTATTGATGGAATCAGTAACTAATTCAGTCAAGAGAGAAACCTAACGTTTAGAGTGACTGTGGCCAGTTGTACAGGACGTATTTCATTCAGGATGAAATGAAGGCTCATATTTTAAAATAACACAATATAGGTAGGCTAAACCTTTACCAGTCCAGCTAATGAAACGAGAATAGGCCCTAACACACTCGGAAGTGAATACTGTACTTACTGATACGTTCACAAGGTACCACTGGAGTATTATTTGTTTTTTAAGAAGGAAGGATTGTGAAGGAAACAATATTTACCGCACATTAGCTATTGTTCAGTGATATAAAAAAAACCAGTAAAACTACGTTTCGAGATCTGTAATCTGATCGATTCTTCAGGTAAATAAGCAATATAACACATAATTGAAAACTAGGTTAAAATAAACAAATCATACCCAAGCGTTATGGTAACTTAAATGAGGAATCACAACAACAATTTTGTGTGTCAACTTTACTAAATCTAAAACATGCACATAACAAAAAACAAAACAAAAAACTTATTATTAAAACTAAACTACAGGGTACAGGTCAAAATAGGTGTGCATTCGCTAACCAACGACCGAAAAATGATACACGTTATGTTGTTGTCACGATAATAATCATAAATTGCCCAACTCCCCAGTTAAATATTCAAAAAGACTATAGACTTAAGAGAAATAAAGTTAAGAAGTAATTATTTCAGGTCTGTTTACGCAAGCTAAGACACATAACAATGACTCAAACGCAAATGACCTATTTGACGATCGTGCAGTATAACACATGTAGTCAGCATACAGAACTACTACAGTAGCTACTGGCTACAATCCTGCACTAATGATAGACGCTATTGTTGAAATCTCATTACCACAATAATAATAGAGTTTCAATAATTAGGATCAACAGTTGCACTAAATATTCAGAATACGCTAATTATTTATCAGTTGGTCAAACATATATCCTGTTTTAACCTGGTTAACGTCGCTTCAAAATTCATTTTCTTAGAATTTCTGAGGTTTTCAGGTTTAGATATTATGTTGATCAAAGTTTGACGAATGTAAACTTATAAATATATACTCATTATTGGGAATACTTGTATTGTTTGTATCAGAGTTCAAAAGAAGCTCAAACTTTTACTTATTCACTATGACAGGATTACAGATTAAATCCTAGTGTTTTATTATTAGAGAGTTTAATTACGAAGAACGAGGAAGCTTTGCTAAAACTAGGGCAAAATACGATAATGTTTTGACATATAATATTGTGGTTAAAACATGCAACATTTTTTGTTAACGTAAGCATCAATCCAGAAAATACTAAAATACAATAAATGTACAGTTCGGAAGCCGGAGGTAAATTTCATTCACATTATATAATATCTGACAATGGCCTACGGTCATAACTAGAGATTTTATTTAATATAACCGATTATTCGTAAGTAAAATGAATGCGTAAATCCCAATAAAAAAATCATGTAAAACACTCAAAATTACGCTCCATTGTATGTTGTAATTAGTATCATTACAATCACATTACAGTGATTTAAACGAACATCAGAGGACACGCTAAGAGGTAAACTGCATTTCTTTACAATACCAATACCAACTGTAAGACAAGTGTGTATGAAGTTTTCTTGTAGTAACTGTCACATTAATTAAATATTTTATATTTGTGATATCTGTACTAGTTACTGTAATCGATTAAATTCTCTATAAAAACTGATGGAATATATTACACAAAACATATCACAAATTGTTTTCAGTAATAATCTAATTTTTTTACATGCTTTTTAATGGTATAATAGAAACCTGGAAAACAATGATTAAAACCATTTTTCGGATAAAAAAGGTTTTGGATAGTCTGGTTGCTGAATGATTCCACAATCCCTTTAAAATAGCTAGGTACAATTATTTTATAAACTTTGCCTGAAACCAGTTAAATTACAACTCAAATCGTGATGATCTCCCGTATTGTATCACAGGTTTATATTTGAAATTCTGTTTGATAATGAAGAATATTATGATATTAATCTAGACTCAGGAGGGATGTTAGTGACGTATATAACCTTCAATAATTGTAATGAGAAAGGATGTCAATAACCTCTTATGACAAATATTAAGAAGGATTATTACTAACGTGTATAACATAAATTACATCATTATATCGCGTAGGCAATCTTTACAAAAATTATTCAAACGCATAATACATCCTTGCTCAGCAGTCAGTGTTAAACCATAGAGTGATTTATTGCTCAGCATTAGCATACATTACTGATCTGTGTACGGTAGTCAGCTATTAAGTAAACCATAGTGTCACGTAGGCAATGTTACAGAAATTATTCAAACGCATGATACATCCTTAGCCAGCAGTCAAGGTTAATCAAGAAAGTGATTTATTGCTCTGCATTAGCATATATTATTGCTTAGCATTCCACAGTCACGGATAATAAAAATATTTTGATTACAAGTTTTCTGAAATATATCTTAATTTTACACTTAGTTTTTTACTCTTTAATTATCATTGATGAATGTATTTGTTAATACAATAACGTTTAATTTTAGATATTTTTCATAGAATATTTATCTATTAAACAATTTTGTGGAATAAAATAGTTGAATTAATTGTATTATCTACTATTGACTCCTTAGCAATTGAGTCTTAATAGTTAGCTAAATATTATTATTAATAAGAATTGCTATATTCTTTGGTCTTTTAAATTGTTAGACATTCCTTACTTTTATTTTAAAGGGATTTTCACTGATCTCTTATTGCTCTTAAGACAATTAGGGTACAACATGGTTTTAAATATCTGTATAGGTTATCTTAGACATTTTTTATAATTTGAATGATGAATGATTGCAAAAGTGTCTTAAGAACCTCAGGTTTATAATCTATTAATGCCCACGTTTAAAGGTACATTTGGTCTTTGTAAAACAATTTTAAAATCGCTGTAAAAACATATCGCATAGGGTGAATCTACCATAAACTTTACCCAGAAGGTTCAAAACTTTTTCCCGGTTTTTGCTACAATAACAAATAGTCATATTGCGCGCTGTTAAGAATATTATAGTAAAACTGATTTGTTAAGCTATTCATCATTCATTGTTAAGCTATCAATAGGTGGACATAAAAAAGTAGAATACATAAATAAAAAATGAATATTCTAACAAGTCTGTAAAGTCTAAAGTTTGTATCCGTAAATACAGGAATAATGTTCGACACAAAGAGCAATCAATGCACGGCGTCTCTTACAATACAAGGTAATGTAACGTTCATTGAAATGCAACAGATAGAGCAGCTCTTTCCCTTCCGTGGGTTTGCCATGAATTTGCAAGTGTCACTTCACGTAGTTCATTGAATTGCACAATTTACTTCTTCTACTCTTCCTTGTGACAAAAATATTGGTTAAATAGAACAGAAATACACATTTTATTCCAGTTTTATGGTGGATAGAAGGCAATTTAATATGCATATAACCGTTGTAACTTAATCTTGAAGTCACAATGTATAAGAGAAAATGTTCTCTAAAGGTGAGATGATTTATTAAAGAGGATCATTAAATAAGAAAATATAATGCATTGCCATTTTATAACTTGTTAAAAGTTAAAGCTTCTTGACATTTACTAATTATGTAGTTATAAGTTTACATTTAGGTTATTCTATTTTTTTTATCCTTTATTCTATATGTGATTAACTTTTATGTATTTCATTGTACAAATATAGGGTAAACATTTTTAGGATCCCGATTTATAAAATCTTTCAGATGAGACATATTGTATTACGTTACTAAAAATAAGGACGCCAAAACTTTTACGGTATATAATTGTTCTTATAGCGCAAAGGTCAAGGTAGTTTCACTAGTCGGCTCTTAACAATAATTCAAGTACTACAGCATTAAGGCATTTGGACGGAAACGTAAGGAAGATGTCGCTTTTTAAAGGAATAATTGACAACTACATAAGAAACTGGAAATTAACAGTCAGTGCAGGGAGGTAGCTTGGAATAAGGAGATGAAACTATTATCTCGTACATATTAGTATTGAGAGTCGATATAAGGTACGAGCAGTTGTTTAAAGAAAAGGTACATAATGTGCTAATGGACAAAAACTTCATAACGTATAACAATTCCAGTTAAAATCACTTCTTGACTCAGATTCTCATTGTAAAATGTGTAAAAATATGATTATTATAATTGATGTTGATATAAGCATTCATATTAAGGAATTATTACGTATTATGTTATTAGGCTAGATAAGAAAATGCAAAGTTTTATGAATATAATACTTACGAACATAATTTGTTTGAAGAAGCAAAATTTCATTAATTTATCTGTTTTACGAAAGATTCAGTAAGCTTTTTATTACTAGCTGTTTTCCTAAGATTCGCGCGCTTTTTTAAGCTTTGGCGGTGTATGAGCATTTTTGGTTTAAGTGAGTTATATTTCCAATGCGGATGTAGAGATTTTCTTGATGCCACGATCAACACAATCTGTAAAACGTGTATACTTATAGCCTTTGTACACGAACATGTACTTCATTATAGATTGGTCTACATATATATATATATATATATATATATATATATATATATACATTAAATTGTATAAATGGCAATAGCCTTATTTAATTTCAATAAACACTGAATCGCAAAAAGTACTTGCTCCGCCGGGAGTCGAACCCGGATCTCTCACTTGCCGGGTGAATGTGCTACCATTACACCACAGAGCGCTTACTTTTTCCGATTCAATTATTTTGTATTTGGCCGTATCTGTCACATATGAGTTTAAATAAGCAAACTAACATATGATCGGAAGACCAAATACCTGTCAAAACGACTTTTATTTACATTAAATTGTATAAATGGCAATAGCCTTATTTAATTTCAATAAACACTGAATCGCAAAAAGTACTTGCTCCGCCGGGAGTCGAACCCGGATCTCTCACTTGCCGGGTGAATGTGCTACCATTACACCACAGAGCGCTTACTTTTTCCGATTCAATTATTTTGTATTTGGCCGTATCTGTCACATATGAGTTTAAATAAGCAAACTAACATATGATCGGAAGACCAAATACCTGTCAAACGACTTTTATTTACATTAAATTGTATAAATGGCAATAGCCTTATTTAATTTCAATAAACACTGAATCGCAAAAAGTACTTGCGATTCAGTGTAAATGTAAATAGTATAAATAGTTGGTGTAGTATTACACCAGTTTAATACTATGAAAATAATGTGCATTTTCTAAATAAACTTACAGTAAATAATTTAGCAGTCACATATATATATAAATTAAATAACTATATGTGACTAACTATATTGTGCATTTAGAAAATGCACATTATTTTCATAGTATTAAACTGGTGTAATACTACACCAACTATTTATACTACTTTTAATATACTAATTAAAGGAAAACTTTTACACAAAGAGTTATAATGTAACCTAGCTTGTACGAGTGTAGTTAGTTTAGTTAAAGTTTAACTTCTTTATATAAGCTTATTTAACATTTAGCTAAATTTACATAATTTCTACTCACAGAAACAATATTACGTTTTTAGTTTTTACTTCTGCGCCTGTTAACTATTCTTTATTCTATTTGCCAAGACAATATTTAGCGATGATAATAAGAACTAACACCCCCCCCCCCAACAATATTACATCTCTATAAACACTAACAAGAAGAGCGAAATCACACTGCGATGCTGTCAGCGACCTCACTGCGTAGGCAATATTACGGTAATGTGGAGGGGGGGTGCAGCCATGGTATCGGTTATTGCTTTTATATGTCGGTTATTAGTTTCCTTTATGGCTTTGTTTTGTTTCAAAGAAAATTACATTCGCTGGAAATAAAGTGCACTACAATTGGGAAGAACCTCGAGTAAGTTACTTGTAAATTGTCAGAACTATTTCGATACCGGATAGGCTATATTGTAACCCTGCTATAATGTAAATGTTGCGTTAAGCAATTCGTGAAACATGTAAGAAGGTGTTTTATATAGAGAGGAAGCACTATCGGAAAGACAGATAACTGGAAAGGAATCTGCAACGGAGATTGGTTCCGAGTTCCCGAGGGATTGTAGCTTTTGTAACACTCTCACTTGCACATCTCAGGAAAGGTCTGCAGGTATAAGTATCACTGCAGACTGTCTGTGTCTGACAGTCCAAAGCCAACCTATTTAGAGCCCAATAGTAGAGCTTTCAACGTTTTAACAAAACTTCAGCGTATCTTCCTTAATAGTAGATGTTAAACACACAATCTTCTGTAAAAGTATAAATAGATTTTTAACAGTTACGTCATTTTAAATAAAATTGTTTTATTATTCAAATCAATTATAAGTGATTAGAACTTTTATATTTTGCGAGTATTAGTTTTTTCTTAAAAACAATTTTATAATTATATTTACTAACGCTGAAATAAATATTCACAACTTAATATAAACAAATATTTTATTCATTTGATATCAATCATACACGTTTGAAATAGTGTATTATTTAAGTAGTAGACAGATTGTCACTATCAGTGTAGTACAGTTTATTGATTAACTGTAATATTCCCTTTACATCTGTGATATATATTAATAATGTAATATTCCTATAAATTATTTTTTATTTTATTTTATCTGTGAGATTATTAATTTATAGCATCTTAACTTATTGTAAATAAAAATGTTTGTTATTTTGAATTAAAATATGAAACTTTAAAATATAAAATACTGAATCGAAATAAAATTGACAGACTACATGTTAAACTAGCCTACCAACTTATAGGTAATGTACAACACAGCATATTATTTATAAAATACTATCCATGATTGTAAGCATTATATTACCCCATTATAGAGGCATTAAATTACGATAAATCACATAGTAAAAAATTCTATATAAATAAAACCCTTTTTATTTAAATGTTCCAGATTTACATTGTAACTGAGAACTATGATAAATATTTAAATTTACAAACGTAGCTGAAAAGCTGTTGGAGCAGAAAGACTTGACCCACTTGGACAGCAGCACCGACAGTAGAGAGTTATCGCGACATTTCAATGGGACAAATATTCATGGGGTATTAAACTCTATGACGTCCTCTATCAAATTTACTTTCGTCACTGGTGTTGAAAATCATAATAATTATGTCCGTAAAAGTAAATGTCTCGTCGGAAAGAAGATGTTGTAATCTTCAAATCGTCTGATATCCTGCCTCATTATTATTACACTGCATAAAAGTGATAATTTTCTATTTTTAATTTTTAAAAGGGACATACAATTTTTCAGTTGTATTATTTCAGGCAACCTATGTAATACTAAACCACACTGAAACCAAACTTACATACTATAAGAGCAATTTAAACATTTTGAAGTTTCACTTTATAAATAATGACTAAGACCAAAGTTGCTTGAGTTTTTAACGTACGACTTTTATAGTTCCCATCCATGCCGTAGATGACGTGATCTGACCATACGGTTGCTCCTATAGGATCTAACGCAATTTGCTTCTATGAAAAAGTGGGAGAATGCTCGTACGAGAGATTACATTATGATTTATAACAAAGGGTTTTTAAAAAATTGCTATGAGACGTATTCTTAAATTTATTTTGATATACTGTTTGTATCAGAAAATAATTTTCCGGAGATAAGTGAATTCCCAACTAGTTTGCTTTTATAATTTATATTGGTAATTTGCAATGTTTGGCTAAGATTAGTTAGTAATATGAGAGTATCAAATTGAAACTGCTGAAGTTGTATGCAGAATTGAATTACTATCCCCTAGGAAAATATACTGCAGTCCAATTCCACAACACGGTTACATGTATTTTACGAGCCGCTCGCAAATCCTACGTTGCATAAACCCGCTATCTCCTGCATAATCTGCCGCTACAAGATTTATACTACATCTCTGTTTGAACGAGATTAAAAATTTATTTTTTGAGTAAATATATGGTATATATAATTAGAAATTATATCACTGTAATTTACCCTTGATGACTAATAGTTAAATCCATCATAATAGTCATTCACAAACGAATTAAAGGGATTTAATCGTAATATAAACACAATTAAAAGTATATAAATAACTTTAATGCCGATATAACGGTTCAAATAATGTGTTAAAAATTTTTCTCTAGGACCACAAGTAGGATATTTGTATTATTATTGAATTGCATTGAATTGAATAATAATTTATTTACAATTTCAGTAGTACATTAAATAGTGTGCAAGTTAAATTCTAACTTCTTAAAACATAAACAAAGTGTAACATGTAAAAATTAAGCAGTAACTGTAGTTACTTAATAACATACAATTAAGGAATCTATTTATATAACTAGTTGTACATGCGTTAGTAGTAGCAGTTAAATTATTTGTAGAAGATGAACTCGTTAAATATATATATATATATATATATATATATATATATATATATATATATATATATATATATATATATATATAGTACATAAATGTACTAGTAGAACATCTGATATTCTGTTCCCCATTGTGCTGAGCTGCGAGCACTTTAAATCACTTATGTATATGGATATGCGTCGTAAATTTTGTGTTCATGAGGCAAGTGTGTGCCATTACAATAAGTAATCTTTTGCGTTATAAACTCTTTGTGTAAAAATAGTTATATAAGGGTAGGAGTATTACACGTGAGGATAACCAAATCGAAGGACATTTATTGGCTGAGCGTTAGTGAGGCTGTTCACTCGATGAACTGACCATTTTTCATTTCCTTGTGTATGTATGCCTATTTTTTGTCTGCACGATATCTCGAATTTACCTATATAACCAAACGTTTGTATTTATCATTTCTATATAGAGAACAATAAGTATGATGATGGAGCATGTCACTACATTGGATTTGGATTAGAAAAGCGAATATTTATAACCATAATGGCAACGAGAAACTTTAAGAATAAAGATATATGTAAAGAAACTGAATGCAATAGTATTATATGTTAGCACTGTGACATTTATATTATTGGAGTAAATTAAGAAATGATATAGTGGAAAGCCGACGATAAATTTGGGTTGCAAGACTTCATTTTAGCGCTTTGTATCACCATCCTTGGAATCTTTATTAAATTAACACTGCTAAGAAACCTATATGTTAAAATATCATGTTGCAAAATATCCAAAACATATTCTAACTTGACAATTCTTTTATATTAAACTTAATGTCTACATAAACAAAAATAAGATTCAATCACGGTTTTAGATTAACCATAATTTTTATGTAAATGTATTTGCAGCCTTATACACAGAGAGCGGAAAAAAGATGGGATGCACAAATTTTCTTTTTGTATCATTATGTGTCTATATATCTGTGCGTAGGCAATCTCGAGAACGATATTAGATAGATGTTTCAAATGTAACAAGTAAACACAGAAAAGCCAGTGTGCTTTTTTTGATGATGCAAATTATTTCCAGTTTCACTAATCTACCTATAAAGTTTGGCGAAATATGACTTTGGCTGGGTGTCAATTATCCTGTACCTCCACTTGTTATTAGTAAATAGCTACTAAGTCTCAGTTTAAACTACATTCATTATCTTTTAAAACTCCAAAATTAAGTTTGGAACTACCTACCATTGTTTAGCAACACTTACAATGAAAACACATCAAAATCGCTTACACTTTGCATTAAAAATTTTGTTTAAACCTCTGGACTAAACACTGATAACTATATGAAATGTAAAAGATTACATTAAAACTGGATTATTCTCAGATAATTGTTCCAAAGTACATGAAAGCAAAAGAAGCTCAAAAGCCCGAGATGGTATCGACGGCATCACTCAAGAGAATTGCCTCGTTCACTTGCACATTGCTGAAGCGAAATTCATATGACTTTTATCCGCTTGTTCAACTGTGCATCAAAGCTAAGCACGCTCCACCGCCCGAGATGGTATCGACGGCATCACTCAAGAGAATTGCCTCGTTCACTAGCAGATTGCTGAAGCGAAATTCATATGACTTTTCTCCGTTTGTTCAACTGTGCATCAAAGCTAAGCACGCTCCACCGCCCGAGATGGTATCGACGGCATCACTCAAGAGAATTGCCTCGTTCACTTGCAGATTGCTGAAGCGAAATTCATATGACTTTCTCCGCTTGTTCAACTGTGCATCAAAGCTAAGCACGCTCCACCGCCCGAGATGATATCGACGGTATCACTCAAGAGAATTGCCTCGTTCACTTGCAGATTGCTGAAGCGAAATTCATATGACATTTCTCCGCTTGTTCAACTGTGCATCAAAGCTAAGCACGCTCCACCGCCCGAGGTGGTATCGACGGCATCACTCAAGAGAATTGCCTCGTTCACTTGCAGATGGCTGAAGCGAAATTCATATGACTTTTCTCCGCTTGTTAAACTGTGCATCAAAGCTAAGCACGCTCCACCGCCCGAGGTGGTATCGACGGCATCACTCAAGAGAATTGCCTCGTTCACTTGCAGATTGCTGAAGCGAAATTCATATGACTTTTCTCCGCTTGTTCAACTGTGCATCAAAGCTAAGCACGCTCCACCGCCCGAGGTGGTATCGACGGCATCACTCAAGAGAATTGCCTCGTTCACTTGCAGATTGCTGAAGCGAAATTCATATGACTTTTCTCCGCTTCTTAAATTGTGCATCAAAGCTAAGCACGCTCCACCGCCCGAGATGGTATCGACGGCATCACTCAAGAGAATTGCCTCGTTCACTTGCAGATTGCTGAAGCGAAATTCATATGACTTTTCTCCGCTTGTTAAACTGTGAATCAAAGCTAAACACGCTTCACCGCCCGAGATGGTATCAACGATATCGCTCAAAAGAATTGTCTCGTTCACTTGCAGATTGCAATTCATGAATTTTCGGTGAGATTCACATGAATCTTCTGTAGTTGGTCAACTGTGCATAAAATGAATCACGCGTTAAGGTTGGGACACACATAACCGCACCGTGCCCGACACGTGAGTCGGCCGATTGTCGGTGCGGGCTCGGCTCGGTTACCGTGAGGCCACACATGTCCGTATGCAGTCCGAGCGCAACAATCTCACTGTTTGTACTAGAGCATGTTTCTTTTGAATTCAAAGTGACAGATACTTAAAAAATATTTGGAAGATTAAGTATTGCTTGAGAAAATTGTTAATTTCATTGTTGTTATGTTTATTAATAGCTGTGGTGAATGATACATTGCAATGCTACAGTAAAGCTTTGTACAATCAGCTATTGTGTAAAATTTGTAAATAATATCATTATCTTGGTTATATGTTTAATGTATAATGTATAATTCTTGTTCATTGTGTTTCATTGCAGTGAATTTCGGTCAAATACACTATAAACAGTGTATTTGGTGTCTTTTGTATTAAACCCAAGAGCTATAGTGTGATGCCAGAGAGTTTGCCATGTTGCAAGCCCGTTTATAATAATTTGTAAAATATATACTGGAGAACATACAAAAAACAAATTTTACAAAATTATTTCTTTTATAGCTCCGGACAAATAATTTATTGCCAGAATTAGTCAAAAATAGTAGAAACATAAATATATTTTCTAAAAAAATTAGAGTATGGTTGATTGGTCAAAATGATATTGAGTATATGTTTAAGATAATAAATTAGTGTATGATTAGTCTTGTCTGCTAAGTTATAATATAATATTTAAAGTTAGAACATTATAAAATAATTATTTATAATATAATATTTAATGCTACATGTGTAAAGCCTAATATTTGAATTGTAAATCATGCATAAATCCTTTTTGTTTAATACAGCACAATAGTTATACTAAATTTAAACCTTGAAACGTAATAGTACATTATTTACTACATAAGTTACAATAACTAATTTTTATCATTTCATTCTTGCTCGATTCCGCTATTTTTATTTTTTACCCTTTTTGTATATAATATCTCCAACACAGGAACAGCCTCTTATGGGTACCTAAATTTCCCTTATTTTGTAAATCTATTGGCCTAATTATTAGGTTTAAGAAAAGAAAGAAAATCTAAAAGGATGTAACCTACTTTTTATATTTTATTACTCTAAGTACATAAATTAGAAATTAAGTAAGTAGAAAACATTTTTTTTATTTTTTATTTACTGCTATTGTAAATACGTTATGTCATAGTCTTATTTATTACTAAGCACTGGCAATAATATTTATTTGTAATATTCAGTTTGTTATTATGGGGAAATAAATGATTTAGTATTATTATTATTTATTTTAACATGGGTTTTTCTTGTTTGAAAATCTTATTGTAAAAAAAATATTTTTATTTTTATTTTATTGAAGTGAAAAGAATAATAAAGTAAAATAATAAAAGTAAAAATGTCATAGAGACATTCTAAATATGACTCTTACAAAATACCGGAATAAATTTATCAAGTAACTTCAAAACATCAAAGAAAAATAGATTTTTGCTCAAGTAATTACATGCTTGTTATTTTTTAATTAATGAAAAATGTTTATAGACTTTTTAATAGTTTGAATTTAGTTGTTTAAAATCACTTAATGTACAACATGGTTTTCAAAATTTGTTGTAATAAGAAAATATGCACAATAAGAAAATATGACTAGTTTTTACTCTAATGTAAGAAAATGTAATAGCCTACTTTTATCAAATAAATATGATTTTGTACGCGAACACAGGATGTAGAGTTAAGGTTTGGGACACACATAACCGCACCGTGCCCGACACGTGAGTCGGCCGACTGTCGGTGCGGGCTCGGCTCGTTTACCGTGAGGCCACACATGTCCGTATGCAGTCCGAGCGCAGCAATCTCAGTGTTTGTACTAGAGCATGTTTTCTTTTTGAATTCGAGAAGTGACAGATACTTAAAAAATATTCGGAAGATTAAGTATTGCTTGAGAAAATTGTTAATTTCATTGTTGTTGTTTTTATTAATCGCTGTGGTCAATGAAACATTGCAATGTTACAGTAAAGCTTTGTACAATCAGCTAGTATATGTAAAATTTGTAAATATTATTATCCTGGTTTATATTTTTTATCCCTATAATTCTTGTTCATTGTGTTTTCATTGCAATAAATTTCGGTCAAATACACTATAAACAGTATATTTGGTATTTTTTGTTTTAAACCCCAAAAGCTATAGTGTGATGCCAAAGAGTTTGCCATGTTGCAAGCCCGTTCATAATAATTTGTAAAACATTAGTAAATATTTGTAAAAATATATACTGGAGAAACATACAAAAAAACAGACATTTTACAAAATTTTTCTTTTATAGCTCCAAAGACATATAATTTATGGCCAGAATTAGTCAAATATAGTAGAAAACATAAATATATTTTCTAAAAAAATTAGAGTATGGTTGATCGGTCCAAATGATATTGAGTTATATGTTTAAGATAATAAAATTACTGTATGGTTAGTCTTGTCTGCTAAGTTATAATAATATTTAAATAGACACGTTAGAAGCATTATAAAATAATTACTTATAAAATAATATTTAATGTTACATGTATAAAGCCTGATATTTTTAATTGTAAATCATGCATAAATCCTTTGTATTTACTACAGCACAATAGTTATATTAAATTTAAACTTTTAAACGTAATATTACATTATTTACTATATAAGCTACATTTTTATCATTTTATTCTTGCTCGATTCCGCTATTTTTTATTTTTTTGTATGTAGTATCCCCAACCAGGCACAGCCTCTTATGGGGTACCTAAATTTCCCGTATTTTGTAAATCTATTGGCCTAATTATTAGTTTAAAAAAGAAAAAGAAAGAAAAATCTAAAAGGATATAACCTACTTTTTATATTTTATTACTCTAAGTAACATAAAATTAGAAATAAAGTAAAGTAGAAAATTGTATTGTATTTGTTATTTACTGCTATTGGAAATACGTTATGTCATAGTATTATTTATTATTAAGCATTGGCAATATAATATTTTATTTGTAATATTCAGTTTGTTATTATGGGTAAATAAATTATTTATTATTATTATTTATTTTTAAACATGGGTTTTTTCTTGCTTGAAAAATCTTATTGTAAATAAAATATTTTTATTTTTACTTTATTAAAGTGAAAAGAATAAAAAAAATAAAAATGTCAAAGAAACATTCTAAATATAACCCTTACAAAATACCGGAATAAATTTATAAAGTAACTTCAATACATCAATGAAAAAATAGATTTTTTGCGCAAATAATTACATGCTTGTCATTTTTTAGTTAATAAAAAAAAATGTTTTATAGATTTTTCATAATTCGAATTTAGTTGTATAAAATCACTTACCATGTAACATTACCATGTACATCATGGTTTTCAAATTTGTTGTAATAAGAAAATATGCACAATAAGATAATATGACTAGTTTACTCTAAGGTAAGAAAATGTAATACTTTAATCAATAAATATGATTTTGTACACGAACACAGGATGTAGAGTTAGTAGGCTATACTAAAATAATTCAATAAAATAGAACTTGTAGACTACTTAAATAGTTTTAAAAAGAAGAACGCAACAGTAAGCAACATAATATGATGCCACTCGTAGACCGCACCGTGCCCGTCAAAATTCAAACTCCACATATCGGTGACGGTGCGGGCACGGTGCGGCCACGACGGTCTGGTGTCGGTGCGGACATGTGTGGACTTGCAGGTTGAATACTGCGCTGCAATTCTTTCACCGTATGACGGCCAACAATCGGCTGACTCACGTGTCGGGCGCGGTGCGGATATGTGTGTCCCAACCTTTAGTAGGCTATACTAAATAATTCAATAAAATAGAACGTGTAGACTACATAAATAGTTTTAAAAAGAAGAACGCAACAGTAAACAACATATGATGCCGCTCGTAGACCGCACCGTGCCCGTCAAAATTCAAACTCCACATATCGGTGACGGTGCGGGCACGGTGCGGCCACGACGGTCTGGTGTCGGTGCGGACAAGTATGGACTTGCAGGTTGAAAACTGCGCTGCAATTCTTTCACCGTATGACGGCCAGCATACGGCCGACTGACGTGTCGGGCGCGGTGCGGTTATGTGTGTCCCAACGTTTAGGCGTAGGTATCGGCGGCAGCACTGACGGGTATTAGATCGTTCACTCGTAGATTGATGATGTGAGTTTCGCATTACTTTTCACTGCTTGTTCACCTGTGCATTAAAGCGAAACATGTTTCAACATCCGAGATTGTTTTGGCACAGTTATTGCCTCTTTCTCTCGCAGAATGCCGATTTGAGATTCACGTATACACTTTGGCAAATATCAACTCGTAACAAGTAATAAGTGGTCCACTTGTTCTCATATGCTCCATCCATTTCAAGTGAGTTTGCCTAAACATCAACACTGTCACAAATCCTTTATACTTGAATCATAATAAATTCATTTCATCAAATAATCTTATAACATTAAATTAAATACTCGTCTAAATTAATCTCTTTTTTGACAATATCAGTATTCTCAGATCGGTATTTATTTTCCTGGCAGGGCAAAGAAACAAACTCAACTATATATCTGCGGCTGGAAATACAATACTATGGATAAAAGTAAATGCTCAAAGAAATCCATATATATTCTTCATCAATGAAACAAAGGTAACGCATCCTTGGCGATTTAACTATAATTATGAAATAAATATATCCATTAAAAGGACTTATACTTTCGCAAAGACGCAAAGAAGATAATATCAGAAATTTTGCTTATCTATGTACACAGTCATAGAATGTACCTAAAATATGTCTACCGTAAATTACTCGGAAGTGCATTATCTTTCAAGCTAATTTACTTAGGAGTCCTTCTTACTGGCCTCCCACTGTTCTAGTTTTACAGAAATCGTTTTCCGTTTCCCATTAAATGTCACGGGATTTGTATACAAATAAACTCGAGATTCATTGCTCTTCATGAACACTGTTTCAATCTCCGTCTTCGGCGTCCCAAAAAGCTGTTCTTAAACCTAAATCTTGAATTAAGTAGGAAATTGAAGTATTTTTCAGTGATTATAACTTATCATTGCAAAATTATATTTAAAAATAATATGTCAATAGTATTACAAACCATTTCCTGAGCGTAAAGCCATAAATTTTAATTTAAATTTTTATTTGATGCTATAAAATTTTAGTTCTTAAAATAAACTTTGAATTTTAGTTTTAACACAACACTTGCAACTTAACTTTTTTAATTAAATAAAATTTACAAACAATTCTTTAAGTAACTTCAACGCTACTTACGTTTATAGTTTATTCATGTCATTTTTTCCAGGTCATCCTATAAAATAAAAAATATAAGAATGTTAGACATTAAAACAATTAAACAGAAATAGTAGGTCATATAGCTTAATTTATCTCTAAACCGGTACATGTTCTGTTTTGCAGTAGCCAATTCCCCATATGCGTTCAGTATTGACTCCTTGAACTTAGAGTCACATTGTATGAGGAAATCGTAAAATGTTGGCGATTTTGAAGCTGAAAATGAACTCGTTACATAGTTTCAACATCAAAGACACCTATACTCCAAAATGAAGCGTAATCTAGGTTCAGAGCTACACTCATTGCCTCCTCGGTTATACTATAACGTAGTTTCATAGAATGTCCATACTCTGGAGTAACTGCAGAAGCTGTAAAAGAGAAAGGAGATTCTATGTACTGATACCGCAGTTGATGAACCAAAACTACAATTCTTCTACATGTTGTTAATACTACATGATTAATATCGTAGGCATGACACGAGTTTGAGTAAAGTTCAATATATTAAGTTTTTAACTTTGTGGGTTTATAATATTAATTATTTTTAAAACACTTCCAAGTTTGACAGATTCTTAATGTTCTATTTCAAATAAAGAGTTTAATATTGAACAAAAGTATTAAAGTATCTAATGTATTAATATTAGTTAAAAATTTTCCTCAATACGTAAAATAAATAGGAAGTAACTTCATTTTTTATTAACGATGTTTAAGCAAATAAATATTAATGAACTGTTGTTAATCTTGAATTTATAAATATCACGCCCTGTTTGATTGTTTTCACAACTGAGTTAATCTCTTCTGAGACGTGTATGTATTTGAGACAGGTTCTTAAATCAAGGTTAATGAAACTGGTCTTAATTTGGGTCGTTTTTGCAATTGAAATAATATTAAATCTCTTATGTAACGTGTATGTATTGACATAATTATTACTTTTTTAATGAAGATCAACGAAACTGTTACCAGAATCTGTAGTTACTTCGACTTGTCGGATTGTTTCCTCAACTGAAATGATATTAATCTCTTCTGTGACGTGTACGTATTTGAAGTGCGTTTAACTTATTGTCAAGATTAATGAAGTGTTCTCGGAATTTGTAGTTATTACGATGTTCCAGGTTCTTACAGCTGAATTATTATTAAAACCTCTTTTGTGACGCGTATGTATTTTAGACATAATTAACATCTAAAGAGTACAGATATAGGTCCGTTACTTCAACTAAAGAAATACAATAAAATTATTAAATATAAAATGGGTTAATAATATGTACATAGTTTAATACCGTTCCTGCATTAATTAATTTTAATTGGGAAATGTTAAAGGATTATTGGTTGATTATAGCAAATCGCGCGCAGTAATGACTTTACAAAATCATCTCCAAACGTAGAGAAGGAATTTGAGATCTCATTAGTGAACAACCAGCAGCCCGCATCCAATCTTAACCACACAATAAGTCTTTGTCCCTTTGTCAATAATTAAGATACCATTTTTTCTCCTTAAATGTGTATGGTCACTAAATTAATTTTCTGAAACTCTTTATTTCGCCATCCTTATTCACATAATTAAAGTTTAAAGTACAACAGAATACGCGTTACACATAATATTGTATCGAACTATAAAAATACCTTTATTTAGTTAGTAAAAAAACAATTAACTTGTATTTAATATTTGCTACATTTTAAGTAAAATTTTATATTCCTAAAAACTCATCAACTAGCTTGAAATATTTATTTATTTATCAATATACCGGGCAACGCACCATTTTACAAAAAAACAAAAACAAAAACATCCAAACAATAAATATATTCAGGTGTTAATGACAAAATATTAAACATAGACGAATATATTACAACATACATCATCAAGGGATATATATAGTAACGGTATATTATGCCAGCATACCTAATTGAAAATATTAATAACAAGTTATTGATAATAGATCCAGTTGAAAAAAAAAATTTACTACTCTAATATAAGCAAAACTAAATTGATAGCTAGGTTAAACTTCAATCAAAAACATATTTATATGTATAAGAGGAAAACGCAAAGATAATACTCTACAACAACAATTATAAATTAAATTATAAATATTAACCCTTAACAACAACAATATAAATATAAACTTACATGGTAAACTAAATATTACGAAAGAAAACAGCCCAGGCGTAATTGAATATGAATTAAGCTATAATAACGGAACTAAATGTAAACAATATAACATTATTATAAATATAACAATAAAAAACATTCAGCTCAAGGGAAATGCCGTGCTATGATAAGAATAAAAAATATTACTATAAAAAGTCCCATAATAGTGACAAGACAGGAACATTCTTCTTAAAGACAGACATCCATGTATGACGAAATAAGTTAAAAAGAAATACTCTCCAATGACCTATACTTGGTACATACAAGTAACTTGGGTGTAAAAAATACAAGTATGAGAACTCTCGCGATATACATTTCGTTCTTCAGTTAGTCCGCTAAGCTGTGTTATAGGTAATCTTATACATTATTAAAACAAATATTTACGTCCAATTTTTGGTCAGTGAGAGTTAAGCAGGTGTAGTGTTATTCTATTTATAAACACACACACACACCAACACATACGTATAAAAGGTAAAATCAGAGATCATAGTGAACAATACGTCTGTGTTATTAATATCCAAACTGAGGATCAGTGGTTATCTTTTCATGGTAAAAGGAAGCAGACAAATATAAATGGGCATCTGGTAGGACAACCTTTGTCTACAACTGGTTTATAAAAACATAAATCATGCACCAAATAAACAGTGTTATAACTAAATAATTACTGTGGTAAAATATTTTGGAAGCGATAGAACAGAGGAGGAAATGGCCAATACTCTTTGTGAAAGGTTTTGCAGTAGGTTTGAATTCTGTAATTCACAACTGTCTCAAATTATTTTGGAAATCTCACCAACACTTAATGAATGCAATGATTCTTATTTTTATAGAAAAAACAATTAATAGGCCTACTGATTTTAATGTAAAAAAGGAACTGAAATTGGTAATATTAGAATAATATATGTGAAACAATGGAGAATATTTTGGGTAGGATAGTAGAAAAATTAATAAATGCATCTGTACAGCAATGTATAACACTACAAATGTTTAAAACAGAAATTGAGAGGCTGGTTTTAAAGTTGGAAAGCCATGATGATTATTTTAATCATTGACGAATTCAATAATTTTTGTATCTGTAAGATAAGATATTGAATATATATGTGGAAAATAATTTAGCAAAACACAATCGTTTGCATTTCAGACGGGCAGAGTTTGCAATGAATTGTTTGACTGATTTTCAGATTACATTAGTGTTGGAATGAGCAATTTACAACAGTTGTTTGTAATATTTATTGACATTTCAAAGGCATCTGACATTTTGAGGCATAGCAAGATTGAGTTTGCTTCGGAAATCAGGTAACAGAGGTGCAGTAAAGAGATGGTTTATGGAACATGTAAAAATATAAAAATGACTATAAAGATACAGAGTAGTTATACTAAGCCTGGCCCAATTATTTATATTTTATGTGTAAAGGTGATGCCTGGAATATTAAAATATTTCAGACATTTTGTCTATGCAGATGGCACAGTAATACAAATTTCAGAAAAAAACATAGATAATGCATGCACAAAATTTAATATTGTTTTTTTAATGTAACAAAATGGGGGAATAATAATGGAATCTGTATAAATGACAAACAAACCCAAGATTATGCACAACCATTCACCTACATATCAATGCTTACAAACACTAATAACAAATCACTAATATGAATGTTGGCAATCTGAACAAGTGCAGCAAAGTAAGGCATGGCAATGCGCCACCGCCAACTACTCCTGGTATTCAGAGATTTTCGATAATCCAAACTCGACTCCGTGACCAAGAAATATAATATTAAATTAATAAACCAATTCTGTGGTATCCCAAAGAATTTGTGGCTGAGAATATTCAAGAGATGGTGTACTTTCAAGATCCATACAAACACCCGTATAGCTTAATAAAATACTGAATGACTTGAAAAAGTGTGGGAAGCCAATCCTTCGTCTAAAATATTAGAAAGCTTGTACAAAGAAAATTTTGCTCTCGTATTTAAGGTGTAAAAATAACAGTAATTTTAATCTCCTGAATGCTTTTACAATTTTAACACAGTAACTGCACTAGATGTGTCTATACTAACTGGTACCCAATAAGAGATGACATGGCAGAACCAACTGTTGGTATTCTCAGAACCTCGTAATGGAATCCGGTCGGACAAAACTTAAACTAATAAATGCTATTTTAATCATGGTTGTTGATTTTTGCTGTTTCTTCTATTTCATGATTTTATGCTATGTTCTCAAAATAGTGAGTAAATGTTTTATCTGCCTTACAGTACCTTTAAATGCAATTTAATCTGTAGAGGTTTTGTATAACAATTCAAATTTTAATTATATAGTAAATTGAATAGAGTAACATTTAGAGACCACTAGTTTTCCACCATTCTTTTTTTTTGTAATACCTTTAAAAATGGGGAGGCATATGCTAGGGGTTAAAAATCACTTTTGATCATATAAACATCCTCCAAAATAAATCAATCCATCTTGATACAAACGAAAGTAAATAAGGGTGAAGGGGACTGTTAAGACATCCAGTATGTGGGATATTTACAGTATACTAAGCAACCGCCTTAGTTCTCATTACAGTGATGTCTGAAACAGTTTTATAAAGCATAATCGTCATACTCAGCTTTTATTCGCTCTGATATTATTCCAAAAAGTACTTTCATAACTAGTAATTTATCCTTGTATTTACAGAAGACAGGTCGACCCTGTCTTGTTTGTCTACAAGTTGCATGCAACATGGACAAACCTGACTTCTGTAATTTTTACGCATAATAAACAACAATTCCATAAGTATATAAAACATGAAATGTTTATAATAAGTATATTCATTTATTAAAACATTGAATATACTCGTACTAAGTAAAACTGTTTAGCATAACACCAGCGTAGTTTGAACGCATTAGTACTGTGTGGTGCTTAATATAAAACTAGAATTAGTGGAAAGATAGCATTAAAATACGTAGTAAAATTGTAAAACTTAAATTCGCTGTTTGATAATTTGTTCGCTTTTGAGCCATGTTTCCACTTGAGATCCCAGGGAAAGCTTAGTGGTGTTATTTACGGGTTCACGCTCCATTTAGCTGAGGCAGTATTTCAAGCCTCTCTGAGGCGTAACTTTCACTCTGCATGAGCAGAAATTCTACCTATGTGAGCAGTAACCACCAATACGATAAATTTCATATAATTATATGAATTTCAAATAAATGTTGTTTATTTGAAATTTGCACTAAATTGTGCAAATTTAGTGCCGTTGCTTTATATTTATGGAATATTAATTATTAATTTAACAGGCATTATTATATTTTACAAAGTATATAAATCTCTTTAGTAATACTACTTTATTTTTGTAATTTTTTATATATCCTTAAAGTAAAATAAAATTATGTATTTAATTTTAAAGCAAGTACTCCAATAATAGAATTTTTATTTCTGTAAGGCCTTTTGCTTTGAATGAAAACATTATCAGACCCACAACTGAAAATAAATTTTAACCAGAGAACGGAAGGTAGCACTAAAAAAAGTTGTATTATTGAAGTGTTTTCAATTAGTTAAAGAATTCAAAAAATAAAAGAGCATCTCCAGTGATATAAAGTTTTCTATGGGAGGAATGCTGTAACATAATAATTTAAATTTCAACTATTACTGAGGGGCATTATAAGCAAAACCATACTTTAAAATATAAAGCTATACTCAGTGGGAACATAACACTCTAATATAGCTCTTTTCTATTATTTTATAGTGCAAAGCCTTAAAAAGTAATTTTCCCTGACTAAAAATCACTCATTACAATCGCAGCTTTATTTAAAAACATTTAAAAGCATGATTATAAGAGCACATCGAGCTGAATGTTGTTCTTGGTATTGCAGCACTCATTATAGATTTTTACTTTAGATTTTTGTCAATAGACACAGTTTAAACCAAAATGTCCTCTGCTACGAGGAAATTTAATTATTTGTCAGACTGTCTTTAGGGAGCAAGAATAGTAATCTCATCATCTTATACACAGCAATGAATTTAGTATACGCAAAAATCATTTAAATAAAAATTAGTCACCATTTTTCTTAATCTCTTAACTTTGAACTATTAAAACTGAAAGAATGAACCCAATTTTATTTCTCAGTCTTATCCAACCAGTTAAAAGTTAATTTAGTTTTCTAGTCAACAAAGCATCGAGATATTGCTGCACAATTACATACTAAAACTAATTTGGCCTCACTGTTCAAAACTATCACAATGTCACCCTAAACTGTGAATAATATTCACCCTTCTCTATCATTTGGCTTTATGGTTTTTGGAGGACCCTTGGCTTAAAAGGCTCTTAAAATTTATCGTACTATGCAGATGATATTACGGGTTAAGTAAAATGACCATGCTTTGAATGAAAACAACCAATCCATCAAAATAACTTAATCAAATGTGTTGATCTGTAACTGGAACGTGTCACATAATCAACACATAATCAAACCTGTCGCCTGTTAATGAAACCTTTGTTTTCGAAAGGCCTCGTGAAAAAAAATAATTTGGAAAAGTATTGTTTTCATTAACATTTACAAATTTTTGAAGAATGTTCTAGTAGGCTCCAAGTGTCTTCACTTATGTAAACTATTGTGTAAACTAGTCTTCAATTATGTAATATTCAATTATGCTTAGAAATTGGATTTAGTTTATCAGAAAATGGCGGAAGAGGCTGAGCAATTTCTAAAAGAAGACATTTTCATTGTATGAATTAATTGTGCAATTTATCTACACAAATACGATCCATTACTTCAGTAACGGTTCGTTAGAAACTTACTACTTCTGGTATGTGAAGTCAAAAACTCCGTCTCGTAGACATCTGGTCAGTTCTCACGGTCTACTACTGAGTGTTGTGTACAAGTTAGATACGAACTTACAGTTGGATTGTTCTTTACAACTTTCTACGACTTGGAGTAGTGTCCAAAGCATTACTTTTATACGCAATATCTACTACCAGTTTCGTACATATGAAGCAATTCGCGTAGTATTCTGGTCAGTTTTAATTATCTACTGCTCAGTTTTGTGTATAAGTTGGTTTGTTGTTCAAACCTTTATATGACTTGGAGTCGTGTCCAAAGCACTACTTTTATACGCAATATCTGCTACCAGTTTCGTACATATGAAGCAATTCGCGTAGTCATCTGGTCAGTTTTCATTATCTACTGCTCAGTTATGTGTATAAGTTGGTTTTGAATTTACAGTTGGATTGTTCTTTACAACTTTCTACGACTTGGAGTCGTGTCCAAAGCATTACTTTTATACGCAATATCTGCTACCGGTTTTGTACATATGAAGCAATTCGCGTAGTCATCTGGTCAGTTTTCATTATCTACTGCTCAGTTTTGTGTATAAGTTGGTTTCGAATTTACAGTTGGTTAGTTGTTTAAAACTTTATATGACTTGGAGTCATGTCCATAGCATTACGTTTATACACAGTGTCTGCTACCAGTTCCTTAGACATGAAGCACTTACAGTAGACATCTGGCCAATTCTCACGGTCTACTACTGAGTGCTGTGTACAAGTTGGTTACGAACTTACAGTTGGATTATTGTTCAAAACTTTATATGACTTGGAGTCATGTCCATAGCATTACGTTTATACACAGTGTCTGCTACAAGTTCCTTAAACATGAAGCATTTCGCTTAGACATTTGGCCTGTTCCCACGGTCTACTACTAAGAGTTGTGTAAAAGCTGGTTAAAAACTTACAATTTGATTGTTGTTTACTAATCTCTACTCCAAGTGTGCATAGCACTTATCTTATATACAGTGCCTCTAACCAGTACTCTCTAAATTAATGTGATCCTTTCTATTTATCTTACCCTTAAAAACTCCATATTAATTATATATCGATACGGAGTATGTTGTATATTTGTTATTATACAGTATATAATACATTTATGTTTTCCTTCATCGCCTTACGCTGCATCATTAGTGTCCTATGTAACACTACATAGATTCCAAGATCACTTATATCTTTTTAGGCATAAAATACTGGTAGAAACCATAATTATCGTATTCTATGTTTGCACGTTACAAGATGACTTAAAACAGTTGTAACACTAAGTATTATAAAGGAAACAGGATTTTTCCGGACATTTGCCATCGTTCAGTGAAACAAGAAAACAGTAACACTACGTTTCGAGATCTGCAATCTGATCTCTTCTTCAGGTAAAGAACTAACCTAAAGAACTAACTCAATGCAATTATTTTGAGTTAAAGGGTAAAATTTACCGTCAAGATGAGGGGATGGCAATGGGTTCTCCACTGTCTCCTATTTTTGCCAATATCTTTATGGAGGAATTCGAGCGAAAAGCTTTGGCTTCAGCTCAGTTCAAACCGAAGATTTGGTGGAGGTATGTGGATGATACCTTTGTTATTTTTTCTCATGGAGACATTGAATTAAATAATTTTTTGAAACACATTAATAGTATTTCTCCTTCCATCTGCCTCACAATGGAAGTGGACGTCCAAAACAAGCTTCCCTTTTTGGATGTGTGTGTATTAAGAGATAGGGATGTCCTTAAGACAACTGTTTTTCGAAAGATAACACACACAGGAAAATATTTAAATTATCAATCCAACCATCAAAAATCTGTCAAAGAAGGAGTAGCCTACTCGTTGTTTGATAGAGCAAAGAGCTTGTGCTCAGATAAAGATGGACTAAAAGAAGAATTTAAGAAAATTGAATCGGATCTCAGAAGCAATAGATACCCTCAATTAGTATTGTATTTCCGCCATCTTGTTTTAGCCAGCCGTCACGATTACCATTGGCTAGTCCTTATGGTCAGTCGTAGGTGGTTAGTAGACGAGTGAAGACGTATTGTGACCTGTATTCCGTAGTTTAGTTAATGATTAGTGTTTTGTGTAGTTTTGTATTAAGTGCATGTCTTTAGTGTTAGTGAAGTTGACATACAACATGTAGGTTGTGATTCCTGACTTAGGAGTGCCACAACGCTTTAGTAAGATTTGTTTATTTTAACCTAGTTTGTAATTATGTTTTAGGTTAGTTCTTTACCTGAAGAAGAGATCAGATTGCAGATCTCGAAACGTAGTGTTACTGTTTTCTTGTTTCACTGAACGATGGCAAATGTCCGGAAAAATCCTGTTTCCTTCACAATCCTTCCATCGTCAAAAATAACCTTCAAACTAAGTATTATACTCGAGTGCGCACGACAACGACCCTTGCATACTGTAGGAAGTTGTGGAGATACGTTATTATGAAATATATCTTAAACTAGACGCCATCGTTCTTCGGTGGAAAATAATAGGCTTTGAGGGAAGCATATTTGTAGAGAAGCTAGAAAAATTGTATTGTTCCCTGTCGGTCTATCTGTCCGCATGATATTTACAATTTGCAATAAAACCTTAGGCTTCTTATACTTACACTTTTCGACAATTATTAAGCTTTAAAGTTGACAGTCATTTAAAATTTGGGAAAAGTGTAGTTATGTTAAATTTTTTATTCGTGTTTCATTTTTTAAGTTTCAAAAACCAATTATAACAACATTTTACTACTTCGCATTGTTTCTAAGAGAACCATTGCTCATTATCAAATAGTACACTGCTACTTTAGAAACTGCCAAATCTAGGGTTCGGGGGGCAGAGAGAGGGAGAGAGATATATAAACAGATGGGACATGAGAAATGGTTCTAGGTACTTAAGGTGGAGATGGAATGGGCCAGCGGGCTTCTTATCGCAGAAAAAAGGAAACGATGATGCTCATGCGATCTAGCGGTCAGAATTTGCTATACTGTAGCAACCTCAACCTTAAGTGAGATACGTGACACTTGGTGTTGCGATATATATATATATATATATATATATATAATATATATATATATATATATATATATATATATATATAATACGCAAGGTCCATTTTTATTTTCAACCTCAGATCGCGCGCCTTGATGGCTGGTCACGTGGCAGGTTTGCAATCTAGGCTGTGGTTGGTCGCGCAAATTCCCTGTTACATATGTCACTGCCGAGTTCAAGTAGCTAATTTGCGCTCAGCTGTAGTCGCACAAACATGGTTACCATGGCTATTGATTCTTCCTTATTGAGTGTTATTCGTTTCCTGCAAGCGTACGAAATATTGCAGCAAAAACTGTACCGTGATTACGGAGAAAACACCATGAATGATGGTGTTGTACGTGAGTGATATAGAATGCCAAAGATGTTGACTGACAACTACAAAAATTACTTTTAGGTTGAAGCAGATGTCTGGTTTATTTTTCATCGCATTTACAGGGAATGGTCTCTCATAATTTTCATAAACAAAATAACATAGTTTATAAGCTTTAAGGCAGAGGAGCAAACATGTATTACGAATAAAAATAACACTTAATTTATCCCTATCGGTAAAAATCATATACAATCTTATTCAAATCGTAGATTTTTGGAAATAGATTTAAAATTTTTTATTATTTATAAACTTACCACTCGTTAAAAATTTAATATTTTATTTTAAATCTTTCCCCAAGTTAATTTTCCAGAAACATGCAAATGGCCAAAATACCCTTATTTTTTAACAATACATCGTATGTAATGTTTGGAAAAGGAAAAGAATGCTCGCCCGGCAAGTGAGAGACCCGGTTCGAGTCTTGGCGGAGCAAATACTTTTTGCAATTCAATGTTTTGCTATTGTCGTTGGAATACTCACTGATACAGAACAATCACCACTTTCTTTGTTTTATAATGTCATGATCACTTATAAAATGAAATAAAACGTTAAGTTACGATGTAAATTCGATTACTAATTGATTTTTAAGTAAATATATATTAAGTCTTAAGAGATGCACAAATAAGTTACACAAATAAAACTAAATGATAATAACATCTATCACAAATTAAACTAATAAACAATTTACTTATTACGATCGTCCACTAACTCGATTCATTAACAACGTGTATTATAATTAGACAGCTACTGTACAATAAATTAATGAAGATTAATTAGTAACAATGCTCGTATAGCATTATCTTTAATACGTTCTTAATGAGTTCAGTTTGAATTCTATATTGTCACAAGGGTTTTTAAACCTGTCAAATAAAAGGCAAAAATCCTCTGCTTTCATTTAAGACTGTCATATAATATTCCTTTATTTAACATATTAGAACACTGTAGCACTGTTTCATACAAGTACAAGTGTAAGCTTTCTACGAGTACGAGGGCTTCCAGGTAAATCATTATTGAAAGTAGTTTTTATTGTATGGCTCAGTCCCCTTGCACCCTGTAGAGTTGAGTAATAATCTAATGGTTTTTGATTTCTAGGAATAATGAGGAACGTCTGTACCGAATTAGCTTAGCTGTACAATTCTTGATGCCCAAAATCTGAGCAGTTGAAGTGATATATTCAGCTGTGATTCAAACAATGTTACGATACCATGACATGAGGCTTTGCTCCCTTGGACCTTATTTGTATATTAAGTGAAATAGATCCATTAATTTGGGTCAATCTATTAAATAACTACGTAAATTTCGGGAAAATGTCTTAAATGACATTCCACTAATTAAATTTACAAGACACTGTCTTTACCTTACATTGTTTTACTTGGACTGAATAATTAACTTATGTTTAACTTACGAGAGTAAAATTTGTGCTAAATGTAGAGAATATCGGGCAAAATAAATGATATTGTAGTGGTTATAAACGGAGATATAATAAACATTTTTTCTTGACTTCTAGCCCTATACTTCAGATCGTTCAGCCAATAAGGTGTAGAACTTTCCGTCGAGCTCCTCATGTAATATTTCCTTGGAGACTATCACTCACCAATTCCTACGTTTTATCTCTTCTCTAATACATTGATTCTGGAACTTACCTTACACAAGTTGAGTCAGTCAGTTGCTAATAATATATGTAAAAGTTCCAAAATCGTCTTCAGCAAACTAACAAATACAAATATTTAACTAACCTTCTTTTTTTGCATGCCTTGAAGGAGTACACACCATAGTCGATAATTGGAACAGTATTTAATAATAGGTACTACAACTGTGGTATCACAATTTTTTATTGCCGTTTTAATTATAGCCTTGACCGTTTGTGAGAGGTTTTCTGATGGGAGCAGTGAAGTGACGAGAGACCTTTTATTCTTGTTCCTTGAATCAGAAATATCCAGTATTCCTGGAAGTATCTGCTCACAGTAAAGAATATTTTATTTTATCTCTTCAATATTAATATCTCAAAGAACATTCTTTTAGAATAAGATCTTGTTTACGACTTGCTTTAAATTACTACTGCTATATTTTGAATGTAGTAAGTTTAGTCTATTACACCACTTACTATGGTACTTAAAGAGAGAGTGAAGTTCTCGATGTACAGCTTCGCTCTCTCTTTGTATAATCATAGCCAGTGTAGGAGAATAAATTCTACAACTAAAACATTTCTATTTAAGAAAATCTCATAAACTACAACTCGTCTGCTTCCTCATGTTTTAAATGTTCGACTATGTTAGTACTATTATAATTGTATTAGGTTATTGAATGTGAGATATATATTTTGCCGAAGACAAACATAGTTACTATATATACCGGAAGTAATATAATTTAACAAATGCTTACAGAGAACTCATAATTATAAGTACTTAAAAGGGTACTAAAACTTATATGGAAAGAATGTAAGGAATGAATTTAGTTTGTTCTCTTTTTGGGTAACTCTGCAAAAAGTAATTTTGTAAAGCTAGTTTTTTTAAATCAGCCTACTTTTATATTATGATGACTTCAAACGTCATAGCTTTCTATATCATGGGTACGTTTATTTCTTTTACAAGCGAGGATAAATTCAGTACACTCATCTTATTAAATTCTTTAATTTTTTCATTTTACGTCATACAAAGATTTCAAAGCATCAAATAACTATAAATTTAAAAATATTCATTTAATATTTATACACTTGTAATAATTTCATCCTGTCCTTGCAATACTCTTTTTCATTTCAAGACTAGTAATAATACAAGGGGATGAGTTATATAACAGAATAAGAGGTAGACAAATATTCAGATAGGCACTGGTAGCTCAACACCGAACAATGTTAATTCACGCATCAGATAAGGCTGAACAAAATACGGTCATTATCGTGCTCACAAGCATACTGTAAAATTTCTAAATCTAACCGAAGGAGAGATGTAAGCTTGGTTTTATCTTTTAAGGTTAAATATTTATTTATACTATTAGAAAAGAAACCTACAATTACATTGACTTGTACATTAGTAAAATAAAATATATGGGTTTAATTGTAATTACTGTCTTAGAGATATGTTACATTCAATTTAATTTTTTTTTTCAAAAGAATTACCTTATCAGCTTAATTTTCCAATATTGATGGAACTGGCCTATCGTCAAACATTGCTGTCACTGCGGGTTCATTCATAGGAATTAAAGAGGTCTGATGAAATTGGAGAATAAGAAAGATGGTCGAGTTCTCCAGAATATTCTAACCGCCTTTAGTTTTCTATAACCGTCTTATCTAATTACATTTTAGTAAAATATTGTTCATTAAGTACCTAATTAAAATTTATAATTAGGAACTTTGTTTTTATGTTTTAATCATAATAAATTTAATCAAATCTTAAAAGGATTTAAGTATTTTATAAGATATAATAAAATTCTGCTCCTTTTGAAGGAATGAACATTATAAGACTGACATACAGAACATTTGTACAACCCCTAAGGAAAAATATTATTTGGCCACCGATTTGATTTGCTCCATTGTCACTCAACCCAATCTCATGGGGATTATATAGTATATAGCTTTATAAGAATGACGTTTCATGCAAAGCTTATAGTATACGAAGTCAGTTATTTGTCAAAACATCGTTTGGAAAGACACGCAGAGAGAATTACAAGTCCGCTCAAGGGATACTCTTCAATAACGTTCAGCAAATTAGGATCATATAAAACAAAAAAAAGGAATTTTTATAATGAAAGTAATTGAAACTCGAAACGTGTAAGCTGTGTCTATGAAAATTGTGTATAAGAGCGGTTTGTTGTAGATGCTACGTGTCTGAGAAGAGATGTGTAGATGTGCAGGTGTAGTTATCTGTTACCATTACTGTTGCCTGTAGAAGACATGTATCTGAGACACGACGAGATGTTAGCAGGGCAGTTGTACTTGTTCGGTGTTAACATTACCGTTGCCTGGGGAACACCTTAATTGGAACTTTAGAGTCTAGATGAGTTGGCTGTTTCTCATTTACAAGTCCTGCAGCAGAATAACACTGTTCCTCTTAACTCTATACTCTGTGTTAGAAGTAATCTATACATATTTTTACGTAACTCAAATGGAATTTGAATCTAATGTTACTATATATATCGTCATACTCTTATATATGTAGTCCTAGAGGGAGTATTTGTTGGAAAGTAAATGTCAATGTGGAATTTTTTAATGGAATTCAATATTTTCAATAGTGATGATTAAATGTTTTAGTAAAAGTCAAACTTTGTGCATTCTGGTATATATATAAATTATATATATATATATATATATATATATATATATATATATATATATATATATATACATGCAGATTGTCCCATAGGTCTTGGCAAAGGTATATCACGCTATTGCTTAGGTCCAGGCAAATAAATTTCACCATACGAGCATGTGTCTCCGATACGCAGTTTACCATATAACTGCCTGTACGTGTTTATTATTAAAACAATTATATCTAAATAATTAATTAATTAATAAAATATTTATTATTAAATTTTTTATAATTTAAAAATTTCCGGATATTATAACTTTTTCATTTGGAATATCTTAAAAAGACGTATTTAACAAAATAATTATAAGAATAATATTTGTATGTGGAATTGTGAAAAGCTTTGCAATGACGATTAAGAATTATATTCATATACGTTATATAGTTGATGCTTTATGTTTTCAAGTTGTCTTCTAATTATAAGCTATTATTAATTGTTATTGTTTTTTTAAGTAGAATCGCAAACAAATGAAACGCCTAATTAATGGCGCTCGTGACTAATTATTAAGTTCCGACAGAGTTTCAGGCAGATAAAGTCGACGCTACTTCATAAAGTCTTAAGAGGCTTTAGTTTGATAAACTTGGAAGACAAACTTGCTATGAACTTTGGTCCCCAAGAGGACGCTTCTTGAGTACGTCAATTTATGGGGCAGTATATTGTGACGTCCGCGCACATCGGCAGTGGAAACTCTAGCACGTTAGAATTAGTTGTATATAACTTTAGGTGTATGAACTTTATATTATAAAATATATTACATTTTTGGGATGGTTTTTACGATAAAAGGAATACTATGGAATTGAATACAATTACCACATTTGGTTTCGCAATGTTTAAAATCTGGAAGCATTGTTACTTTATAATAATCGAAATCAGTATATTTGTAAAATAAAACTGTAATATGATATATTGTAATTATAAGTAGCTTGCTGTCTTTGTGTATCCTTTTATATGTTGTGTAAACAAGAGTGTGTCCAGTTTCGTTATTTTGGAGTTTCCCAAATTTAGAGCTTTAAGAAACGAGATTTTGTGGGTGTTTCTACCAAAAAACAATAACCAAGCTTTAACGCACTGATGTATGGTAATACTATTATGACTGGGCCGAATGTTTGACTGGCTTCTTTATTAAACAAACATAGTCGTAAAATGAATGTTACAACCCAGTTCAACTTCTTTTTAATAATTTGATGATGTCACAGACTTGACTCATGGAGTCATTTTCGTCGTCTGAACAGATATAATAAAGTCGGCGACTATGAAGCTCAAAATGACCTCTACATCGGTTCGACATTAGAGACACCTAGACAACAAGATTCAGAGGTATCCTAATTATTTCATCAGGTCATAACGGAGAGCATTACGATGGTTTAGACTCGATCTCTAACCACGGTGGAGGCTCTAAGTATTCTATACATAACATAGGGTAAGAAGGAACTAAGCCCAACATTCAAATTGAATAAACCCTTTTAACCATTCCTACGTTATTTATAATCCTAATTCCTCATCTTTTAGTCGTTCTTCGTTGTTTCCACGACAGATAAAATAAGCAATCAAAGTTTTCTCAATATAATAAATCATATACCTTCGTATTTCATTCCCTTAAATTAATTAAGACCGTGTTTTTCAATAAGAATTTGATTTACAACAAATGAATAAACATGCATACTAATGTAACATAAATACCATTGTGGAGTACCCAATAGCTTGCAATTTGGAAGCTGTAAAACATAAAGTGGTCTGATTAAGGTATATCTCGATTTAATCTAAAAACAGTCATTTACGAGAATACACGCATTTAACTTTGGAAACTGGGACATACTGTTCATCACGTATTAAACCACACAAATTGAGTGTCGTTAAAGAGGCCCCACTGTGGTAACTAAGAGTTAACTAAGAGTTGGGAGTTGATACCTTTCTGATGTAATATAGCAACAATGGGCATACTCTACATATTGTATAAGTGGAGTTTCACCGCGAACTGCACAGTAAGCATATGGTCTACAATAGGAGGGCTTACATGTAATTAAGAAAATAAACTTAGACAATCATAAAAGCAAGATTGTATCATCCTGTAGTTTAAAAATTTAGGAACTGAAGAATTTGGTTTTCAGTGGGAGGGAATAGATAGATATAGGAAAAGAAAGTAAAGTCATGTATGAAAGAAAGATTATATCATCATCTAGTTTAGTTATCAACAGTATGAGAAGTTTAGGACTGCAGCATGTGAACTTCAATGGGAGAGCATATATAGAGAATAAAAAGCATTGACACGCAAGAAAGCAAGGTTAAATTATCATCTAGTTTAGTTAATAATAGTATGAGACGTTTAGGACTGCAGCAAGTGGACTTCAATGGTAGGGCATACATTTACATAGATATAGAAAAAGAAAGTTGTGACACGCATGATATCCAGATTATATATTGATGTAGTCTAATTATAATAGCATTAGAAGATTAGGACTAAAAAACCTTAAATCCTGTCTCACAGCTTATATTCTTGTCTTATTTATAAATTTTATACCTTCTCTATTATTTTCACGAGTTGAAGTTGAAAGTAGATTTGTAAAACAATTATTGCTAACTATCCTCATTTATAACTTAACAGTATTTTAATTGTAGTTTTGAAAATATTATAAAAAAAAACAAATATTATAATGTTTTTGATTTGTTATGGTATTGTTTCGAAAAAAGAATATTTTTAACTATATCTCAATTATATACAGTTAAATGTAAATTATTTAATATATATTTAGTGGAAGAAACCTTTAATAATAATACACAAAACTGAGATATATAGCTATCAATTAAAAATACTAGATTAAATAAAAAATTATAAAATTGCTCGAGAGAATGATTGTACATACAATTTGTCAGAAGTAAAAGCCTTCATCTTTATGGCACTTACCCACGCCGGAACTGTTTCCGGCAGCAAGAAAAGAAAGAAACGGAAATTCCTTTGACACAAAGACAGTTTACATATGCCATATCAACTGAAGATTGCTCAAAGGGATTAGCATTACTAGTTTTAATTATTATGTAAATTTATATTCTTTGACGGATACCATTTTTTCACGTTCCAGTCTACTGAAATATAAAGAGCATCATTATTTACAAATTATATTTTAATAATTTGAAAATGTTTTGTTGGCTAACTGAATACGAGTACGATACAACATACGTAGGTTAAATAAACTAAACATATGGTTTCGCTGTTATAAAACAAAGTTAAAACACAGAACAGTTGATTGCATTTGACAGGTTTTTTTCAATCAATACCTTCAACTTAGGAGACAAAATATGGCATTGTTCGCTACTTTAAATACCAGAAGGGATTTTCGAAATATGAATAGGCCTATTCTTGGGTGGTAAGAATATCCAAGTAAAACCTTTGTTCAATCGGTGGAATCTAAAGAATCTCTGTTTACGCGTGAAAGCTAAAGAAACATAGACACTTTCGCATTTATAATATTACTAGCAGTTAACAGTGGCTTTACACGTAACTTCGTAGGTTTTGCACCTGTATTAACACTTCTGGTTCGAGTGAATTATATTTGAAATACAATGTTTACTTTAACGTTCTGCCTCAATGAATATATATATATATATATATAATTTCAATAATCATAGAATCGCAAAAAGTACTTGCTCCACCGGGTATATATATATGAAAAATGCATATTTGTGATCATGTTAATTTATTCAAATTTTCGAATGTTTATTCCTTAGTTAGTTTTGCATATTTTCCTGAATAAGAATATATATATATATATATACTACAGGACTTTGTCCAAAATCTACCATCATTCATAAAAAATTCTGATGACTTTTTAGATAAAATTAAAAATGTACCCCAACCTCTTCCTAACGATGCAATATTGGTCACTGTTGATGTCACTTCTTTATACACAAATATAGGACACGATGAAGGAATTGAAGCTGTAACATACTATATTAATCAAAGACAAATTGACACAAAACCTAGTACTTCATTTATTACAAAATTAATCCATTTTGTGCTTACAATGAATTGCTTCCGTTTTCAGGATACATTTTATTTACAACAAAAAGGCACAGCCATGGGAAACTCGTATGGCTCCGTCATATGCCAATCTTTTCATGGGAAAACTAGAAACAGATTTTCTCAACAGTCAAAATTACAAGCCTATATTTTGGAAACGTTTTATTGATGACATTTTCTTTATTTGGACACACGGGAAGAATAATTTAACCAAATTTTAGAACATTTAAACAATTTTAGCAAATTAAAATTCACATTTGAGACGTCTTCAACATCAGTCAAATTTTTAGATATGGAAGTATTTATTGAAAATGGACATTTAAAAAGCAAAATTAACGTAAAACAAACGAATAATTTGGAGTATTTAAACTACGACAGCTGTCATCCAGTCCATATCAAGAGGAATATACCAAAAAGTTTAGCATGCAGATCTCAAAAATTATGTAGTAATACAAATGACTTGGAAAAATACATTGATGATATTATGAACGCATTCTTAAGAAGAGGTTATCCACGAAAATTACTTAAAGATAAACTTAATGTAAAAAAGAAAACACTACATTCTAAATTTGAAAACAGTGATCCAAAATTAATAGTTCAATACCATCCAGGGCTTCACAAAATTAATAATATTCTTAAAATAGCATTTAATACCTTACAAAATTCTAGTTCAACTAATGATATTTTTTAAAACAACTCCTAGAGTAATCTTTAAAAGACCTCCTATTCTTAAAGATATATTGGTCAAACCTAAATTACCAATGACAAACACCAATGAAAAATCAATACCAAAACAAAAAGGATCACATCCGTGGAATAAACCAAGAGGTTTGATTTGTAAAATGTTACCAAATTCTTCAAAATTCACTAGTAGCAAAACACGCAAGACATATCCTATCATCGGCAACTTGTCTTGTGAATCTAAAAAATGTGATTTAACAAATTCAATGTAAAAAATGTCCAGCAGATTATATTGGCTCAACAACAAATACCTTGAGGATAAGAATGACAGGACACCGATTTGATTATAAACACCAAAGATTTAAAGAAAACTGTCGTGACTCATGGTATGAATCACAATGAAACTTTTGAAAATACATATTCAGTCAAACCTATTCGGCAAGTATTGTATGTAGGTTAAATTCAATGTATGTATGTAAATCTGAGGTAAATTCAAACCCAATTTACCTCAGAACATTAGAACAAGCACACCAATTGGTTTTAAAGAGCAAAATTCCACATGGACTCAACATCAGATAACTTAGCTAAAAAACGTCTAAATTTGAAATCAACATATGGAACAATTGTTTAGTTCATGTCATCTTTATTTATTATTATTACTTATTCACTGTTTATTTACTTTCGTTTGTACTGTCTTCTTTTATATTTTTATATTTTATACAATTTTTGCACCTGAAGACGGTTTTCACAGAAATATAGTGCCAATGTTTTAAAAACAATTTGTTTTAATTGTAAAGTAAAATAATATATATATATATATATATATATATATATATATATATATATAATTTATAATATAAATTAGATAGTAACTTTCTCGTTTATATCTGTAACTTAATATTTTAAATCGGTCCTTAATATATTGATGTTTAGTACCTGAATTAGTACTTTAGTTTAATCGCAGAGTCCAGTAAACTTTCATCTAACATAGTTATTTCCGACTGCTTCAATCGTAGCCTTTGAACTCAAATTCTGGCCATGTTATTATTCAGGAATATTTCTAAGTTAGACATAGTACCTACTACTCGCTGAAATCTACAAAAGGCCTATAACGAATGATTATCCCTTATAGACTTTACACAAAATAATGGTAAACAAATTGAAAATTGTTTTAAATTAATTAAGTACATGACTGTGCTGCCATAAAAGAATGTTTACTCAGAAAAAATTAAATAAAAACTTTAAAAAATGCCTTTATTTACAAGCGTTGCTTAGTTACAAACTGGTTTTCAGGACAATTCAAGTCAAATTTTAACATCTAACTCCGTTTTTATGTTATTTTAAAAATAAATAATGGAGAGGGACTTCAGGAAACCATGGAGGTCATTATACAATGTGAGTCCAAAATATGAAAAACTTTTTCGCCCTAACTGAAGCCTCACTCCATGGAAATGAAACTTCCGGTCGTGGCTACACGCTGCGAGACCTCATCCCGATATCGCAGTGTCTCACTGAGGTACTGGGGCTCCCTGAATAGGAGGACTTTGTGAGTCATGCAGTTTGTGAACAGCTTGTAGAAGTCACCCATGCTGACAGCAACACGATACTGTGACACATGATCATTCCCTCTCAGAGAGAACACATACCTCAACGTTACGTTTTTAGACTGTTTGCTCTGAGAGTCATCGGGATACTTTTCCCCATATGCAGGACAACAATAATACGAAACTGGTAATACTAAAGACTGCATGATCTGGAGTTTCATAGGCTCAGGCAACAAACCTCTAAACCGATTATTAAATTCTAAACCTCAGGAAAATTTATTAAATTTAACGGGTTATTTTGATTAATATTTTACAAAATTAGAGACTCAGATGGGGATTGTTCACTACTTTAAAGACGAATGGGTCGTAGCTCGTGTGGATTTTCGAAATAAGGATAGGCATATATTATTCTCAGAGACCGCGTAATGTAATATTTCAGTACAATCGGTTGAATAGTTTACGCATAAAAACTAAATAAAGAAACATGAGCACTTTCGAAATTATAATATTATTAGGATTATAATGAAATACAATTTAATATTTCTATAATACAACGCACACTATAATTTTAAACCGATGGGATAGTTATACCCAACCCTTTAATATTTTTAACTATATTTATTTGTAAAATATATACAGTTTTATAAGGCATTTGAGATATTGATTGATGATAAAAAAGGTAGTTTGAAGACTGAAATGTTGGTTCTTTCTAGAAAAATGTGAACAGCCACGTTACTCTGGGAGAGCCTGAGGCTAGGGTTAATGGTCTGCTATAAACCACCACAGCGCTGCCACTATATTTACTTTCTTTTTGCCTGTTGGCAAATCTTCTGGTCAAAAAAATTACATGGTTACATTACTATATAGCTAAATCTTCAAAGTGCTACTCACATAAAAATACTGTTTTATATGACATAAATTGTTCTATTATTATTTATTAAAAAAACGTTACGTCATAATATTAATTAAAATGAGTACATTTCCTAATTATTTTACAAAATAATTAACATTTAAAGTAACATCATATTATTTTAAACTCTCTTAATAAACTGTATGATGATCCATATCATAACAAATCCTAAATAGAGAACGTGAAAATATTATTTGATATACAAACCTTGTAATTTTTTCTAAAAACTGCTGAAATGTACACCTCTTGGTTATACATCTTGTTATAACCAACAAGATGAATAATTTAAAAAACTAGGTCTAGTCTATTAATAACATTCCAATTCGTTGTATGTAGATTACTATGGTTTCTTATACATGTAACACCTTTCTCAGTATTTTATCAATTTTTGATATTCAAGTTAAAAGTGTTTCAGTAAATTAATTATTAGTAGATACTTTGTAGCTAGCTTCTTGATTTATGCAGATTATGTTACTAAAAAAAGTCCATTGCTACGGTATTGAATACTTCAAAACGTTATTTATATCCAAAAGTAACGTAAATGTTTTAGAATGTTAGTGTTATTTACGCGGACAACAAAAGAATATCTCACTTAAACCCTTACTAGTTTATTTCTTTCATTGTAACATACATAAACACAATTCTGCTCATTTATTAAAATTTCCTTTACAGAAACCTTTTGAACAACCAATTACTCAGGTATAAAAAAATACTAGAAATAATAAAAAAATCTGGGGGGGGGGGGGGGTGGGGGGGGGGGGGGGTGGGGGGGGGGGGGGGTGGGGGGGGGGGGGGGTGGGGGGGGGGGGGGGTGGGGGGGGGGGGGGGTGGGAGTTGACCGACTACAGCAGATTCATATGAATCTCACACCAGCAATCTGCAAGTGAACGAGGCAATTCACTTGAGTGATTACCGTTGATACCATCTCGGGCGGTTGGCGCCAGTTTAGCTCTAATGCACAGTAGAACAAGCAGAGAAAAAGTCATATGAATTTAGCTTCAGCAATCTGCAAGTAAACACAGCAATTCTCTTGAGTTATACCGTTGATACCATCTCGGGCGGGTGGAGCATGTTTAGCTTTGATGCACAGTTGAACAAGCAGAGAAAAGGCAAATGAATATGGTTTCAGCAATCTGCAAGTGAAGGAGGCAATTCTCTTGAGTGATACCGTTGATACCATCTCGGGCGGTGGAGCGAGTTTAGCTTTGATGCACAGTTGAACAAGCAGAGAAAAGTTCATATGAATTTGGCTTCAGCAATCTGCAAGTGAACGAGGCAATTCTCTTGAGTGATACCGTTGATACCATCTCGGGCGGTGGAGCGTGTTTAGCTTTGATGCACAGTTGAACAAGCAGAGAAAAGGCAAATGAATATGGTTTCAGCAATTCTGCAAGTGAAGGAGGCAATTCTTCTTGAGTGATACCGTTGATACCATCTCGGGCGGTGGAGCGAGTTTAGCTTTGATGCACAGTTGAAACAAGCAGAGAAAGGTCATATGAATTTCGCTTCAGCAATCTGCAAGTGAACGAGGCAATTCTCTTGAGTGATAACCGTTGATACCATCTCGGGCGGTGGAGCGTGTTTAGCTTTTAATGAACAGTTTGAACAGGCAGAGAAAAATGAATATCGCTTGAGCAATCTGCAAGTGAACGAGGCAATTCTCTTGAGTGATACCGTCGATACCATCTCGGGCGGTGGAGCGTGCTTAGCTTTGATGCACAGTTTAACAAGCGGAGAAAAGTCATATGAATTTCGCTTCAGCAATCTGCTAGTGTGAACGAGGCAATTCTCTTTGAGTGAATGCCGTCGGATTACCATCATGGGGGCGGTGGAGCGTGCTTAGCTTTGATGCACAGTTTAACAAGCGGAGAAAAGTCATATGAATTTCGCTTCAGCAATCTGCTAGTGAACGAGGCAATTCTCTTGAGTGATACCGTTGATACCATCTCGGGCGGTGGAGCGTGTTTAGCTTTAATGAACAGTTGAAACAGGCAGAGAAAAGTCCATATGAATATCGCTTCAGCAATCTGCAAGTGAACGAGGCAGTTCTCTTGAGTGATTACCGTCGATACCATCTCGGGCGGTGGAGCGTGTGTTTAAGCTTTAATGAACAGTTGAACAGTGCAGAGAAAGGTCATATGAATTTTCGCTTCAGCAATCTGCAAGTGAACGAGGCAATTCTCTTGAGTGATACCGTTGATACCATCTCGGGCGGTGGAGCGAGTTTAGCTTTTGATGCACAGTTGAACAAGCAGAGAAAAGTCATATGAATATCGCTTCAGCAATCTGCAAGTGAACGAGGCAATTCTCTTAAGTGATACCGTCGATACCATCTCGGGCGGTGGAGCGTGCTTAGCTTTTGGATGCACAGTTTAACAAGCGGAGAAAAGTCATATGAATTTCGCTTCAGCAATCTGCTAGTGAACGAGGCAATTCTCTTGAGTGATGCCGTCGATACCATCATGGGCGGTGGAGCGTGCTTAGCTTTGATGCACAGTTTAACAAGCGGAGAAAAGGCAAATGAATATGGTTTCAGCAATCTGCAAGTGAAGGAGGCAATTCCTCTTGAGTGATGATACCGTCGATACCATCTCGGGCGGTGGAGCGAGTTTAGCTTTGACGAACAGTTGAACAAGCAGAGAAAGGTCATATGAATTTCGCTTCAGCAATCTGAAAGTGAAACGAGGCAATTCTCTTGAGTGATACCGTTGATACCATCTCGGGCGGTGGAGCGTGTTTAAGCTTTAATGAACCAGATTGAACAGGCAGAGAAAAGTCATATGAATATCGCTTCAGCAATCTGCAAGTGAACGAGGCAATTCTCTTGAGTGATGCCGTCGATACAATCTCGGGCGGTGGAGCGTGCTTAGCTTTGATGCACAGTTTAACAAGCGGAGAAAGAAAAGTCATATGGATTTCGCTTCAGCAATGTGCAAGTGAACGAGGCAATTCTCTTGAGTGATGCCCGTCGATACACATCTCGGGCTTTTGAGCTTCTTTTGCTTTTCATGTACATTGGAACAATTATCTGAGAATAATCCAGTTTAAATGTAATCTTTTTACATTTCCTATAGTTATCAGTGTTTAGTCCAGAGGTTTAAACAAAATTTTCAATGGAAAGTGTAAGCGATTTTGATGTGTTTTCATTGTAAGTGTTGCTAAAAAATGGTAGGTAGTTCCAAACTTAATTTTGGAGTTTTAAAAGATAATGAATGTAGTTTAAACTGAGACATAGTAGCTATTTACTAATAACAAGTGGAGGTACAGGATAATTGGACACCCAGCCAAAGTCATATTTTCGCCAAACTTTATAGGTAGATTAGTGAAAACTGGAAATAATGTGTATCATCAAAAAAAGCACACTGGCTTTTCTGTGTTTACTTGTTACATTTGAAACATGTATCTAATATCGTTCTCGAGATTGCCTACGCACAGATATATAGACACGCAATGATACAAAAAGGAAAATTTGTACATCCCAACTTTTTTCCGCTTTCTGTGTATAAGGCTGCAAATACATTAACATAAAAATTATGGTTAATCTAAAACCGTCATTGAATCTTATTTTTGTTTATGTAGACATTAAGTTTAATATAAAAGAAATTGTCAAGTTAGAATATGTTTTTGGATATTTTGCAACATGATATTTTAACATATAGGTTTCTTAGCAGTGTTTATTTAATAAAGATTCCAAGGATGGTAATACAAAGCGCTAAAATTAATTCTTGCAACCCAAATTGATCGTCGGCTTTCCACTATATCATTTCTTAATTTTACTCCAATAATATAGATGTCACAGTTGCTAACATATAATACTATTGCATTCAGTTTCCTTACATATATCTTTATTCTTAAAGTTTCTCGTTGCCATTATGGTTATAAATATTCGCTTTTCTAATCCAAATCCAATGTAGTGACATGCTCCATCATCATACTTATTGTTGTCTATATAGAAATGATAAATACAAACGTTTGGTTATATAGGAAAAAATGCTTGTCGAGATATCGTGCAGACAAAAATAAGCATACATACACAAGGAAATGAAAAATGGTCAGTTCATCGAGTGAAAAGCCCTCACTAACGCTCAGCCAATAAATGTCCTTCGATTTGGTTATCCTCACGTGTAATACTCCTACCCTTATATAACTATTTTGACACAAAGAGTTTATAACGCAAAAGATTACTTATTGTAATGGCACACACTTGCCTCATGAACACAAAATTTACAACGCAATATCCATATAAAGAAGTGATTTAAAGTGCTCGCAGCTCAGCACAACGGGGAACAGAATATCAGATGTTCTACTAGTACATTTAAGTACTATATATATATATATATATTTAATGAGTTCATCGTCTTAAAATAATTTAACTGTTACTACTAACGCATGTCCAACTAGTTATATAAATAGATTCCTTAATTGTATGTTATTAAGTAACTACAATTACTGCTTAATTTGTACATGTTACACTTTGTTTGTGTTTTAAGAAGTTAGAATTTAACTTGCACACTATTTAATGTACTGAAATTGTAAATAAATTATTATTTAATTCAATGCAATTCAATAATAATAAAAATATCCTACTTGTGGTCCTAGAGAAAAGTTTTTAACACATTATTTGAACCTTTATATCGGCATTAAAGTTATTTATATACTTTTAATTGTGTTTATATTACGATTAAATCCCTTTATTTCGTTTGTGAATGACTATTATGATGAATTTAACTATTAGTCATCAAGGGTAAATTACAGTGATATCATTTCCAATTATATATACCATATATTTACTCAAAAATAACGTTTTAATCTCGTTCAAACAGAGATGTAGTATAAATCTTTTAGCGGCAGATTATGCAGGAGATAGCGGGTTTATGCAACGTAGGATTTGCGAGCTGCTCGTAAAATACATGAAACCGTGTTGTGGAATCGGACTGCAGTATATTTTCGTAGGGGATAGTAATTCTATTCTGCATACAACTTCACCAGTTTCAATTTGATACTCTTATAAGACATGAACAAGTTAATGCTCTCATATTACTAACTAATCTTAGCCAAACGTTGCAAATTACCAATATAAATTATAAAAGCAAACTAGTTGGGAATCACTTATCTCCGGAAAATTATTTTCTGATACAAAACAGTATATCAAAATAAATTTAAGAATACGTCTCATAGCAATTTTTTTAAAAACCCTTTGTTATAAATCCTAATTTAATCTCTCGTACGAGCATTCTCCCACTTTTCCATAGAAGCAAATTGCGTTAGATCCTATAGGAGCAAACCGTATGGTCAGATCACGTCACCTATGGCATGGATGGGAACTATAAAAGTGGTACGTTAAAAACTCAAGCAACTTTAGTCTTAGTCGTTATTTATAAAGTGAAACTTCAAAATGTCTAAATTGCTCTTATAGTATGTAAGTGTGGTTTCAGTGTGGTTTAGTATTACATAGGTTGCCTGAAATAATACAACTGAAAAATTGTATGTCCCTTTTAAAAATTAAAAATAGAAAATTATCACTTTTATGCAGTGTAATACTAATGAGGCAGGATATCAGACGATTTGAAGATTACAACATCTTCTTTCCGAAGAGACATTTTACTTTTACGGCCATAATTATTATGATTTTCAACACCAGTGACGAAAGTAAATTTGATAGAGGACGTCATAGAGTTTAATACCCCATGAATATTTGTCCCACTGAAATGTCGCGATAACTCTCTACTGTCGGTGTTGCTGTCCAAGTGGGTCAAGTCTTTCCTGCTCCAACAGCTTTTCAGCTACGTTTGTAAATTTAAATATTTATCATAGTTCTCAGTTACAATGTAAATCTGGAACATTTAAATAAAAAGGGTTTTATTTATATAGGATTTTTTACTATGTGATTTATCGTAATTTAATGCCTCTATAATGGGGTAATATAATGCTTACAATCATGGATAGTATTTTATAAATAATATGCTGTGTTGTACATTACCCATAAGTTGGTAGGCTAGTACATAACATGTAGTCTGTCAATTTTATTTCGATTCAGTATTTTATATTTTACAGTTTCATATTTTAATTTAAAATAACAAACATTTTTATTTACAATAATTTAAGATGCTATAAATTAATAACCTCACAGATAAAATAAAATAAAAAATAATTTATAGGAATATTACATTATTAATATATATATATATATATATATATATATATATATATATATATATATATATCACAGATGTAAAGGGAATATTACAGTTAATCAATAACCTGTACTACACTGATAGTGACAATCTGTCTACTACTTAAATAATACACTATTTCAAACGTGTATGATTGATATCAAATGAACAAAATATTTGTTTATATTAAGTTGTGAATATTTATTTCAGCGTCAGTAAATATAATTATAAAATTGTTTTTAAGAAAATACTAATACTCGCAAAATATAAAAGTTCTAATCACTTATAATTTATTTGAATAATAAAACAATTTTATTTAAAATGACGTAACTGTTAAAAATCTACTTATACTTTAACAGAAGATTGGGTGTTTAACATCTACTATCAAGGAAGATACGCTGAAGTTTTGTTAAAACGATGAAAGCTCTACTATTGGACTCTAAATAGCTTGGCTTTGGACTGTTCGACACAGATAGTCTGCAGTGATACTTATACCTGCAGACCTTTCCTGAGATGTGCAAGTTGAGAGTGTTACAAAAAGCTGCAATCCCTCGGGAACTCGGAACCAATCTCCGTTGCAGATTCCTTTCCAGTTATCTGTCTTTCCGCTAGTGCTTCTCTTCTATATAAAACACCTTCTTACATGTTTCACGAATTGCTTAACGCAACATTTTCATTTTAACAGGGTTACAATATATCCGGGCTAATATTCATCGAAATAGTTCTGACAATTTACAAGTAACTTACTCGAGGTTTTTCCCAATTTTAGTGCACTTTATGTTCATTAAAGCTTACAAAAACACTACAAATTTCCAGCGAATGTAATTCTATTTGAAACAAAACAAAGCCATAAAGGAAATCAATAACCAACATATCAAAGCAATAACCGATACCATGGCTGCACCCCCTCCCCCTCACTGTAATATTGCCTACGTAGTGCGGTCGCTGACTGCAGCGCGGCGTGGCTCCGCTCTTCTTGTTAGTGCTTATAGCAATGTACTATTGTTGGGGAGGGGGGGGTGTTAGTTCTTATTATCATTGCTAAATATAGTCTTCTCAAATAACTAGAATAAAGAATAGTTAACAGGTGCAGAGGTAAAAACTAAAAACGTAATATTGTTTGCTATGAGTACACATTATATAAATTTAGCTAAATAAACTATGTAAAATCAGCTTATATAAAGAAGCTAAACTTTAACTAAACTAGTTACACTCGTACAAGCTAGGTTACATTATAACTGTCTTGTAAACGTTTTTTTTTTTAATTGGTATATTACACAGTAGGTTAAATAGTAGTAGTACACCAGTTTATTACTATAAAAATAATGTGCAGTTTCTAAACAAACTTATATTAAATAATTTATTAGTCACGAAGTAATTTATTTTTCGATGGATTTTTTTTAAATTACTGCTTTATGAATGTATATATATATATATATATATATATATATATATATATATGTATATATATATATACATAGACCATTCTATAATGAAGTACATGTACATGTACAAAGATTATAAGTATACCCATTTTCTAGATTGTATTGATCGTGGCAACAAGAAACTCTCTACATCCGCATTGGAAATACTCGTATAACTCACTTAAACCAAAAATGCTTATACACCGCCAAAGCTTTAAAAAAGCGCGCGAAGCTTAGGAAAGCAGTTAGTTTAAAATAAAAAAGCTTACTGAAACTTTCGTACAACAAATAAATTAATGAAATTTTGCTTCTTCATAAACATTATGTTCGTAAGTATTACATTCATAAAACTTTGCAATTTTCTTATCTAGCCTAATAACATAAATACGTAATAATTTCTTATTATGAATGCTTATATCAACATCAATTGTAATAATCATATTTTTACACATTTAACAATGAGAATCTGAGTCAAGAAGTGACTTTAATTTGAATTGTTATACGTTATGAAGTTTTTGTCCATTAGCACATTATGTACCTTTTCATTAAACAACTGCTCGTACCTTATATCGACTTTTAATACTAATATGTACGAGATAATAGTTTCATCTCCTTCTTCCAAGCTACCTCCCTCCACTGACTGTTAATTTCCAGTTTCTTATGTAGTTGCCAATTATTCCTTTAAAAAGCGACATCTTCCTTACGTCTCCGACCAAATGCATTAATGGTGTAGTACTAGAATTATTCTTAAGAGCCGACTAGTGAAACTACCTTGATCTTTGCGCTTTAAGAACAATTATATACCGTAAAATCTTTGGCGTCCTTATTTTTTAGTAACATAATAAAATATGCCTCATCTGAAAGATTTTATAAATCGGGATCCTAAATATGTTTCCATATATTTACACAATGTAATACATAAAAGTTAATCACGTAAAGAATAAAGGATAAAAATAATAGAACAACCTAAATGTAAACTTTTAACTACAAAATTAGTATACGTCAAGAAGCTTTAACTTTTAACAAGTTATAAAATGGCACTACATTATAATTTCTTATTTAATCATTCGAATTATTCCTCTATAATAAATCATCTTACCTTTAGTGATCATTTTATCTTATACATTGTGACTTCAAGATTAAGATACAACGGTTATATTTATATTAAATTTCCTTCTATCCACTACAAAACTGGTTTAAAATGTGTATTTCTGTTCTATTTAACCAATATTTTTGTTGCACGGAAGAGTATAAGAAGCAAATGGTGCAATTCAATGAACTACATGAGGTTACTGTTGAAAATTCATGTCAAACCCACGGAAGGGAAAGAGCTGCTCTATCTGTTGCATTTCAATGAAAATTACCTTGTATTGTAAGAGACTCCGTGCATTGATTGCTCTTTGTGTCGAACATTACTGTATTCCAGTATTTATCGATACAAACTTTAGACTTTACAGACTTGTTAGAATATTCATCTTTGATTTTTGTATTCAACTTTGTTATGTTCACCTATTGATTGAATAGCTTAACAAAATCACTAGTTTTATTATAATAGTCTTAACAGCGCGCAATATGACAATTTGTTATTGTAGCAAAAACCGGGAAAACGTTATGAACCTTCTGGGTGAAGTTTGTGGTAGCTTCACCCTATGCGATATGTTTTTTACAGCGATTTTAAAATGTTTTTACCAAAACAAAACGCACCTTTACACGTGGGCATTAATAGATTATAAACCTGAGGTTTATAAAGACACTTTTGCAATCATTCATAACTCAAATATAAAACATGTCTAAGATAACCTATACAGATATGTAAAACCATGTTGTACCCTAATTGTCTTAAGAGCAAAAAAATATCGGTGAAAATCCCTTTAAAAATAAAAGTAACGGAAACATTAAATGTCTTTAACATTTGAAAACCCAAAGAATATAGTAATTCTTATTAATAATAAGTTTTAGGTCACTGTTAAGACTAAATTTTAAGGAGTCAAAAGTAGATGATACAATTAAACAATTTTTTTCCAAAAAATTGTTTAAAAGATAATAATTTTATGAAAAATAACTAAAATTAAATGTTATTGTATTAACAAATACATTCATCAATGATAAATAAAGAGTCAAAAGCTAACTATACAATTAAGATATATTGCAGAAAAATTGTAATCAATATTTTTTTATCATCCGTGACTGTGGAATGCTAAGCAATAATGTATGCTAATGCAGAGCAATAAATCACTTTCTGGATTAACCCTGACTGCTGACTAAGGATGTATTATATCTTTTGAATAATCTCTATAAAGATTGTCAACATGACACTAAACTTTCCATAACAGCTGACTGTGGTATGCATATCAGTAATGTATACTAATGGTGAGAAATAAATCACTCTGACTTAACCCTGACTGCTGGGCAAGGATCTATAATGCGTTTGAATAATTTCTGTAAAATTGCCTACGTGACACGATGTTTTACTTAATAACTGACTACCGTACACAGATAAGTAATGTATGCTAATGCTGAGTAATACAAAAACTTACTAGCTTAACACTGATTGCTGGGCGAGGATCAATTATGCGTTTGAATAATTTCTGTAAAGATTGCCTACGTGACACGATGTTTTACTTAATAGCTGACTACCGTACACAGATCAGTAATGTATGTTAATGCTGAGCAATAAATCACTTTATAGCTAACTCTGACTGCTGGGCAAGGATCATTTATGCGTTTGAATAATTTCTATAAAGATTGCCTATGTGATACGATGTTTTACTTAATAGCTGACTACCGTACACAGATCAGTAAAGTATGTTAATGCTGAGCAATAAATCACTTTATGGCTAACTCTGACTGCTGGGCAAGGATCATTTATGCGTTTGAATAATTTCTATAAAGATTGCCTACGTGACACGATGTTTTACTTAATAGCTGACTACCGTACACAGATCAGTAATGTATGTTAATGCTGAGCAATAAATCACTTTATGGCTAACTCTGACTGCTGGGCAAGGATCTATAATGAGTTTGAATTATTTCTATAAAGATTGCCTACGTGATGCGATGTTTTACTTAATAACTGACTACCGTACACAGATCAGTAATGTATATTAATGCTGAGCAATAAATCACTTTATGGCTAACTCTGACTGCTGGGCAAGGATCTATAATGCGTTTGAATAATTTCTGTAAAGATTGCCTACGTGACACGATGGTTTACTTAATAACTGGACTACCGTACACAGATCAGTAATGTATGTTAATGCTGAACAATAAATCACTTTATGGCTAACTCTGAACTGCTGGGCAAGGATCTAAAATGCGTTTGAATAATTTCTGTAAAGATTGCCTACGTGACACGATGTTTTACTTAATACCTGACTACCGTACACAGATCAGTAATGTATGTTAATGGTAAACAATAAATCACTTTATGGCTAACTCTGACTGCTGGGCAAGGATCTATAATGCGTTTGAATAATTTCTGTAAAGATTGCCTACGTGAAACGATGTTTTACTTAATAACTGACTACCGTACACAGATCAGTAATGTATTTTAATGCTGAGCAATAAATCACTTTATGGCTAACTCTGACTGCTGGGCAAGGATCTATAATGCGTTTGAATAATTTCTATAATAATTGCCTACGTGACACGATGTTTTACTTAATAACTGACTACCGTACACAGATCAGTAATGTATGTTAATGCTGAGCAATAAATCACTTTATGGCTAACTCTGACTGCTGGGCAAGGATCTATAATGCGTTTAAATAATTTCTGTGAAGATTGCCTACGTGACACGATGGTTTACTTATTAGCTGACTACCGTACACAGATCAGTAATGTATGTTAATGCTGAGCAATAAATCACTTTATGGCTAACTCTGACTGCTGGGCAAGGATCTATAATGCGTTTGAATAATTTCTGTAAAGATTGCCTACGTGACACGATGGTTTACTTAAAAACTGACTACCGTACACAGATCAGTAATGTATGTTAATGCTGAGCAATAAATCACTTTATGGCTAACTCTGACTGCTGGGCAAGGATCTATAATGCGTTTGAATAATTTCTGTAAAGATTGCCTACGTGACACGATGGTTTATTTAATACCTGACTACCGTACACAGATCAGTAATGTATGTTAATGCTGAGCAATAAATCACTTTATGGCTAATTCTGACTGCTGGGCAAGGATCTATAATGCGTTTGAATAATTTCTGTAAAGATTGCCTACATGACACGATGGTTTACTTAATAACTGACTACCGTACACAGATCAGTAATGTATGTTAATGCTGAACAATAAATCACTTTATGGCTAACTCTGACTGCTGGGCAAGGATCTATAATGCGTTTGAATAATTTCTGTGAAGATTGCCTACGTGACACGATGGTTTACTTAATAGCTGACTACCGTACACAGATCAGTAATATATGTTAATGCTGAGCAATAAATCACTTTATGGCTAACTCTGACTGCTGGGCAAGAATCTATAATGCGTTTGAATAATTTCTGTAAAGATTGCCTACGTGACACGATGGTTTACTTAATAACTGACTACCGTACACAGATCAGTAATGTATTTTAATGCTGAGCAATAAATCACTTTATGGCTAACTCTGACTGCTGGGCAAGGATCTATAATGCGTTTGAATAATTTCTATAATAATTGCCTACGTGACACGATGTTTTACTTAATAACTGACTACCGTACACAGATCAGTAATGTATGTTAATGCTGAGCAATAAATCACTTTATGGCTAACTCTGACTGCTGGGCAAGGATCATTTATGCGTTTGAATAATTTCTATAAAGATTGCCTACGTGACACGATGTTTTACTTAATAACTGACTACCGTACATAGATCAGTAATGTATGTTAATGGTGAGCAATAAATCACTTTATGGCTAACTCTGACTGCTGGGCAAGGATCTATAATGCGTTTGAATAATTTCTATAAAGATTTCCTACGTGACACGATGTTTTACTGAATAGCTGACTACCGTACACAGATCAGTAATGTATGTTAATGCTGAGCAATAAATCACTGTATGGCTAACTCTGACTGCTGGGCAAGGATCTATAATGCGTTTGAATAATTTCTGTAAAGATTGCCTACGTGACACTATGGTTTACTTAATAACTGACTACCGTACACAGATCAGTTATGTATGTTAATGCTGAGCAATAAATCACTTTATGGCTAACTCTGACTGCTGGGCAAGGATCTATAATGCGTTTGAATAATTTCTGTAAAGATTGCCTTCGAGATACGATGTTTTACTTAATAACTGACTACCGTACACAGATCAGTAATGTATGTTAATGCTGAACAATAAATCACTTTATGGCTAACTCTGACTGCTGGGCAAGGATCTATAATGCGTTTGAATAATTTCTGTAAAGATTGCCTACGTGACACGATGTTTTACTTAATAACTGACTACCGTACACAGATCAGTAATGTATGTTAATGCTGAACAATAAATCACTTTATGGCTAACTCTGACTGCTGGGCAAGGATCATTTATGCGTTTGAATAATTTTCTATAAAGATTGCCTACGTGATGCGATGTTTTACTTAATAGCTGACTACCATACACAGATCAGTAATGTATGTTAATGCTGAGCAATAAATCACTTTATGGCTAACTCTGACTGCTGGGCAAGGAACATTTATGCGTTTGAATAATTTCTATAAAGATTGCCTACGTGACACGATGTTTTACTTAATAGCTGACTACCGTACACAGATCAGTAATGTATGTTAATGCTGAGCAATAAATCACTTTATGGCTAACTCTGACTGCTGGGCAAGGATCATTTATTGCGTTTGAATAATTTCTATAAAGATTGCCTACGTGACACGATGTTTTACTTATTAGCTGACTACCGTACACAGATCAGTAATGTATGTTAATGCTGAGCAATAAATCACTTTATGGCTAACTCTGACTGCTGGGCAAGGATCATTTATGCGTTTAAATAATTTCTATAAAGATTGCCTACGTGATGCGATGTTTTTCTTAATAGCTGACTACCGTACACAGATCAGTAATGTATGGTAATACTGAGCAATAAATCACTTTATGGCTAACTCCAACTGCTGGACAAGGATCATTTATGCGTTTGAATAATTTCTGTAAAGATTGCCTACGTGACACGATGTTTTACTTAATAGCCTGACTACCGTACACAGATCAGTAATGTATGTTAATGGTAAACAATAAATCACTTTATGGCTAACTCTGACTGCTGGGCAAGGATCTATAATGCGTTTGAATAATTTCTATAAAAATTGCCTACGTGACACGATGTTTTTACTTAATAACTGACTACCGTACACAGATCAGTAATGTATTTTAATGCTGAGCAATAAATCACTTTATGGCTAACTCTGACTGCTGGGCAAGGATCTATAATGCGTTTGAATAATTTCTATAATAATTGCCTACGTGACACGATGTTTTACTTAATAACTGACTACCGTACACAGATCAGTAATGTATGTTAATGCTGAGCAATAAATCACTTTTATGGCTAACTCTGACTGCTGGGCAAGGATCTATAATGCGTTTGAATAATTTCTGTAAAGATTGCCTACGTGACACGATGGTTTACTTAATAACTGACTACCGTACACAGATCAGTAATGTATGTTAATGCTGAGCAATAAATCACTTTATGGCTAACTCTGACTGCTGGGCAAGGATCTATAATGCGTTTGAATAATTTCTGTAAAGATTGCCTACGTGACACGATGGTTTACTTAATAACTGACTACCGTACACAGATCAGTAATGTATGTTAATGCTGAGCAATAAATCACTTTATGGCTAACTCTGACTGCTGGGCAAGGATCTATAATGCGTTTGAATAATTTCTGTAAAGATTGCCTACGTGACACGATGGTTTACTTAATAACTGACTACCGTACACAGATCAGTAATGTATGTTAATGCTGAACAATAAATCACTTTATGGCTAACTCTGACTGCTGGGCAAGGATCTATAATGCGTTTGAATAATTTCTGTGAAAGATTGCCTACGTGACACGATGGTTTACTTAATAACTGACTACCGTACACAGATCAGTAATGTATGTTAATGCTGAGCAATAAATCACTTTATGGCTAACTCTGACTGCTGGGCAAGGAACTATAATGCGTTTGAATAATTTCTGTAAAGATTGCCTACGTGACACGATGGTTTTACTTAATACCTGACTACCGTACACAGATCAGTAATGTATGTTAATGCTGAGCAATAAATCACTTTATGGCTAACTCTGACTGCTGGGCAAGGATCTATAATGCGTTTGAATAATTTCTGTAAAGATTGCCTACGTGACACGATGGTTTACTTAATAACTGACTACCGTACACAGATCAGTAATGTATGTTAATGCTGAGCAATAAATCACTGTATGGCTAACTCTGACTGCTGGGCAAGGATCTATAATGCGTTTGAATAATTTCTGTAAAGATTGCCTACGTGACACGATGGTTTACTTAATAACTGACTACCGTACACAGATCAGTAATGTATGTTAATGCTGAGCAATAAATCACTTTATGGCTAACTCTGACTGCTGGGCAAGGATCTATAATGCGTTTGAATAATTTCTATAATAATTGCCTACGTGACACGATGTTTTACTTAATAACTGACTACCGTACACAGATCAGTAATGTATGTTAATGCTGAGCAATAAATCACTTTATGGCTAACTCTGACTGCTGGGCAAGGATCATTTATGCGTTTGAATAATTTCTATAAAGATTGCCTACGTGACACGATGTTTTACTTAATAGCTGACTACCGTACACAGATCAGTAATGTATGTTAATGCTGATCAATAAATCACTTTATGGCTAACTCTGACTGCTGGGCAAGGATCTATAATGCGTTTGAATAATATCTATAATAATTGCCTACGTGACACGATGTTTTACTTAATAACTGACTACCGTACACAGATCAGTAATGTATGTTAATGCTGAGCAATAAAATCACTTTATGGCTAACTCTGTCTGCTGGGCAAGGATCATTTATGCGTTTGAATAATTTCTATAAAGATTGCCTACGTGACACGATGTTTTACTTAATAGCTGACTACCGTACACAAATCAGTAATGTATGTTAATGCTGAGCAATAAATCACTGTCTAGTGTAACCCTGACTCCTGGAAAAGGATCATTTTTGGGTTTGAATAATTTCTGTAAAGATTTCCTACGTGATACAATGTTTTAAATAATAGCTGACTACCGTACACAGATTAGTAATGTATGTTAATGCTGAGCAATAAATCACTGTCTAGTGTAACCCTGACTGCTGGAAAAGGATCATTTTGGGTTTGAATAATTTCTGTAAAGATTTCCTACGTGATACAATGTTTTAAATAATAGCTGACTACCGTAAACAGATCTGTAATGTATGCTAATGCAGAGCAATAAATCACTCTCTAGCTTAACCCTCACTGCTGGGCAAGGATCTACAATATTGTTTGAATAATTACAGTAAACTATTGGCTACGTCATAATTATATTACAGTTAGCAACACAAAATGTGTACATTTAATATCTCTGTGTTAACATTCATTTTGAATTGCAACGTAGGACTGTGTTTTTTTATAGTTTTGATGTGTGTTTCACAGTGTGATAGTAATATTCATCACCAATTGTTTTAACTGAGATTATCGTCTGTCTATTTATCACTAACCAAAATTATTGAAAACTGCACTTAGTGCTTGTTCCTTAGTAACAAATATTATTTACAATTAGTTTTTTCTTCAAGGAATAAATACGATCATGTCATAAATACGTTATGACAAAGTGCTTAATTTGAATGAAAAGTATGTCAAGCGGTTAACAATAGATTTAACGCAATTCTCAGTAGTATATTTTTCGTTTCGTGAGAGTAATTTATGTTATACACGTTAGTAATAACCTTTCTTAAAATTTCGAGATTATCGTCTGTCTATTTACCGCTAACCAAAATTACTGAAAACTGCACTTAGTGTTTATTCCTAAGTAAAATATATTTTATATTTAGAATTTTTTCAAGGAATAAATACCTTCATGTCATAACGTAATATACGTTATGAAAAAGTATTTAAATTTGAATTGAAAGAATGTCAAGCGGTTTAACAATAGATTTAACGCATTCTCAGTAGTATATTTTTCGTTACATAAGAGTATGTAACTTCAAATATAATCCTGGGGTACAATAAGGGAGATAATCACGATTTTAGTTGTGATTTAACTGGTTTCAGGCAAAGTTTATAAAATAATTGTACGTAGCTATTTTAAAGGGATTGTGGTATCATACGGGCAACCAGACTATCCAAAAGTTTTGTATCGGAAAAATAAAAGGTTATAATCATTGTTTTCCAGGTTTCTCTTGAATAATTAAAAAAAAAAGATAACACAATTACTTAAAACAATTTGTGATATGTTTTGTGTAATATGTTCCATCAGTTTTTATAGAGAATTTAATCGATCGCAGTAACTAGTACAGCTATCACAAACATAAAATGTTTAAGTAATGTGACAGTTACTACAGGAAAACCTCATACACACTTGTCTTACAGTAGATAGTGGTATTGTAAAAAATATGAAATTTACCTCTTAGCGTGTCCTCTGTTCGTTTAAATCACTGTAATGTGATTGTAATGATACTAATTACAACATACGATAGAGCGTAACTTTAAGTGTTTTATATGATTTTTATTTGGGATTTACGCATTCATTTTACTTACGAGTAATCGGTTAAATGAAATAAAATCTCTAGTTATGATCGGTGGCCTGTGCCGGATTTTATATAATGCGAATGAAACTTATCTCCGGCCTCCGAACTGTACATTTATTGTATCTTAGTATTTTCAGGATTGTTACAAAAATTTTACATGTATAAACCACAGTATTATATGTCAAAACATTATCTTCTTTTGCCCTAGTTTTAGCAAAGCTTCCGTGTTCTTGGTAATTAAAACTCTCTAGTAACAAAACACTAAGATTTCAACTGTACGCCTGTCATAGTGAATAAGTAAAAATTTGAGCACTTTCTTGAACTATGGTACAAAAAATACAAGTCTTCCCAATAATGAGTATATATTTATAAGTTTACATTCGTCAAACTTTGATTAACATAACATCTAAACCTGAAAAACTCTGAATTTTTAAATGACGTAAGGGTTAGGTTAAAACAGGATATATGTCTGATCAACTGATAAATAATTAGCGTATTCTGAATATTTAGTGGAAGTGTTGATCCTAATTATTGAAACTCCATTATTATTGTGGTAATGGGATTTTATTAGTGCAGGATTGTAGCCAGTAGCTACTGTTGTAGCTCTGTATGCTGACAACATGTGTTATACTGCACGATCGTCAAATAGGTCATTTGCGTTTGAGTCATTGTAATGTAGCTGAGCTTGTCGGAATTCCCTGCAGTAAAAGAGTTGCAGTAATTACTTTTTGAATATTAAACTGGGGGGTTGTGCAATTCATGATTATTATCGTGATAACTTATGATAATATGTATCATTTTTCGGTCGTTTGGTTAATGAATACACACCTATTGTGACCTGTACCCTGTAGTTCCGTTTTAATAATGAGTTTTTTTTTCGTTATGTGCATGTTTCAGAGTTAGTAAAGTTGACAGACAAAATTATGTTGTGATTTCTGATTTACGTTGCCATAATGCTTGGGTATGATTTTTTTTATTTTAACCTAGTTTTCAATTATGTGTTTTATTAGTTATTTACCTGAAGAATCGATCAGATTACAGATCTCGAAACGTAGTTTTACTGGTTTTTTTATATCACTGAAAAATAGCTAATGTGCGGTAAATATTGTTTCCTTCACAATCCTTCCTTCGTAAAAAACAAATAATACTCCAATGGTACCTTTTGAACGTATCAGTAAATACAGTATTCACTTCCGAGTGTGTTAGGGTCTATTCTCATTTCATTAGCTGGACTGGTAAAGGTTTAGCACAGCCTACCTATAGTGTGTTATTTTAAAATATGAGCCTTCCTTCATCCTGAATTAAATACTTCCTTTACAACTGGCCACAGTCACTCTAAACGTTAGCTTTCTCGCTAGACTGAATTAGTAACTGATTCCATCAATAAAGGTTTGTTATATTTCAATATATTTCTGTTGTAGGTACATTTTGCATACAAAACCATACTGAAATCGCCCTCATAGTAACATTTACTGAAAATGTCTGCAGAACTTCACCGAACATGTCCTCCGAACCCAAAGCCAATCCTGGTTGAAAATCTTCTAGCTATATACATTCTATCCTGTTTAAAACTGCTTTTAGAAACGATAACTATCCCAAAAATCCAAAACAAGTTGAAAATTATATCATAAATTTTTAATGTAATTTCGTTACAAAATTCAATTCGTACGCAATAGTGTTTCAATGGTGGTTGTTTAAACTTCACAGTTATTTTTCATAAGGTTTTCTGTCGCAAATTCAACTATTATCATAAATTTCATGATGTACTATTTTTTATTTCCAGGTATTTATTTTATTTCAATCGAATAACATCTTTTCTATCACCAACAACTGGGTAAAGAGATGTTAAAACAAGTTTAAATTTGGTATAACAATTTATTTTTTAAATACCTTGACCAATTTTGTTAATAACCCTGTTCTTTCCTTTATGATAATCGATTGCTGCTCTTGCAAAATGTACAACTCCATTATGTAAAAACCTTGAGAATGTAATGTTTATTACATATACTATTATTGTGTCGTATTTTTTTTTTTGCATACAAGGTGTTTGAAAAGTATATGTACGGCTTAATATTTTACAAACCATAGCAGATAACATCTATAAACTTTGCACAGTGTCATATGGCTATGTAAACTATTTTTCCTTGCTATTATCATGACATGCCAACCATGGGGGGACGGCCCACAAAGGAAAACATGGAAATCTTAAATGAAAGCATGGGTCGAGTGATACCTCATTTGTGTTTTATTTGTGCACAATAAATACCGATGTTTTTTAGTTTGATTTATTGTGTTATAAATTTATGACATAATTTGCTAGTTAAAAAAGTCAGTGAAAACACATCGGTTAGTAGAATGAAACGCCGCCTACCGCATCAGAGTACGATGATCCAGTCAGAAATGGCCGCGCATAATGTACTTCACAATGTTTAACTAAAACAACCCGCCATTTCTGATTGGATACACCTTTTGAGATGCGGTTTACGGCATTCAAATCTACTACGTGAGCTCTTTCAAATGAGGTATCACTCGACCCATGCTTTCATTTAAGATTTCCATGTTTTCCTCTGTGGGCCGTCCCCCCATGGTTTGCATGTCATGGTAATAGCAAATAAAAATAGTTTACATAGCCATATTACACTGTGCAAAGTTTATAGATGTTATCTGCTATGGTTTGTAAAATATTAAGCCGTACCCATACTTTTCAAACACCTTGTATATTGAGTGCAAGTAAACTCCATGAGAATGAATTAATGATACTTCAACTGTCACAAAATCATCGCACTTCTAGTGACTAAACCAGAGTGACTAATATATATCAATTTGATTAAAAATCCCAAAAGTTTTAGACTGTAACACACCATGAGTCAACTGCTCATAATTGACGTATTGTGTTTGTAAGTATGTTCATTTTACTCACAATCCATTTTTCATGTCATCAAGAACGTTGAAATTATTTTAATTTATGAATTAACCAATTGCACTAACGTAAAAGTATAAAGGTGCCTCTATTAACCAAAAATACAGTCACCTAATACGTTATATTTAAGTAAAGAAAGGAATATGTGATAAATATTGGTTCTTTTTCTAAAACTTTTAAAACGATCCTCTTTTAGAGCAACGTCATATCTTTTGCAGAAAATGAACATTGTTAATATGAAATTTTTTTTTACGTATAAAACAACTGGAATGAATTTAATTTAAGATTGTAATTCATTTTCTATGTTACATTAGTAATATCAATATAAAACTAGCTGTAAATTCTTTTATTTTTTCATTTGGTAAGTATACCAATTACATGGTATACTTTAAATAAAAATAAAAATTTAATAAATAAAATTTTATTTTAGAATTGTAAATGGATAGGGAATAAAAAAGTAAATTTATATTGTAATCCAGCGGCAGGCACAACGCGCTTGGAATCTGGTCTAGACCTGACTTGATGGCAGTGAATGCCAAACAATAGTCTACAGTGGACTCAATCCTTTGTTAGGCGGCGAACCTGCGTGGAGAGTGATTCAAACAGGCCTGCAGGAACAGGAGCGTAGTCGGTGCAGGCCAAGAAAACACGCTCTGCTTCCATTCCGAGTTGAGAAGCGATAGAGTAAAGTCTTTAGTGCGAGTTTAAAAGTAGTGTCGGGCGTAGGATCCGTTGGTATAGATTATTTTAATACCGAACTCCAAGACCTTCACGACCAAAGAGCTAAGTACTTTTGACTGAATTATTAAATTTTTCTAAATTTGAAATTTGAAAATTTAAGAAGTGAATTAATTTGAAATTGGAATTGAAATTTGAAATTAACGATCAAATTCTGTTGAGTGTGGACTAATATATATCTAAATTGTAAAGGAGTTATTTATTTAAAGTCAAACGTAAAAATTTAATTGAAACTATAGGGATTCTAGTTAAAATTAAGAGCTGCAGGTGCTGCACCATATCCTGTAGGAACTTGTAAAAATTCCTGTTGAGAACTGTTTAGATTTGTTTGAGAATTTTATTTTAAAGAAGTTTATAATTTTTATTTTATTAGTTTTGAGAAGAAGCCTATTTATTTTATTTCATACAAATTTATTCAAGATTATTATTTTATTTTATATTTTATACACACGTATTTGGAGGACAGTGAGTCCATGTTAAATAGAAAGTGCCTTGCCTAAGGAAGTAGTAATCTTAAACTATTGTGCAAAACATTTCATTGGTGGAATACAAGCTTAATAATTGAAATTTGGATTGATTTAATAAACCTGAATATTTCTAAAAAGGTGCAGTTTTTAATTTCCACCAGTATCTACTTAAATCTTATGAGTACGAGAATATTTAAGGTCATCATAATAAAAACAAAAAATTTTTTATATTAACATTTAGTATACAAATAAGTGCGCCACTCTGCTATATTCTGGTGAACCTTAATAAAATTGAACTTAGTGGTTGTTCATTAATAAGTGGCTTGGATACTGGAAATTTATAAAGTGTTTAATATTAAACTTTTAAAATGGCACTTAAGGTGGACTTGTTAACTAAAGAGGAATTGGACTATGAAATTAGGTTAAGAGGTGTGGAAGTGTCTCCTAGTCTTAAAGTGATAGATTTAAGGAAAAAGTTACGGCAGTTAATAAGTCTTGATGTAAATAGTAATTATTTGAACCTGAGTGGAAAGGTCGCTTTCAAGGAGGAATGGGATAAAATTAAGTTAGAAACCCAAGTATTAGGAAGTAGACTGGAGGAATCCATTGAACAGGGACTAACATTGGACATAGTTAGGTGTGAAACAAAAATAAATCATTGGCAGCGCCGACTAACTAACTTAAGTAAATTGTTTAAAATCGAAGAAAAGGATATAGCTAAACATGTTGAAAACCGGAATAGTATATTAAGTGAATTGTTGTTAAAAATAAAAAACTTAAAAATTGACAAGGAAACATCTGATAACTTGGTGCGTAAGTTATCTGATTCCAATCTGGAAATAGAAGGTGAGCTGGAAGAGGCTAGTACACCGGAAGTGAAAGATAAGTCTGGTCTAAATATGAGAGATGAGGTGTTTGTTTCGGGACGGCCACATTTAAGTTATAATAAACTACCGAACCCCATTGAGCGTTATTTGAAAGAGTTAAAAATCTGCGATGGATTAAATGTTCAAGAATTATTAGAATTCTTTAAAATAATCTTGAAACTTAAAAAGGAAACTAGATGTACGGAAGAGGATATTATGGAGATTGCGATTTCACATAGTCAGAGAGCTCTTTTGTCGAAACTATTAGAAATAAAACAGGACAATGTCACGGTCAAATTAATGCTTGAAATATTATTGAATTATTTCGTGCCATATCATCAGCGTGAACTTTTGAAATTTGAAAAGGTGCACCGTCCCCAAAGATATAATGAAAGCTTATCCAACTACATTATATGTAGGTCCAACTACATTAATGTAGGTCGTAATGTACAGGAGTCAAAAAACTAGTTAGTAGGGAAAGTTCGAACAATGAGTTAAGGAAGGGCGAACTTTCCCGGTTACCTAAAATTGTGTCCAACAAAAATTCACATGAATTATCTGCTAAATTAAATCATACTTGGCAAAAGAAAAATTCGGAAAATATCAGTTCATTGCCCAGCTTAGAAATAGATTTTGGCAAGAATATATCATTAAATGTATTATTAGATACTGGTAGTAGTATAAATATAATAAGTGATAGACTGTATAAACTATTATTAGAGAATAAGATTGTAAAGTGTTACCAGTTATCTAACCTGACATGTATGAGTGCTGAAAATAAAAAAAATGTCCGTAATCGGCAGTGTAAATATAAAAATGAAAATAGATATGTTCACCTGGAAAGTGGAATTTGTTATAGTGAAGGACTTAGCTCAAAAGGCAATTTTAGGAGCGAACTTTATAAAACATTCTGGTTTGTTAATAGACTTGAAAAATAATTGTTGTCGATTTGACTTTAATATAGAAAAGTGTATAAAATTTGTGCAAAATATGACAGTAGCGTGTATGAACACCAATCACACTTATAAAATAGGATGCGAAGAGGCCAGTAATGAAATAATAAAAATTATAAAGGAATTTCCAACGGTATTTACCGACAAAATTGGTAAAACTCTAGATTATGAGTATAAATTAAAAGTTAAAGATCATGAAACCGTAAAACTTAGACCATATCCATTGAATCCACCTAAACAATTAAAAATAAAAAAAATTATTGACGAATTATTGGAACAGGACATTATTCAACCAAGTGTGAGTCAGTACTCGAGTCCAGCCTTTTTAGTAGGTAAGGAAGATGGAAAATCGGAAAGATTAGTAGTTAATTACAAGGAGTTAAACAAGAAGTTGGAAGGAGTGAGTTATCCTATAGGCGACATGCACGAACTATATTACCATTTGAAGGGAAACAATTATTACTCAGTAATAGACTTAACCAAAAGTTTTTATCAAATAAGTTTAGCGAAGGAAAGCCAGGAGTTAACTACGTTCTCGGTACCTTTCGGAAGTTACAGCTTTAAACGAATTCCTTTTGGATTATTAATTGGAAGTGGGGTATTGTCGTCATATATGAATAAAATCTTAGGAGAATTGAGATTTACTTGCACTCTCGCCTTTTTGGACGATATTATTGTGTATTCGAAGACATTGGAGGAACATTATATGCATTTGAAACAAATGTTAGAGTGTTCAAAGAAAAATAATCTTACTGTGAATCCGGAGAAAGTAAAATTTTGTTATAATGAAATTAAATTTCTGGGACATTTGGTTTCCAAAGACACTATAAGAATGGACCCTGACCGTACACGGACGTTATTAGAATCTCCGAGGCCCCGGGACAAGAAAGGTATTGCGAGATTCATAGGGATGACTAGTTATTTCTCTAAATTTATTCCAAATTATGCGGAAATAGCTCATCCACTCAATGAAATGAGGAAGAAGTCGTCCAAATTTGTGTGGGACCAAAAATGTCAGGAATCGTTCGATAAACTGAAACGAGCGGTTACCCGTCCCCCCGTGTTAGCCATCCCTGACTTCAACAAGGAGTTCACAGTCCAATGCGACGCGAGTGATAAGGCCCTCGGTTCCTGTTTATTACAGGAAGCGGACAATGGACATTTAAAACCGGTGGCCTATTATTCGAGAAAATTTAACGAAAGTGAGGTGAAACTTACTACCTATCAAAAGGAAGATTTGGCAGTTGTCTGTTCAATAAATAAATTCCGTAATTTCCTATAAATGAGACCATTCAACTTAGTGACCGACAACTCAGCATTGGCTTGGGTATTGTCCCACTTTCGTAAGTTAGGAAAATTAGGGCGCTGGGTGGAGGTTATATTGTCTCTACCATTTAAAATTACGCATGTTAAAGGTAATCAGAACCCAGTAGCGGACTATTTATCTAGATTATTTCAAGATAGTGAAGTTGACCACAATGTGTTACATGAACTAGAAAAATTAGTGAATAAGGACAAGATGAATGATAACTCTATAAAAATGAACAATGAAACTGTAAATAATAAGGACTTAGTAATAAGAGAGGAAACAGTGTCTATAAATAGTATAAGTACGATGCCTTTTAGCTTTATGGACTTAAAAACGCATCAGAAGCAGGATGTAAATATAACTAAAATTATGGAGGGTGTATTGAACTATACCAATAGTGATGTTTACAGTGTGGAAAAAGGGGTGTTATTTTATGTGAACAATAAAAACAATTGTAAAAGGATCTATTTACCTGAGCACTTATTCAAGGTCGTATACGAGTATTATCACAACTCATTGTCTGGCTGTCACTTCGGCATTTTAAAAACACAACAGAAAATAAATGAAAGGTTTTATCACCCTAAACTAAATGATTATGTGAAAAATAATGTAAAATGTTGTGAAGTGTGTTTGAAAGCAAAAAGTAGCAACTGGAGGGACCAAGGACCTTTGAACAGCAATCTGAGCAGTCGTCCAATGCAGAAGTTATATATGGATATTTATGGGCCATTACCTGCGTCTTCCAATCGAATGCAATACATCCTGATAGCTGTAGATGACTTCACCAAATATAATTGGATAATGCCACTCAGGAAATGCACCTCAGGTAATGTAATTAATGCATTAGAAAATAATATTTTCAAAAATTTTTCTTTGCCTGAAGAATTCGTGACGGATAATGGAACATATTTTGTCAGCGAGGAGTTCAAAAATTTATTTGTTTAATTTGGGCATAAAACAAAGGACCATTATACCTTATACTCCTCAAGGAAATAAAAGTGAAAGGCAAATTCGAAATTTAAATCAAATTCTGACAGCTTATTATCATGACTGTAAAAAGAATTGGGACAAGGTTTTGTACCATGTGCAAATGGCCCTAAATACTTGTCACAATGAAAGCATAAAGTCGTCTGCATTTGAATTGATGTTCAGTTTCAAAGCAAATGATGGTTTGTCACTAAAATGGCAAATTAAAGATATTTGTGATGAAAAATGGAGCAAAGATAAGAATGCAAAGATGGTTGAAGCTATTCAAAATTTAAAAAGACAAAATGAGCTGAATTCGAGAAGAAACCGATACAACCGAAATCACAGGCAATTAAAAATGTATGATGTAGTCTATTGTAGAATTACAAATCAGCGATATAAGCTAGATCTGAAATATGAAGGACCATTCAGAATAATTTCAATTATTAGCTCCAACTCTTATGTGGTTCAAAATTTAAAAGAATTGAATGAATTCCGTAGAATACACTTGCAGGATGTGAAACCCACTGGGGAAAGAAGAATTCATATTTAAATATAACAAAAAACAATATAATTACCGAGGGGTAAATAATTTGAATTACAAAATAAAAAAAAAGAACTGATTAAAAATTATGACGAATTAAATTAGTTGTAAGAATGAAGAAAAACTATATTGGATGTACGCTGTATGTATGTATGTTTGATTTGAGAAATTTCAGTGACATGGAAGATTAAATTAAAATATATTGAACAATTGAGGAAATTCTACAGCCCTGTTAAATTGTAAATATTAACTTGAATTGTAATGTTGTAAAAATGTATTTTAAACTTGAAGAAACCTCAAGAGGAATAAAAAAGTTTATGATTTAGATAAAAGGGCACAGGTGAAGTAAACAGTTGCGATAACTACATGGTTTGGGAGAGGACGAGTGTATTAAAACAATTCAGTATTTATTTTTCTGAATAATGCACAAATCCGAAACTCATGGTCCGTAATTAATCTTATTAACATGTGTTATTTATGTTTGTATGTAAATTAATATTTAACACGAATGTTGGAATATTAATTTAAACTTGTTAGTTTGATAAAATTTATGCCAAGGAAGAGGGGAACAGAAGAAAAAAAGACTGTTATTTCTATGATAAACAGCGATATAGGTAAAAAATAATAAAATAAGAACTGACACCCCCGTCTGGGGATATGTTTTTAATTCTATATGAAGCTGCGACAACCAGTGAATGGGCGAGCCAACACACACAGCCGTGCAGGGCAAAGGTTCCAAGGACGACCCAACTAATTACGGACCGGACCTGCAATAAACATCCCACAACAACAACCACCGACTACCTCGTTCTACCCATTGTGAAGGATTATCTGGATGGACTATCTTTATGGTAGGACTTAGAATTGTAAAAAGTAGGTGGCAATTGGACTCTTAATATTTGCCATAGTTTAGGTCAAGGTTTCTATTGGGGAATTTAATTGTTAAGTTTTCAAAAAAACAATCTGATAATGTATGGACTCTTTTAAAAAGAATTTATAATAATTAACGCTTGGTTAAAATAACTTGACAACTAGTATGCTGCCACTTCTTACAACTATTTATCAAAAATAAATTAAAACAAATATTATAAATAAAAAAAAAGGGTTTTGTAGATTTGATGATGCATGTTAAGGCTAGGTGGAAATACAATTTATAAAGGATGTGAGATAAATTTCTTAGATTTAAGTATTAAACTTGGCAGATACCAAGCGCTTTAAGGGGGGGTGTGTATACCAATTACATGGTATACTTTAAATAAAAATAAAAAATTTAATAAATAAAATTTTATTTTAGAATTGTAAATGGATAGGGAATAAAAAAGTAAATTTATATTGTAATCCAGCGGCAGGCACAACGCGCTTGGAATCTGGTCTAGACCTGACTTGATGGCAGTGAATGCCAAACAATAGTCTACAGTGGACTCAATCCTTTGTTAGGCGGCGAACCTGCGTGGAGAGTGATTCAAACAGGCCTGCAGGAACAGGAGCGTAGTCGGTGCAGGCCAAGAAAACACGCTCTGCTTCCATTCCGAGTTGAGAAGCGATAGAGTAAAGTCTTTAGTGCGAGTTTAAAAGTAGTGTCGGGCGTAGGATCCGTTGGTATAGATTATTTTAATACCGAACTCCAAGACCTTCACGACCAAAGAGCTAAGTACTTTTGACTGAATTATTAAATTTTTCTAAATTTGAAATTTGAAAATTTAAGAAGTGAATTAATTTGAAATTGGAATTGAAATTTGAAATTAACGATCAAATTCTGTTGAGTGTGGACTAATATATATCTAAATTGTAAAGGAGTTATTTATTTAAAGTCAAACGTAAAAATTTAATTGAAACTATAGGGATTCTAGTTAAAATTAAGAGCTGCAGGTGCTGCACCATATCCTGTAGGAACTTGTAAAAATTCCTGTTGAGAACTGTTTAGATTTGTTTGAGAATTTTATTTTAAAGAAGTTTATAATTTTTATTTTATTAGTTTTGAGAAGAAGCCTATTTATTTTATTTCATACAAATTTATTCAAGATTATTATTTTATTTTATATTTTATACACACGTATTTGGAGGACAGTGAGTCCATGTTAAATAGAAAGTGCCTTGCCTAAGGAAGTAGTAATCTTAAACTATTGTGCAAAACATTTCATTGGTGGAATACAAGCTTAATAATTGAAATTTGGATTGATTTAATAAACCTGAATATTTCTAAAAAGGTGCAGTTTTAATTTCCACCAGTATCTACTTAAATCTTATGAGTACGAGAATATTTAAGGTCATCATAATAAAAACAAAAAATTTTTTATATTAACATTTAGTATAGTAAGATTAAACATTGCTAGATTTATTTTCATTATATGGAAGACACATTTTCTTTCATTCAAAAACTTCCTGAAAATAAGAAATTATATAGAAATCTCGCACAATTAAAGAAAAATTTATTATTAAATTATTATTATGTTACTTTAAACTATGATTAGGTACTCATTATTGTTAAATTAACTGGGTGGAGGATGTTCAGATATTAGATAAATAATAATAAATTCAACGGAGTGCGAGGGTTATAACAGTTTACCAATCTAAAAGGAGTATTCCAAAATGTATTTATCTATCAATACTGTAATAATCACCTTCATCTCAACGTAAGGGTTAAATGTGAATGTTAAGTTCAGCATAATTTAACCTTCTTCTTGGCGCAACGTCTGCAATCCGATGCTGACAATTGACTCCTGAAATGTGGAGTCATGTTCGTCTGGAGAGATAAAAATACTCGGTGACGAAGGAGCTGAAAGCAAAATCTTTACATCGTTTCAACATCAGTCATTAGACTTCAAAATATAAAAATAATCTAGGGGAAGGGCTATTTTCACTTTGTTATAAGTTACGCAATTAATCTTGTTTTTTTCTATTTCATCAGGCAAACATGACTCCAGATTCCAGGAGTCAAGTTTGTGACAAAGATGGTTCCAGACTAAGAGGAATGTGAATTGTAGCTGAACTCAGCATTCGCATTGAATAATCACTTCAGTTGTTCCCCCAATCAACCGCTACGCTACGTGAAACGGTTAAGCTGTGGATCTGTAACCGATAGGTTCAATATAAAGAAATGAAAATGTTGAAATAGGTTATAAGTGTTCCCTTAAAACATGTTTTAAACTCAAACAAAAAACCGTATGCGTTGAAAGAACTACTAAAAATGTTCCAGTAAACTGACTTGACTCGTTACATAAAAGTATAGGATGTCTATGCATCCACATGTTATCAAGGTAATACTCATGACTCTTAGTCAATCATTGCATTAGATAATATTATATTAAGTTCCAACTCTAAATATATGCGAGGACATTTACAAAGCCTTAACTTTAATTTATATAAACTTCATTATTGTTCTTTGAAACTAATATAGGATAATTATTCATATTATATTTGATTGCCAGAAGTTATCACACTCGCAGGAACAGATGTTGGACGCAGTCGACTGGAAACTTTGAAATTAGTCACAGTGATCTGCGTCGCGGCTTGAAACTGTGAAACTCGGAGAAGATAATTTGTTCGAAACTTCATCAGTTGAAACGTTTTAACCTACCACAGTATTCGAGATAATATGGTGTACTATATTTAAATATCCTTATTAAACTTAATATTTATTTGTTATAGCAGTGTATGTAAAACTTTTTCTTTTTTATTCTACTTATATTTAATGCTGCAATAATAATAAAATTTTTCCGTATAAATTTTTAAAAATCACCTTTACAGATATACTTTAATTTTGTAATACACTGATGAAAAGTTCTTTGGATAGTGTTTATGAGGACCATTGTTCACTGGCCATGTACTGACGGTTTAAAAGTCATTTATCTATTCAATAGCAGTTGAATTCTTTCCAGCTCAAACGACAAAAAATTTCGCATAAAAATGAGCGGAACAATATTGAACACATCCAGGGAAATCCGTTGTTTACAAATTAAACAATAACATTTTTTCTTCTAATTTTATTTATGTTTATATCAAGACGTAATCTATTTTCTGGATAGCCCTCGTAAAAAGAGAGGTATATTATTGCCATCCTTATTTTGTTCTCTTCGGAAAAGACGCTTAATAAATTGTAATTAGTCATGTAAGAACCTTTGCGCTGCTTCCGGAGTAGTGACAGGATATTCAGGATGGGATAGGGGCCGCCTCCATCGAGATCCATGTAGAAAAATTATGGCACTACGTCTCAAAGTCTTGTCTCCCCGAAAGAAGGGGAGGCCAGCTCTGAACCAGCCTCTCCAGACAAAGTAGGCAGAGGGTGGCGTACCCTTGTTGAGGCTAGCAAGAACCTCTGAGGTTAAGGGAACAGACCCCACCAACTAAAATTGTCTTCTCCCACAGTATACTAGACCTATCGGATTGTCCTTGATCCCCAGAATCTCGACATTTGCGGTTAGCCAGTGTGCCGCTCCTGGACATACATAAGGTTGCCCAGATTTAAGTGACACATCGGTTTTTGCTGTGTCCAGTGATGGGCTCAACAGGAAGGTATAAGCCAGAAGTTATCCCTACTAGGTATTGCCATCTTAGTGGTCTGCTATTTTTTAAATATATGACTAGATATGTCTTAGCACTTCCTCACAATATCTCTTCTATTGCTAACAAATAATCTTAGTTATCAAAATAGCATAGCTAATGTACTGAAACACTTGATAGTAATCCATAAAAAAAAGGAAAAGCTGACATTTCTTACATATCTTATTGAATCGCCAAGTTTATTGATAAGGGAGACAGTAGATATTTCCGTCTAAACCGATATTTTAATTTTGGTAAATCAATTCTATACACGCAATGCTATACTACGTGTGTTATTATTATAAAAAATAACTAACTTATACGGTTATACAATAAAAATACTACATATTATATTATATTTTCTAAATATACATTACTGTCATAGAGGTTCATATCTAATCAAAATCTCATTGAAAACTAATCTAAGTATGTACGTACACAAGTGGAGTACTTCACATAATGACTATAGCACTTCGTGCCAAGTAGTCTTTGATGCCAAGCAGCTGTGAGTAAGAGAGTTAACTAGCAAACAATTTGAACGCTGATATGATTCGGGGAAATGTAAGTACTATCCACAAGGCTGCAAAGTGTTACACCAAAACTTTCCAAGGCCATGTTACAGATATCTACAGTAGAAAATTCACCAAACTCACTGAGATTGGGAGCTATTTGTTAGTACGGAAAACTATTGAGCACCTAAGGTTGTATGTGGATGTTAAAAACTGTTGAATTCATGTTGACACAACATGAGAACGATGATGGTTGGATAGGCACACCCTGTGAAGAAAGGTACATCGTTGAGACTTTGTTTCTTGAGGCATAAGAAATATTTTGAGTTTCATAAACAATTTCAATCTTATTTTATGATACTGCCTTGAGATGGAGAAATGCAGTGCAAAGGAGTCACGGACAAGTCGAGAAGGCATCTCTGAGTAACTTTGCGCTAAGTTTGATCACGTCAAGGGACATTGAGATAGTTTGAATTGGACAACAGTGGTATAATTACACCCGACGATTATTGTACAAATCAGAAAGAGTTACCTAAGGACTTGTCATTCACAGAAATTAGGTTATCAAGGAAAATTAGTCAAATAAAATATAAAAAAAACAAATTTAGGCAGCGTTAATTCGTACCTTCTTTAATTTGGTATTTATATATTTGCTGTTTTAGTGCAATTATTTTATGCTGCTAAAGAGTGCAGTGTTAATTACTATGTTATGGAAAATATTTAGTAGTTTCTCTTGAAAAATCATACACATACAATGAAAAGGAATTATTCATAACGAATTTTGTTCTGATAGTTCCATTTGTTGTTTTACAAGATAGTTTTATAGTAAATGTCTCGAATCAAATAAACAAGAACGGGAATGTATGGATAAAATAATATTAACCTAAAAAAAACATTAAACTTGTTATGATAAAAAGCATTCAAATCACTTAAACAGGATATAGAGGTATTAGTGTGCACACTTCCTTGAAAGGCATTGCAAATAATAATCTTCACTCCAGACCTCAGAATAAAGTGCTATTTTTTAATTCATGTATTCCTATACCACAGTCACAAAATACAGTTTCATTGTATTAGCACACACAGCGTCAAAGTTTTTTGCGTACAACCTGGAATACTGGTCATCGTCGTAGAAAACCTTTTATGGAAGTTAAGATTTACCTAGATTAACTCGTATTTACTTGGTTACAGATTTTTCTCGTGATCAGTAGTTAAATTTCTCATATCAGTGTGACGCCGTAATATTATAAAGATTTCAATCATATATTTCGATTTTATATTTATAGTTATGTCAGCGGTTAAATCTTTTTCAGGTTGGTACATGTTAAGTAACATTAAAATATCTTTAGGCTCTAAAAGTAGGCCTTTTAATAATATATGTTTATTGTTTTATAAATCAAGAATGAGTTTGTCATAAAGTTTATTTGGTTTATTCTACCAAAGATTTTGTTAAATACAAGTAACCAAAAAAATGATTGATTACATTATTCTCAAGTGAAGTTTAGTGTTAGATGTGTGAAATTCAAGGGTAGTACATTCGAATCTCATCAGACCTCATAGTATACGAGTGTACAGTTATGTGACAGTGACACCTGAGGCAAACTTTGACCAATTAACATACAAAGGCCCAAATCCCTGGAGCTAGGTTTACTGAGTTAAGGTCAGCTTTAGCTTTGTGTCTGGCCGTGCTAATTGACAACTGGAGCTCAACAATTTGGAGTACAAATATGCATAATCGTATAATCGCGACAATATAAAAAATAGATGGTTAAATTAAAGCAAGATGTTATAAATAACTGCAACAGCTACTCTATATTTTCCAAACCTGTATTTAAATATATTATCATTTTCCTTATTATCACTGAGATCAACACAATCAGTAACAGTGTTTTTATCAAAAATTCAACCTGTGGACTTACAGATTTTTAAAAATGAATCACGTTTTTCTATTACATCTAATTGAATATAGATAGGCCTTAATATTTAAAATATTTTAGGAGTGAAATTTAAAAATATAATATTAAGAACGAGTTAGGTAGTACTGATAATGTACAAGATAAAACCAGACACTCCACATGTTAAATTATGTTCCCATTAACCATTTAAATGTAATTTTAATAGTAAACAACATGTCTAACACTGTTAACTAGCAATTATCGTGTCTGGCCCCACTAGGTGTGGTTTGTTATGCAGTAGAACATCTAGACAATCACACCCTGGAGAATGTTTGTGTGATGTCGGTTTTCCAATCTCGTGTGCCTAACTCTGATTGACAAATTACCCTTGTAGATGCATTAATTAAGTTATATATTCATAAAACTTTGTAATTATATTCAGTATTACTTATATTATAACTAATACTGATTATCTATTTATTGTAATATAAAATTCAACAGTTTTACGGCCTCTGGACCTTTCAGGATTAAGGTGAACACTAATGCAATTAAGGATGGCAAACAAAAATCTTCAATTATGGCATGCTTATACTTAACAGACTATTTCAGACAAGAATATATTTGAAAAATCTTAATAGCTTTCAATGCAGTTTTTATTTTTAGGACGAGGCCTTTCTATACACAATATTATGTCGTCAAATAATTATATAGGTCAATATTTACATAATGATTACTACAGATAATAGCAATATACCGTATTGTGTAAATACAACGATTTGGAATTATTTGGCCAGTATGAAACACTTATTCCAGGAACTCAATTTTTTTTTATGAAAATGGGCCAATCACAATACAAGACCTAATTTTCTTGTAGTTTATTAACATTAGTTTGTAGAAGATCAATTTGGAATAAGTAAGTAAATGCTTTGTCACTTCTACGGATGGTATACAGATCCTTACATAAACAGTATTGATCTGGATTGTACAGTTAGGAATTTGCGTTATGTTACTAAAAACTAAATAAGCAAAGACGAGGACCCAAATTAGAGCCTTTGAGGAACTCCTAAAATCACTATAACGTTTTAAAAAGAATTCCAAATAACGGTACTCAAAATTTTCTTTCCAAAAGACACAGTGAGTGTTTAGTGAACATTTGAAACAAGTAGCTCTCTTCTCATTAGATGAATACTCTTTTTTATATTATCGACCTGAAGTATGGTTTGAAAGGGTTGATTCAATGCGAATGTTGAGTTCAGCTCCACCTTTCTTACCTTTCTCTTAGTTGCACCATCTGTGATCTGATGCTGTTGCAGACTTGACTCTTGGATCCAGAAGTCATGTTCGTCTGACGGGTTCCAAAAATAGTCGGCGACGAAGAACGAAAAAGCTCAAAGCGATAACCCCCGCATCGTTACGACACAAAAGACCCCCAGACAAAGTAGTTCAATCTGGGTAAAAATATATTCTAGTCGTCTCCATCAGGTGCTCAATTGAGTGCTCTATGATAATGAATACAAATCACGGTGGAGCAACCGTCGTAGAGATGAACAAAACATCCCTACAACGATACTAGCAAAAGTGAAGGAAAATTAATCCATCACATTGTAATACCACTTCAGAAAAGACACCTCTTAACAAAACTATGTACACTAGAAACATTAGCTACTACGTATAAACCTAGAGTATTACAAAGTGCTACTTCACCTAGATTACACTATATTAGTGTATCTTGTACTCTAGGTGTCGGTGATGTCGAAGCAATTTAGTTGTTCATCTTCGGCTTCTTCTTCATTGTCTTTCCTGGAATCTCTTCAGATTATCACGACTCAAGTCTGAGAAGGTCTCAGATACCAGATTATGGAATATAAGGAAGAGAACTGGAGATACAATGAACATTCAAATTCAATCAACCCTTCCTACAATAGGTACGTTGTGTGAAGCTAAATTATTTTATGAACTCCTTATTAATGTATTATTATTTCTGACCTGTATACACATAAAGTTCAAGGCTAGTATCTAATGTTGTTACAAGTAATAATTAGATAACTGAAAAACTGGCCATTTATACAGGTTTAAGGCGCTCTACAAACTACACATCAAACTTGAGATTGATGTTTAAAAATAAGTGCAGCGTGTACGCTTAAGAAACAGTTTATTTTTTTTTTTTACTATACTTCGGAAATATTAAGGAAACAGAGTATAACCTTCTTATCTACATAATATATTATATCAGGTTTAATAAAATTAAACCTTGCAATAAAATCACAAATATCCGTATAGAAATTTTAAGTTGAATCTGGCCTGAGCCAATACAGATTTATGTGTGTATATTTTGCATATTTACCTTCCGTGTGACAGCAGGACGGTCAAGGCGAAGGGTAAATATTCATATTGGTCACATGTCACAGCTGCCAGAGCCAACAACGATCGGTATTCCTTTTATTGTCAGGCTGAATACGTTGTGACATGTTTACTGATAACACTTGCCCTGATACATCTAATTCATAACTAAAATTTTACTATACATATGAATAAGCTTCAGGTATCACAAGTACCTTCATTTTGTACAGAAATTAAGGATATCTGAAAGGTAAAGTACCAGGACTTTTTTTGTGTGTAGAATTTAAAATTTACAAATATTATGTACAGTTTGTTTGACCGTTATGACGGCAATAATAAACGATTAAGTGATATTTTTAAAAGGAATCTCGTATCTTTAATTTATGCTACTAAATCCATATGGTAATGATTTTCACCTTTGTGAGATTTAACGTGCACTTTATTTGGTTTTTTCTAATAAAAATTTAAAATAATTGCAATATTACATAAACTGATTTCAACACATTCGAAATAAAATGTCAGATTGCTCGGAGAAATACTTTAAAACTTTAAAAATACAAAAGCACTTCTTTTCCTTATCACATAAGAAATGGAAAAAGCGACCGTTCAAAGTTGTGTGACCTTTATTCGTGTCTATTTAGTTACAGCTTCTACGGCTATCTTGTGTGTCTAATCCCTATTACGATTTTGTCATTTTCTTGCAGTTTTTATCAAGTCGAGTCAGGATGGATGAATATATTTAAGATCTTCTTACTCATATGCAAGACCTAATTAGATATACTTTTACCTATGTCCCAGGAGATTGTAGTCATTCCCTAAATTCCAATCTCAGGCCAACATGAGTTACTTTACTGTATGTATGTTTCAGGCAATGATGTTATATTATGTTTTATACGTCAGGATCCAGGCAAGATGGATTAATGTGCAATATAACGTTTTGCGTACACAGATCATGTTGCACCCCTTCCTACCAATTAAAAATTATTAAAGAGCCCCTTAACATAATATTACCGGTGCAAACGAAGAGCATATATATTATACTAGTATTTTATACAAAGTGCAGACGTAAATATTTTTTTATAGTGTAAACGATTACCTATAACACAGCTTAGCGGACTAACTGAGGAACTAAAAAGTATACCGCGAGAGTTCTCTTACTTGTATTTCACACCCAAGTTACTTTTATGTACCAAGTGTAGGTTTTTGAAGATTATTTCTTTGGAAATTATTTCTTCATACATTGACCTCTTAAGAAGAATATCCCAGTGATTATATTACGACATTAAGTTTCTTGTTACGGTAATCTTTGTTATTTTCTTATTGCACTGCATCTTCCTTGTGCAGATTGTTTCTATTAATGTAATATTTTTAATAGTGTTACATTGTTTTTAGTTCCGTTTGTACATAATGTGGAATTAATAAGTTACTTTCACCTGGGTTGTTTTATTTGGAAATAGTTTGGCTAGCTTACAAGTTTATATTTATAGTGTTGTTAGAAGTTGTTATTTATTATTTAAGTTATATTTCGTTGTGGTTAGAGTGTTATCTTTGCGTTTTCTACATATACACATAAATACGTTGTTTGAAGTTTAACCTTGTTAGTAATTTTTTTAACGATAGGCTATTAGAGTAGTACAGTGTTATTTTCTAACTAGATCTACTATCAATGACTTTTTATTAATATTTTCTTAATTTGCATGCTCACATAATATACCGTTATCATATACAGGGTGTATATTATGACTGGAAACACCCAAATATATCCTTTAATAATTTAAATATAAATTTGAAACCTCTTACAATCGTGATAGAGATTGGGCATCTACTTCCAATGTTTTGTTATGTCACACCAACGGGGGACGTCCTGCCGAGGGTATCGTGAATATTCTTAATGGAAGCCTATACCTTGTGATACATAATTTTAAAGGTAATAGCTTACTGAATTGAATGCCACAAACCGCATCTCAAAGGAATTATTCTATCAGAAAATAGAGCATTTTTAGTATTGAAAATTTACTGATGTTCAACATTGTAATTTTAACATGGATCTTGCCACAAAATGTGTTACACTAATTTTTTAGCATTTTTTAAATGTTCAATTAAAATAAAATAAACAATTTATTTTTAAGCTGGTTTCATTAGTACAAATTTACCAGTTTTTATTACAATGAATAAAACTTATGAGTGACTTTCTCTGATTACTTATGAATCTGTACTTGGTGTTTTCCAGTCAGCAGGAAGGTTTAAAGAGACAAAGGTCACTAGCCTATGAGAAACATTATTGTGTTATTAATCATCTGGTCTACAGGTTTCAGTTTGTTGAGCATGGAGCTTTCACTAGACAGGTCTAAGCTTGGGAATTACAAATGGACAAAGGTCATATCATTCCTGTCGAGTTAATCAGTGTCTCTGAAGCTTTGTTGTCAACAAGTTATCTAATTACAGTAGTTCAGTTTTTATTTGGCATTTTAATGGAATTGTCTGAAAGAGAACGAATTACTCTGTTGATGATGCGAGGATATGGCGATCGTCAAAGATCTTATCGGGAAGTTTGTAATTTGTTTAATGACACTTTCCCAGAAAGGAATCCCATAAGTGTTTCAACAATATCAAAAACTATTGAGCGTTTTGAAATGTCAGGGAGTGTACGTAATCGGCCAAAGTCGGGTAGGATACAATCTGCAACAGATGAAGAACATGCACTAGATGTTTTGCAAACATTTATTGAAGACCCACATACATCGCTCAGAAAAGCTGCACAGCAACATGATATGCACCCTATGTCTGTGAGTAAGATTTTGAAAATTAATAAATACAAACCATTTAAAGTTCATTTAGTCCAACAGTTAAGTGAGGATGATTACGACAGAAGAATTGAGTTTTGTGAACTTGTGATGCGCAAATGTGATGACAATAGAGATTTTCTGACCAACATACTATTTTCTGATGAGGCAACTTTTTTCCTAAATGGCAATGTTAACAGGCACAATTGCCGTTACTGGGCTAGTGAAAATCCACATTGGATTACTGAGTCCCATTCACAGCAACCACAAAAACTGAACGTATGGTGTGGAATTTTAGGTAACAAAATTGTTGGACCCTTTTTCATCAATGGAAATTTAAATGCCGAACTTTACTACAATATGCTCCAAAATGAAATAATCCCAGCTATTCAAATTGCATCAGGAGAATACTTTGATAATGTATGGTTTCAGCAGGATGGTGCTCCACCCCATTATGGGAGACAGGTAAGAGAGTATTTGGATTTAAGGTTTCCTCATAAATGGATTGGCCGAAGAGGAGAAATCGAATGGCCTCCAAGATCTCCAGATTTGTCACCAATCGATTATTTCCTATGGGGTCATTTAAAATCCAATCTTTTTAGAAGAAAGCATCATAATTTGGAAGACCTAAGAAACAGGATTATAGAGGAGATTGCTTTGATAACTGAAGAAATGTTAGGCAACTCTGTCGAATCATTTTACACAAGATTGGCTCATTGTCAAACCGTAGAAGGAACACAGTTCGAACAATTGCTTTGACACCAAATGCAGGTAAAACGTTTGTTGTAAGACTTTTCTAACAGCATACATTATTTTTTATTTGTAATAAGAAATCAATAACATAAGTATTTCCATAATTGTACTGTAATAAAAACTGGCAAATTTGTGCTAATAGAACCAGCTTAAAATGAAATTTTTGTTTTATTTAATTGAACATTTAAAAAAAATGCTAAAAAATTAGTGTAACACATTTTGTGGCAAGAACCATGTTAAAATTACATTGTTGAACATCAGTAAATTTTCAATACTAAAAATGCTCTATTTTCTGATAGAATAATTCCTTTGAGATGCGGTTTTACCTTTAAAATTATGTATCACAAGGTATAGGCTTCCATTAAGAATATTCACGATACCCTCGGCAGGACGTCCCCCGTTGGTGTGACATAACAAAACATTGTTCCAAAAAGTAGATGCCCAATCTCTATCACGATTGTAAGAGGTTTCAAATTTATATTTAAATTATTAAAGGATATATTTGGGTGTTTCCAGACATAATATACACCCTGTATATCTCTTGATGATTTATCATAGTACTCCTATATTTATCTATATTTTATATTTTCATAAACAACTGAACTATGAACTTTTTTTGTAATGGTGCATTGTTTTGTACATTAATAAATTAAAAAAAAACATTTAAATCTATATTATAAGTTTTAAGGAAGATCTTATTCTTCTCCAAATTCAACAAATATTAAGTACAAGTTGATTGATTTAGGGTTTTAACTACCTTAAAGAAATTTTTTTCTTAGTTCGATTCCATATGTCTGTGTAAAGCAAAATCTCCTCTACTTTACACTTTAGTTATTTTTATGAGTATGGTTAAATAAAGAGTTCCAGAACATTAATTTAGTGACCATACTCATTTAAGGAGAAAATATGGTATCCTAGCTACTGACAAAATGACAAAGCCTTATTTTGTGGTTAAGATTGGATGCGGGCTGCTGGTTGTTCACTAATGAGATCTCAAACTCCTTCTCTGTGTTTAGAGATGGCATTGTAAAGCCATTACTGCGCGCGATTTGTTATAATTAACCAATAATCCTTTAACATTTCCCAATTAAAACTATTTAATACAGGGCAAATAATTGTAACGGTATTCAACTACAAACATATTATTAAACCTCATTTTATTCATATTTTATGATTAATATTTTATATTATTACTTTAAATAAAGAGATGGATCCATATCTAGATTTTTAGATCTTAAATATGTTTCAGATACATACACACAGAATATATTTTAATAGCAATTTCATTTGTAAAGACCTGGTAAATCGTAATAACTGTAAACTATGAGAACACTTCCATTAATCTTGATTTGATAATTTAAACCCACATCAAACACATGCACGTCTTAGAATAGACGTAACGTCATTTCAGTTGTAAATCCAAGAAGTCGAAGTATGTACAGATTCTGGGAAGAGTTTCATTCATCCTCATGTAAGAAGTAATACCTGTCTCAAATGCATACTTGTCTCAGAAGAGATTTAATATCATTTCAGTTGAGGAAACAATCCGACAGACCGTGATAATTACAAATTCTGAGAACAGTTTCTTTAATCTTGATGTAAGAGGTTAAGCCTGTCTCAAATACGTTCATATCACGGATATTAATTAAGTTGTAAAAACAACCCCAAATTATAAGAACAGTTTCATTAACCTTGCTTTAAGAAACTGTCTCAAATACATACATTACAAAAAAATTAACTCGGCTGGGAAAACAATCCAACAGCGCGTGGTAGTTATAAATTCAAGATTAACAGTTCATTAATCTTGATTACTTAAACATCGTTATTAGAAACTGAATATACATTGAGTTATTTATTTTACTTATTGAAGAAAACTTATTAACTAATATAAATACAGTAGAAATTTGAATAACTTTGTTCAAAATGATCTTCTTTATTTTAAATATAGCTGTAAGAATCTGTCAAACCTAGTAGTACTTTAAATAATAATTACTATTATAACTTTAAAATGTTTAAAAGTATATATTATTAATTATAAAATCGCGTACGATATTCAACGTGTAGTATGGTTTATCAACGGTTGTATCTTACAACAATCTGACTAATATTATAAAAGAGCTGATTTTGTTACACGATATAGAAGCTACTGTCTCATCTACAGCTTCTGCAGTTACTCCAGAGTATGGAAATTCTACTAAACCCCCGATTAGTACACCCTAGGAGACAATGAGAGTAGCTCTCCACCTAGATTATACTTCATATTGTAGTCTAGGTGTCTGTGATTTTGAAACGATGTAAGGAGTTCATTTTCAACTTCTAAATCGCCGAATTTCATGGATTTCCACAAAAGAAGATGATTCCAAATTTAAGGATCACTTAAATCTGAGCGTGTAAGGTGAACTGAAAACAGTAAAATAGAACATATACCAATATAGACATAAAATATACATAATTTAATATTTCTGTTAAAATGTTTTAAAGTCTATTAATGTGTTGTTTGATTATTTTATCTGTTCACCTAGAAAGAAATGTAATAACTAAACTATAAACGTTAGTAGCATTGAAGTTAGTTAAAAAAAAGTGTTATTAATTAGATTTTTATTTAAATTTAGACGTATTTTTTTGTAAAAATTAAAATTTTAAATTTATTTTATGAACTGAATTGAAATTATTTCATAGCATTGAATAAAAATAAAAATTTAAAATTACGTCGTTACGCTTATGCAATGTTTTCTATTATTGTGGATTATACTGTTTTTAAATATAATTTTAAACTCTAAAATAAAAGATTTTCATATTTTAAAATTAATTTAAGAGTTAGTTTTGAGGAAAATTTTTTGGGTCTCGGAAGTCGGAGAGTGTAATACTTTTTTTTAAACCCAAGAAACTCGAATTTATTTCCTGAAAAACCGTGACATTTGATGAAATACGTCCACCGATTTCAGAATCAATATAACAGGAGAACTCCTAAGTCATAATTAGGTTTTCAGGTAATGCCCTTCCGTGTAGTTTATAAATGAAAGTAGATATATTTTAGGTACATAAGAAAAATTGTTTATATTTCTACAGTAGGGCTTTGCGCAAGAATATTGCCTATTAGTTATATGAATTTAATTATTAAATATTTAACTCCAAGGTTGAGTCAAGTTTGTTGCCCTAATCAAGAAAATAAATGCATTGGTTTGAAAGCCTACATTCGTTAAAAATCTTGTACTTTATCTATCGTATACTATTTCTTAACTTAGGTATTTATTGCTATAGTTGAGTTTGTTTCGGTACCCCGACCAGGAAATAGGCACCGGTCTGAGAATACAAATTTTGTCGAAAAAGGAATTACTTTTAGGTAAATGTTTAATTTGATGTTTCAAGATTATCTAATGATATGGATGAACTACAATTATAAAATAAATATGAGTTATTGACTGAGTTGGTGTTAAAGCAAAGTTACTTGAAACAGGTAGTGCGTATGAGAACTAGTGGACCACTTATTACGGGTATCTCGGAAATCGAGTTGAGATTTGCCAAAGTGTATATGTGAATCTTACATCAGCAATCTGCGAGTGAACGCGGCAATATCAGTGAGTGGTGCTGTCGATACCATCTCGGGCGTTGAAGCGTGTTTTCGCTTTGATGCAAAGTTGAACAAGTAGAGAATAGTCCAGTTTAAATGTAACCTTGTACATTTCCTGTGTGATTATGAGTGGTTTAGTTCCATGGGTTTTATAAAAAATATATATTTTTTAATACATTTATTACATATTTAAAAATTGTAGGTCTGGAATTAATTTGCATCAAGGAACACCCACACTGGCTTTTCTGATGCTTCTTGTTAAATTTGTAAACATTCACCTTATTTGGCTCACGATATGGGCCAACAGACATACAATGATAAAAAAAGAAATTTTTGCAATTCCATACAGAGAAATCATATATTTTGTTAGCCTTCTGTGTACTCGGATCTAAAGACTAAATGTCCTGTCCAAAATTCCATAGTTAGACCATACTCATAATTGAAACTCATTTTTGTTTATGTAGAAATTAATTTTGATGCTAAAGAATTGCACAATAAAAGTTCAAATGAGCTAAAAAAGATACTTCAAAAACTAAAATCAAATCCTACCACTAACTTTTAAAATAAATTTCCTGTTATTTATTTTCTTCTTTTTTATTCTAAGTATAGAAATGTCTCTTGTAAAAATATTCGCTAACGCTCAGCGAAATCCAATGTAGCGACGTGAACCATCATCAAACTTGTCTACATAGAAATTATACATACAAACCTTCTGGTATATAGGTAAATTTATTGTGGAAATATCGTGACGTTATTTAGTCAGATAGACAGGCAAAAAAACACGTGGAAATTAAAATTTTCCAGTCAATTGAGTGACAGCCTTCACTAACGCTCAGCCAATAAATGTTATTTATATTTGTTAATCCTCACGTTTAATAATCTTGCCCTGATATATGACTATTTTTACACGATGAGTTTATACAATACAATACATTACTTATTCTAATGACCTACACTTGCCTCATGAACACAAAATTTACAACGTATATCCATATAAAGCAGTGATTTAAAAAAGTACTGGCAGCTTTGCACAAGAGGTGACAGAAAATTATATGTTCTACTAAAAGATTTACATGTATAAATCGTACATATATAACATAAATTACGACATAATTAGTACAAATCTTTTCGAAACCTCCTACATGTGGTTTGAGGTGAGAAAGTTTCAATACTTTATTTGAACCTCCCTATCGGGTTTACCGTTATTTTACATCCCATTCTGGTTATACTACGTTAAAATGAATTTTATCCGTTTGTTATTGAACTAAAACCGTTCTAACATACGTCATTAGGGCTTAATCACAATGATATACATTTAAATTATATATACCATACAGTTACTCAAAACAACATCACGCTTTTATCTTGTATAAATTTAATTTAGTCACCCTGTCATATTCTACATTTATTTCAAGCATAAACTTTACGATAATGAACTCTTACTGGATCTAACTAAACCAAAGAACATTTTTTTTGTACACGATAGAACTATAATAAAATAAATAATAAAGTACTTATGAATGTAAAATATTTTAACGAAAATGTGGATAGCCTATTTGAAAGGAATAAAGTCTTTTTATTATATTCTGTTATCACAGTATATTTTGTTTTTATTATCAATGCTCTTGTTAATTAAACATACAGTTATTACTTGAATATACTACTCTGCTCGTTCAGTACATATTTCATACAGTAAACGTACAGTCCACACTGTGTGTGTGCAGTAAGCGGATAATACCATAGCTTCACAACAGAGATGTAGTATAAATCTTGTAGCGGCAGATTATGCAGGAGATAGCGGGTTTATACAACGTAGGATTTGCGAGCGGCTCGTAAAATACATGAAACCGTGTTTTTGGAATTGGATAGCAATATATTTTCGGATTGGGTAGCGTACAGTAATTCTGTTTTTGCGTATAACTTCAACAGCGCCAATATTGTACTCGTAAGAGTCATGAACAAGTTAATACGCACTTATGATTAACTAATCTTATGCAAGCAATACAAATTAACACAATAGCCAATAACAGCAAACTATTTGGAACTCTCTGTTAAATAATTTTCCGATACAAATAATAAATAAAAATAATTTTGGAAATACATTGTAGTAATTGTTAAAAACACCCTTTATTACAACTTTTAATATGATCTCTCCTACAAGCATTCTCCAAACTACTCATAAAATCAAAATGTGTTTTTCATTAACGGAGCAACTGTATGCTCACATGGTATCATTAATGACATAGATGACAACTAAAAAAGTCGTACTTTAAAAACTTTGGTGTCAAGTATGATTTATAAAGTGAAACTATAAAATGTATAAATTGTTATACCGCATGTAAGTTGTGGTTTAGCATTCCAAAGATAGCCTGAAATACATGGCCGAAAAATCTTATAATCAGTATTAGAAATACAAAAATGTGAAATAATAGTGAGGCAAGATATTATAAGATTTGAAGGGGATGTCATCTTCTTCCAAGACGAGACATTTACTTTTATGGACATACTTATTATGATTTTCATTTATTTTATTTTAACACCAGTGACGAAAGTAAATTAGAAAGAGGTCCTCATAGAGTTTAATATCCCGTGAATTTGTCCCGTTGTTCATAGAAATGTCGCGATGTCTCTCTACTGCCGGTGCTGCTGTCCAAGTGGGTCAAGTCTTTCTGCTCCAACAGATTTTCATCTACGTTTGTAATTTTAAATAGTTGTTTTAGTTATCAGTTAAAATTTAAATTTAGAACTTATAAATGACAACACTGTGTTATATACCGATACGTTTTTACCATGTGATATATCATAAGTTAATGCCTCTATAACTGGGTAAAATAATAATCGATATTGTACGATTAGCATATTAGCCTAAGTCTGCTAAAATATGTCACACGGTTGGTGGCCTAGTTTTAAAATTTAATGTTTTTTGTTAAATGTTTTTCGAATAAGTATGTCATGTTTATATTATATAAATCAATATTTAATTACAAATTACAGAACTGTTGATGATTAATGTTAAATTTTTAACCAAAAACGTTATTTCAGACCATATTTCTGTAAACATTTAAAGACCACAAGGATATAACATCAAAAAACAAACAATAAATGAAAACTAATATTAAATTATAAAAAATATCACAGATGTAAAGAACATATTACGGTTAATCTATAAACTGTACTACAGTGACAAAATCTGTCTACTACTGAAATAATATAACATTTCAAACGTGAATGATTGATATTAAACGAATAAAATATTTATTTGTATTAAAGTTGTAACTTTAATTCCTCCGTCAGTAAATATAATTGTAGAAGTTTGTAAGTAAAAACTAATGCTCGCAAAATATACAAATAAACAATTTTACTTTAAAACACTTTGGATAATTGTCAACAGTTATAACAATTTTAATTTTAATAAACATTGAACATTAGTGAGTTAATATAATATACACGTCACTATTAAAATCATTACTAATATTTCAATACAATATGAAAATTACAAAATATAACACATCATTACATTTTATAAATTTATTATAAGTATTTCCAATACACAAAGAAAATACATAGCCGAAAACATATAATGTAAGATTCTATTTGCTTTTACAATTCATTATGAATATCTTAGTATCTTCTTTATCAATAAATAGGACACTGTAATCCTACCATAAGTTTTTGTAAACATAAAGTTTCGAATGTTAAGGTTACCTTTAACTGTATGAAATAGTTTATTTAAGTAGTTAAACATAGCTATGGTATTTTACAGTAAACTATTACAAAATCATTTATAATTATGCAGAACTTTGGGTGTTCAATATCCCAGTAAAAATACGCTGAAGTTTTGTTTAAAACGTTGAAAGCTCTACTATTGGACTCTATATAGGTTGGCTTTGGACTGTCAGACACAGATAGTCTGCAGTGATACTTATACCTGCAGACCTTTCCTGAGATGTGCAAGTGAGTGTGTTACAAAAGCTGCAATCCCTCGGGAACTCGGAACCAATCTCCGTTGCAGGTTCCTTACCAGTTATCTGTCTTTCCGCTAGTGTTTCTCTTCTATATAAAAAACATTGTTACATGTTTCACAAATTGCTCATAGCACCATTTACATCACCATGGTTATAGTATATCCGGTCTTCTAGCTATCGAAATACTTCAGAAAGTTTACAAACAACTTAACTTAAGTTTTTACCAGATTGTAGTATACTTAAATTACATATTACAGCTTACAGAAAACGCGAAAATTTTCCAGCGGGTGTAATTGTATTTGAAACAAATACAGCCATAAAGGAAACCAATAACCGACGTATCAAAGCAATAACCGATACCATGGCTGCATCCCCCTCCCACTCACTGTTATATGGCCTACGTAGTGCGGTCGCTGACTGCAGCGCGGTGTGACTTCGCTCTTCTTGTTAGTGTTTATAGCAATGCACTATTATTGGGGGGAGAGGGGGGTCATTAGAGACAGTATAATAATATTGTTTTTTTTTTATAATTGCTAAATATATTTTTTTCAAATAGCTAGAATAAATAATAGTTAACAGGTGCAGAGGTTATAAAGAAATACTTTATATTGTTTGCTATAATTAAACTTGGAGTAATCATACTAATACAAGGTAGGTTACATTGCAAATGTTTGTGAAAAAGGTTTCTTTTGATTTAATGTATTATTACATCAGTTTCATATGAAAAGAACTGACCATTTTTAGGTTAAATTAGCAGTAAAAATGCTACGGTTCACGATGTAAGTTATTTTATGTTAGATTTTTTTTATTACTTATAGTTGTTTTATTAAGGTAACAAATTGTTGAAAACAGGGAAATATTTAAGGGTAAATACACCAGTTAGTATTTTACATTGTCAAAACACATTTTGGTCAAATATACTTATTTTACCATTATTGTTTATTCTGTTATTATATTTCAATTTCATTATAATACTGTTAATTCAATAAAGTGATCATAAGTGAAACCAGTGTTAATTATGATATTATATAAGTCATATGAATGTACTGTACAGTGTGACAAGTTAAGTGAAAAGGACGGGCTTTTTATTTTTAACTAATTCAATGCTAAAACTAAAAAATAAACTTTACATGGTTTTAGTTCACATACGTGAAGAACTATTTTAAAACGTAATCATTGGAACGCTACAGCACCATGGGGACGGCTTACAAAGGCGTAAGATTCCAATGAGTAATAAAGTTGAGTAACATATGAAATTATAATAATCTACTAGTAAAACACAATGCGACAAATCTGGTCTGATAAAAGTTACTGTAACGAAAAATAGGCTTATTTTAGTTTTGTACGATGAAACTACGAGTACAATACAACCGACAGCATAACTTTAGGTAACCTTAGTACGTGTTTACACTGCAATACAAGCTCAAAACTACGGTACCAAAAGGTACATATCATATAGAAATTGCTTTCACAACGCACACAATAATTAACGTAAACTAGTATGCTTAGTCGATCATCAGGCTTCTTCTTTTCGTTTTTCCCCACTATTAGAGAATCTCAAGTAAAGTCAAGTCTTTTATTTCCCGTTGAACAATATTATAATTATGTGGCAAAAGTCATACCGAATAAATCCTATAACTTTTACATACCACAATACCACATTTCAGACATACAATCCATTACATTCATTCCATACCACTCACTCTCCAATACTCTCCACCGCAAACGCCAGTGTCAGTCTTCTAGATTGGAGGTCTCCCAACTATAATTCAAAAACTAGGTCGACGCTATAGAATGCTTTAGATGCTAAAAAGCGCTTCAGACGAGTTTTTAACGCCTTGGGCGTTTGTACGTTTTTCATGGAATCAGGCAAACTGTTTAATGAAAGACACCTGCATACGAGGGTAGGTGTTCATAAACCACCGTTTCTGTGTCGCCCAGTGCGGTAGTTGTCTCTGCCTCTCATTTCGTATTCATGCACGTCACGGCCCCTAGTCAGGGCAAATTTTGACTAACAGAATACAACTGCCTCCAAGATATAGGAGAAATGGCAGAGTCAAACAGCTGCAATTTTTGTAAAGCTGGTCTGCACGACTCTCTGAAGTTCATGTTTGCGATTGCTCTGATCGCTTTCTTTTGAACCCTGAAAACTCTCAAAATTTGATTGTTTGAACATCTGATAGACTTCGGAAGTATTAATGTCTTTGGCATTATACAAGCCAATCTTCTGGGAAGAAGGTTGCAAAGAAATATTGGTTATTTATCTGCTTACCTCGTATGAGGACAATATAGATTAAATGAAAATACTACAATATTTACCATACTACTCTATCAGAGAGCAACTCATTAGTTGGTATTATAAGTCAACTCATATAAAAAGTCTAACTAAGAATACCTCACACCACGTATCGCATAACAGGCTTTGCTGAGGGCTGTATGAAAAAGTTCAGCTTATAGCAAATTGTTACTCTGATAAATAGGGCTACATGTTAAAATATCATATGAGTCTACTCAACTTCTTGACACGTGTTTTATTCTGCGATTATCTCAGAACCATCATGATTACAAAAAAATTATGAATTTAAAATGTTCACCAATGGTCAGCTAAATCGTCATGAAACGCGACATTTTCTTTTTCAAAATGGAAATTCATGAAATATTATGTCTACAGGCGAGTTTGTTCTCTAGATATCATGCAAATGGATAGGTGGAAATCATATTTCCAGCTCCTACAAAGGTTCCTAGGTTGGCCAGTTCCTAGGGTTCGGCCAATAATTTGGTAGTCACACACTCTTAATTTTGTTATGACTTCTAGAGGGAAATATATACTTGTATTTTAAATATATAATTCACTGTGTTAGGGAAAATGGTAATTAAGTTTAAAACTATGAATAATAACACGAAATAAAAATTCTTTTAAATTTACCGATACATACTTTGGTGGTTTTGCATTATCACAGTAGGTAACCTTAAGTAACTATAGCTTATAATAATATAATGAAATAAAAAACGCTTGAAAAATAGAATTGTATTCAATTAAGGATAATATAATATAATATAAGTCTCTTGTATACAAGTATTTAAATCTGATGATTACATTTTCAGTTTATAAACTTGCGCGTACATATTATTTTACTTATAAACATCATATTTAACTTATTGCTAAGATCTTGAATTAACATTTTCTACATTTAATATACCTATACGTACATAATACATGATCCTAAAAAACGTAAAGTCTATTGCCAATAAAGATGTCCAACTATTGATAATAATATGTTATATAATATTAATAATAATACACATTATATGCATAATTGTGAAAGTTATTACACAATCGTAATAAAATGTAATACTTAAATTCAATTTGAAATAAAAAGCTTACCAATTCTTTCATAAATAGATACATAAAAACATTTGCTTCCTTATACATTATTTATTCTCATAGATATTTTATTCATAAAAATTGCAATTGCTTATTTTCCTTACGTCTACGTCCAAATACCATTATTCTGTAGTATTATAATGATTCTTATGAATTATGGTATTCTGAGCCTCCTAGTGAAAACTACCTTAATCTTTAGGCTATATGAAAAATAATAAATTTTAAAACCGCCTGTGTCCTTATTTTTAGTCACATAAAAATAAAATATGTCTAATTCTATAGATAGATTTTATAAATGGAGATCCTATAGTGTTTTCTGAATATCTTGCAATGAAATAAATACAAGTTTATTTAATGAAGAAATAAACGACAAAAATACTAGATAAACCTAAATACGAACTTATAGCTACACAATAAATTAGTAAATGCCAAGAAGCTTAAATTTTTAAAAAGTCATGAAATGGCAATACATTATACTGTGTTTATAACAATTCCAATTATTTCCCTTTTTATAAATTATCTCACCTTTAGAGAAAATGTTCTCTTGTACATCTTGACTTTTAAAGACTAGGGACATTACCATTATATTTATATTGAATTGTCTTACAGACACCATGAAAATAGTTCAGACATTTGTATTTCTGTTCAATTTCACCAATATGTTTGTTCATTGGAAGAGTGCAAGAAGCAAATTGTGCAATTCAATGAAGTACATAAATTTTAAACTTGGAAATTCATGGCAAACCCACGGAAGGGAAAGAGTTGCTCTATCTGTTGCATTTCAATGAACGTTTTTGAATGAATTACCTTGTTATTGTAGAGACTCCGTGCATTGGTTGCTCTTTGTGTCAATAATTATTCCAGTAAATACTGGATGCAAACTTTAACCTTCAAAGACGTTAAAAATATTATTTATTGATTAATGCTTTCAACTTATTTATTTTTGCTTAATGATTGAATAGTTCAACGAAATCAACAGTTTAGTTTTAGTATTCGTGCCAGCGCGTTAATATGACAATTTTGTTTTTATAAAAACGTAAAGAGATTTAGATCTTCTGGGTGGATTTTGTGGGTAGTTTCCATTTTATGCTATATATATTTTTACACTGATTTTAAAATGTTTTGTTTCGAAGACCAAACATATCTATACGTATGGAAACTAACATATAGTTTAGAATATTAAGGTTCTTAAAACACTTTAAAATCATTCGAAATTTTAATTTAAATAGTGTTTAAAAATCCTACACAGATATTTATAACCATTTTGCTGCCTAATTTTCTTAAGAGCAATATATACATAAAATAAAAGTTACATAAACACTGAAAAGTTACTTTCACATTTAAAAATCAGAGAATGATAAAATTAACTACTTAAGAATAAAATATAGCACAATACTCAATTTTCAAAGAACGAATAGTAGTTTATACAAACTTTTTGTACAATCGTTTTTTAATTCTATGAAAAATATACTAAAATTAAATATTTTACCAAATCAATTCTTCAATGGTAAATCACTCTCATGCTTAATCCTGACTACTGGACCAAGGATGTATTATATCTTTTAAATATTATCTCTTTAAAGATTGCCAACATTACACTATACTTTCCATAATAACTGACTGCCGTACAGAGATCTTTAATGTATGCAGATGCACTCTCTGGATTAACGCTGACTGCTGACTGAAAAAGGATCTATTAAGCGTTTGAATACTCTCTGTAAATATTGGCCACGTGATACAATGTTTTACATAATCGTTGACTGTACTACACAGATTTTTAATGTAAGAAGATGTTAGATGAAAAGATAGGCTGTAGTAATTTCTGGACTGTAGTACAAGAGTACTTTATGATTTTTAAGGCTATAAATCACTCTCTGGCTTAAATCTGATTTCAGGGCAAGGATCTATTATGCGTTTCAATTATCTCTGTAAAGATTGGATACGTGATACAATGTTTTACATAAATGCTGACTATATTAAAAATATCTGAAATGTATGCAAATGCTGAGCAATACATTACATTCTGGATTAACCCTGACTACTGAATAAGAATGTATTATATCTTTAGAATAATCTCTTAAAAGATTTGCCAACTTTTTACTACACTTCGTATACCAGCTGAACATAGTATACAGCCCAATAATGTTAGCTAATTAAGAGCAAATAAATAACCTTTGTAAGCATTATACATGTGAAAAGAACGCTTTACACAATCTATGACTGTATTACTCAGACTAGACATGTACAGGTTTGCTAATTAAGAGCAATAAATAACCTTTGTAAGCATTATACATGTGAAAGAACGCTTTACACAAATCTATGACTGTATTACACAGACTAGACATGTACAGGTTTGCTAATTAAGAGCAATAAAATAACCTTTGTAAGCATTATACATGTGAAAGAACGCTTTACACAATCTATGACTGTATTACTCAGACTTAGACATGTACAGGTTTGCTAATTAAGAGCAATAAATAACCTTTGTAAGCATTATACATGTGAAAGAACGCTTTACACAATCTATGACTGTATTACTCAGACTAGACATGTACAGGTTTGCTAATTAAGAGCAATAAATAACCTTTGTAAGCATTATACATGTGAAAGAACGCTTTACACAATCTATGACTGTATTACACAGACCTAGACATGTACAGGTTTGCTAATTAAGAGCAATAAATAACCTTTGTAAGCATTATACATGTGGAAAGAACGCTTTACACAATCTATGACTGTATTACTCAGACTAGACATGTACAGGTTTGCTAATTAAGAGCAATAAATAACCTTTGTAAGCATTATACATGTGAAAGAACGCTTTACACAATCTATGACTGTATTACTCAGACTAGACATGTACAGGTTTGCTAATTAAGAGCAATAAAATAACCTTTGTAAGCATTATACATGTGAAAGAACGCTTTACACAATCTATGACTGTATTACTCAGACTAGACATGTACAGGTTTGCTAATTAAGAGCAATAAATAACCTTTGTAAGCATTATACATGTGAAAGAACGCTTTACACAATCTATGACTGTATTACACAGACTAGACATGTACAGGTTTGCTAATTAAGAGCAATTAAATAACCTTTGTAAGCATTATACATGTGAAAGAACGCTTTACACAATCTATGACTGTATTTACTCAGACTAGACATGTACAGGTTTGCTAATTAAGAGCAATAAATAACCTTTGTAAACATTAACCATGTGAAAGAACGCTTTACACAATCTATGACTGTATTACTCAGACTAGACATGTACAGGTATGCTAATTAAGAGCATTAAATTACCCTGGCCGGAACCAGACTGCTGGCAATGATATACTATAACTTTGTAATAATATATGTAAAGATAGGCCACGTTTTGCTATGCTTTAAACCACTTCTGACTGTAGTAAGAGAGAATGTATGGTATTGCAAGGCAATAAATCAGTATATGTCCTAACCCTGACCTCTGGGCACATTTCTACGATTATTGTTCGAGTAATCGCTTTAAAGATTAGCCAGGTGACAATTATATTTTTATTAGCAATACATAATTTCTATATTTAGCATCAGTATATTATATTGTATTGCGTATTGGTTATATTACGTAAATTGTATTTTTGAACAATTTCTTATTTTTAACTATTGGATTCAATTAAACCTCCAAAATGCAAACAAATTTATTACAACATAATCCCAAACATGTGTCGGTCCGAAAATTAGGAAACGAAATCGCGATACGAATTATTCTTCACAAGTATACTATATAAAAGTGTCAATAAAAAAATAAATATGCGATAGTTTAAACATGGATCCAAAGCCATGTAACAGTAATATCTTTCTGCTTTGTCTTGCTTGCACAGTGCGTTTTTGTAATGTTTCCATAACAATATCCTTTCTACATATTGATTGTCGGGATTAAACCAAAATTATTTATTTATTTAAATATGGGCCCAGAAGGATATCTCCATTATGTTGTTTCTGTTGCCTACGCCACGAAGAGACGTGTTTCACAGCGTTATGGCTAAAATGGGGGTGGGGGGGGGGGGGGGTGGGGGGGGGGGGGGGTGGGGGGGGGGGGGGGTGGGGGGGGGGGGGGGTGGGGGGGGGGGGGGGTGGGGGGGGGGGGGAAAAATATTTCTCACTGATTTTGTCTAAAGGTTATGCAAAACAATTCACCTAAATAACTAAGATGTTATTAATTGCAAAAAATGACACAATATAATTATGTATGTAGTGACACCCATTCCCTTCTACACAACTATTGGATATGAGAAATAAGAAAACAGTTGAGAGCACAACCGAAACCAAGAAAATACCACAAGTCTACTATTCCGTTGTTTAAAATACTGGCACCTGCAATTTTCCTACCATATTCCTTCCCACAAATTGTTCATTACATTCTGAACGAGCATAAAGAAGTCGCAGGTATAGGATACAAATAAAACATTAAATTAACCGAAGAAAACACTGAAAAATAAATCCCTTGCAAAAATCTGTTTCTTGATTCTATATTGGTACGCAATATATTTCGCATTTTCAAAACTCAACCTTTACTGAATTTTTCATATTATACCAAGAACATTTTTTACACAAAAAACTGAAACATAGGAGTACAAAAGGATCTTTGATTGATTATGTCCTGCTAACATCTGCTTCCTTAAGTCAACCCTTATTAGTATATCTCTAATTTTTAACAAGTCACGCTGGTATAGCGAACAACTGAAACATAGAATTAATTTCAAGAAAGTGTGAAAAATTAATTCCTGTAGACATCAGCTTCCTTGAATGTACACAAAATATGTATTTAAAATTTTAACAAAATAACAAAGTTACTCTTCATGCGGTATAGGGAAAGTGGAAACGAAGTAATAAATGAATAAAGTGTTATCGATTAATTCTTGCAACATTCGTTTCCATAAGTCGACAGTGATAAACATTATTTCTAATTTCTATAAGTTATCAACTTACTCTATACACTGGCATAGACAACAACCTAGAACTTAGGATTAATGGAAGAATGTATGATTGATTCATTCCTGGGAATGTCTGGTTTCTGTTTACACTGATAACTATATGTATCATTTCAACAGCCAATTTAGTCTATTCGCTGGTATAGATAGCAAATGAAACATAGGATTAAGAGATAAAACATTTGGTCAAACAGGTCCTGCAGATATTTTCTTTTCTCACTCTATTGTAACGTCTGCTTTTTTATTTTAATAAGTAAACAGGTGCTTATGACTGCCAACTCCCCTCCCCACACTTTATTATACAGCGTGTATCTAAATGAATGACCTGATTTTAAAACTCAATATATATTGCTAAAAATTTAAATACTCACAAAATCTTAAAGTTTTAGGTATGTTATTACAAATGTTCTATATGTCCACCAGCAGCAGCACGAACAACATCCAGACGATAGCTAAATTCCTCGTAAAGCTTACACGACGTATCTGCGTTCACAGACCTTATTGCGAAAGTTATTCTGTTCTTTAGTTCTTCGATGTCATGAGTTAGAGGGGCAACAAACACTTTTTCCTTCACATATCCCCACAAGAAAAAGTAGCATGGGGTCAAGTCTGGTGACCTTGGAGGCCAAGAATGAAGGGCATTGTCTCGAGGTCCCGTGCGCCCTATCCAGCGGTGGGGCAGAGTGTTGTTGAGAAGCTGCCGAACATTGTTGTGCCAGTGAGGCGGAGCTCCATCCTGTTGGAAAATGAAGTCACCAGAGTCTGCCTGAAGTAGTGGGAAAAGCCAATTCTGCAGCATTTTGAAGATAGCTTCATTCCATTCACAGTGTTCTTCCTAAAAAAAGAAGGGACCGTACACTTTTTTACGAGAGACTGCGCAAAAAACGTTCACTTTCGGCGAGTCTCGTTCATGCTGAATAAATTCGTGAGGTTTCACTTCGAGTCGCCATATGCGCACGTTATGTCGGTTTACTTTACCACAAGTATGAAATGTTGCTTCATCACTGAAAACTAATCGTAATAAAAATGTATCCACTTCCATATCCTCAAGTAGAGCATTCCTATATGTATAATTACCTCTAGTAGGAAAAGAATCAGTACAGATAAGAACCGAAACAAATAAATTGTGAAATTCTTTTTAATCAATACACTGCAGACACTTCGCTCACTAACCCTTTTAATAATTCTTTATTACCAATTACGTTTTAATTTTTTTTTTTTTTATATGTGCCACAATACACCTATACTGAAAAAAGAATTTTCTTATAGGAAAACCGATATATTCTACACGAAAATGTATGTTCTTTCAGAATGATATTTTAAGACATTATTTTTAGCTTGATAATGTAAAGCATCTTAGAGCTGTTTATTCTACGTATGTACAATCTAGCAACATGTTCGAAAGTTATTTATCAATTTAGGTTTCTGCTTGGGATTGAAAATATATTCGAACCAAACGACTCGCTTTACTCATGTTTTTATTCAACTGGTGATAATGGAATTTTAAAAACCGCCCCTATTACCTAATCGACCCTCTCGTCTCTTTTCATGCAATTTGGCATTTGAATTCCTACAATCAATTTATTAAAAGTTTTTTATCATGATCAGTTAGGAAATGGACTTAATTTATAGCAATGTCTTGGTTTTATAAAATAGAAATATTTAATACAAATTTGACTTTTGACCTTTTTATTACTTTTAAGCCTTATCTATGCACTCCTGGTATAGATAAAGGAGAGAGGATGTTTGAACACTAACATTACACCACCTTAGTGAACAAAGCTGAGAATGTCTTCACTTAATGTAGTTCAAATGGGTTGGATTTCTGTGATTTGGCATATTTACATCTTTAATAAACAAATGTAGCATCGGAACTAACAAGCTTCGTTCTTGTCCCGCGATTAGAACAATATTTTTCTGTTACGTAAAACATAACATAAACTATGATTTTTCCAATATTGCACGAAGTTAAAAAACGCTCAATCTTCTCCTTATACCTGAAGTAGTTTACAGGTTCCGAAAGATCCTTATTACACCAAAATGTCTTCTCAGAATGTATATATAATTTTTAGGTAGAAAAAAAGCAAACTTAACTTCTGGCACTATAAGTACCTTAGATCGGAACTAAATTACATAGCCGGAAGTATACGCTATTTACCCGAAGTAGACTGTTTAGAAGTGTGTACATCCTGCCCTGTTCAACGCAATAACATATTATATTGTCCACAGGAAAATGTTGAACTAAGACACTAAGTGTTTACAGCTTAACTAGTTACAATTTGAGTAACAATATTTTACTTTTAATGTTCCCTAAGACTTAAGTGGGGCTGAAATTATCAATAGCAGGACACTGTTAAACTATTATAACTCAGGAATTAATATATATATATATATATATATATATTATATATATATATCTTAATTACATGACAAACTTTACCTATAATATTACATTCCTAATCTCATACGTAGTTTAAAAAACTTCATGAAGTTAAAGTACTATAGTATATATTGCTTTTGTACGTAATTTTCATATTAGTGTACTTTAAAGATGAATGTGGATATTTTAATTAATAACTTACAGTTTTATAATATGTACTTAGTTGTACAGTTCCTATAATTTATAATAATACTGTTCGGTTAATGTAATTAATGTAACTATAAATACAAAACAACAAGCGCTAGTAAATGTATTACTGTAGAAACAAACACATATAACAACTGCAGAGAGTATGAGCAAAGTGCCAACTGGAATACGAGAACAGGGAAACGAGCCGACAACTTGAGCCTTTGCATGTGATACTACAATTTATTCCACCGAAGTCACTTGAGTACAGTCAAGCATCATTGAGGACGTATGGCGAGACTACAATGTATGTTCAGTTTTACATTAGTGAGAGGTTATATTTTGTTACACCAACAAACATTGCACCACATCACATGTATCCATGTATTTGTATTTTCTAGGTTGCTATTTGAAGTTTAGAACTAAATTTCAGGAGTTAGTTTCATAGTGCACAATGAAATATTTTGAAGCCATTCCTGAAAATTATATATTGACCTACGTAGGTACGCAGAAGTAGTTTAAATTCAATAATAGAATAAACATTTTTCTTTTATTCTTGATTTTACTATGACTTGAATAATAATATCAACTATTGTTTATACAGGCGTTTGCGCTACTGTACAACATATTTATAGCCATAGCATTTTTCCAGCATTCCTCTAAAAACTTTCGGCTCGTACGATTTCTCATCTGTAAAATTCGGTCTATGAGACCTTTCTATGAGTTTAAACCTCTCCAGTTTTGAGAGTTAATGTATCTCTGGGAAACAATTGGAGTGTTAGACTAGGTCCTTTGCTTGACTATAATGTGATAATAGTTCGATCGAATGACTGTTCTGGTAGATCAAACCCTTGGTTTTTTGCAGGCCAGAATAGATGTGTGAGTTACAGATGCACTGAAACTAAAATAAAATGTTCAGTCTTTATGAAAATACACTTGTGTGATGTTTTTAAGTGTCACAAAAAACTCTACTTTTATCTTGTTCCGTGTTTTACATTTATATTTTGGTACATTAAACATTCACTATTCTTAAAATAATGCACGTTTATTTTTTATATTACATAATTTAGTCATTGTTTGATGGTTAATAGTTTATTATTTCATTAAATAAGGTTAAGCATAGTAAATATTGTAAGATTTATTCATCCATTTAGTAATTTGAATTAAATTAAATGTTAATATTTTTTGGGTAATAGTATTCTATTAAGCTCATTTTAGTTTTATTAAAGATATATATGGTCTTTTAGCTCCGTCATTTTAGTTAACAGGGATTATGTCTATATTCATCTTGTAGACAAGGCATTTTCTTTGGAGCACATTTCCTATGGCTCCAAAACCATATTATGTGGATCATATGGAATTCATACTTCATAGAGTAGACTGTATAAAGTATATTGTACTAATTTTAGATTATTTTATGTTAAAATATATGTGACAAAAAGTTTCCGTGCAGGTTTCAAACCTCTAAACTAATTAATAGACTAAATAAAGAAAACGCCGATTATTTTAAGCGTAATAATGATGACAAATGAAAACATTTACGAGTAATATGTAGCAGATAGACCATGAATATGTTTGTCTCTCTCTCTCTCTCTCTCTATATATATATATATATATATATATATATATATATATATATATATATATATATATATATATAACACACTTAGATACTTATAAATACACTATAAAATTAAATTCAAAACGACATTATTTTGAGTTGAAAGAAGACTAGTATCTTTATTACAAAACATTTTAGAATGAAAAAAACTAAAACAGTCAACACGAATAAAAGTAGAACAGTTTGTATTCCTCAGGACAGCCGACACAGCGTGTCTCACGCGATGGTGGATTCGATACAATTAGTAGCATTGTTTGTTTGCTTTAGAACGTGTCCAGGTTAACTTTTTTACTACCGTGGAAATATTACTAACTCGCTCGGAATTATACTATTAAAGTAATATTGGTAAATGTATGACTACTTCAAAAATAGTTAGAACCATATTTTACTCCCACTTTTCAAATTTTGTTGTATTTTAGAAGGTGTTAAGTACTATCTTGTTTGATGTAAATGACCTAAATATGAACGCATTATATAAGTTTATTTAGTACATGTGGTTTGCTGTGCCTATAAAGTGATCCTACTATTTCCTATTTTGTTCACCAGCAAATAAGATCATTATATTAACGTTATTTGATGTAACACCAAAACTTCCAATAAGCAATTTCAGTGGCACTGTTAAGTCGATGTTGATAATTATTTACCAAATTAAAAGTATGGATATTACTTTCAATTTTATACATTAATAGGTTAGCCTTTTGTTGTATGGCATATATTTTAAAATTACATATATAAATACAAATTACCGACAAAAATCGAATAAAATTGTAACTGTTTTTGGTTTTCAAACGGGGTGTTAAAACTGTCCCCGATGCATAACAATTCAACTAAACACAGTAGTTAAGGAAAAAAAACGAAGACTTCCACACTGGCACGCTAACTGATATACCACACGCGAAATTAGACATGTACTTTTATTTCCTTTTTTACTGCCATTCAAGAAAAAACATTCGTATGTACACCTATTCTAAGTTATCTATTTAAGGATCACAACAGTTACGATAATATACAACGTTTATTACAAACACATAATTGGTTATGAATCACATAAATTTCAGTGTTTTAAAGACGAATACCCATTTTTATGTTAGACATTGTTGATTTAAAAACAACTATGTTCCTATAACATTAGACGAACAATTTTACTAGTAACGAATAAAAGTTTCATATAGCATTGTGAATTGAAGCTAACACTTTGAACGTTTAATATTCTCTACACTCCCCTCTCGAAAGTAATAGCATTGCTAACTAAGTACAGCTATAAAAGAACCTATAGTTCAATTCTACGAGTAAACCATTTCCAGTATTATTTTGGTAGGGGCGGGAGAGCTTAGCTACAGTTTCTTTTAATCACAACTTTCTATACAAATATTACCGTAGGATTTTTTATTAATTTATTAACGCAATTAAGGAAAATAATTTCATAAAAGATTTAAACTCCATGTCAGAATAAGTGTATGTAACAAATACTGTATGTTCAAAATGTCTACTTTAAAAGAATCGCTGTAGTAGGAGAATTGAGCCTAATGCAAAAGTTGTTTATGTGTTGTTAAATTTTTGAAGTAAGTTTCATACGAATTTATTAGAAAACAGTTTATAATAAAATAATACATATAAAAAGCAATACGTATTGCTAGATTATAGTAGATTAATATTAAATTAAGTAATTGATAAACATATTCAGAAATTATTTATAATATTTTTATTTTATTTTACAATTATTTATATAATAAATTTATACAAATTATTATTAGTACAAAGTATAAACATAAAAAATAACTCGGGTAAACTATAATGAAAATCTTCCCTTCTTTAATTTCGGTACACGTATCATTTGTGGTATCCAAAAATAATCAATTATTTTCATCCACTTATCTGATGCTACATTAGCTTTTAGCTACATTCTCAAGAATCGTTTTTCAACTGTAACTTTCTAAACCATTATAGTTTTCAAGTCCTAATTATGACTCTCTTAATTATTTTTCTCGCGAGAATTTTCTATTATGTAGCATTATCTTGGATAACTTCATCGTTTAACTTCCTTTTTATGATTGTTCTTATGTCATATGTTCAATGACAGTTTGTTTGTATGTAGGATTATCAGAAACTGCAGTTTACTTATCTAAACTGTAATTTTGTGATTGGCGTTTGTATGTGTTAAAGTATGATCTGGTTTATTTATTTTATTTGTGTCTCAATTTTATATAAATTCTAAAAAAGCAATAAAGCTGAATTTGGGAAGAAACAAAGGAAGCGGCACTATCATAATGAGTTACTGAGACATTCCAGTACAGGAATTGAACCCACAAAAAGTGCCGAATATCTTCTCGCTAGTGGTAATGTAAATTTTTTTTCGTTATAGATTATTCTGCCTAATTTAGATGGATTATTAATTTACCTATTTCATAAATTTTACCCCTGACAATAAGTAATTTATGATATTTCTCTACTTTAATACGAAGAACATACCGCCAATTCGTAAAGCTCTTAAGAATGTATAACGTAACAGACATTAACTGTTAGATGGATGGTTGTGTAGAATTATTTCCGTATAAAATTTCCCCAATACATCCTTTAGATTAGCCAAGCTGCCAGATGGGGCTAACCAGGATCTATCTTATTGTAATTTTTTACGTAAAGAGATCAATTTTGATACTGCGATACAACCATGTACAGAATGAGTGCCGAATCTCAGATATTTATATTATTTTAACTATATAATGCCCGGCATTACATTTATTCGATCCGGCAAGTTTTTTAAATTTACTTTATTAAAGGCTTATTATATTTGAAAAGGGATTTTTATTTCTTGCTTCAAAACGTGGCTTAAAATTTATTTAGGTTCAATTTCTTTTATAAGTAATATTGTAAAGTTTTGCTTTTCTAACAAAATGTTTTTTATGCGACTTCATCATAATAATTCCTGGAAAAATTATAAACCTCTCAAAATTATAAAAGAAAACAAAAATATTTCAAAAAATTTGCCGTATAAAATGTAAGTTCAAATATGGCCAGTCAATTTTATGTCGCAAATTACCCCACATTCGTTATTTAAAATAAAAAATTGGTAACAGACTAATAAGTGACAAAAGTTAAAATATATAAAATATAGTTTTGTACTGAGAGACATTTTTTAAGTGGTAATCCTCAAATTATTTTGTATTTTAAGCATAGCAATACCCAATCCACATCTGAATAAATCGCGAATTTTTGAGATAGTGTATGGTATTACCTATCAACAGTAACGGACAGCTGTGTTATACAGGGTGTTATGAAAGTCTTTGCATGAATTCATAGTTCCTGCAGGATCAGAGGTACAGGAATAAAGCTTGGCAAGTCAATACAATATATATATATAAATATATATATATATATATAATATATATATATATATATATATACAGTAAAACCAATACGATCAATACAAAATTCAAATACATCAAAATTAAGAAATTTAGAACAAGCATATCAAATTGTCACAAAATCTAAAATTCCCCTATGGATTAAATCTTCGATAAAATTTGAATCAATCTGGACACTCATCACATCTTTACACCCACAGTCTGAAACATATGTTTATCATTTCAAGAATATTATGCTTATTAATTTATTTATCTGTTTACATGTATGTTTTTTGATTATTTTATGTGTTTCGTTATGTTGTTTTGACCTGAAGAACCGTAATGCGAAATATAGTTAATCAATATTAATATGTTGGCCTTTTTCTACATATATATATATATATATATATATATACATATATATATATATATATATATATATATATATATATATAATATATATATATATATATATATATACTAGTATATATAACTGTATATTAGTACATCAAGGTAAATGTACACTCTTAAAAAATCCCGCTGTTAAAGTATACAGCAATTACAACCTAGTTCCTGTTCTAGGTGGTTAAATATTCTTTGTCTTGGATCAAGTAGAGAAAATTAAACGTAGTAAATAAAGAGTGGACTTAAGAAATGGATTTAAGGTAGTTTAGTGACCCTTCACATTCAATGAAGGATGGATTACAAGGAGTTAGGCAAACAAAATTAAACGTAAGCAAAAGCTCAAAACGTACATCATTATAAAGTAACTGTTCAGCAGCGATAAATAATAAAGGGAAAACCTTGCATCACTTGTTATAGTAGGTCTATATCCTAGGTTTAGGCTTTGGACTTTATTTGATATAAATATTATGTCAATCTAGAGCTATGCTTATTTTAAACTATTTTCACAGAAATATGTAACATAATAAGTAGCAGCTCATGCTGCAAATAACAGCTCACTTTATGCCCTGGCGCTGTTTCAAGAGACTCTGCTGACAGCACACGTCTGCGAAATGGAAAAAAAATGCTAGATCTATAAAGATTAAATAAGTTCTTTTGAATATTTTCAGTAAAACTTAATCGTGGGTACCAACCATATTGACAAACTTGTAATTAATAAACGTTAATTACAAAATTAATAGGCTTTCATTTTTTCCATGTTTAACACGATAACTTTTTAAATTAATTTACAGTATGGTCGACATAAATAGTTTTGCTTTCGTACTAAACAGGAGAAGTAGTTGCATAAGTGGTAAATTCATCAAGAAAAGTAAGCCATAATCTTGATTGTTAAACTTACAAATGGCCAAACAAAATGGCCTTTTGGTTTGCAAATGCTCATATAACACACTAAATGAGTTTTTACATCGTGTCCTAGGTATGATTTTTAACAATAGTCTTTAAAATTATCTCTTTTTCTAAATAAATAAATGTGTTTAAAAAATTGTAACCTGTTGGATTTACGCCTAGAAATAAATATTATAAATGAACCAATATTGTTACTTCAAAATGCTAGAACGAAGTTGCATAAGACATAAATAAATAAGTTAAAATATAAAAAGTTATATATAAAAGTGACATATAGAAGCAGGAGAAAGTAACAAAGGAATTTGTAATAAATACAGAAATAAAAGTTTGAACTCATCGTCCCATCCCACGACAGTTCAGCTTCCTCTGTATCCGACATTCTGTCATTCTTTTCGACACCTTTCAATAAATCGCTGTCACAACAGAGGGATATCTTCTATACCGACTGCAGAGCTGTAATTTCCGTCCGTGTATGAACAAATCCTACTGTGTATTTTATTTTATGTAACCCGTAACGTAGTGGGTAAAAATATAACATTCACATAAAACAGAAATATAAAATACAATTGTGCATCTACTACTAGCGAATTTTCTTTAACTAGGTAAATTTTTACTTACGTTAAGATCGTGAAAATTTTTTTTCTGATTTTGTCTAAAGGTTTTGCTAAACAATTCCACCCAATAACTAAGATTTTATTAAGTGTGAAAATGACACAATATAGTTCTGTAAGTGGCAACACCCATTCCCTTCTACACAACTATTGGATACGAACAGTAAGTAAACAATTGTGAGCACAACCGAAACCAAGGTATACTGAAACTCAACGGTTCTGTTGTTTAAAATACTGGCACCTGCAATTTTCCTACCATGTTCCTTCCTACAATTTTCTTATTACATTTTGAACTAGCATAAAGAAGTCGCAGGTATAGAATACAAATAAAAACATGGGATTAATGGAAGAAATACAGAAAAATAAATCCTTGCAAAACTCTGCTTTTTTGATTCTACACTGGTATGCAATAGTACCAATCTCGTTTTAAACAACTCAAAATTTACTGAATTTTTATAAGTATATCAAGAAAATGTTTTGACAAAAAACTTCGGATCGATTAAATCCTGCTAACATCTGCTTCCTTAAGTCAACCCTTATGACTATATTTCTAATTTTAACAATTCACGGTGGTATAGAGAACAACTGAAACATAGAATCAATTCAGGAAAGTGTGATCAATTAACTCCTGTAGACATCAGCTTCCTTGAATGTACTATGTACCTTCATGCGGTATATAGAAAATGGAAACAAAGTAATAAATGAATAAAGTTTTTATATCGATTAATTCTTGCAGCATTTGTTTCCATAAGTCTACAATGATAAACAATATTTCTAATTTTTATAAGTTATCAACTTACTCTATACTCTGGCATAGAAAACAACTGGAACTTAGGATTAATGGAAGAAAATATGATTGATTCATTCCTGGGAACGTCTGGTTCTGTTTACACTGATAACTATATGTATCACTTCAACAGGCCAATTTAATCTATTCGCTGGTATAGATAGCAAATGAAGCATAGGATTAAGAGATAAACAATTGGTCAAACAGGTCCTGCAAATCTTTATTTTCTAAATCTATTGTAACGTCTGCTTTTTATTTTAATAAGTAAACAGGTGCTTATGGCTGCCAACTCCCCTCCCACACTTTATTATACAGCGTGTATCTAAATGAATGACCCTGATTTTAAAAACATTAAAATGTAAATACTCCACAAAATCTTAAAGTTTTAGGTATGTTATTACAAATGTTCTATATGTCCACCAGCAGCAGCACGAACAACATCCAGACGATAGCTAAATTTCTCATAAACCTTACAAAACGTATCTGCGTTCACAGACCTTATTTGCGACAGTTATTTCTGTTTCTTTTAGTTCTTCGATGTCATGAGTTAGAGGGGGAACAAACACTTTTTCCTTCACATATCCCCACAAAAAAAGTCGCATGGGGTCAAGTCTGGTGATCTTGGAGGCCAAGAAAAGAAGGGCATTGGCTCGAGGTCCCGTGCGCCCTTATCCAGCTGTGGGGAATAGTGTTGTTGAGAAGCTGCCGAAACATTGTTGTACCAGTGAGGCGGAGCTTCCATCCTGTTGGAAAATGAAGTCACCAGAGTCTTCCTGAAGTTGTGGGAAAAGCCAATTCTGCAGCATTTGAAGATAGCTCATTCCATTCACAGTGTCTCCCCAAAAAAAGAAGGGACCGTTACACTTTTTTACGAGAGACTGCACAAAAAACGTTCACTTTCGGCGAGTCTCGTTCATGCTTAATAACGTCGTGAGGTTGTTGGAGTCCCCATATGCGCACGTTATGTCGGTTTACTTTACCACTAGTATTAAATGTTGCTTCATCACTGAAAATTAATCGTGATAAAAATGTATCTACTTCCATGTCCTCAAGTAGAGCATTCCTATATGTATAATTACCTCTAGTAGGAAAAGATCATTACAGATAAGAACCGAAACAAATAAATTGTGAAATTCTTTTTAATCAATACACTGCTGACACTTCGCTCACTAACCCTTTTAATAATTCTTTATTACCAATTTACGTTTTAATTTTTTTTTTTTTTTTATATGTGCCACACAATACACCTATACTGAAAAAACTAATTTTCTTATAGGAAAACCGATATATTATTCTACACGAAAATGTATCTTCAATTCAGATTGATATTGTAAGACATTATATTAGCTTGATAATGGAAAGCACCTTAGAGCTGTTTTATCTACGTATGTAAAAATCTAGCAAAATGTTCGAAAGTAATTTGATCAATTTAGGTTTATGCTTGGGATTGAAAATATATTCGAACCAAACGACTCGCTTTACTCATGTTTTATTCAACTGGTGATAAATGGAATTTTAAAACCGCCCCTATTACCTAATCGACCCTCTGGTCTCTTTTCATGCAATTTGACATTTGAATTCCTACCATTTAATTTATTTAAAAGTTTTTTTATCATGATCAGTTAGGAAAATGGACTTAATTTATAGCAATGTCTTGGTTTATATAATAGAAATATTTAATACAAATTTGAGTTTTGACCTTTTTATTACTTTTAAAGCTTTATCTATGCACTCCTAGTATAGATAAAGGAGAGCGGATCTTTAAACACTAAACATTTACACCCACCTTAGTGAAGAAAGCTGTGAATGTTCTTCACTTAATGTAGTTCAAACGGGTTGGATTTCTGTGATTTGGCATATTTACATCTTTAATAAACAAATGTAGCATCGGAACTAACACTTCGTTCTTTCCCGCGATTAGAACAATATTTTTCTGTTACGTAAAACATAACATAAACTATGATTTTTCCAATATTGCACGAAGCTAAAAACGCTCAATCTTCTCCTTATACCTGAAGTAGTTTACAGATGCCGAAAGATCCTTATTATTACAACCAAAATGGTCTTCTCAGCAATGTATATATAATTTTAGGTACAAAAAAGCAAAATCAAACTTCTGCACCGTAGATATCCTAGATCGGAAAATAAATGACAATTGCCGGAAGTAGACGCTATTTTAACCCGAAGTAGACTGTTTAGATCTATGTATTTATGTACTTTCAAAAACAAAAAAAAATAATATGTACCTAACATATGCCTATTTTATGATGATAAATATACATTTCCCCTGTCATATTACATTGACATTTAACTAAACTAAAACCTCAGACTTTCGACATTGCCATTCCTCCATACTAGCCTAAATTAGTTCAATGGTTAGCAGGGACTAGTTTTTTTCTGACCAGTTCTCAGAATGTATATACCATGCAAATGAGACAAAAAAAGCAAACTAAACTGTTGCACCATTACTTTTAAATACCTTACCATAACTTAAATCGGAGCTAATCGGCAATTGAGCAACTAATCGCAATTTGAGAAGATTACCTAGAATAAAAACTTATTTTGTAATGACCCTTAAGTATTAAATTGAACCTATAATTTCCAAGAGTAAGAAACTATTAAGCTATTACAATTGAGGAAGTGTGTACATCCTGCCCTGTGCAACTCAATAAAACATATTATATTGTCCACAGGAAAATGTTTGAACTAAGACACTAAGTGTTTACAGATTAACTAGTTACAATTTGAGTAAACAATATTTTACTTTTTAGTGTTCCCTAAGACTTTAGTGGGGCTGAAATTTTCCATAGCAGGGACACTGTTAAAAACTATTATAACTCAGGAAGTGTTTACAGCATGATTTTTGCAAGCAGTTACATTTTGAGGAGATATCATAGAATAATCAATTACGCGTAATGCCACCCAAGACGTGAGTGAGGCTTATTATTATTACAACAGGAAAAATTTGCAAATATTAAACATGAGGAAATGTTTGCAGTCTGCCTCGTAAACTAGTTACATTTTGAGGAGAGTTCTTACAAAACTTTATTCCGCGTAATGCCCCCCTAGACTTAAGTGGTGCTAATTAATTATCACTATCAGCAGGAAACTAAAAAAACTTTTCCTAAGTCTTAAGTAGGACTCATAGTTACAAAGACAAGACACTGGTAAAATATTAAACACGAGGAAATAAATAAATAGTCTGAGTGCAAAAAATTTCAACTTTAAAAAGATATCATAGGATAATTCTAATTTGTAAATTCCAATAATACTTAAGTGGGGCTTAATAATTTCCAGCTTGTGAGGAGAACTTAGAATAATAACTTATTTGTAATGTCTCTTAAGAGTTAAGTGGGGCTTGTATTTGCCGCAGACGGAAACTGTTGAACTATGAAACTTTAGGAACTTTGGTGAAAGTGCTCACCAGTTTGAACCTGTTGTAATTAATTCATCACGAGCAACTTCTACAAATGTTGCTACTCTTACTTTACGACTAAATAAAATATAATTGAATAAATGTGTGATATGTACGGGTCTGAAAAAATATTATATATTGTGTAATAGTTGTCTGGAAGTTTAATGATAAGCCTCTCTCCCTCCATCACTGTGGAAAGCTCACTCCCAGATATTGGGGATTGGACCTATGGATTTTGCCCTTAATATACCAGAGTGGAGTATATATACTAATTGCATGACAACTTTACCTATATATTAACACTCCTAATCTCGTATGTAGTTTAACAAACTTCATCAAGTTAATGTACTACAGTATATATTTGCTTTTGTACATAATTTTCCAATTTAGTGTACTTTAAAGATGAATGTGGACATTTTAATTAATAACTTACAGTTTTTTAATATGTACTTAGTTGTACAGTTCCCTATAAATTTATAATAATACGGTCAGTTTCAAGGTAATTAATATAACTATAATACAAAACAACAAGCGCTAGTAAATGTATTATTGTAGAAACAATCACATATATAACGACTGCAGAGTATGAGCAAAGTGCCAACTGGAATACGAGAACAGGGAAACGAGCCAACAACTTGAGCCTTTGTATGTGTGATACCACAATTCCACCAAAGTCACTTGAGTTACAGTCAAGCATCATTGTATTATTATTGTAGGAACAAACACATATAATAACTGCAGAGTATGAGCAAAGTACCAACTGGAATACGAGAACAGGGAAACGAGCCAACAACTTGAGCCTTTGTATGTGATTACCACAATTCCACCAAAGTCACTTGAGTACAGTCAAGCATCATTGTATTATTGTAGGAACAAACATATATAACAACTGCAGAGTATGAGCAAAGTGCCAACTGGAATACGAGAACAGGGAAACGAGCCAAACAACTTGAGTCCTTTGTATGGTGATACCACAAATTCCACCAAAGTTCACTTGAGTACAGTCAAGCATCATTGAGGAAGTATGGCGAGACTACAATGTATGTACAGTTTCACATTAGTGAGAGGTTATATTTTGTTACACAACAAACATTGCACCACATCACATGTATCCCATGTATTTGTATTTTTCTAGGTTGCTATTTTGAAGTTTAGAACTAAATTTCAGGAGTTAGTTTCATAGTGCACAATGAAATATTTTGAAGCCATTCCTCCAAATTATATGTAGACCTACGTAGGTACGAGCAGTAGTTTGAATACAATATTAGAATAAACATTTTTCTTTTATTTCTTGATTTTACTACGACTTGAAAAATACTATCAGATATTGTGTACTATCAGCGTTTGCGGTATGTTACAACATATTTATAGCCATAGAACTTTTTCATCATTCCTCTAAACTTTCAGCTCGTACGATTTCTCATCTGTAAAATTCGGTCCATGAGACATTTCTTTAAGTTTCACCCCTCCATTTTTTTAGAGTTATGTATCTCTGGGAAACATTCGGAGTGTTAGACTAGGTCCTTTGCTTGACGATAATGTGATATAATTTTGGGATCGGATGACTGCTCTCGTAGAAAAAGCCTTGGTTTTGTTGCAGGCAGAATGAATGTGTGTCTGTGTGAGTGACAGATGGCCTTAAACAAAAATATAATGTTTCAGTATAATCAAAATACACTTGGATGATGTTTTTGAGTGTCACAAAAAATTCTACGTTTTTCTTGTTCCGTGTTGCGGTACAGCAAATACTCGTATTCACTATTATTAAAAGAAAGCATGCGTCTTTTTTATATTACATACTGTAGTAACTGTTTGATGGTTAAAAGTTTATATTTCATTAAATTCAGTAATAAGCATAGTAAATATGAAAGATGATTTATTCATTCCATTTAGTCATTTGAGTTTAAATGAAATTTAGAATCTTTTGGATAATAGTACTCCATTAAGCCTCATTTAGTTTTTATTAAAATATATATGGTCTTTTAGCTCCGTCCTTTTAGTTAACAGGGATTATGTCCTATATTTCATTTTGTAGACAGGGAATTTTCTTTGGAGCACATTTCCTATGGCTCCAAAACCATATGTGGAACATATGGAATTTTTACTCCATAGCGTAGAATATGTAAAATATACCGTACTAATTTTATATTATGTTATGTTAAAATATAGGTGACAAAAAGTTTCAGTGTAGGTTTTTCAAAACCTCTGAACTGATCAATAGACTAAATAATCAAAACGCTGGTTATTGGACGCGTAATAATGATGACAAATGGAAACATTTATAAGTAATATGTAGCAGATAGACTATGAAATACGTCGTCTATATATAATATATATATATATATATATTATATATATACAACCCATAGAGACTTATAAATACACTATGAAATTAAATTCTAAACGACATTATTTTGAGTTCAAAGAAGACTAATATCGTTGTCACAAAAAACGCTTTAGAAAGAAAAAAAACCTAAAACAGTCAACATATGAATAACAGTATAACAGATTGTATTCCTCGGTACAGCCGACACGGAGTGTCTCACGCGGATGTTGGATTCGATACAATCTGTAGCTTTGTTTTGTTTGCCTTTAGAACCTGTCAAGGTTAACTGTTTTGCCACTATAATATTACTATCTCGCTCGGAAATTATACTAATAAAGCAAGATTGGTAAATTTATGACTACTTCAATAATAGTTTATGACCATATTTACTCCCACTTTATAAATTTTTTAGTATTTTAGAAGATATTAAGTACTTGTTTGATGTAAATGACCTAAATATGAACGCATTATATAAGTTCATTTAGTACATGTGCTTTGCCTATAAAGTGATCCTAAAATTTCCTCTTTTGTTCACCAGCAAATAATATCATTATATTAACGTTATTTGATCTAACACCAAAACTTCCAATAAGCAATTTCAGTCGCACTGTTTAAGTCAGATGTTGATAATTATTTACTAAATTAAAAAGTAGGAATATTACTTTAAATTTTATACATTATTTGGTTAGCCTTTTGTTGTATGGCATATATTCTAAAATTACATATGTAAATATAAATTACTGACAAAAATACAATAACATTGTAACTTTTTTGGTTTTTAAAACGGGGTGTTAAAAACTGTTCTCGATGCATACAATTCAACTAAACACAGTAGATAAGGGAAAAACGAAGACTTCCACACTGGCACGCTAACTGATTATACCACACGCGAAATTAGACATTTACTTTTATTTCCTTTTTTACTGCCATTCAAGAAAAAACATTCGTATGTACACCTATTCTAAGTTAATCTATTTAAGGATCACAACAGTTACGATAATATACAACGTTTATTACAAACACATAATTGGTTATGAATCACATAAAATTTCAGTGTTTTAAAGACGAATACCATTTTTATGTTAGACATTTGTTGATTTAAAAAACAACTATGTCCTATAACATTAGAACGAACAATTTTACTAGTAAACGAATAAAAGTTTCAGATAGCATTGTGAATTGAAAACTAAACATTTAGAACGTTTAATATTCTCTACACTCCCCTCTCGAAAGTAATAGCATTGCTAACTAAGTACAGCTATAAAAAGAACCTATAGTTCAATTCTACGAGTAAACCATTTCCAGTATTATTTTGGTACGGATGGGAGAGCTTGGCTACAGTTTCTTTTAATCACAACTTTCCTATACAAATATTACTGTAGGTTTTTTTATTAATTTATTAACGCAATTAATGAAACAAATTTCATAAAAGATTTTAAACTCCACGTCAGAATAAGTTTATGTAACCAAAACTCTATGTCAAAATGTCTACTTGAAAAGAATCGCTGTAATAGGAGAATTGACCTTAATGCAAAAGTAGTTTGTGTGTTGTTAAATATAAAATAAAAATTAACACCCATTTATTAGAAAACATAATAAAAATAATTCATATAACAACCTGTGTATTTTTATTTTATGTAACACGTAACAGAGTGGGAAAAAATATAAAACACATAAAACAGAAATATAAAACACAATTGTGCATCTACTACTAGTGGACATATTTGTCTCTCGCTAACAAATTATTGATACAATTATTAGTTTTTATTGATTGTTTTGCTTGCCGCACCATTTAACGTTAAAGGCGATCCTAGTAAATGGACAAAAATAAGGTAAGATCTCTATAGTTTACAGTACAATGTTTAACTTGAAAAAAATGTTAATGTATCTATTTGCCGTTTTTATTTTTTCAAAATAACGAAATAGTATAAATGTTTATTATATGTTGTAATGGTTTTGTAAGTTTTCTAAATATGCAAATTTTATTACAAATCGTACTATTAAGTATTGTGCATATTAAACGTCCTTACTAGCTACGCATGTTCAATTAAACATATTAAGATGACTTTTACGTGTGAAATCTTTATTTGAAAACTTATGAAATTTCGCGAACCACCGAATATTCTACATTTATACTGGTATCCGTGTGCCGTTATCTTTTTCTAAAGAAAAATTTAACCTAAATATAGTTATAAACTTTTTAAGTTATAAAGTTTACCAATATTATAAAAAATATTGAATTGATTTCAATTCGAAAATTAGGGACAAAACTGATGATAACTGACACTTCAATATCAGCATTCAATCACAGTCTCGTGAAAACTTTAGTGACAGCGTCAAACAACTGGGCGGAAAGTCATCCATCAGCATGGAAATTATAATCAAGAACATTGCTGTAGCAGCAGAATCTTGCTGGATGATTAAAATTCAAACATGAGTAAAATAAATCTATCTGACCTTTATTATCAGATATCTATATTATCAGAAAACTTTATTTTTATCACAATTATAACCAAAATAGTCATTACAGACTTCTGTAGGCTTAATCTGAAGTAGCTGACCTGCTGAAAATCATTCTCATAATGAAGTGTTATTGTTTGAGGTTCACGGCTTGTCTCTTTTCTGTTCTAGGCTCAGAGTAGCAATTAATTCCTTAACATTTACATAAACTGTCACCAACACGATTAACATGATTTGCTGCATGGCCTATTGCACACCGAAATCTATGATGTAGTATTTAGAATATATCCATAACATTTATTAATCAAAGTAGAAAATCTTGTTGGTGCAGAATCCCCTTGTATTGTCGGAAATCCTTTATTTATGTATGAGTAACAGAATCAGTAACAGTTCTTAGGTAAAGTCAAGTACCACAGTTGATCTCCTAACTGAGCCCTAAGCACATCAACAAACCACACAGAATCACTTGTTTTGACCACATGCATGTTTAAGCTGTCAATGAAAGCAAAGTTTGCGAACTGTTCAGCACTACTGTCTCTATAATCTGTGGTCTGCCCCAGTTCTGACTTTAACAGAGATTGTGGTGTTCAACGCATTAACCCATTCGCTTCTAATAGTTTTTAGTGCATATGTTGTATACAATTTCCATTTTTATATATATTATATATATATATAGGTTTAAAATTTTAACTCAAAACATCTGGTATTAAAGATTTAAGTAACTTTACTAAATTTATTACTATGTAAATGCTTCTAATTTGAATTACTCATATAATATTATGATTATATTTTTTACTATATATTTATTACTTCACATTATTCTTTATATATCTGATTTAGAAAACTATACTTCGATTGATCATTTTATCATAGGGTTGTTTAACCATGTTTTTAACAATATTAATTTCAAAGAGTTTTATTACGTAATTTATTGTTTTTATAATTTAAATTTAAGTTACAGTCCATTCAAGGTTTTAAGAATTGTTTTGACTTCAGTTTTAACGTGTAAATGTACAGTTATGAGAATAAATAAAACTGTATCAAATGTGTCATTTACTAATAAATGAAAACTAAAAAAGTCTTAAAGTATGAAAATTGTAATTATGAAGGAACAGGATTTGTTTTGTGGCAGATACAGAACAAACCAATATTGAAATAACGCGAGGAAACTTGGTGGTGAGGACGATTTGAAGCTTTCCTATCTACCACATTTTACCAGAAATAAAATATCTTCCGTCTACCCAAATCTAGCCCGAGACTTTTTCCATCACCGGATACCTTATTCAACATGAATTGTTACCCAACACCAACGGTTCTAAATGCAGCTGTACCTCTATAATGTTATCGTATCTGTAAATCTTGCTTTGAAAACTATTGTCATTATTTGCTATATGAAAAGACTTTGTAGTTAAAATTTAACTAATCGTAATTTATAAATCACAACCTACTCAGTAAGGTATAAACAGCAACAAATAAATCAAATAATCAGCCAAATATTGCCTAATGTAATTTGTAAGACGCTTAAACTAGATTACAGAGGTCACTCTGACCCTATCTACTTCACCGTTGGATTATCTATACCACATATAGGGAAACATCATAACGTGTACTGGAGTTCAGTTTTGACAAATGGGCGTTGTTAGACTGGGAACATATATGAAAAATTACCCACTGGACGTTTGATGCGACGCATTCTGGTCTGTGGAGGGAGTTGTAAAATGCTCTTTTACATTAGAGTCTATATGATAAATTGGATGAGTCTGGTATGGAGTTCTGTTGGACACACAGTCGCATCCGCACTACAATATATTTGTAGTGTCCCACTTGTCTACATATCCAATGCACAGTATTCAACTCGCTTTGAATGGAACCGAATTGCACTGGTTTAAGTAGCCTAATACTGAATGGGGTCCTCTCTCCGTTATACACTGTTAAAAATATAAATGCGTAGAAAGATATTTTTAGTATTTATTGTAACCAATATTATGTAATCTAGCACTTTGATCCTCTCAGTAAAACCGACAATATTTTTCTCTTATTTTTATTTTTTATTCACTAATTATTATACAAGTAATTGCAGAACATTAATCGTTTTATTTTTGACAGTCTTTAAAGTTATTACTTGCTTCATCTAAAGCTCTACAATCATTACGGATAATATTATGAATGCTGAATTCAGCTCAATTAATTATAATTAATGATTACAGAATTTTCAGGTTAAGTTGTTAGCTTGTACTATGCGCATCGCCAGACGCAAGTGTAGATTGTTCCCGTAAAGCTACCTCTAGCAGGCTGCTTCTGACCGGTACAAACGTGGTACAATATGTCGGTCTCATTGTCTCAGTGAGTTGGTCCATTGTTCCGCCGGTCCAGCTTGAGGGTACTCATTAAGCGATAAGTTGTTTCCCCGTTTCTAACAGCTTTGGACAATGCTAAGCAAACAAACAAGGATATGTTATAGTTATGTTTTAGGTTACACCAATTGCGAATGTCTTATAATTAAGTTTAAAATATTACATTTCATTATTATATAAATATATATATATATATATATTTATATAATTATGAAGTGTAATATTGTGTGTAATATATATATATATATATATATATATTACACATTATATTATATATATATATATATATATTTGAAATATGAATATATATTGAGAAATATGAATTACAATTCACCCGATTTAATTTAATGTTCCATTGAACAGCTGTGACGAATAATAACTGTTAAAAATTAAACTCGTTAATTATTTAATCATAAAATATTATATATAGTTTTTTATATTTAAACAATTTGATTTAACATTTTTTGCATATAAATTCAAACCAATATTGATTCATTACACATATTTATATTAAATGTAGCTATTATATGAAATATCATTATATATCCCAGAAGAAAATTTGACACCATTAAAAGAAAGTCTCGTAAATAGATAAGAAACTTACATCGTACTATTTTTGTTAGGCTAAGGAAATCTGAAAACGTTCACGTATCCATACACTTTGTTTGGTATGTTGCCTACCTTGGTGTACTTTAAAAAATTCTTTTTTTATTTTGGAATATTTCAATTTTGATCGTGAAAACAAACTCTACTAAAGTTTTTTTAAGTCTCTAAGTTTAAACTTAACGTCCATGTAAGGTTTCTATATTTAACATTATACCAAAAAAGGAAATTACTATGTTTTGCAAATTCTCAACGATTTTAGAGATATGGTGGAGTGAGATTACTTATTGATACAATATTTATATTACAAAAAATAAATAAATTGTTTGTTTTAGTATTAGTTAACGAACTAATTTTACTACATAATGATTTTAACAAATAATATAAAATTATTAAAAACAATGATATTTTCAATCAAACAGGCGATTTCGTATTGAATGGCCATGTTTTTATGACCTGAATACATTATGGCAAAATGTAAAACCAAAACTAAAGTTATGTATTCTGACTTGATACGTGGAAATTTGTAGAGATCTATTTAAATATTAACATAATTGTTGTAAAAAGTGTTCACCTATTAATTCAATTCTAGAGAATAAGGTTTCCAGAAAGCTAAGTGGAGTTAACTCTGAAAGTTAATTTATCCATAGAAGCTCTTTAATATTGCAAATAAAAATTAGAAGTGAATACTGGATAACTGAAAGGTTTTTTTTGTTATTAAATTGAAAAGATAAACATGGAGTGATATAATATCGTGTTTCATGTATACAGATTTAATTAAACAGTGAAATATAATACACGTAGCCCTACTTGTCGGTCTCATCCTTGTACAGTTTATTTGCATAATGAAGAGGACAAATAGAGACTTTTTTATTCAATCTCAAAATACTATAACTCAAGGATTAATGTCAATATTATAGAGCAACACTACTATTGTCGCACAGGTACCAAGATAGTGTACCAAATAATTGTAAGGTATATCTGTATTTAATTTATTTAAACTTCATATACTTAAGACAGACTAAACATTTTTGTCTAAAATCTGTTAGACAGATATACTCTAAATACCTCCCTTCAATGATTGTAGCCCAAATTTATCTACAGTTTTATCTAAATTTACATCTTTATATCTCATTTTTTCCTAATTAATTTTATTTATATATTTTAGTAAAATCTTATATTGTCAAATTTTTTATGAACTCAATTAATTATTAAGAAAATCATTCATAAAATTTTTTTTTTACAATTGGTAAAATAGTTTAGAAGTATAATTGTTAATGTATAGGCAATTTAAAATTGTAATTTCTCAAGAAAGGATTCCTGAATGTAGGTAATGTTGTACCAAAAGCTGTTTTTCTGAGTCTGCTATGATAACTGATTGCAATAAATTAGAACAGTTGACAATTATTCTTCAGCCTTATGATAGGATGGTCGGAGACCAATCATCAGCTTTGGTTATGAGTTAATGTAGGTTATGGAAGGGGAGATAATAAAGGTCTGACTTGCGAGTTATACGGAATTTTCACTATTTGGCGTATTATTTAGTCTCGTGTGTGTATGCCCCAAAACCCGTTATGTGAACGATTTTTTTTCGGGAATATCGTATTATTTTAATACAAATGGAATACGAAAATTAGAAGTTTAACGCAACATTACAGGATATAACCACTTAAAGTAAGATTTCTTTCAAGTAAATCTTTCAGTTTAAAGGTTTTTACGATATAAATTTAATATACTTCATTTATACGTCAAGATTTCAAGGTTTGAAGGGCACAATTTGGAAGGAATATTGTACTCGTACGTTTACGTTTTTAACTTCTAATATATACCCAGTGCTACAACACAATTTTAAAATGTTCTCATTTAATATATGTGTGATACGTTAGCCTGAAAAGTCTAATTTAAAAATCCATAATTGATTACTTTGTTCATTTTAAAATTTGCTTCCTTTGTAGTGTAATTTCTGCCATATTAGCTTACTCTCATTTTTGCCGCGGTGAAGAAAGTCTACACGTAGGTTAATTTGAATTATGCTCATATCTCGGTTTATAAGCGAATATTGCCGGCTACTTTAATCTACTTCCAATCTAATCTAAGAATTTAAAGGTTTATTTTTAAAAGATCGAAAAAATAAAAACCGTCTTTGCAAAGGATGTAGAAAAACAGCAACCGTTCTTTGAATGAGTTTAAAACAATATGCAAACAGGATTACGAAATCAGGGACAATAATCCAACACAAACTCCTAAAAGTCTTTAACCAATTTCAAAGCAGCCAAATTACGTCCATATAAAAAAACTCCTCAACACTCACTATGGGAATGAATAGATTAACATGAATAAATTTAAATATATTAAAGAAATTATCAAAAACTACGAGCCAGGTGCAAACCTTAAGAAGGCGGTAGAAATAGTATGCAAACCACAATATGGGCCCAAGGAATTTTAAGATATCCTTGTTCAAAATTTGTAAATTTTACTAATTAAAAAACAAAATCAATAAAGATGTAAATTGTTAAATTTTTTTTATTGCAACTCTTTATCTCTTTTTACCAGACAGGTTTTTTTTAGTTTCTATACTACTCTTCTAACTAAATGAAGCCAATGTTCGGAAGAAGACTTTGTGGGCCTATTTGTGTATATATTTTCCTTATCACGGCAATAATACAAACGTTACTAGGACCGGTAATAACTTTTACCGGATTTAGATTACATGGACCAAAATAAGGCAGTTTTTTTACTGAAGACTAAATATAACAACGAAAAAACTTTACTATGGCAAGTGAAATATAATTGGGACGAACAAGAAATACTTCTTTATACGCTAAACTTCAAATAAGAGTAAATGACATTTTTGTATATGTTTTTGTATATTGAATATTTCATATAGAACTTCTTGAAATTGAAATTACGATTCAAAAGCACTCCAGGGTTCCATCACATACATGTACATTCACTAATATTTATGAGAATGTAGTATTCTTTCAATCTGTCCTTGCAGAGTGGTACTTAAATTATTATTTTGGCTATTCACTCAAATATTATGGAATTATTATTATTTGTGTTTTAATTGGTAATTATATACAAACTGTTTATGTTTTTTAATAAACAGTTTTCAAATATACGGTCTAACTCTTCGAATGTAGATCAGAGATATAGAATATTTGTGTAACTGCTATTAAATATATTAATTTAATGGTGCATTAGCCTTATGATTCTTTTTGCACACAAGCAGACATAAGCTAAAGACTGAGCATCATTATAGTAATGTAATGGAACAAAGTATAATTAACACTGAGTGATTAAGGAGTGTATTATTGCAATTTAAACTTATTTATAATCCATTAAAAATGTATATTCTTTAATCCCAAGAAAATTGACTTTTAAAGCTATTGCATTATTTGCATTTAAAATACAGGAAAAAGTAATGAATTACATTTTAATTTTCCATAACTTTACACCATATTATTTTTCTTTATGCTTTGAGTCACGTGCTTTTAACCTCATATTATAAAATAAGTATCGTTAACTGTTGTGAAAATTACATAATTGCGTGACAGAAATATGAGGCAATATTGTATATTAAATAAGTCAAATTAGCATATTATTATAATTATTACTCCAACGTACTTGGCATGCAAATAGTCTCCTAGAGACGCCAATAAAAAGTTCCTTTATCACTCAGACTTTTTAATTTGCTGCAGTTGCCATTTGTGTTACCTCTTAAGAAATTCTTTGATCTCATGTACTTAACTTTATATTATTACGTGATAAATAATGTTTTCATATAAAAACTTTTATTAATATATCTTTATATTTATGTAAGATTTAAATATATCAGCCTCTTATATTTTTAAACAAACGCCGTTATGTATCAGCAATACAAAATGGAACAGAAAAATTCACAAGATATTACAATTTTAAAATTCATTACAAAAACTTTAGTATACATACGTCTTTATGTTTGGTATGGTTTCTAGAGAAGTATGAGACAGCATCTAAGAACATTATGAGTAAACGCAGTCACTACCTACCTTAAATTCTAACCGATTACAAAAAATCCAACATTAAGATTGTATTACACATGTACCATACATATATTTGTATCGGTTTATGGCGTTGTGCTTAATAATATCTTTGTCTATATTGTTATGTGAAAAAAGTATGTTGTTATTTCAGTACAATACATTTTTACAGTAATAACTTGCGTGCATAACTAATTATAACTTGACGTAGAAAACGACTAGAAAACAACTAATACGTTTTTGATAATTGGTAGGCATGCAGCCACGACCAATGCTTTGCGATGTCCCAAGTATCTATTATATCATATTTAGAGGTCGGAAAACAATGTAACTGAGAGAAAACGTACCGTGGAGAATGCTGGTTTGTACAAGCCGTGATAAAAGTAAACAATTTATCCTAATAGTATAGAACAAATAAGTGTTTTTGCCCTTGCTCTACGTAAGGGAGAACAGGAACCTAAGGCGGCTCAGGGACGACCCTAAACAAACAAAGGAGAATAGCGCTAGGTCGTGCACTGTCCCTAGACGATATATTGCAGGCTATTGTACGTACACTGCAGAGTGTCCAGGGAACTGCATACTGTTTAATCCTTTGTTTGAACTTCTCTTCACATCAAATCTACCATATATATATAGAAACATATACCGCATACACAATAACATAAAGCAACCCATTCACATAAATAATTTCGCAGTGATCATATAAATATGACTGAGTTTTACAGTGAATTAATGAATCCTGCTCCTTCTCTATACAATTCGCAATATTATTAACTGTTCATTAGTTCTTGCATGCTTTCTTTGTCAACTTTGTCTTTAAGTTAGGCTGTAAATGTAAACGATAATCGCCGCAATTGTTAACTCATCTATATAAAACTTGATATAAACATTCTACAAATGAATGGCAAGGTATTAGTCTCTAAAATTGCGAAATATGAATTAAAAGAGCCTCTTATATGTAATCAAATGTTCTGTGTAAACATTCTAATAGAAATATTAACAATTTTGCTTAGCAAATTATGGTCCACTATATTATGGACACTGCAAAATAGGTAGCTGATGCATGACATGTACCTATTTCCATTTCTATTTCCATTCCATTTCTTAAACATCATAAGGCCTTATCCTTTTTCATAACAAGTGCTTTCACTAAGAACATAATAAACATCAACTTTGGAGTCGGTATAAAATAGTTCAAGAGTTACTGAAATCGTGGGAGCTTTTCAATGAAATTCACCGAAAGTTGCAGAGAAACTGCGGGCGAAGCCTTGGGTACGTGCTAGATATTTATGAATAATGAAATTTTAATTGTGTTTGTTCATATTTAGTTTATTTAAATACGTTCTACAATTGTTTTGATGTTGGTAATGGTCCCAATAACATTTAATAGACAAAAAATATCAAAATAATAATTGCCACAATATTTAACTGAATTAAAATCCTCCTCTAGTACGTCAAATATAGTTTGATTATCTAAATAATGAGATATCGACACGATTAACATATAAAACTTCGACTTCAAGTGAACAGTTATTAAGTAATGAGAGGTCGTAATCATGGCGTGGACAAGGGTGGGCAGGTCGGTTCTTTATCCCAAATTATCATTTTTATCCGACTGCAGAGAGACAGGTAAACATTTGTAATTTTTAAACATTCAAATAGAATAAAAGATGAGTTTTTAGCGATACTTTCAACAGAAACACGTTTAATTCTGTCATTCCGTATTGTATGTTGCTTGTTATTATTTTAAAAATATTTTTTTATTTAAACTAAACCTATGAAACTACCGTAACCATATCATTACCATTACCAAACGTCTAATCAAGGTATTCGTTTCTCTTAAATATTGAAATTTTATGGTTTGATTGAATACTGGTGAAGATTAGGTGTTTGTTTTCTATTACGAAGATGTTAATTTAAATATAATTTTAAGCTCTCATTCTGTATAAACATTGCAGGGACAGCAGAAGTCTTCAACGTTAATCGTCTTCAAATCTGATTTTTATTAGGAATCATAAGAATTTTTTGTTCTCTGAGGACAAAAAGCTTAGAAATCGCACTTAATCCTAAAATAATCTTTGCGCTGCTTTCAGTGTGACAGAATATTCAGGATGAACAAGTTTGGGGTGGGGGCCGCCTTCTGTCGAGATTTATGAGGAAGGATTTGGGATTTTTTGGGATCTCAGACATTCTACCTGGAAAAGGGGGAGGCCAGCTATGTCTTTCTAGTCAAAGTAGACGGGGATTAGCACTCGTTTATGTTTCGGCTAGAAACTGCTTTTAACACTTATGGATCTCCATGAACTCAGTTATCCCCCGACATACTCTAAATCTTCACTTGCACCCCAATATCTCGAGATTTGCGATTGAAGATGTGTCACTCCTGGACGTATATAGGAAGTTCTTACATTTATAATACATAAAATACTTCACTGTAACTAGTGCACATTAAAATAAAAGAGAAAATTTAACCGAAAATGAACCATCCTGGTCCTCTTTAACCTTAGTATGATCGTTCATAATCGTAATTAATCACTGTTTTGTTGCACAGATGTTGTATAATGCAGGTAAACTCTAAAAAAATACCATTTCTATGTTGAATGTATATAGAATCATTGACTCTATGATTTGTATTTATTATAAAATGATTGTTTATACATATGTTCATCATAATAATTTTTTGGTATGGATATTTTAGATAATTTTCATTGCTAATTGTTGTTTTGAAAAAAACTTAATCAAGTCAATCATTCAAAAAACCTCTGTAAACAGAATAAAATTATGAATGTACATGAAGAGATATTTAATACATATACTTATAAAGAAACAATTAACGTAGTTATGCGAACAGTAAAGTTGATTTTTGTTAGTTTTAAGTAAATTTGTTTGAAAAATGTATGAAACAGTAAATAATTCAAATTGACACATGGTTAAAATAATAAAAACTATTGTACAAGCATCAATGTACAATTATTTGAGTTCGCGGAATTGCTGAATCAACAGAGAAACAACAATAACAGTTAAGAGAAGTAGATTACTGTGTTTGTGTTCGGTCTGGGCAGCAGTAGCGTGAGACACGCGAGTTTTCCCTCGCAATTAAGAGGTTTTACTGTAGGGAACTTTAAAGCTTCATTAATGTCAGGTTTTACAGCGAGAAAGTCTTTATTTCAAAAATAAATCTATGAAATATATTAAATTGTAGTTATGGTTGATTTTAACTGAGAGGGTGCGATCTGAAATTATTAATATATGAGCGTTAGAAGAACTACGAGCAAAACCATTTTCGAATTAAAGTCAGTTAATATTGAAGTAAAATAAAAAGATAAGTTGCTAAAATAATGAGAGTACTTGCAGTTAGTATTTATCTCTTAGTAAACTTAGCTTCATTATCACTTTACAGGAGGATCTGTACATCGATTATAGGTAGTTCTATACATCCTATCCAGGATAAGAAAAGAAGGTTTAATAATTGGTGAATAGATTGTGAATAGACATCGTGTATAAATAATAGTGATGTAGAGGATTTATATTTGAATTTTAGCCCACTGTTTGGATGATTGAATGTGAATGTCTGTTATATTTGATATACGTAGTGAAAGATAAGGTCAACCGCTCTGGTGAGTAACTAAAATGTAATTAATGTATAAGTTAAATGTAATGGAGAAAGAGTCTCTCCTATCTGATCGAAAATGTAATAGTAGTTTTATAATTTCATGAGAAACAATGCGCAATTGGGTTTTTAGTAGTATAATAATTTTTTCAACTTTTTTATTTAAATTATAAACTCAAAAAATATCGGTGTATAAAAAGTGACCTGGAAAATTCTTGCGAAAGTCACGGGTTGTCACCTGTCTCTCTCTCACGCAGATTTACTACTACTCGTACTTTTTTGTTTTTTGTTCAACGAAATTTTATCACAGCTCTGTCAAACTCCCCCCGCCAAAAATATAACCTTTGATTTAGTTTTTAAAAAACTATAAACTCTATAAATATAAAAGAACATAAAGATGTTTTGAAAAATTCTAAAATTGCATGGTCATTTTTCCGCTAACGAGAACTGACGCGGTGGCTACATTTTACATATAAAAACATGCATGAAATCACATTCATATCTTTCATATTTCTTGAATAAGAATTTATGGAAATGAACGTACATAAAGTATGAATACGTACCAGATAGATCTTACTATAGTTATCTCATGAATACTAAACAGATGTCACATTTATAACAACATGACATTACTACATTGTAATCTTTTTATTAGCTATGGATGTTATGATGAATAATAGCATTTCAGATACTTGCGATTCTTTTGTGTTAGAATAAGTGTAACACAAAGTTTCGAGGACATAAATCTAAATTCTTATTCATGTGTAAAGTCCCAAATACATGAAAACATGCGTAAACACTTGAAAACTAAAACGTTCATCCCCAAAATTTATGTAATTTTGGACTGCTACACCTACAGCATGAAGTAAAGTCTAGAAAGAGGGAAGCTGAAAGACGTCACCATACTTATAAACATAAGCAAGAGGTTAAACAACATGTCACATGCACCAGTGAGGTCGTACACTGACGAGAATATTTATCTCGGTGTATCCTGTAGTATCGTGGCGTGTTATCTTAGACAACAGGAAAACAATAATCACGAATGAGTGGGTGGGTAGGAACCGCCTCCGGCTTGCATCTCAATGTCATGACCTGTTTATGAATATTATTTGATGTGGTTTACTTAATTTTTGGATTCCTTTCGGCTTTCCAGGTCATTCCCTGTTATAGTAACTAATGTTGCCAAATATTGTTTGTGTAATGAATGCCATACTAAAATAAAATAGTATAACACGATAGGGGAGATACTATCCAAAAGTATGAGGATTTTCTATGAGTACAATCTTAGTTAAAACTATAACTAATATTAAAAATATTATATTTCTGGTAAGATTTAAAAATAAACCGGTAGTAAAATTGTATGTATCTAGAAAATAAAAGCCCGATGACGTAACAGACAATAATTTTTCTTTTTTTCCACTGGCAGCCAATTGATGATAAAAAATCATAACGGGATTAGGAAAACTTTGTACCTTTATGTAATACGAAAATAAATAACACAACTCTTTCAGGTGTGAAACTTATCCTATTCCTTATATATATATATATATATATATATATATATATATATATATATATATATATATATACATTAAACAGTAGAAATGGCAAGAGCCTTATTTAATATCAATAAACATTGAATCACAAAAAGTACTTACTCCGCCGGGAGCAATGTATATATATTCACCCGGCAAGTGAGAGATCCGGGTTCGATTCCCGGCGGAGCAAGTACTTTTTGCGATTCAATGTTTATTTGAAATTAAATAAGGCTCTTGCCATTTTAATATATATACACAATAAAACTGTATAAATGGCAATAGCCTTATTTAATTTCAATAAACATTGAATTACAAAAAGTACTTGCTCCGCCGGGAGCAATGTATACTGTTTTATATATATATATATATATATATATATATATATATATATATATATATATATATATATATATATATATATAAAATTTCACATAATTACGTACAATTACATATTTACGTTTATGCTCATGGTACTCTATCTCTTTGATTAGTTCTAACAAGAAACAACTATTATTTTTCCTAACACCTTCATTATTTTCACCTGTGGTGGCCAACAGCCAAGTAAGATAAATATCCCTCTTTTCAGCCTTAAGTTAAATTTACCACATCGTCAAATTGATCTATTGGGTCCACTTTTATTGCTATATTCATAATCAATTCACAACTTGATAATCTTTTAACCCCCCTTTTCAACTTGGCTATTATCCCCTGGATAATCTTAAGTGCCCATATATAACGCTCCTCACGCAGTTTATAGTCAAATTTCTGTGGTAACCTTCACCTCTTGCTGATGGGCAAAGTTAGATTACGCCTCAGCAGGACGTAATGCTTGAAATTGCTATTGGTAATATAGTCACTGAACGGTTGTATAATATGGATTACTTTCCTTTATTAGGTTCCTTACCCATTAATGTGAGTAATTAATGGGTTATTTTAAGTTCAAAAAATTCCAGAAACTGGTACAGTATTTACTATTTAAATAGTTTTGTAACAAGTAACTAATGTCTTGACTTACAGAATACGTGATAAATCTAAAGAGCCCGGTTTTTATTAATGTAATTTTATACCATGTGATAAGGATTCGTTATTACTTAAGAAATTGTGTGAACATGAGAATACATAACTTAAAGTAGAGAGAATTTTAGAGCGTTATCCACCAAGTGAATTATCGAAATATTGCCAGTTGCCATCCAGTGTACGCAAGAAGGCTAATCTAAAAATGTCATTTATACGAGTCAAACATTTATGCAACAATTATATAGACTTTTTCAAGTGCATTGAAAATCTTAGCAAGACCTATACAATATGATATTACCCAAACTAATTGTTTATCGTAAAATAAACAAACCCACCATTCAAACAAGTAGCTTTAAATAAAAAAACATAATGGGTTCCTTACTGGACTATAAAAACTAAAAATATTTAAAATATTTTTATACTTTCTTCAGAAAGTTTATAGCTAAAGGATATAAAGTAATATTATTCATAAAGTTTCGAATCTGAAAAAAAACTTTAGTTCATTAGATGCAGATTTGTAAATATTTGTTGGACGTAGCTGCTTGTTTAACACACTTCATCATTGGCAGATTAAACTGTGACTATAATAATGTAACTTAGTTATCTTACATATTTTTCAATAATTATTTTAATACACTGAGGAAATATCTAATCATTTAGATTAAGAATAACACCGCAAATGTCGGATATGTCTAATAATAATATGGTGAAGCCACTGGCCAAACATACAAAAAAGACAACATTGATGAATTAAATGAACTTAAAAGGAATTAATAAAGTTTTTCCTCCATTCGGATGAAAATTTAAATAAATAAAACTTTAATAATCTTAAACAAGCCCGTAAGTTAATTCTTAAATCTTAGTGCCGAGTTAGATTTACTTGAAAACATATCGTATACTTTTACATATTTCTCTCTTTACCACTAATTATGTTACAACAGAGTCTCAGTAGTTTAATTGATTACTTACATTTTGGGATATTTTGTGATTTACTGTGTTTATTGATTATTTTTAATATTTAGATTTTGCTTCGTAAAGATTTAGGTATGAAATAATAACAAATATATATTCAACACATTATGTCATTGTTAATTTATACAAGAAATATGTACTACTCCTACACAAAATAGACAAAATGTATAGGGCGGTATATGTAACCTGGTCTACCTAATAAATAATTACAAATAGTACGAACTTCAAGTGTTAACAAGGAGCCGTGTTAACAATTGTACGGTTTTCCAGTCACCGTTACCTCCTTTAAATGAGACCCATTTATAAAAGATTGAAATTTCCAATGTTACTTGTGTTACATTGGAATTATTGTGTTAACAGAGAGCTGTGTTACAAAATAGTACAGTTATTTGGTCTTTGATAGGTACTTGAACTGAAAACCATTTATAAAAGATTGAACTCTATAATACTCCTAATATTTATCATGCTATTCTAGTGTTAACAAGGAGCAGTGTTACCAATTATACGGTGTTCCAGTCACCGTTACCTCCTTTAAATGAGAACCCATTTATAAAAGATTGAAATTTCCAATGTTACTTGTGTTACATTGGAATAATAGTGTTAACAGAGAGCTGTGTTACTAATAGTACAGTTATTCGGTCGTTGAGAAGTACTTGAACTGAGACCATTTATAAAAGATTGAAATTTCCAATGTTACTTGTGTTACATTGGAATAATAGTGTTAACAGAGAGCTGTGTTACTAATAGTACAGTTATTCGGTCGTTGATAGGTACTTGAACTGAGACCATTTATAAAAGATTGAACTCTATAATACTCCTAATATTATAATGCTATTCTAGTGTTAACAAGGAGCAGTGTTACCAATTATACGGTGTTCCAGTCACCGTTACCTCCTTTAAATGAGACCCATTTATAAAAGATTGAAATTTCCAATGTTACTTGTGTTACATTGGAATAATAGTGTTAACAGAGAGCTGTGTTACTAATAGTACAGTTATTCGGTCGTTGATAGGTACTTGAACTGAGACCCATTTATAAAAGATTGAAATTTCCAATGTTACTTGTGTTACATTGGAATAATAGTGTTAACAGAGAGCTGTGTTACTAATAGTACAGTTATTCGGTCGTTGATAGGTACTTGAACTGAGACCCATTTATAAAAGATTGAAATTTCCAATGTTACTTGTGTTACATTGGAATAATAGTGTTAACAGAGAGCTGTGTTACTAATAGTACAGTTATTCGGTCGTTGATACGTACTTGAACTGAGACCCATTTATAAAAGATTGAAATTTCCAATGTTACTTGTGTTACATTGGAATAATAGTGTTAACAGAGAGCTGTGTTACTAATAGTACAGTTATTCGGTCGTTGATACGTACTTGAACTGAGACCCATTTATAAAAGATTGAAGTCTATAATACTCCTAATATTATCATGCTATTCTAGTGTTAACAAGGAGCAGTGTTACCAATTATACGGTGTTCCAGTCACCGTTACCTCCTTTAAATGAGACCCATTTATAAAAGATTGAAATTTCCAATGTTACTTGTGTTACATTGGAATAATAGTGTTAACAGAGAGCTGTGTTACAAAATAGTACAGTTATTTGGTCTTTGATAGGTACTTGAACTGAGAACCATTTATAAACGATTGAACTCTATAATACTCCTAATATTATCATGCTATTCTAGTGTTAACAAGGAGCAGTGTTACCAATTATACGGTGTTCCAGTCACCGTTACCTCCTTTAAATGAGACCCATTTATAAAAGATTGAAATTTCCAATGTTACTTGTGTTACATTGGAATAATAGTGTTAACAGAGAGCTGTGTTACTAATAGTACAGTTATTCGGTCGTTGATAGGTACTTGAACTGAGACCCATTTATAAAAGATTGAAATTTCCAATGTTACTTGTGTTACATTGGAATAATAGTGTTAACAGAGAGCTGTGTTACTAATAGTACAGTTATTCGGTCGTTGATAGGTACTTGAACTGAGACCCATTTATAAAAGATTGAAATTTCCAATGTTACTTGTGTTACATTGGAATAATAGTGTTAACAGAGAGCTGTGTTACTAATAGTACAGTTATTCGGTCGTTGATAGGTACTTGAACTGAGACCCATTTATAAAAGATTGAAATTTCCAATGTTACTTGTGTTACATTGGAATAATAGTGTTAACAGAGAGCTGTGTTACTAATAGTACAGTTATTCGGTCGTTTGATACGTACTTGAACTGAGACCCATTTATAAAAGATTGAAGTCTATAATACTCCTAATACTATCATGTTATTGATATATATATATATATATATATATATATATATATATATAAAAGATTGAACTTTTCAATGTTCCTTATTTATTTTGGTATGTTTTTGGTGTGTGAACAGAAAGCTGTGTTACCATAGTGCGGTTTTCCGGTTACCGATACATGCTAGAAAGGAGGCCTATTTATAAAAACTTTGTTTCTCCATTATCACTGATAAAACGCTGTAAAAGGCTGCTCCAGTTGCAGTGTTTACTCTGAATTGTTTGCAACTTCGCACATTTTCTCGGAATTCATGTCCGATGGCAACAAATCACCTAGTAAATAATTCTGCTTTGTAGAAAAGCTTTTCACTTGTTAAAATGGTATTTACAGAAAATGTATCAGTTTAATTTAAGAAACTGGCTACAACGTGTATAAGAGGACATTAAATAAAAGAATGCATCTATAACAAATAATATTACTAAGAATTTACTAAAAAATTACTATTTACTAATTTTTCAATATTCTAAATGTTTTTCCAGAACATTTATAAGATCAATCTTATTTAATTACTTCATTTCATTAGAGGAAACGTTTTATTTTGTATCTTAAAAATATTTTGTTGCACAGCAGTTGAATTATTTTACCATATACGTTTGTTTTCTTAAACTGACATCACCACCGTAAGCTGTCTCGGCACTATGTCGCGACGGTATAAGAAATATCGAGCACGTCGCCTAGGATCTTAAACCACACACACGAGACAGCGAGAGACTCTCAGTTAACACTAATCGTCGACTTTCTCAGATTGAACAACTTTAGTTTGATAACCCGCTGGAGGGAGGTGATAATTGGGAAAGTTTAAGTCAAACAAACTTTTAACTCGAAATTCGACTCGGATCGTTATTTATTGATGGTGCCATAACGATTTGATCGTTAGTCATTTCGTATATCTCTCACTTATTACTGAATTCTGCAGCCGATTTTTAATAAACGCATGGGTCTTAAGTATGCAGACGGTCGAAATACCCATATATCTATGTTAGATACCATAAAACTGTCAATTTCACTACATTATAGTGGGCATGATCTCAAGATCAATAACCAAAATCACTATAATGTGTTTAAATGTAGTCTTCCCTAACAAAGTGCTCAGAACAGAGTTGTTTAGAACCGATTTCACCTGCATTTTGGCCGCACGTGTCTGATATCACTTCTGGTTAAATATGAGATATATTCGAATAATATCCGTCTATGGTTTGCCATATAGACCAGTCACTTAATTTACTGAAAGGCAGATAAGTAATATTTAGACAAAACAAGCAAAGTTGCTGCAGTACATACTTAGTGCGTATTTAATCCGATCAGTCACTTGATTTACTGAAAGGCGGGTAAGTAATATTTAGACAAAACAAGCAAAGTTGCTGCAGTACATACTTAGTGCGTATTTAATCCGATCAGTCACTTGATTTACTGAAAGGCGGGTAAGTAATATTTAGACAAAACAAGCAAAGTTGTAGCAGTACATTCTTAGTGCGTATTTAATCCGATCAGTCACTTGATTTACTGAAAGGCGGGTAAGTAATATTTAGACAAAACAAGCAGAGTTGTAGCAGTACATTCTTAGTGCGTATTTAATCCGATCAGTCACTTGATTTACTGAAAGGCGGGTAAGTAATATTTAGACAAAACAAGCAAAGTTGTAGCAGTACATTCTTAGTGCGTATTTAATCCGATCAGTCACTTGATTTACTGAAAGGCGGGTAAGTAATATTTAGACAAAACAAGCAGAGTTGTAGCAGTACATTCTTAGTGCGTATTTAATCCGACCAGTCACTTGATTTACTGAAAGGCGGGTAAGTAATATTTAGACAAAACAAGCAGAGTTGTAGCAGTACATTCTTGGTGCGTATTTAATCCGATCAGTCACTTGATTTACTGAAAGGCAGGTAAGTAATATTTAGACAAAACAAGCAAAGTTGCTGCAGTACATACTTAGTGCGTATTTAATCCGATCAGTCACTTGATTTACTGAAAGGCGGGTAAGTAATATTTAGACAAAACAAGCAGAGTTGTAGCAGTACATTCTTAGTGCGTATTTAATCCGATCAGTCACTTGATTTACTGAAAGGCGGGTAAGTAATATTTAGACAAAACAAGCAAAGTTGTAGCAGTACATTCTTAGTGCGTATTTAATCCGATCAGTCACTTGATTTACTGAAAGGCGGGTAAGTAATATTTAGACAAAACAAGCAGAGTTGTAGCAGTACATTCTTAGTGCGTATTTAATCCGACCAGTCACTTGATTTACTGAAAGGCGGGTAAGTAATATTTAGACAAAACAAGCAAAGTTGTAGCAGTACATTCTTAGTGCGTATTTAATCCGATCAGTCACTTGATTTACTGAAAGGCGGGTAAGTAATATTTAGACAAAACAAGCAGAGTTGTAGCAGTACATTCTTAGTGCGTATTTAATCCGATCAGTCACTTGATTTACTGAAAGGCGGGTAAGTAATATTTAGACAAAACAAGCAAAGTTGTAGCAGTACATTCTTGGTGCGTATTTAATCCGATCAGTCACTTGATTTACTGAAAGGCAGGTAAGTAATATTTAGACAAAACAAGCAAAGTTGTAGCAGTACATTCTTAGTGAGTATTTAATCCGATCAGTCACTTGATTTACTGAAAGGCAGATAAGTAATATCATTAAAAAACAAGCAAAGTTGTTGCAGGTTTGCTTAATGTGCTTTAATCATTAACAACAACCGGTGCATTATACAATGCACTAAAACACGAAGAGGTGAAGCTAACAAATCTTATAAAGACTAGTAGAAATTTAAAAAAAAAAAAGAAGTAGTCTTTGACAAAAGAACTGCACATAAAGCGTTTTTTAAATTAGTAATAGTGAATGAGTAATACCTGTGTGTGTGTGTTTTATTTGTATCGAATTTACATCAAAGGGAATTATTTGCGTCAATTACATGCAGTGATTACAAGCGGAGGAATTGGATTTCGGAGTTCCATCACAATGTGCAAGCGGATATGCTGCAGGTACCAAATAATTTATAATACGTATATTATCAGGTTTGCTGCAGTTATTTTAAGACAGAGGTTTAATTTGGATCCCTGACAATAGCAGCTGTAAAGGGAAATCATAAAAGTTACTTATAATATGAAATTGTTCAGTTTAAACCGGTATATCATTTTATATATTAAACGAAGCGGAAGTACATCGATATTCTCCTCCCTTGTGTATAATGTGACCATGGTTCCATACGAAATATTCTTTAATATCGAATTTAGAATGGAAAAATAAGGAAAAACAAATAAGGAAAACGTAAAATAAATCACCACTATTGAGCTAATCAGTAAAAAGTATCGATAGCATTAATAATATATTAAAATAGATGGTATATACAAGTTGTTTTGCGTTTTCAAGAGCGGTGTAGAAGCAAATGTGGTTTATCCTACTCACACAGCAATGCTTTGATGTTTATTCTGAGTCACATTAAAGTTTGACCTTAGTAAATTTATAATTGCATAAACTGGCTTAACTTGCTTGTACGGTGGTCCACTGTGACCTTAGGGGAACAGTCTCTGTATGTCTCGTAATTAGTTTGTAGGTAATGTATGTAAATAATGAAAAATTCAATAGAATTATACTATTGAGAACAATTACAAATTCTTTAATTACAAGTAATTTTAATTTACAATACATTTTTATACAAGTTAATTTGCAATAATTAGATTGCAGATAATGTGTGTGAATAAAAAGGTAAAATAACTTCTACTACTGAATTTTGTCGTTGTTCTTCCGAAAACTTAATATAAGTTCTCGTTTTTAATATTAAAAAATTTAATACTTTTTTTAAATTATAGCATAAATAGGCTAAAAACATAATGGGTCGAATTGAAAAAATATAAACACTTTTTTCATATTATAATTTGGTTTGTTTAAACCATACCTTATTTAACGCGACCTGTAACCATATTGTTAACTCACCAAATTTGTGACATTATTTCAAATTTGTCAGATATTATCACTACAATTTTTTTATTAAGAATTATTACTTCTCAAGTTTTAGGAGTTTTAGCGCTTCAGTGTTTGAGGACTTGATTTAGTGAAAATTAAGCATACTTAACTTAGGATACAAGCGAATCAAGACAAAACTAAATATATTGTTACGGAGTTAAGGATCTAATATAATGGTTTTAATATATAACTTTGTTTACATGTAGACCTAACTCTAAATCCCCGTGGCTTTCTAAATTTGAACTCTCCAATACTCCTGATACTATTATGTTATTCTGCTCAGTCCCCTTGTACCCAGTAGGGTTAAGTAATAATCTAATGGTTTATTCTTTCTAGGAATAATGAAGAACGTCTGTATTGAATTTGACCTTAGCTGTTTCAGTTCTTGATGCCCAAAACTTTAGCATTATTATTGTTATATTCAACTAGGAATCAATAAACGTTTCCATATATAACCAGCCCTTTCATTCAATCTGTTTACATGAGGCTTTGCTCCCTTGGACCATAATTGTATATTAACTAAAGTTGAGCCTTTAATTTGGGTTAATAAAAAAAATTATTAAGTAAATTTCGTAAATATCTTTTCAATTTACATGCTACAAATTAAATTTCTTAGATACCGTTTTTACCTTATATCTTTCCATTAAGGCTGAATAATTAACTTGGGTTTTATCTAACAAGAACGAAGTGTGTTCTAAATTTGGAGAATATTGAAAGAATTTTGTAGAAATCAATGCTGTTTCAATGGATACAAAAAGAGAGATAATAAATGTTTTTGCGTCACTTCTAGCGCTATACTTCAGATCGTTCAGCCAATAAGGTGTAGAACTTTCCGTCGAGCTCCTCATGTAATATTTTCCTTGGAGACTATCACTCACTAAGGCCCACGTTTTATCTCTTCTCTAATACATTGATTCTGAAACTTACCTTACACAAGTTGAGTCCATCAGTTGCTAATAATATAAGTACATGTTCCACATTTCTTCGGCAAACTACCAAACACAAATATTTAACTAACTTTCTTGTTTTTGCATGCCTTAAATGAGTATACACGATAATAAATCACTATAAAATTATGTAATAATAGGTACTAAAACAATGGTAGCATAATGTTTAATTTTCGTTTTATTATATCCGTGTCTGCACGTAAGAGGTTCTCTGATTGGAGCAGTGAAGTGTACATAACAAGTTTGTGACAAAAGATATTTTATTCTTGTTCCTTGAACCAGAAATATCCAGTATTCGTCTAAGTATCTGCTCACAGTAAAGTATATTTTATTTTTCTTCTTCAATATTTATACCTCTATAAACTTTCCTCTTTGAATAAGATCGTTTTTTTCGACTGGTTTTTTAGGAATTAATATTATGGATAGATCTCGACAGTAATGAGTAAGCCCTTGCCTCCTAGAAAAGGTCCATGTACCTCATAGTTCAGGGCTAAGTGTTCATTCTAAATTCAATGAAAGCAACATTTGAAAATCAACCCAAAACTGTCCACTTTGCCAAAATACATTTTGTAACAATATTTTGCTTATTCAGACTATTATCTGTATTATAATGACGTTGATCTTCATAACTGTCGAGACCGCTTGGGCGTTCCTTTCTTTTACATTCAAGGAAAACTTAATGCACACAAATTATAACTTATTTTGGCTTTCAAGTGTGTGCCTTCTACGTCATGCAAAAGGTCGTAAAGCATCTAATAACTATAAATATAAAAACAATCATGGTAATACGTGCCGTAATTCCATTTTATCCTAGCAATATGTTTTGCTTTTTATTTTAAAACTAGTAATTACTAAAGACGAATCTTTAATTTTTAGGCTAAATTAATTAAATAAAAAAAATTAATAATATTATTATTTTTTGGTATCGCTCATTGGAACACAGTGACTCTCAAAACTTATCTGTGCGGATACCATCAATTTGGGTATTAGAAAATCAAAGAGATATGAGAAACAAATATAAAACAAAATAATTGATTGAAAAAATTTAAGGAATATATATTTAGACAGGCACTGGTAGCTACAATACCGAACACGTTTAATTTACGCATCAGGTTAAAGTTAAACAAATACGATCAGTATCATGCTCATAGACTGTAAAATTTCCAAATATAGCTGAAGGAGAGAGGTAAGCGTGGTTTTAACTTTTAGGTTACATATTTATTTATACTAGTAGTATAGAAACCAACAATTACATTGACTTGTACTTAGTAATATACATGGGTCCAATAATATAAATTTTGAAAATACATGTGGATTAATGTATTGGAAAACAATGTTGCTTCATTACCTTGTTTAAGGTCTATTTTAACAATATTGTTCATTGTTTACACCTATGTTTATTGAAAATAGCAATAAAGTTGTATTTTTTTAAATATGTGGACTATTATAAAAGTAAGCAAAACTCTGTTATATAAAGGTAGTTGATTGTTTACTTTATCCAAGCTATTATATATTCAATTTAATGTTTCTAAAAGAACTTCTTTATCAGCTTAAGTTTTCAATAGCGATGGAACTGGCTTATCGTCAAATAATGCTGAGTTGGTTCATTCATACGAATTGAAGAGGTCTGATTGAAATTGGAGAATAAGAAAGATGATCGAGTTCTCCAGAATATTTGAACCACCCAAAGGCGAGGAGGGTCGTTAGGAGTGTACGATCTTAATTTCGATAGCCGATATGTTTATAAAATGTTGGTAAAATTAGTTTAATCAATACTTCAATAATTAATTCACATGTTTAATTAGGTAGTTGACTTTTATTTTTCACTCGTAGTAAATTAAATTAAACCTTAAGAGAATCTAAATATCTTATACAAATATGATACAATTATGCTCATTTTGAAGGAATGAACATTATAAGATAAATTTAAATGGTGTAAAACTGATATGATATCATGTTAGGACGTGTAAATTATTGAAAACGGCTTTCTTTTAAATTTAGTTTGAAGCATTAGAGTATTAAAGCAAAACATGAAATCTAGTTGAAAAGTAATACAGTTGAATTCGAACCCCAATTATAGGTTCTTTTTTTTAATAGGTATATTTCAAAACTCTTCTAAACACTTTGTTTCAATATAATATGGCTCTTTATGGTTCTGCACAGTGAGGGGGGGGGAGGGTACGGGGGAATGTACAGTATATCAAGAATATAACTGTGTTATCGACGCTGTATTTATGTCATCTAGAGGATTATTATTACGAGGACACTGGCCACGTAAGCTAAAGAACTAAGGTTGTAAAATTTATTACTAAGTTAAATAACGACCACATGTATTATCCAGTATCTGTAAATATCACGGACCATATTTGTCAATTTAAATCTATTATTTTGTACCCTATAACTAAGACTAAACCAAACAAAATCTAAGTACTGGTCATTTGATGGTTTTAAAAATATTAAAGTTACAACAACAATCTAAACATGAATCAAATTATAAGTTACATTACTCGTATTAAATCTTTCCCCTTTATAATAAACAACTTGATTCTTTTGAAAACACGTTCTACTAAGTTTTTAAATACTTTCATAAGAATATTATTGTCTTAAAGCATTGTTTCCATCTTGTAATTGTAAGGCACTACTACGTGCTTCTTAATATTTGGATAGCAAACGAATCGTTTTTATAAGTCCTGGAAATATGTCAGGAATAATAGAGTGTCGGTTAATTTGGGTTGTTATATTATATTTGGGAATACACGTATACGATGCAAACATCTACAGCAGAAAATATCACCTGAATTGTTCGGTAATCCAGGGAGTCGCATTAGCCTCCAATTAGCAAAAGTATAATTATCAGTTACTACATTCTATCACTAGACTAAATGTTTCCATATAAAATATAAGAAAATACGAGTAGGCCACACCACATGTTGCGCAGTATGTTCTGTTGTCGGACTGTAAGTTTTAAGTCTACAGCTAATTCATTCTTGAGATATTCTAAGGATAAACGTACGGACCATTTATACATAACCAGAAGGAAAAACATATTACAAGCCTTCTTTGTGATTAGCTCCATTGGTACTCACCCAAAATCTCCTTGGGTTTAAATATAATATTGCTTTATAATAATAAAGATTTATGTAAAGTTTTATAGCTTACGAAGTCGGTGCATTCTCAAAATATCATTCAGACAGACACAAATACATAATTGCAAGCCCCCTCGACGGAGAGGCTTCACTAACGGTCAGCCACATAGGATCATTTTAAAACTAACAATACGAAACTTAGATAATAAAAGAGCCAACGATACACGAAACAGATAAGCTGTGTTTATGAAGATTGTGGATGAGAGCGGCTTAGTTGTAAATGTTACGTGTCTGAGAAGAGATGTGTAGATGGGCAGTTGTAGTTTTTCTGTTACCATTACGGTTGCATGTAGAAGACATGTATCTGAGGCGAGATGAGATGTTAGCGGGGCAGTTGTAGATGTTGTGTTAACCTCACCGTTGCCTGGGGAACACTTTCATTGGAACTTTAGAGTCTAGATGAGTTGCCTGTTTCTCATTTACAAGTCCTGCAGCAGAATAACACCGTTCCTCTTAATACTATGTTCTGTTTTACAAATAATCTGTACATATTTATTTTCAAATTGTATATAGGTTATGTAATATATATATAAAGTAAAACTAGTTTCAAACTGCATATTTGTAAGAAATATGTACAGATATTTGAACATACTGTACTTCTAATACACAATAATAGTGTTAAGAAGGAATAGTGTTGTTCTGCTGGAGGACTTGTAAATAAAAAATAAGCAAAAACCACATTACACTGTTCCTAAATGTAACTACCTTTTTAAATCTTCATAAAATGAATCTTTTAAAAGTAACAAATTATTTAGCGTTGTTTAAATGGTGTTTATGACTGACTGACTGTAAGTGACAGTAGAAATATATATTATTTAACCGAATGGCCAAATGGTTTACGTCATACTTAAAACTCATACTATATATCAAAGCTAAAGTAACAACAGCCCTTGCCCATGTGTTTAAAAAGTAACATTTAAACAGGTTTTAGATATTTTGTCCTGTTCTTTTGTGCTTTAGCCTTGTGTGTGTTCCAACAGTAAGTTGGAACAAAGTGACTCTCAGGTTCACGAAATAATATGTACTTTATATGTAAATGTATCCAAGCAACGAATTCACCATTGTAGTTTTGGCTGTGCACTCTATGGTTTGGTCTTTAGCTTCAGGCTCACGAGAGAATGTATAAGTGATAAAAAGAATATAGCAGTATTTCGGCTTTGTGGCAAGACACAGACACGGAACGTGATCAATACATTTATCGATTAACATTTCACAATTAAAAGACGCTGATTGAGGAGCTCTTGTGTTTTATTACATTTTACTACATATTTTAAATATATAGCATGCTAAATTTTCTAACAGGAGTTGAAATAATCAATTCGGATGAATTTCATTTGTTTTTCCATGGAGTAATCTTAGTGGAATTTACAGAGGCTATATACATTCACATGATCAGATTACATTTTAGAATATCCTACAATAACTACTAACTAACTATACTCGTATAATTATCTCTCTAACTATGAGGATCCTGAAAAATTTACAAATTCACTAACCAGGAATTAAAAACTAAACATTCTACTCAGAGATTCATGCTAATCAACCGTTTAAGCGTGAGTTAAGGCGTTTGCAAACAACGTTATCAATAAATATGTTGTACATCTGCCGCAAAAAAAGCAATAAAACTTAGTTCCGTTGTGTGTAATGTTTATTAAGTTCTCAAGGAATTAGTGAGATTATGATCACCGATCGCAATGGAAATGTTATTATATTTGTATAACTAAAGAATGTATTTTGACTATAATTTGTTATTGATATTAAAATTAAATTTACAGAGTTTAAGGTCACAAAGAGAAAGAAATAGATTGTTGGGTTTATTAATTACCGGTTAGGTGATGACTAACAGCATTTATTCACAACACTTGTTAAACAGAAAATACCAATAATTCATACCTGCTTATACAGGTGAGTATAAAAAGGGGAAGACGGAGCTGATATGGGGTTAGCAGTAGCTTAACTTAACCTTATAATGTAGTCATCATAATATAATATAGCCGAATATGTCTCTAAATTAATATCCGATTTGGAGGTGATGATTCACATATCAGATATTTCATATGTTTCATTACGTCACAAAAACTGCAAAGCGATGCGAATATTATTCAGTTTTCGGGTTTGACAGTAAAATCCTCTTAATTAACTATAACACGAGGTATAATATTTTAAAATCTTCACCTAAACTGAAAAACTATCCAAAATGTCATATTGGAAGTTATGATTTCGTAACGTAAGATTATGTGTTCGGCTTTAATCATAAGATTATTAATGAAGCAAAGTTAAATGAATATTTAAAACACGTATGTGCGATAAATTATAATGCCATCTTTTCCAGAATAATTTAACACAATTTGTTACTTTTGGACGTAATTAAAACGAGAATATTAGACGTTGGTACAGGATTTTATTTTACTCATCCTTGAAATTTATTGTACTTAATACATTAATTGACTGCAATTAAGATATCGGATTCAGGCAAGTAAAATGTAAGGAAGAAAACATTGTAAAAACAACATTGCATAGCTGGAAAGTTTCGTATAACAAAACGTATATCAATAAGGAACACAAACATTAAAAGGTGAAATATCAAAGACTTAATGTAAAAAGGCGGGGGTACATGGATTTTGATTGTTTATGAATCATTTTTATATCTACTCCCCACGTTTTTGTTTTAATTTTACAAGTATTTTTAGTATAGTCCAATTGAGATTGTGAATATAGGCGATATAATTGTTCTAATTTAAATTTATAATCCAAACTGGTTAAGGTTAAGTTAATTTCACGTTTCGTGGCAGTTGTTATATGATGTGTTACTGCTTAGTGAATACGTAAATGTTTTTACAATGTTTTGTATATAATACAACTGAAAGAAGTTTGATGTAAAATATATATATATATATATAGAAAGCCATCAAATGTTGTTTGCGGGTTTCTCTTCTTATTATTTACAACATTTAAATGTGTTTTAAACTTAAAAAAGAAATTAAAAATGCCGGATACAATGCAACGCGTCATAGGGTATATATATATATATATATATATATATATATATATATATATATATGTATATATATATTAATACGTTCTTTATTTTTTCATCCCTTCCGAACATAAGTAAATCATTTTTACCAGGATCAGAGACATAGTTCTCCTTAATTGAGTGTGTACTGTATATTTCTTACTAGGCTAATGTATTGCCGTGTTCATGTTTCAAAGTATTTATGGAAGCCGTATACGGCACCAGATAATGACAAAACACTGTGTACCACTCACACCACATCGACCACGTATCAATTTAAGATACTTTGTACGACTTACACCATATCGATCAAAATACGTTTTACGGCACGGTGTACTACTTAAACCGGATCGACCAGATAACGATAAACGACTCTAAGCACCACTTACAACTGACCGATCAAATAACGATTAACGACACTGTGTACCACTCACACCACATCGACCATGTATCAATTTAAGATACTTTGTACGACTTACACCATATCGATCAAAATACGTTTTACGGCACGGTGTACTACTTAAACCGGATCGACCAGATAACGATAAACGACTCTAAGCACCACTTACAACTGAACCGATCAAATAACGATTAACGACACTGTGTACCACTCACACCACATCGACCACGTATCAATTTAAGATACTTTGTACGACTTACACCATATCGATCAAAATACGTTTTACGGCACGGTGTACTACTTAAACCGGATCGACCAGATAACGATAAACGACTCTAAGCACCACTTACAACTGACCGATCAAATAACGATTAACGACACTGTGTACCACTCACACCACATCGACCATGTATCAATTTAAGATACTTTGTACGACTTACACCATATCGATCAAAATACGTTTTACGGCACAATGTAATATTTACATCAGATCGACCAGATGACGATAAACGACTCTGAGTACCACTTACAACAGATCGATAAAATAACGATTAACGATACTGCGTATCATTTTCACCGTCTAGAGCAGATAACGATTAAACGACACTGCGTACCATTTTTCACCGTCTAGAGCAGATAACGATTAACGACACTGCGTACCATTTTCAGCGTCTAGAGCAGATAACGATAAAGACACTGCACAGCAAGAAAAGTAACTTTATATCTTAATTTGTTATCTATTAAATATGAATTCATACTATATGCTTGCAGTTATGCTATGAAGAAAATATATCAGATTGTGTTTTGCCTAAACTCATGTATGATCATAAGTCTAAATCAAGTTTCAGATCTGCATAATCCTCGAGTAAACAATCAATATGCAAATTTATTCATTATGTGGCTCGGCTCAGGAGTTGGCGCTAGCTTTACTGATATTGCAAGCTCTAGTTTACTCGCTTCGCTCCCCACTTGCTCGTCTCACGAGCTCATACTTAACTTTATCTAACAGTAACAGTGTTCTTATTTATAATAGTCTTATACATTACAGGCAACAAACTACTAATGTGTGGACTAAATTAAGCAAATATCCAGGGAATATTTCATCGAGTGTTTATAAACTGGGAACAAACTTTTGTTATGAAGCTGAAAATAAAGACTAAATTTTCAATCAAATTTGTATCTATTGTTTGGCATTTACAGCTTTAAAATTTAAAAGCGTTTGATGTTATTATTACTCTTTAAATTGGTAATAGACAGCATTAACAAATACAGGCAATTTACAAGATAATTTAATTATTATTCTTTCCATTTCAGAGATATTTAACGTGTTTCTTTACTGAAGTCAGTAGGCTAGGAAGTAATCTGTTTTACTATTTTTGTTATTTTCTATTCCAGATTGGATATATTTGATCGAAATAGTACCTAAATATAAATTAAGTATGTTGGAACACTCCAAATTCATTCGAAAAATAGAAATTTCATTCTTTTAGAAAACTGTGTTTTATCGTAAAAGTTAGGAGTAGAAAAAACTTTGGAGTTTTAAGTTCTATTTCAGGCATATTCTCTGAGAGCATTACCTCATATGGTATGGATTAGAGACGGCCTAATCGTAGAATTTTTTGTGCCCATATACAGCTTTGGAAGTGTAAGTGGCTATATCTCAAAATGTGTAAGTGACAGTTATTGTATCTCACGCTGTGGAAGTTTCAGTTGTTATTCATCAGCTGCTATTCGTCAGCTGTTATTCATCAATTGCTCTATGCTGTTGTGGAAGTCTCGTTGGCTTTGGATGTGCAAGTAGTGGGTATATCTTCAGCTGTTAAATGCTATATCACCAGAAGTTTCGTTTACTATATTTTTGTTTTTGTTTATTCCCTAAGAGACTAAACTTAAAAGAGATGACACAGATGCAGATGCAATGGTTGTATATCATAACTAAAACGTACCCGTACTGCAAAAACGTACTAAAATAAAGCCTAATTTAACGAAACTATATTCAAAAGGCAATAGTTTTGAATTCTCATAGAATATAAACATTCATATAACAAAGAACATACGAATTTTACTTAGCCTTTGGTGCAGCCAAGGCTCATATTCTTGTCTAATATTGTGTCTTACTTGTGATCCAATGGAAAATTATTGTATTGTATATAGTAAAATTACCTGTCGTTTCAATTTTACAAGATTAAAAATAAAAACATGGAAAGAGTCGTAAATAAAATTGGCTGGTTTCAGACAATATTCACGACGTCGTTGTAGACTAAAATAAATTAGAAAACATGTTCAGAACGTTTTGTGCATAAACCGATGTTTTTATACAAACAGAGCTTTTTTAGATAGTTCTAAAATATTCTACTCACAATATCTAACGTTAATAATCCAAAGCAAATATATATTATTAATAAATGGTAATACACAAGTGTGTTACAATTGATAAAGCCTTATAGTAAATAACTTTAAAAATTAATGAAATTGTAGTAACTTTAAGTACAGTTGTTTATTGTGTATTATTTATAATCAATAAAAGATAAAATTTATCTTCAAATTGCTTAATATGGGTACTTAAACTTGCCAACCGATATCCACTATAGAGTGATTTGCAATTCACATTCAATCCGAAGTAAACAAGTTGATTTTCATGTTTTATTCATAATGATAATGGCTTTTTAACCTCTGATCTTAGTATTTATTATTCTAAACCAAAAGTTTTTAAATACTTTTCATTTTTGTAAACGATAAATTATTAAAATATATTATCTCAGCTTAATATTAAAAGTTAATATGAAAAGAGTTACGAAAGAGCATGGTTGGTATTACGTATTTTTGAGTTTTCAAGCATTCGCAAAAAAAATATTACATGATACAAATATAAATTTTAGTTTTAGTTTAGTTTTGTGGTGTACCATAAGTTAAACCACAAAAGCTTGTAAAACTATACTTGAATTTTATGTAGAAGTGTACTTTACACAGCTTGGCAATATAAGATGGAGGGATACACTGGAATATATTGTTGACCAACTTAATGTTCAATTGTACAAACTTAATAGTTATTTATAAACTGATTCTGACCACATGAGAGCCAAAACATCATTATATCGAGGGTAGTTACTTGTGTAGTTACGATTGTGTTACTTATATACTTGAAACTAGAATGACATAGCTAGTACGTGTGAATTACAACATTATGAGATCAAGGGTAGAGATACGGTTGTGTTACTTATATGCTTGATACTAGAATGACATAGCTAGTACGTGTGAATTACAACATTATGATATCAAGGGTAGAGATACGGTTGTGTTACTTATATGCTTGATACTAGAATGACATAGCTAGTACGTGTAAATTACAACATTATGATATCAAGGGTAGAAATACGGTTGTGTTACTTATATGCTTGATACTAGAATGACATAGCTAGTACGTGTGAATTACAACATTATGATATCAAGGATAGAGATACGGTTGTGTTACTTATATGCTTGATACTAGAATGACATAGCTAGTACGTATTGAATTACAAACATTATGATATCAATGGTAGAGATAACGGTTGTGTTACTTATATGCTTGATACTAGAATGACATAGCTAGTACGTGTGAATTACAACATTATGATATCAAGGGTAGAGATACGGTTGTGTTACTTATATGCTTGATACTAGAATGACATAGCTAGTACGTGTGAATTACAACATTATGATATCAAGGGTAGAGTTACGGTGGTGTTACTTATATGCTTGATACTAGAATGACATAGCTAGTACGTGTGAATTACAACATTATGATATCAAGGGTAGAGATACGGTTGTGTTACTTATATGCTTGATACTAGAGTGACATAGCTAGTACGTGTGAATTACAACATTATGATATCAAGGGTAGAGATACGGTTGTGTTACTTATATGCTTGATACTAGAAATGACATAGCTAGTACGTGTGAATTACAACATTATGATATCAAGGGTAGAGATACGGTTGTGTTTACTTATATGCTTGATACTAGAATGACATAGCTAGTACGTGTGAATTACAACATTATGATATCAAGGGTAGAGATACGGTTGTGTTACTTATATGCTTGATACTAGAATGACATAGCTAGTACGTGTGAATTACAACATTATGATATCAAGGGTAGAGATACGGTTGTGTTACTTATATGCTTGATACTAGAATGATATAGCTTGCACGTGGTCAATTACAACATTATGATATCAAGGGTAGAGATACGGTTGTGTTACTTATATGCTTGGATACTAGAATGACATTGCTAGTACGTGTGAATTACAACATTATAATATCAAGGGTAGAGATACGGTTGTGTTACTTATATGCTTGATACTAGAATGATATAGCTAGTACGTGTGAATTACAACATTATGATATCAAGGGTAGAGATACGGTTGTGTTACTTATATGCTTGATACTAGAATGATATAGATTGCACGTGTCAATTACAACATTATGATATCAAGGGTAGAAAGGGTAGAGATACGGTTGTGTTACTTATATGCTTGATACTAGAATGACATAGCTAGTACGTGTGAATTAACAACATTATGATATCAAGGGTAGAGATACGGTTGTGTTACTTATATGCTTGATACTAGAATGAAATAGCTTGTACGCGTGCACTTACAACATTATGATATCAAGGGTAGAGATACGGTTGTGTTACTTATATGCTTGATACTAGAATGATATAGCTTGAAAGTGTCAATTACAACATTATGATATCAAGGGTAGAGATACGGTTGTGTTACTTATATGCTTGATACTAGAATGATATAGCTTGCACGTGTCAATTACAACATTATGATATCAAGGTTAGAAAGGGTAGAGGTACGGTTGTGTTACTTATATGCTTGATACTAGAATGAAATAGCTTGTACGTGTGAACTTACAACATTATGATATCAAGGGTAGAGATACGGTTGTGTTACTTATATGCTTGATACTAGAATGACATAGCTAGTACGTGTGAATTACAACATTATGATATCAAGGGTAGAGATACGGTTGTGTTTACTTATATGCTTGATACTAGAATGAAATAGCTTGTACGTGTGAATTACAACATTATGATATCAAGGGTAGAGATACGGTTGTGTTACTTATATGCTTGATACTAGAATGATATAGCTTGCACGTGTCAATTACAACATTATGATATCAAGGGTAGAGATACGGTTGTGTTACTTATATGCTTGATACTAAAATGACATAGCTAGTACGTGTGAATTACAACATTATGATATCAAGGGTAGAGATACGGTTGTGTTACTTATATGCTTGATTACTAGAATGACATAGCTAGTACGTGTGAATTACAACATTATGATATCAAGGGTAGAGAGATACGGTTGTATAACTTATATGCTTGATACTAGAATGACATAGCTAGTACGTGTGAATTACAACATTATGATATCAAGGGTAGAGGTACGGTTGTGTTACTTATATGCTTGATACTAGAATGACATAGCTAGTACGTGTGAATTACAACATTATGATATCAAGGGTAGAGTTACGGTGGTGTTACTTATATGCTTGATACTAGAAATGACATAGCTAGTACGTGTTAATTACAACATTATGATATCAAGGGTAGAGATACGGTTGTGTTACTTATATGCTTGATACTAGAATGACATAGCTTGTACGTGTGAATTACAACATTATGATATCAAGAGTAGAGATACGGTTGTGTTACTTATATGCTTGATACTAGAATGACATAGCTAGTACGTGTGAATTACAACATTATGATATCAAGGGTAGAGATACGGTTGTGTTACTTATATGCTTGATACTAGAATGACATAGCTAGTACGTGTGAATTACAACATTATGATATCATGGGGTAGAGATACGGTTGTGTTACTTATATGCTTGATACTAGAATGACATAGCTAGTACGTGTGAATTACAACATTATGATATCAAGGGTAGAGATACGGTTGTGTTACTTATATGCTTGATACTAGAATGACATAGCTAGTACGTGTGAATCACAACATTATGATATCAAGGGTAGAGATACGGTTGTGTTACTTATATGCTTGATACTAGAATGACATAGCTAGTACGTGTGAATTACAACATTATGATATCAAGGGTAGAGATACGGTTGTGTTACTTATATGCTTGATACTAGAATGACATAGCTAGTACGTGTGAATTACAACATTATGATATCAAGGGTAGAGATACGGTTGTGTTACTTATATGCTTGATACTAGAATGATATAGATTGCACGTGTCAATTACAACATTATGATATCAAGGGTAGAAAGGGTAGAGATACGGTTGTGTTACTTATATGCTTGATACTAGAATGACATAGCTAGTACGTGTGAATTACAACATTATGATATCAAGGGTAGATATACGGTTGTGTTACTTATATGCTTGATACTAGAATGACATAGCTAGTACGTGTGAATTACAACATTATGATATCAAGGGTAGAGATACGGTTTGTGTTACTTATATGCTTGATACTAGAATGAAATAGCTTGTACGTGTGAACTTACAACATTATGATATCAAGGGTAGAGATACGGTTGTGTTACTTATATGCTTGATACTAGAATGACATAGCTAGTACGTGTGAATTACAACATTATGATATTAAGGGTAGAGATACGGTTGTGTTACTTATATGCTTGATACTAGAATGACATTGCTAGTACGTGTAAATTACAACATTATGATATCAAGGGTAGAGATACGGTTGTGTTACTTATATGCTTGATACTAGAATGACATTGCTAGTACGTGTGAATTACAACATTATGATATCAAGGGTAGAGATACGGTTGTGTTATTTTATGCTTGATACTAGAATGACATAGCTAGTACGTGTGAATTACAACATTATGATATCAAGGGTAGAGATACGGTTGTGTTACTTATATGCTTGATACTAGAATGAAATAGCTTGTACGTGTGAACTTACAACATTATGATATCAAGGGTAGAGATACGGTTGTGTTACTTATATGCTTGATACTAGAATGACATAGCTAGTACGTGTGAATTACAACATTATGATATCAAGGGTAGAGATACGGTTGTGTTACTTATATGCTTGATACTAGAATGACATTGCTAGTACGTGTGAATTACAACATTATGATATCAAGGGTAGATATACGGTTGTGTTACTTATATGCTTGATACTAGAATGACATTGCTAGTACGTGTGACTTACAACATTATGATATCAAGGGTAGAGATACGGTTGTGTTACTTATATGCTTGATACTAGAATGACATTGCTAGTACGTGTGAATTACAACATTATGATATCAAGGGTAGAGATACGGTTGTGTTACTTATATGCTTGATACTAGAATGACATAGCTAGTACGTGTGAATTACAAACATTATGATATCAAGGGTAGAGATACAGTTGTGTTACTTATATGCTTGATACTAGAATGACATTGCTAGTACGTGTGAATTACAACATTATGATATCAAGGGTAGAGATACGGTTGTGTTACTTATATGCTTGATACTAGAATGATATAGCTTGCACGTGTGAACTTACAACATTATGAATATCAAGGGTAGAGATACGGTTGTGTTACTTATATGCTTGATACTAGAATGACATAGCTAGTACGTGTGAATTACAACATTATGATATCAAGGGTAGAGATACGGTTGTGTTACTTATATGCTTGATACTAGAATGACATAGCTAGTACGTGTGAATTACAACATTATGATATCAAGGGTAGAGATACGGTTGTGTTACTTATATGCTTGGTACTAGAATGATATAGCTTACACGTTTGAATTACAACATTATGATATCAATGGTAGAGATACGGTTGTGTTACTTATATGCTTGATACTAGAATGACATAGCTTGTACGTGTGAATTACAACATTATGATATCAAGGGTAGAGATACGGTTGTGTTACTTATATGCTTGATACTAGAATGACATAGCTTGCACGTGTGAATTACAACATTACGATATCAAGGGTAGAGACGCGGTTGCTCTATTCAAATTATACCTTCTGCATATATATCTCAGAATAACATTATGTGCTACGAAAATTATTCTAATCTTAAGTGTCTATTAGAACTTTCAACTGATCTTGGAGATACGGTAGTGCTACTTCATTAATTAATAATAAAATTATATGATCGTATATATGCTATAGAAATCGTAATGCCGAGGTTAGAGTATTAGGAAAGTAGTTTAAACGTTGCTACGCATGGCACAACGTCGTTTTTATGCAGGAATATAGTAAGTTTCAATTTGTGTAATGATGTGGGTAATGACATAAAATTGTGTGAAAAAGTATACATATCAAATGTATCCATTTTATTTCATACTAAACATCAGTGTCTATTTTTTATTGAAACATATTTTGTTTATATATGTTTAAATGTGCATGACTATAGACTGTATTGACATTGGTTAGAGGCTACTTTTAGTTACTGGTATAAGAAGGGTATTGATATGTTACATATTTAACTACCATTTGTATATTAATCTTTCATATTTGTCATAATCTTAATTAATATCAGTTTCGTTTATGTAAGTATCTCAATAGTAAAAGTGTTTACTATTGAAAATCATTCTGTACTATGGTAGCTTATAGTTTCTTATATAGGTCAAACTGTGAGTAAGTAGATGCATTACTTTTTTATGCTTTTCCGCTTGAGATAGTATATAAAACAAATTACATATTAATTAATTTTAAAATAAATTTATGAAGATTTGAAAATAAATAAATAAATTATACAACTAAATCGGTGTATTATTGAAAACTTTATGTTAAAGCAATACCAGATTTAACACTCAGAAAAGTTAAATTAAAGCGTTTTAAAAAAATTTTAATAACTAAAACTATTCATAGGCTAGGCGCTCAACAAATAGAACGACTTTTAATCAAAGTTTCTAGCAATGTTTACAGGTACGTGTACTATTGCGAGATACACACGAATAAGAAATTAAAATAATATATCTAGGTTAAAGCTTCTTTAACTCAAAATAAATTATACTGAAGCGAGTATACTTTTAAAAGTCATGTTAAACACTGGAAATGTATTGACACATTTTTGGGAATTATAAATCAAATAACTTGAAATTTAGACAATTGGAAATGCTCCAAACATCTGTAGCCACTTCTAGATACACAAAAAAAAGGTAAAAAGTCTAACAAATTTTAATAATAATGCTTGTTTTATCTAAAACAATTAAAATTTTAATTTTCCACTTTTTGTTGATTTTATAAAAGCTTCGAAATTTTCTTCGACTAGGTAAATTTGACTTACGTTTAGATCGTGAAACATTTTTTTCTGATTTTGTCTAAAGGTTTTGCTAAACAATTCCACCTAATAACTAAGATGTTATTAAGTGCGAAAATTACACAATATAGTTCTGTAAGTAGGGAAACCCGTTCCCTTCTACACTATGAGCAGTAAGAAAACAGTTGAGAAGTTGAGAGCACAACCGAAACCAATAAATACCAAAAGTCAACTGTTCCGTTGTTTAAAATACTGGCACCTGCAACTTTCCCACCATATTCCTTCCCACAAGTTGTCATTACATTCTGAACGAGCATAAAGAAATCGCAGGTATAGGATACAAATAAAACATTGAATTAACCGAAGAAACACTAAAAAATAAACCCTTGCAAAAATCTGCTTCTTGATTCTATACTGGTACGCAATATATTCCTCATTTTCAAAACTCAATATTTACTGAATTTTTCATATTATACCAAGAACATTTTTTACACAAAAAACTGAAACATAGCAGTACAAAAGGATCTTTGATCGATTATGTCCTGCTAACATCTGCTTCCTTAAGTCAACCCTTATAATTATATATCTAATTTTAACAAGTCACGCTGGCATAGAGAACAACTGAAGCATAGAATCAAATTCAAGAAAGTGTGATCAATTAATTCCTGTAGACATCAGCTTCCTTGAATGTAAACAAAATATGCATTTGAAAATTTTAACAAATAATAAAGTTACTCTTCATGCGGTATAAGGAAAGTGGAAACAAAATTAATAAATGAATAAAGTTTTATCGATTAATTCTTGCAACATTCGTTTCCATAAATCGACAGTGATAAACAATATTTCTAATTTTTATAAGTTATCTACTTACTCTATACACTCGCATAGACAACAACTGGAACTTAGGATGGAAGAAAGTATGATTGATTCATTCCTGAGAACGTCTGGTTCTGTTTACACTGATAACTATATGTATCACTTCAACAGGTTGCCAATTTAGTCTATTCGTTGGTATAGATAGCAAATGAAACATAGGACTAAGAGATAAACATTTGGTCAAACAGGTCCTGCAAATCTTTTTTTTCTAAATCTATTGTAACGTCTGCTTTTTTATTTTAATAAGTAAACAGGTGCTTATGGCTGCCAGCTCCCCTCCCACACTTTATTATAAAGCGTGTATCAAAATGAATGACCTGATTTAAAACTCAATATCTATTGCTAAAAATATACTACAAAAATAATATTTATTGCAAAATACTCACAAAATCTTAAAGTTTTAGACAAAACAAAATATAACCAAATCTTTATGTTATTACAAATGCCAGCAGCAGCACGAACAACATCCAGACGATAGCTAAATTCCTCATAAACCTTACACAACGTATCTGCGTTCACAGACCTTATTGCGACAGTTATTCTGTTCTTTAGTTCTTCGATGTCATGAGTTAGAGGGGGAACAAACATTTTTTCCTTCACATATCCCCACAAGAAAAAGTCGCATGGGTTCAAGTGTGGTGATCTTGGAGGCAAAGAATGAAGGGCAATTGTCTCGAGGTCCCGTGCGCCCTATCCAGCGGTGGGGCAGAGTGTTGTTGAGAAGCTGCCGAACATTGTTGTGCCAGTGAGGCGGAGCTCCATCCTGTTGGAAAATGAAGTCACCAGAGGTCTGCCTGAAGTTGTGGGAAAAGCCAATTCTGCAGCATTTGAATATAGCTCATTCCATTCACAGTGTCTCCCCAAAAAAAGAAGGGATCGTACACTTTTTTACGAGAGACTGCACAAAAAACGTTCACTTTCGGCGAGTCTCGTTCATGCTTAATAACGTCATGAGGTTGTTCGAGTCCCCATATGCCCACGTTATGTCGGTTTACTTTACCACTAGTATGAAATGTTGCTTCATCACTGAAAACTAATCGTGATAAAAATGTACCCACTTCCATGTCCTCAAGTAGAGCATTCCTATATGTGTATTACCTCTAGTAGGAAAATATCAGTACAGATAAGAACCGAAACAAATAAATTGTGAAATTCTTTTTAATCAATACACTGCTGACACTTCTCTCCACTAACCCTTTTAATAATTCTTTTATTACCAATTACGTTTTAATTTTTTTTGTTTATATGTGCCACAATACAACTATACTGAAAAAAAGAATTTTCTTATAGGAAAACCGATATATATTCTACACGAACATGTATGTTCTATTCAGATTGATATTTTAAGACATTATTTTAGCTTGATAATGTAAAGCATCTTAGAACTGTTTATCTACGTATGTACAATCTAGCAAAATGTTCGAAAGTTATTTATCAATTTAGGTTTATGCTTGGGATTGAAAATATATTCGAACCAAACGACTCGCTTTACTCATGTTTTATTCAACTGGTGATAATGGAATTTTAAAACCGCCCCTATTACCTAATCGACCCTCTCGTCTCTTTTCATGCAATTTTGACATTTGAATTCCTACAATTAATTTATTAAAAGTTTTTTATCATGATCAGTTAGGAAATGGACTTAATTTATAGCAATGTTTGGTTTATAAAATAGAAATATTTCATACAAATTTGACTTTTGACCTTTTTTATTACTTTTAAGCCTTATATATGCACTCCTAGTATAGATAAAGGAGAGAGGATGTTTGAACACTAACATTACACCCACCTTAGTGAAACAAAGCTGTGAATGTCTTCACTTAATGTAGTTCAAACGGGTTGGATTTCTGTGGTTTTGGCATATTTACATCTTTTATAAACAAATGTAGCATCGGAACTAACACGCTTCGTTCTTTCCCGCGATTAGGAAAATATTTTTCTGTTACGTAAAATATAACATAAACTATAATTTTTCCAATATTGCACGAAGTTAAAGAACGCTCAATCTTCTCCTTATACCTGAAGTAGTTTACAGATGCCGAAAGATCCTTATTACACCAAAATGTCTTTCTCAGAATGTATATATAATTTTTAGGTACAAAAAAGCAAAACTTAACTTCTGCAGCATAAGTACCTTAGATCGGAACTAAATTACATAGCCGGAAGTAGACGCTATTTACCCGAAGTAGACTGTTTAGATCTATGTATTTATGTACTATCATAAACACAAAAATAATATGTACCTAAGATATGCCTATTTTATAATGATAACTATACATCCCCCTGTCATTTTACATTGACCTTTAACTAAAAACTCAAACTTTGACATTGCCATTCCTCCATACTAGCCTAAATTAGTTCAATGGTTAGCAGGGACTAGTTTTTTCTAAACAGTTCTCAGGATGTATATACCATGAAAATGGGATAAAAAAGCAAACTAAACTTTTGCACCATTACTTTAAATACCTTACCATAACTTAAATCTGAGCTAATCGGCAATTGAGTAACTAATCGCAATTTGAGAAGATTACATAGAATAAAAACTTATTTGTCATGATCCTTAAGCATTAAAGTGTGCCTATAATTTCCAGAGTAAGGAACTGTTAAGCTATTACAGTTGAGGAAGTGTGTACATCCTGCCCTGTGCAACGCAATAACATATTATATTGTCCCACAGGAAAATGTTGAACTAAGACACTAAGTGTTTACAGCTTAACTAGTTACAATTTGAGTAACAATATTTTACTTTTAATGTTCCCTAAGACTTAAGTGGGGCTAAAATTTTCACTAGCAGGACACTGTTAAACTATTATAACTCAGGAAGTGTTTACAGCATGATTTTGTGCAAGCAGTTACATTTTGAGGAGATTGCTTATAATAGTCAATTACGCGTAATTCCACCCAAGACGTGAGTGAGGCTTATTATTATTACAACAGGAAACTTTTCAAATATTACACATGAGGAAATGTTTGCAGTCGGCCTCGTCAAACTAGTTACATTTTGAGGAGAGTTCTTACAAAAGTTTATTCCACGTAATGCCCGCTAGACTTAGTGGTGCTAATAATTATCACAGCAGAAAATTCAAAGACTTTTCCTAAGTCTTAAGTAGGACTCATAGTTACAAAAACAAGACACTGGTAAAATATTAAACACGAGGAAATATCAATAGTCTGAGTGCAAAAAATTCAACTTGAAAAAGATATCATAGGAATAATTCTAATTTGTAAATTCCAATAATACTTAAGTGGGGCCTATAATTTCCAGCTTTAGAGGAGAAATTAGAATAATAACTTATTTGTAATGTCCCCTAAGACTTAAGTGGGGCTTATGTTTTGCCGCAGACGGGAACTGTTGAACTATGAAACTTCAGGAACTTTGGTTGAAAGTGCTCACAGCTTGACCTATTATAATTAATTACTTATACAAATGTTGCTACTCTTACTTTACGACTAAATAAAATATATTTGAATAAATTTGTGAAATATACGGGTCTGAAAAATATTATAATAATCTTACAACAAGTAATATTCTATATTGTGTAATAGTTGTCTGGAAGTTTCATGATAAGCCTCTCTCCCGCCATCACTTTGCAAGCTCACTCCCAGATATTGGAGATTGGACCTATGGATTGTGCCCTTAATATACCAGAATCGAGTATATATATATATATATATATATATATATATATATATACTCGATATATATATTAATTACATGACTTTACCTATATATTACATTCCTAATCTCATACGTAGTTTAAAAAAACTTCATGAAGTTAAAGTACTATAGTATATGTTGCTTTTGTACATAATTTTTCATATTAGTGTACTTTAAAGATGAATGTGGATATTTTAATTAATAACTTACAGTTTTGTAATATGTACTTAGTTGTACAGTTCCTATAATTTATAATAATACGGTCGGTTCAATGTAATTAATGTAACTATAATACAAAAACAACAAGCGCTAGTAATTGTATTATTGTAGAAACAAACACATATAGCAACTGCAGAGTATAAGCAAAGTGCCAACTGGAATACGAGAACAGGGAAACGTGCCAATAACTTGAGCCTTTGTATGCGATACCACAATTCCACCGAAGTGAAGCATCAATGAGGACGTATGGCGAGTCTACAATGTATGTTCAGTTTCACATTAGTGAGAGGTTATATTTTGTTACACAACAAACATTGCACCACATCACATGTATCCCATGTATTTGTGTTTTTATAGGTTGCTATTTGAAGTTTAGAACTAAATTTCAGGAGTTAGTTTCATAGTGCACAATGAAATATTTTGAAGCCATTCCTGCAAATTATATGTAGAACCTGCGTAGGTACGAGAAGTAGTGTGAATACAATAATAGAATAAAACATTTTTCTTTTATTCTTGATTTTACTATGACTTGAAAAATACTATTAGATATTGTGTATACAGGCGTTTGCGGTACGGTACAACATATTTATTAGCCATAGCATTTTTCCAGCATTCCTCTAAACTTTCGGCTCGTACGATTTCTCATCTGTAAAATTCGGTCTATGAGACCTTTCTATGAGTTTAACCTCTCCAGTTTTGAGAGTTATGTATCTCTGGGAAAAATTTGGAGTGTTAGACTAGGTCCTTTGCTTGACTATAATGTGATAATGTTCGATCGGATGACTGTTCTGGTAGATCAAACCCTGGGTTTTTTGCAGGCAGAATAGATGTGTGAGTGACAGATGCCCTGAACTAAAATGAAATGTTCAGTCTTTATGAAAATACACTTGGGTGATGTTTTTAAGTGTCACAAAAAACTCTACTTTTATCTTGTTCCGTGTTTTACATTTATATTGTGGTAAATTAAACATTCACTATTCTTAAAATAATGCACGTTTTATTTTTTATATTACATAATTTAGTCATTGTTTGATGGTTAATAATTTATATTTCATTAAATAAGGTTAAAGCATAGTAAATATGTAAGATTTATTCATCCATTTAGTAATTTGAGTTTAAATTAAATGTTGATTTTTTTGGGTAATAGTATTCTATTAAGCTCATTTAGTTTTATTAAAGATATATATGGTCTTTTAGCTCCGTCCTTTTAGTTAACAGGGATTATGTCTATATTCATCTTGTAGACAAGGCATTTTCTTTGGAGCACATTTCCTATGGCTCCAAAACCATATTATGTGGATCATATGGAATTCATACTCCATAGAGTAGACTGTATAAAGTATATTGTACTAATTTTATATTATTCTATGTTAAAATATATGTGACAAAAAGTTTCCGAGCAGGTTTCAAACCTCTAAACTAATCAATAGGCTAAATAAAGAAAACGCCGTTTATTTTAAGCATAATAATGATGACAAATGAAAAACATTTATGAGTAATATGTAGCAGATAGACCATGAATATGTTGTCTCTCTATATATATTTTATAAATAAATAAATAAAACACACTTAAATACTTATAAATACACTATAAAAATTAAATTCAAAACGACATTGTTTTTGAGTTGAAAGAAGACTAGTATCTTTGTCACAAAACATTTTAGAAAGAAAAAAAACTAAAACAGTCAACAACGAATAAAAGTAGAACAGTTTTTATTCCTCAGGAAAGCCGACACAGCGTGTCTCACGCGATGGTGGATTCGATACAATCTGTAGCATTGTTTGTTTGCTTTAGAACCTGTCCAGGTTAACTGTTTTGCCAATATAATATTACTATCTCGCTCGGAATCATACTAATAAAGCAAGATTGGTAAATTTATGACTACTTCAATAATATTTTAATGACCATATTTACTCCCACTTTATAAATTTTTTAGTATTTTAGAAGATATTAAGTACTATCTTGTTTGATGTAAAATTACCTAAATATGAACGCATTATATAAGTTCATTTAGTACATGTGTTTTGCTGTGCCCAAAAAGTGATCCTACTATTTCCTCTTTTGTTAACTAGCAAACAAGATCATTATATTAACGTTATTTGATGTAACTCCAAAACTTCCAATAAAGCAATGGCAGTCGCACTGTTAAGTCCATGTAGGTAATTACTATCCAAATTAAAAGTATGGATATTACTTTCAATTTTAAACATTATTAGGTTAGCCTTTTGTTTTATGGCATATATTGTAAAATTACATATGTAAATACACATTACCGAAAAAGTCCAATAAAATTGTAACTGTTTTGGTTTTTAAAAGGGGTGTAAAACTGTCCCCGATGCATAAAATTCAACTAAACACAGTAGTTAAGGAAAACAAACGAATATTTCCACACTTTCACGCTAACTGATATACCACACGCGAAATTAGACATGTACTTTTATTTTCTTTTTTACTACCATTCAAGACAAAACATATTTACACCTATTATAAGTTATCTGGTTAAGCATCACAACAGTTACGATAATATACAACGTATATTACAAACACATATTGGTTATGAATCACATAAATTTCTGTGTTTTAAAGATAAATTACCATTTTTAATCTTAGACATTGTTGATTTAAAAAACAACTATGTCCTATAACGTTAGACGAACAATTATACTAGTAAATGAATAAAAGTTTCAGATAGCATTGTGAATTGAAGCTAACACTTTGAAATGTTTACTATTCTCTACAATCCCCTCTCGAAAGTAAAAGCATTGCTAACTAAGTACAGCTATAAAAGAACCTAAAGTTCAATTCCACGAGTAAACCATTTCCAGTATTATTTTGGTACGGGTTGGAGAGCTTGGCTACAGTTTCTTTTAATCACAACTTTCTATACAAATATTACCGTAGGTTTTTTATTAATTTATTAACGCAATTAAGGAAAAAAATTCATAAAAGATTTTAAACTCCACGTCAGAATAATTGTATGTAACAAATACTGTACGTCAAAATGTCTACTTGAAAAGAATCGATGTAAATAGGAGAACTGACCCTAATGCAAAAGTTGTTGTGTGTTATTAAATAAAAAAAATAATACGCATTTATTAGAAAACAGTTTATAATAAAATAATACATATAAAAGCAATACGTATTGCTACATTATAGTAGATTAATATTAGATGAAGTAATTGATAAAAATTTCATAAGAGTTTTATTTTATTTTATAATTATTTATATAATAATTTATAAAAATTATTATTAATACATGTATACACATAGAAATATAACTTGGGTAACTATAATAAAATATTACCTTATTTAATTTCGGTACACATATCATTTGTGGTTTCCAAAAATAATCAGTTATTTTCTTCCCACTTATCTGATGTAAAAGCTACATTCTCAAGAATCGTTTTTCAACAGTAACTTTCTAAACCATAATAGTTTTCAATTCCTATTATGACTCTCTTAATTATTTTTCTCGTGAATTTTCTTTTACGTAGTATTTTCTTGGTCAACTTCATCTTTAACTCCTTTTTATGATTGTTTCTTATGTCTTATTTTCAATGACAGTTTGTTTGTATGTAGGATATCAGAAACTGCAGTTTTACTTTCTAACTGTAATTTTGTGATTGACGTTGTATGTGTTAAAGTATGATCTGTTTTATTTATTTTTTTGTGTCTCAATTTTTATATAAATTCTTAAAAAAGCCATAAAGCTGAATTTGGGAAGAAACAAAGGAGGTGGCACTATCATAATGAGTTACTGACACATTCCAGTACAGGAATTGGACCCACAAAAAGTGCCGAATATCTTCTCGCTAGTGGTAATGTACATTTTGTTTCGTTATAGATTCTCTGTTAATTTAGATGGATTATTAATTTACCTATTTCATAAATTTTACCCCTAAAATAAGTAATTTTATGATATTTCTCTACTTTAATACGAACAACATACCGCCAATTCGTAAAGCTCTTAAGAAATCTAACGTAACATACATTAACTGTTAGATGGATGGTTGTTTAGAATTATTTCCGTATAAAATTTCTCCAATACATCTTTTAGATTAGCCAAGCTGCCAGATGGGGCTAACCCGGACCTAACTTATTGTAATTTTTTACGTAAAGAGATCAATTTTTGGTACAACCATGTACAGAATGAGTGCTGAATCTCAGATATTTATATTATTTTAGCTATATAATGCCCTGCATTACATTTATTCTATCCGGTAAGATTTTAAAATTTACTTTATTAAAGGCTATTATATTTGAAAAGGGATTTTTTATTTCTTGCTCCAAAACGTGGCTTAAAAATATATTTAGGTTCATTTCTTTTATAAGTTAATATTGTAAAGTTTTGCTTTTCTAACAAAATGCTTTTTATGCGACTTCACATATTAATTCCTGGAAAAATTATAAACCTCTCAAAATTATAAAAGAAAACAAAAATATTTCAAAAAATTTGGCGTATAAAATGTAAGTTCAAATATGGCCAGTCAATTTTATGTCGCAAATTACCCACATTCGTTATTTAAAATAAAAATTGGTAACAGACTAATAAGTGACAAAAGTTACAATATATAAAACATCGTTTTGTACTGAAAGACTTTTTTTAAGTGGTGATCCTCAAATTATGTTGTATTTTAAGCATAGTAATACCCAACCACATCTGAATAACTCGCGAATTTTTGAGATAGTGTATGGTATTACCTATCAACAGTAACGGACAGCTGTGTTATACAGGGTGTTATGAAAGTCTTGCATGGATTCATAATTCCTGTACAATTAGAGGAATTAAAGGAATAAAGCTTGGCACATCAATACAGTACCTATATACATACATGTATATATATTAGTACATCAAGGTAAAGGTACACTGTTAAAAAAGTCCGGCTGGTTTAAAGTTTAAAGCGATTACAGCCTACGTCCTGTTCTAGGTGGTTTAATATTCTTGTCTTGGCTCAAGTAGTGAAAATTAAACGTAGTAAATAAAGAGTGGACTTAAGAAATGAATTTAAGGTAATTTAGTGACCCTTCACATTCAATGAAGGATGGATTACAATTAGTAGGCAAACAAAATTAAACGTAAGCAAAGGTCAAAACGTACATCATTATAAAGCTCTTCAGCAGCGATGAATATAAAGGGAAAACCTTGCATTATTGTATTACTTATTATAGTAGAAAGTTCATATTTTAGGTTTAGGCTTGGGACTTTATTTGATATAAATTTTATGTCAATCTAGAGGTATGCTTACTTTAAACTATTTTCACAAAAATGTGTAAACATGGTACGTAAGTAGCAGCACATGCTGCAAATAAAGCAGTATATATGTTTAGGAGCAGCATATACTGCAAATAACTGCGTACATCTTGACAGGTGTTGTTTTTAAGTTTCGTTGACAATCCTTTTTGTGTATGGAAAAGATTTAAAGATAAAAAATTGCGTCAGTAACTATGCGAAACATGATAAGGAGCAGCATATGCTGCAAATAATGTTAAACATAATACCTTATCACTGTTCCAGGTTTCCTTGACAGTACATCCTGTGGACTGAAAGGACAGAAATATCAAGAGTACGCTTCAGTACCAATGCGGGACGTGGCGAGGAGCAGCACATGCTGCAAATAACGGCTCACTTTATGCCCTGGCGTTGTTTCAAGAGGCTCTGTTGGCAGCACAGGTCTGCGAAATGGAAAAAAATGCTAGATCTATAAAGATTAAATCAGTTCTTTTGAATATTTTGAGTAAAACGTAATCATTCGTACCACCCACATTGACAAACTTTTAATTAATAAACGTTAATACAAAATTAATAGGCTTTCATTTTTTCCCACTTTTTAACAGGATAACATTTTTAATTAATTTACAGTATTGTCGACATAAATAGCTTTGCTCTCGTACGAAACATGAGAATTAGTTGCATAAGTTGTAAATTCATCAAGAAATGTAAGATATAATCTTGATTGATAAACTTACAAATGGCATTTTGGTTTCAAATGCTCATATAACACATTATATCAGTGTTACATCGGTGTCCTAGGTATGCTTTTTAACTCGTCTTTAAAATGGAATATTTTAATAATAGTTTCAAAAATCACTATACAATGATGACCTTACGGGTTGTTTTGGTTTCCGGTTACAGCTGCCTGGCTGTTATATCGTATCCTGATGTATAACTTTTAAATATGGTTAAATTCAATGAATAATATTTTTTATTTCAAAGCTCTTTTTATCTTTAACAAACCGTTTGACATTATTTGTTTTTTAATTATTGGAATAGAATGAGCAATAGGTAACGGTTATATACGTCCTAAACTCACAAGAGACCTAAGAGACAAGTAAGTAGAAAGAGACGAATAGCACCTGCCCACAACTGCTGCTTTTCTTCTAGCGTGACTGTTATGTAACTATATCTAACGTCTCCACATTTCAGCATCTAAGTCTCTACCAACAGGGAGATCCTGTGATCGAGTCCCTTCATCATAGCATTATTTTTTGTTAACACTTTGTTAAGTCATTATGTATTATGAACTCAAATTGTTATGCAGATCATTGAATATAGATAGGGATTTTCCATTATCTATTTATATTTAAATTTTTTTATTGTTATTGTGACTGTGTTCACTAGAATTTTAAATTTATATTTTGCTCTTGTTATATAATAAAATTTTCGTCCTTTTAATATATTTATTTATACTTTATTTTACGTATTATTATTCACACTTAGTTTATTTTGCTAAGATAAATCAAAGATGAATGTTGTAGTGGAATTAAAAACATTATGGTAAACCCAATATTGTATATAACAATATTATGTACCATGACTCATTCAAGACGGGCGAGGTTGTTTGGCTCTGCCTCGGTAGAAACTGTGAAACTGTGGTAGAACGAACATTACCGCAGTTAAGACCAAACACACAGGGGTCCCATCCTGTTGCTATGAGGGCATTGTTATCATCAACCCAACTGCGATTCCATCTTCGGTTGTGCCTTCAGCGGCTAAAACTGCTGGGTCAGCACCGACGCCGCCTCTATTGCTGCTCATCAGTGACCAGCCTTTCTGTGAACCCTCATCGGACATGTCAGCCACTACTACTCCAATGTTATGTCATCGCACCTAAACTTTAAAGACGTCTACTCCGTCCAATTTTCCAGCTAAAACGGAGGAAAACCAAAAAGTTTATTAAAACGTGAAACAGTTAACTCAGTTAATAATAAAATGTCTCGCAGGGCTAGCCTAGTATTATTCACTAGAATTGTGTGTATATTTGTATATAATACCACTGTTTTGTGTCAACATTGTTAACATGCCATATACGTAAATTATAAAAAATATTAATATTCGTTAAATTTTATATGAAGTCAGTCTCAACACTTACAATTACAGTAGCATGTACCGCTTTGGTACTTTTTCGTAGAATGTTCTAGAAAGCTCAGTGTTTACTACGAGTTAACGCGCATTGTACGTTGTACTTTTCACTGATACGGACAGGGTACAATGTACAGCTGCTATACACCAACAGATGTTGTGTTACTTAGCTTCTCACCCTTAATCATACAATATTTTTTTGTAAATGTAAGAAAATAATTCTAAGCCTTTATAGAAATATTGTTTAAAGCATTCTTTATAGTAATTACCTTTACTGTCATACAACCAATTTGTGTAAAAAGTGTACAGTATCCTTGTTAATTCACTCCGTTATAGTTCCCATCGGTCAGAAGAAAGTATCTCTTCCTATCTCCATGGTGACATTTTTAATATTAATATAATTAATTACATTTCTCTTATTTGGCGTATAGTTAAATTCTTTTAAAACAGTTAATTATTTAAACTTTTAAACCATTTGACTTCGAAATTTCGTTAACTTATTAAACTTCTATCGTATCAATTTATCTCTGTTTCTAAATAAATGCATGCGTTTAAAAATTTAAACCTGTTGGATTTACGCTTAAAAATAATTATTGTAGATGAACCAATATTGTTACTTCAAATAAAGCTAGAACAAAGTTGCATAAGACATAATATATAAGTTGAGATATAAAAAGTGATAATACTATAGAATCAGAAGAAAATAACAAAGGAATTTGGAATAAAATACAGAAATAAAAGTTTGAACCCATCGTTCCATCCCAGGACAGTTCAGCTTCCTCTGTATCCGACATTCTGTCATCCTTTCGACCTTTCAATAAATCGCTGTCACAACAGAGGGATATCTTTATACCGACTGCAGAGCTGTAATTTCCGTCCGTGTATGAACAAGTCCTACTGTGTATTTTATATTATGTATCCCATAACAAAGTGGGTAAAAATATAACATACAAATAAAACAGAATTGTAAAACACAATTGTGCATCTACTACTAGTAACATATCTGTCACTGCTAACAATATTGATACAATTAATTATTAGATTCTATTGATTGTTTTGCTTGCCACACCATTTTAAATTAAAGGCGATGTAGTACATGGACAAGATTTCTATAGTTACAGTACAATGTTTAACTAAAATAATTTGAAATGGATTTATTTGTCTTTTTTATTTTTTTAAATTAACGAAATAGTATAAATGTTTTAATATGTTGTAAAGGTTTTGTAAGTTTTCTAAATATGCACATTTAATACGAATAATACTATTGCAGTATTGTGTAAATTAAACGTCCTTACTATTTCTGCATGTTCAATTTGACATATTAGGATGACTTTCACGTGTGAAATCTTTATTTGAAAACTTTATTAAATTTGACGAACCACCAAATATTCTACATTTATACTGGTATTCGCGTGCCGTTTATCTTTTCTAAAGAAAATTTACCTATATATATATAGTTATAGCAAATATTATAGAAATATTGAATTAATTTCAACTCGAAAATGAGGACAACTGATAATTGACACGTCATCGTAGCATCAATCACAGTCTCGTGAAAACTTTAGTGACAGCGTCAAACATCTGGGCGGAAAGTCATCCATCAGCATGGAAATTATAATCAAGAGCATGGCTGTAGCAGGAGAATCTTGCTGGATGATGAAAATATTCAAATTTGTGTAAAATAAATCTATCTGATCTATATTTATACTATCAGAAAGCTTTATTTTTAACATGACTAAAACCGAAATAGTTAATACAGAATACTACAGGTTTAATTTGAAGTAGCTTTTCTACTACAATCATTCCCATAATGGAGTTTTGATCTCCATATATCTTTATATGTTATATTTTGAGCTTACACGGCTTGTCTTTTTTATATTCTAGGCTCGGAGTTGCAATTATTTCTTTAACATTTATAAATGAATGCATAAATTGTCGTTAACACGCACGATTTATTGCATCGAATTCTATGATGTAGTATTTAAGAATATATCCTTAAAATTTATTAATCAAAGTAGAATCCCCTTGTATTGTAGGAAATCAAATATTATGCAAGAGTAACAGAATCAGTAACAGTTCTTAGGTAAAGTCAAGTACTAGAGTTGATCTCCTAACTGTTCCCTAAGCAAACCAACAAATCACTCAGAATCACTTGTTTGACCACATGCATGTTTAAACTGTCAATGAAAGCAAAGTTTGCGAGCTGTTAAGCACTACTGTCTCTATAATCTGTGGTTTGCCCCAGTTCTGACTTTAGCAGAGATTGTGGTGTTCAACGCATTAACCCATTTGCTTTTTTAATAATTTTAGTGCATATTTTATACAATTTCTATTATATTTTTCATTATGTGTGTGTGTGTGTGTGTGTCTGTGTGTGTGTGTGTGTGTGTGTGTGTGTGTGTGTGTGTGTGTGTGTGTGTGTGTGTGTGTGTGTGTGTGTGTGTGTGTGGGGAACTTTACTATGTGTATTACTATACAAATGCTTCTAATTTGTATTACTTATATATTATTATAATATTTTTACCACATGTTTATTACTTCACTTTAATCTGTATATATCTGATTTAGAAAACTATACTTCGATTGATCTTTTATCATGGGGTTGTAAAGCATGTTTTAACCATCCTATTTCAAAGAATTTTATTACGTAATTTATTGTTTTTATAATTTAAATTAAAGTTACAGTCCATTCAAGGTTTGAGAATCTTTGTGACTTCAGTTTTAACGTGGAAACCTACCATTATACGAATAAATGAAACAGTATCAAATTTGTAGTTTACTAATAAAGGAAAACATAAAATGTTTTAAAGTATGAAAATTGTACTACGAAGGAACAGGATTTGTTTTACGGCAGATACAGAACAAACCAATATTGAAATAACGCGAGGAAACTTGGTAGCGAGGACGATTTGAAGCTTTCCTATCTACAATATTTTGCCAGAAATAAAATATCTTCCGTCTTCCCAATCTGGCCCGAGACCTTTCCATCACCGGATAACTTATTTAACACGAATATTTACGCAACACCGACAGTTCTAAATGCAGCTGTACCTCCACAATGTTATCGTATTTGTAAATCTTGCTTTGAAATTATTGTCATTATTTGTTATTTATTTATACGAAAGACTTATGTATTAAAAGTTAACTAATCGTAAGTTCTAAATCACAACCTATTCAGTAAGGTATAAACAGCAACAAATAAGTAAAATAATCATCCAAATATTGCCTCATGTAATTTGTGAAGAGCTCAAATATATGACAGAGGTTACTCTGACCCTATCCACTTCACCGTTGGATTATCTATACCACAAACAGAGAACATCATAACATGCACTCTAGTTCAGTTTTGACAAATGGGCACTGTTGACTGGGAACATATATAACAAATAATCCAGTGGACGTTTGATGCGATGCATTCTGGTGGTGAAAGGGAGTGGTAAAAATGCTCCTTTAGATTGGAGCCTAGATGATAAATTGGATGAGTCTGGTATGGAGGATCTATTGTAATAGACATAATATCTTTGCCATGGCGTAAGGTTTGACAACTTTTTAGTTGTCAAGGTCATGGACAAAATGAAGAATCGAACGTAGTGTTTAGGAAAGTATGGCGTAGAACTATTTCAACAACGCAACAATAACGGTAAAATATTTATATTAAGAAGCACTAAAAGGTAATTACTCTAATTAAAGCTTAACTGTAGCAATATATAAATTGGCAATTAATCCGTCTAACAATAGGCATTAGCAAATCTATTATGCTAGCGGAATGATCTTGATGCGATTGGATTGAATATACTCTCACCTATTGGAAACCAGTACTATAATACTGACATACTGTGATTACATTCAGTATTCTACGTACAGATGTTCATGGATGGTTGTTCAATACAGACATTTGTTTTACTGCTAAAAAATAGACTGTAGTAAACTGACCTTAACTTGTCCCCAATAAAATTAATATTAAACCTGATGAAGTTTAAATCTCCTACGTGTAGTTGTAGACCATAGTATATAAATTTTGTTTGTGTGTAGTTTATAGAATAGTAAACTATTTGACCGATCATTATAAACATGTGTGTGTATATGTATTTTTTCACGAAGAAGGTTTATATGCTATGCATTTTGATGTAACTCGCCCCCAGGCGGCGCTGCAAAAGATAAAAGATTTCGTAAGCGCCTGTAATTACCAGTTACGTACTCGTATATTAAATTGGCACACACTATTTGAAGGCGCTAAGTTATGATATATATTTGTCTTTAAAATAAATTTCTAATTGAACTTAAAGCTTGAGTGTTAGACCCGTTTATAATACAGTATATTTACGTGTATAATGCCTATAACATGCACTTTTTATAGATTTTCTTGATCGTGGCAACAAGAAAAACTTTACATCGTCATTTATAATATAATTCAATTGAACCAGAAGTGCTCATATACGGGAAAAGCTTACAAAAAGCGTGCGAAGCCTGGGGAAACAGCTACTTATTATATAAAATATCATTAATAAGCATTCACACCCTTCTCCGATATTATCACTCTTTGTGATGGTTATAAAATAAAATCTTAAGCTTATGTGTATCTTATATTTTAAATATTCCAAAAGTATACAATTCATAAAGACCTTTAAAATCATTTAGAAGCGTACCAATTAAATCTTTAATGAAAAATACAGTGGAAAATAAAAATAATTAAAACTGAATAAGGTTTAAAATTGTCTAATAGCGAAAAACTAAAGGTGCTTTTATTTTAGTCGGCTCTTAAAGTAGTTATGCGATATTTAAAAGTTCAAGGAACTTATTTGTCAGTTATAAACACAAATTGGATAACAATAGTGTAATTAAAATTAATTTTCTGGGTTTTGTTACTTTTGTTACGTGGAATAACTTCATGGAAATAGAGTAAATAAAGAAAACAGGTAATTTCCTCTGAGAGCCATAAACACCGCTATGGAACCTTGCTCTCAATAATGCTCCATTATATCTTGAAATTGAAATGTACGATGCAGATGTTTTAACTCAACCTCCGGTACGTTATAATTGAGGCAAGTACTTGACCGAGGCGACTTTTCATAATGAATTAAATAATTAGTAAAATAAAATTACATCGGAAATATTATTATCTCCACTTAAAAACTTTGTAACCTACATATCTAATGTTTAAACATCTTATGAACAATATTAATGTACAGGTAGTTCAACTCTTGTGTTCCTGAATACACACTGTTTTAAATTGAAGTATTGTAATTGAGATTTTGTAGCTGTAACAATAACTAATAAATATACAAATTTTAATAACCGTTGTAACTATTATTAATGTTTATAGAACATTTTATATTGAAGTATCTGTAACTGTAAGAACTGCACAGGTTTGATTAAATTAACTATCAATTTCCATGGCTTACTCGATAATTGAGTTTTCACCGGTTCCCCCGCGTTGTTACTAAGTTACAGGAAGTGTGTAGATTAAACTGAAAGTCTGTAAGGTCAAAGATTAATTGTTTTACTTCACGTTCCATGGCTTTAGATGTTCTGTAATACGGTGCAAGTTGAACTGTATAACATTTCATACTAAAAGAATTTGTGATTATGTAACAAACTAAACGTTGCTCATCGCTCACCTTAAGGATTTTGTACCTATTTAGGAATTCGACTAGGTAATATTCATTATATTAACAATATATTAAAGAATCTCTTAGTTTGTTATTGAAAATGGAAGGTTTGACAGGATTTCGGACATTTGTCATCGTTGTATGTAACAAAAAGGTATACCACAACTTTTCGAAGATTGGATTCTACCCTAGGAGAGGAATTAGTACATACAAAAATAAAGAACAGCAAGAAGGGGTTCAGACATAACCAGAAGCTTCTTTGAGTCTATTTCAGGCGTTGTCACTTTAGAGACGTCCCGAGCACGAGAAACACAATCACACATCACACCGCCACTGATGAAAGTAGGATACTAACTTAAATTGGGGAAAGTAAATTGGTATTTCATTGTCAAAAACAAACTTTAAACATAGAACAGTATGTTCTGAAATTCTAGAAAAATTTTATTTCAGTAGAAACTTTCATAATCAAGAGTTATATAGTTTACAAAAATTAATTATACTATCTAGATCATTTGTCCTGATAAAAATATGATAATAAATTAACTACACAATTATAAACATGTAACTTGCGGTATTGCAATAGTATAATTTCCTACGATTCTCATGGAAAGGTTTAGCATTGTTTGCCATTACATTATCCTGCCTCTTATCGGTTACTCCTAGAAGAGACAATTCCTAAAATTTAGATGCCGCTTCTAAGAGCTCCGGTTAATTTTAAGTTGGGCGAACAATCTTTTTCTTTCACCAACCATATACAGTTACTTTATCAGTGTAAATGTAATAAGCGATAATTAATTTGGTTATCACGTCAGCTCCGTATTATCACTACAATGTTATTATCATAATAATACGACGTTACATTAAAACGAAAATACTTTATTACTACACTCACCTTTAAAATTTAAACTGTTGTTTAGAAGCAATACTCTGAACTCCAGCAAATAACAGAAAAAACAACTGAATACCAAGAAGAGCGCCATCAGGTAGTTTTAAATTTGCACTAGTAATTAATCTTTCATCAAAAATTACTGGATATAAATGCCAATAACGTACATTAAGTGTTTATGAAGCATCGATCCTAAACGGCCTGCGGGGCAGCGCTCGTAACCGTATGGTGTTCAATTATAATACCCATTTCGTGTGTGGTATTCATATTAATTAATATATTAAAATCATTGCCACTCTGAAATACTTTCCTCAAAATCTATATTAACTTTAAACTATACTACAGCTAACGATATAGAACATGTAAAACAAAAACTTTTTAATTTCCGAGGCTTTTATGGAAATACATTGATGTATAAACAGAAGTTAGAGTTTGGTGACGATAGACATACTTGACTCAAATAACGGTCAAAGCTGTTTACAATGAGCGGTGGCTTACCTGTAACCGTTATTGCGCAGCTCTTGTGAAGATTGTAGCACAATCTATCGTAATGTCCACTAGTATTGCCGGATTTATAGCTAATAACACGAGTTACATTGCTTTTACTTCTGAGTGTTTTAACATCGCTGGCAGTAAAAATTACAGACAAAACGTTTTATTTGTTTTTGTATTTGCTTAGTACTCTTGTAGTAAAATACGCACCAACTACGACGTGTAGTGTTTAGTAAAACACAAGGTACATAGCCCGACATCTAACACGACATATAAGAACATTATGATTTACAGAATAGTGATGTGTATTATTTAGTAAAGCTCTTACTAGTGAGTCATACATTACAAAGGACGGTATCTGGTACCATGGTTTCACAGAACAAATGTTAAGTTTTATCAATAAGTGCTAGGATACAAGACCGAATAAATCATTATGTTAATGTACATTACAGCACGAACAAACACGATACTTACAAGACTTTACTAACAGGGTGATCTGCTCGTTCTATTGCCTACGGGACATCTTTAACTTGTGACAATTTTAACTTGTTGTTAATTTCCATGGCCTTGCAAGGCATATAACTGAATCGTTGTAAATAGATACCTTTTCATTATACTTCATTTAAGATTAAAACATAAATGTAAGTCTAATAATTATGTCTGTACTTCTTTCAAATATTTTTAACAAATAGTGATAGTAAATTCTAGTAAAAAGTCAGTAATAATATCCTAATAGACCTAAAATGAAAGATTTCTACAAATGTCCTAAAATGTCCTTATTATGTGGTTAGCTATAAAAGATGTAATTTTTCCTAATAGAATATTTGGGCAAGAGGCTTGACATATTAGCCAAAATGATATGTCTTGTATGTTTGACCGAATATGCACTATTTTAGTTTTCGTATATAATACATGTCCAATAGTACTTGTGATCAAACATGTACATGTAATATATGTATAAATAGTAAACATTGTTTATATACTACTACCAGAATTGGTTAAAGTTCCAACAATATAATATTGAGTTTTAGAACGTCTATAAGTGTTGTGAGTACTATTAGCAATGGGGCATGTTTCAGTACTGCAATATGCAATGTTCCACTAAGCTAGTTACCCAATGTGCAGTATTACACTAGATTTTGTGATTTCTATTTAGCAATGCCACGTATTTCAGTACTGAATTATGCAGTGTTTCACTAATCTAGTTACCCAATGTGCAGTATTACACTAGATTTGTGAGTTCTATTAGCAATGTCACGTATTTCAGTACTGAATTATGCAGTGTTTCACTAATCTAGTTACCCAATGTGCAGTATTACACTAGATTTGTGAGTTCTATTAGTAATGCCACGTATTTCAGTACTGAACTTCATAGTATTTCACTAATCTAGTTACCCAATGTGCAGTATTACACTAGATTTGCGAGTTCTATTAGCAATGTCACGTATTTCAATACTGAATTATGCAGTGTTTCACTAATCTAGTTACCCAATGTGCAGTATTACACTAGATGTGTGAGTTCTATTAGCAATGCCACATATTTCAGTATTGAATTATACAGTGTTTCACTAAGCTAGTTACCCAATGTGCAGTATTACACTAGATTTGTGAGTTCTATTAGCAATGCCACGTATTTCAGTACTGAACTTCATAGTATTTCACTAATCTAGTTACCCAATGTGCAGTATTACACTAGATTTGTGATTTCTATTTAGCAATGCCACGTATTTCAGTACTGAACTTCATAGTATTTCACTAAGTTAGTTACCCAATGTGCAGTATTACACTAGATTTGTGATTTCTATTAGCAATGCCACGTATTTCAGTACTGAACTTCATAGTATTTCACTAAGTTAGTTACCCAATGTGCAGTATTACACTAGATTTGTGAGTTCTATTAGCAATGCCACGTATTTCAGTAGTGAACTTCATAGTATTTCACTAATCTAGTTACCCAATGTGCAGTATTACACTAGATTTGTGAGTTCTATTAGCAATGCCACATATTTCAGTATTAAATTATGCAGTGTTTCACTAAGCTAGTTACCCAATATGCAGTATTACACTAGATTTGTGAGTTCTATTAGCAATGCCACATATTTCAGTATTGAATTATGCAGTGTTTCACTAAGCTAGTTACCCAATGTGCAGTATTACACTAGATTTGTGAGTTTTATTAGCAATGCCACGTATTTCAGTACTGAATTATGCAGTGTTCCACTAAGCTAGATACCCATTGCCGGGCTTTGTAGCTAATAACACAAGTTACATTGCTCTTACTTCAGAGTTGTTTAACATCGCTGGAATTTACACTAAAAAGGATTTATTTGTTTATGTATTTGTTTGGTACTTTTCTAGTAAGATACGCATCAACTACGACGTATAGTGTTTCGTAAAACACAAGGTCAATTGCCCGACATCTAACACGACATTTAAGAACATTATGTTATAACAGAGTAGTGATGTATGTTATCATCACTAATCATCACTAGTAATGGATCAGAACTACAGTATGTAGTCCTTTTTTTGTCTATATACCCAATATACTGTATTACACCCGCTTCGTAAGTTCTGTTGGATACACAGTCGTATCAGAGCTACAATACAATATGTAGTGTCCCACTTGCCTACATATACAATGCACAGTATTACACCCACTTTGAATGGAACTGCATTGCACTGGTTTAAGTAGCCTAATACTGGATGGGGTTCTCTCTCCGTTATACATTGTTAAAAATATAAATGAGTAGAAAGATATTTTTAGTATTTATTGCAACCAATATGATGTAATCTAGCAGTTTGATCCTCTCAGTAAAACCGACAATATTTTTCTCTTATTTTTATTTTTTATTCACTAATTATTACACAAGTAATTGTAGAACATTAATCGTTTTATTTTTGACAGTCTTTAAATTTTTTACTTGCTTCATTTAAAACTCTAAAATCATTACGGATAATACTATGAATGCTGAATTCAGCTCAAGTAATTATAATTAATGATTACAGAATTGTCAGGTTCAGTTGTTTGCTTGTACTATTCTAATCACCAGACGCAAATGTTGATTGTGACCGTAAAGCTAGCTATGTGAAGCTGGCGGCACCCATTAACCAAAATACACCCAAAACTAGTGGAATCGTTTTATTAGCGTTTGTTTAGCTATTTTCAGCGTTTGTTTGGCATTAATGTTCGAAATATGCAAAAAACAGTGGATGCCGCTAGCTTCACACCAGCGGCACCCATTAACGATAATACGCCAAAAACTAATGTAATCGTTTGTTTGACGTTTGTTTAGGTTTTCTTAGCTATTTTCAGCGTTTGTTTGGCATTAATGTGTGAAATATTCAAAAAACTAATGGATACGTTCCTTGACTGCCGTCGCCGTGTCAGACCGTGCCGCCCCTATATGGCGTGAAATATGCAAAATACAAAGTAGGCTCTGCTTCATCGCTAGTGGCATCCATTAACGAAATACGCCCATTACGGCAAAAACTAGTGTAATCGTTTTTTTTTTGGGTTTATTCAGGCTTGTTTAGATAATTTTAGCTTTTGTTGGACAATAATTTCCGAAATTGTGTAGTGCCGCGTAGCTTCGCACCAGTTACAGTTACGTGGTCTACACCATTGCTTGCCGTACCTATTCTAAAAATCTGTAAAAAAACTAATCGTCACCTTTTGTTTAGCCTCGCATTTCGTTTGTGTATAGTGTTGGTTGACAACGATAACTTTAACGCCATTACCTCTGATATAAGGAATAATTAATTTAAGGTTTTTTTAATCCAACATAATTTTATTGAATATTATTAACATTACTATACACTGTAAGATTTGAAGTATATATATAATACAACAACGAAAAGTAACAAAATAATGAATCATATCATAGTGTACCGTAATAAATTATCATGCGTTTTTCTCTAACATAATTTTCATGAATATTTCATAATATGTATTACTATGTACAGTACGAATTTCCCTATAAAAAATGCAAAAAAACAGTAGCAGTCGTGGGACTGCCGATAGAAGTGAAAACGGAACTATTAAGTTGAGAGTAATTAAAACTATTTGCAAAAATTATATGAAATTCTTTATGTTTTATATATTAGTTACATATGATGGGTTAAACAAATCATGAACAAAATATAAATACAAAGTGGTTGAAAAATAATTAATATACAATTATATTAACAATATCTTAATAAAAAAGTACTGGAAGTATTAAAGAATATTATTTTAATGAAAAAAAGTTCAATGCAATCATTATACTTGTTGTAATTGCTCAATATTAATAGTTAGTTAAACATAGAATACAAGTGAGTAAACACCGAGTGAACAACAGTGAGTTGAACACCGTTGTAAATAATACAGTTATTGCTACGGATAAAGTATATAATTGCAATAACAATTAAACCCACAATATTTTTAAGACTAATAAATTAGTTAAATTAACTTGGTTCTTTCGTAAAGGTATTTTTATTGCACAATAAACTAATTTATTGAGTTAATACGGTATCAGTGAGCCAATGCGCCAACTACAGTTCCGGCAGAAACGTTCACTCATCACTTCATACGCTACTACAGGCTAAACTAAACTTCCAATAAAAAAATGATAAATTACAAAACAAATATTCATCTATTTTCACACAACTTTCTCGCTGACAAAATTTTGTCTGACCAAAAAATAAAAAAAATCCTCGCTTACTACTTTTTTCTTGTCATTGTAAACGCTATGTAAAATGTAAACAATTATCAAAATTATTTCGAAATTTTTTTAATATTTAAAAATGTAACCAATAGATTGCCAATATTAAGAGCTTTAATTTGACGCATCTTACAGAATTGTACGACATTGGCTTCACTTTTAAATCGCGAGAGGAAGCCGTAAAGGTCACTGATTTTCGCAGTCGTTTTCATACTCCGCCGGGACAGTTTTAACACAGCGAGACTGACTTTTTCATGCAAGTTAGTATCATTAGCATGTCGGTGACGCGAACCGAGGATTTTACCATCTACCAAAACGCTCAACGTGCCTAAAGAAGTTTTCACTTCAAAAAAACAAAATAATGAATCATATCATACAACGACAACGATCATAAAGTACCATGAGTTTTTGCACCCAACACAAAATTTTAATGAATATTTCATAATATTACTAAACACACTATGATTTTCATTATAAAGAATACAACTAAGGGACAAATTAATGAATCGTATCGTACTGTACTATAATAAATTATACAAATGAATCCATACATTAATGGAATTTGATGATATACAGTTTAAACATATAACTGTAGGAATATGATCCCACTATAATATTATGTTATCAATCAGACTTGTTTTAATATCCAATTTCAGTAAAAAGGACAATAATGATGAAAAGTTTTCAAAATTACCATTTTATTGATTAGTTGTAAATATTTTTTTTAAATGTACTGCATTATTATGATACATGGTACCAATTTTAAGAAACAAATCTAATATAGTAAAAACGATCACATTTATTACCTTATCGATATGTAACGTAAAACTGTTTCTTAAAATATAAAAAGTAAGCTATAAATTTATAAAATATTGTTAAACATTTGGCATTAACATTAAAATAATGAATGTTTTTCAAGATAAATTTGTAAATATGCAGGGGTCCAATGTTTATAATCTTAAAAAAATAAACATAAGAGAAAACAAACAAACATAATCTATATTAATGTATAGGGTTTCAATATAAAAAATTAAAACTAAAGAAATAAGTCATAAAAGATTGTTACCTTAATAAAATATAGATATTAATATATTAAATTTATAGACAAAATGGCAAAACATACTTTTTAATATTTTTATATTATATATATATATATATATATATATATATATATATATGTTTAAAATTTTACTCAAAACAACTGGTATTAAAGATTTAAGTAACTTTACTAAATGTATTACTATGTAAAGGCTTCTAATTTGAATTACTCATATAATATTATGATTATATATTTTACTATATATTTATTCCTTCACATTATTCTTTATATATCTGATTTAGAAAACTATACTTCGATTGATCTTTTATCATAGGGTTGTTAACCATGTTTTAAAAATATTATTTCAAAGAGTTTTATTACGTAATTTATTGTTTTTATAATTTAAATTTAAGTTAAGTCCATTCAAGGTTTAAGAATTTTTTTGACTTCAGTTTTAACGTGTAAATGTACAGTTATAAGAATAAATAAAAACAGTATCAAATGTGTTATTTACTAATAAATGAAAACTAAAAAAGTCTTAAAGTATGAAAATTGTATTATGAAGGAACAAGATTTGTTTTATGGCAGATACAGAACAAACCAATATTGAAATAACGCGAGGAAACTTGGTGGTGAGGACGATTTGAAGCTTTCCTATCTACCACATTTTACCAGAAATAAAATATCTTCCGTCTTCCCAATCTAGCCTGAGACTTTTCCATCACCGGATACCTTATTCAACATGAATTGTTACCCAACACCAACGGTTCTAAATGCAGCTGTACCTCCATAATGTTATCGTATTTGTCAATCTTGCTTTGAAACTATTGTCATTATTTGTTATGAAAGACTTATGTAGTAAAATTTAACAAATCGTAATTTATAAATCAAAACCTACTCAGTAAGGTATAAACAGCAACAAATAAATCAAATAATCAGCCAAATATTGCCTAATGTAATTTGTAAGACGCTCAAATAGATTACAGAGGTCACTCTGACCCTATCTACTTCACCGTTGGATTATCTATACCACATATAGGGAACATCATAACGTGTACTGGAGTTCAGTTTTGACAAATGGGCGTTGTAGACTGCGAACATATATGAAAAATTACCCACTGGACGTTTGATGCGATGCATTCTGGTCTGTGGAGGGAGTTGTAAAATGCTCTTTCAAATTAGAGTCTATATGATAAATTGGATGAGTCTGGTATGGAGGATATATTGTAATAGACATAATATGTTTGCCATCGCGTAAGGTTTGACAACTTTTTTGTTGTCAATTTCTTGGACAGAATGAAGAATCGAACGTAGTGTGTAGGAAAGTATGGCGTAGAACTATTTCAGAAATTCAACAATAACGGTAAAATATTTATATTAAGAAGCACTAAAAGGTAATTACCCTAAATAAACCTTAACTGTAGCAATATATAAATTCCCAATTAATCCGTCTAACAGTAGGCATTATCAAATCTATTATCCTAGCGGAATGATCTTGATGCGATTGGATTGAACATGCTCTCAGCTGTTGGAAACTAGTACTATAATGCTGACATACTGTGATTCCATTCAGTATTCTAGGTACAGATGTTCATAGATGGTTGTTTAATACAGACATTCGTATTACTGTTAAAAAATTAATGTAGTAATCTGACCCTTGTTCCTAATAAAATTAATATTAACATGATGAAGTTTCAATCTCCTACGTGTAGTTGTAGACCATAGTATATACATGTATATATATAATACACTCCCTCTGTGATTTCTGTTGGACACACAGTCGCATCAGCACTACACTATGTAGTGTCCCACTTGCCTACATATACAATGCACAGTATTCAACTCGCTTTGAATGGAACCGAATTGCACTGGTTTAAGTAGCCTAATACTGGATGGGGTTCTCTCTCCGTTATACATTGTTAAAAATATAAATGCGTAGAAAGATATTTTTAGTATTTATTGTAACCAATATGATGTAATCTAGCAGTTTGATCCTCTCAGTAAAACTGACAATATTTTTCTGTTATTTTTATTTTTATTCACTAATTATTATACAAGTAATTGTAGAACATCAATGGTTTTATTTTTGACAGTATTTAAAGTTATTACTTGCTTCGCCCAAAACTCTAAAATCATTACGGATAATTATGAATGCTGAATTCAGCTCCATTAATTATAATTAATGTTTACAGAACTGTCAGGTTAAGTTGTTAGCTTGTACTATTACTATACCAGCTTCTGACCAGCACAGTCGTGGTACAATATGTCGGTCTCATTGTCTCAGTGAGTTGGTCCATTGTTCCACCGGTCCAGCTGAGGGTATTCATTAAGCGATAAATTGTTTTCCCCGTTCCTTACAGCTTTGAATAGCGCTAAAAATAACGAACAGTGAAATGTTTTACTTATGTTTGAGGCTACCCCAATTGCGATGTCTTATAATTAAGTTTAAAATATTACACTTCATAATTATAGAAATATATATATATATATATATATATATATATATATATATATATATATATATATATATATATATTTGAAATATGAATATATATGAGAAATATGAATTACAATTCACCCGATTTAATTTAATGTTCCATTGAACAGCTGGAACGAATAATAACTGTTAAAAATTAAACTCGTCAATTATTTAATAATAAAATATTATATATAGTTTTTATACTTAAACAATTTAGATTTAAATTTATTCTTATAAATGCAAACCAATATTGATTCATTACTCATATTTATATTAAATGTAGCTATTATATGAAATATCATTATATATCCCAGAAGAAAATTTGACCCTATTAAAAGAAAGTGTCGTAAACAGATAAGAAACTTACATCGTACTATTTTTGTTAAGCTAAGGAAATCTGAAAACGTTCACGTATCCACCAACTTGCTTGGTATGTTGACTACCTTGGTGTACTTTAAAAAATTCTTTTTTATTTTGGAAGATTTCAATTTTTGATCGTGAAGTTTAAACTTAACGTCCATGTAAGGTTTTGTATTATTTAACATTATATCAAAAAAGGAAATTCCTATGTTTTGCAAATTCTCAACGATTTTAGAGATATGGTGGAGTGAGATTACTTATTGATACAATATTTATATTACAAAAAAATAAATAAATTGTTTGTTTTAATATTAGTTAAAGAACTAATTTTACTACATAATTATTTTAACAAATAATATAAAATTATTAAAACAATGATATTATCAATCAAACAGGCGATTTCGTATTGAATGGCCATGTTTTTATGACCTGAATACATTACGGCAAAATGTAAAAACATTTTGCATAATCAATACAAAACTAAATTTATGTATTCTGACTTGATACGTGGAAATTTGTAGAGATCTATTTAAATATTAACATAATTGTCGTAAACAGTGTACAGCTATTAATTCAATTCTAGAGAATAAGGTTTCCAGAAAGCTAAGTGGAGTTAACTCTGAAAGTTAATTTATCCGTAGAAGCTCTTTAATATTGTAAATAAAACTTGAAGTGAATGCTGGATAACTGAAAGGTTTTTTTGTTATTAAACTGAAAAGATAAACATGGAGTGATATAATATCGTGTTTCATGTATACAGATTTAATTAAACAGTGAAATATAATACACGTAGCCTACTTGTCGGTCTCATCCTTGTACAGTTTATTTGCATAATGAAGAGGACAAATAGAGACTTTTTTTATTCAATCTCAAAATACTGTAACTCAAGGATTAATGTCAATATTATAGAGCAACACTACTATTGTCGCACAGGTGCCAAGATAGTGTACCAAATAATTGTAAGGTATATCTGTATTTAATTTATTTAAACTTCATATACTTAAGACAGACTAAAATTTTTGTCTAAAATCTGTTAGACAGATATACTCTAAATACCTCCCTTCAATGATTGTAGCCCAAATTTATCTACAGTTTTATCTAAATTTACATCTTTATATCTCATTTTTTCCTAATTAATTTAATTTAATATATTAGTAAAATCTTATATCGTCAAAGTTTTTATGAACTCAATTAACTATTAAGAAAATCGTTCATAATTTTTTTTTTACAATTGGTGTAATATTTTAGAAGTATAATTGTTAATGTATAGGCAATTTAAAATTGTAATTTCTCAAGAAAGGATTCCTGAATGTAGGTAATGTTGTACCAAAAGCAGTTTTTCTGAGTCTGCTATGATAACTGATTGCAATAAATTAGAACAGTTGACAATTATTCTTCAGCCTTATGATAGGATGGTCGGAGACCAATCATCAGCTTTGGTTATGAGGTAATGTAGGTTATGGAAGGGGAGATAATAAAGATCTGACTTGCGAGTTATACGGAATTTTCACTATTTGGCGTATTATTTAGTGTGTATGCCCAAAACCCGTTATGTGAACGATTTTTCGGAATATCGTATTATTTTAATACAAATGGAATACGAAAATTAGAAGTTTAACGCAACATTACAAGATATAACCACTTAAAGTAAGATTTCTTTCAAGTAAATCTTTCAGTTTAAAGGTGTTTACGATATAAATTTAATATACTTCATTTATACATCAAGGTTTTAAGGTTTGCAGGGCACAATATTGGAAGGAATATTGTACGTTTACGTTTTTAACTTCTAATATATATCCAGTGGTACAACACAATTTTAAATGTTTTCATTTTAATATATGAGATAACGTATCTCCTGAAAAGTCTACTCTAATCCATAAGTAATTACTTCCGTCCATTATAAAATTTGTTTCCTTTGTATTGTAACATGTTACTTTTTTAACATACAAAATTAAATTTAAATTTAAAATATTCATTAATAAAATAGTAAAATTAGAACAGACATTTTTTTTAACAATTACGAATAACGACTTGAGTTTTATAATTACCATTAGAAAGGAGCGAAATAATTATTTTACTGACGATGAGTCAGACGCTATCTGGCAGGTCCGTGCCCGCACGGATATCGCCGCTTCCCCTCCGATCACGGCGAGAGGAGAAGGCTTCCCCCACCCCCGCGATCGTGTGAACCTATATAATGACGGCCGATTGAAGACACAAGGGAGACAGTCCGCAACCGCGACACCGCCGACGACCGCTGCTCACCACGACGACTTCAGCCCCTTCCCCCGACCCCGCACGCTGAACGACTGTACACCGCGACTCGACGCCGCCGATATCCAGCACCAGGTAAGGAACAACGACCCTGTTCCTTACTAAAGTGTTTATCTCCGCCATCAACAATTCTTCCAAATTTTTATGTGAAACAGAATTTAATATTTTATTTGTCATTTATGAAAATTAATCGATATGAAATATATTAGTAATGTTTGATGGTTATAGATTTATTTTGATAAAATAATTGTTTGATTTTAAATATACTCTTAATAATTTATTTGATATTTAAGGGTATCATTAAATTTAAATATAATATATTTGATTTTCTCAATTTACTGAAACTTTAATTACTTTTTCAACTTGAATTACTAAAGTTATTCTTTTCATCAATTTAACTTATATTTAGAATTTCAATTACTCAGATTTTTTTGTCATTTCGACAAAATTTTAATTACTGTGTTAAAATTTTCCTTTCTAAATTTTTCAGATCTCGCATTTCTTTTCCTGGCGATCGATCTGACACCTCATCCCGAGTTTCCTTTACGAACTTTCCTACCAATTATCTCCTACCCGGAAAAAATTATAACAGTCGGGACTCGCCTTACCACTGCTTTCTTTCCGGCGATAGTACTGGCATCCTATACCCACGACTTCCTTTTATAAATACTTTCTTCCCACCGACCCCGTCCTCATAAAATAAATCTTATGTTCAATCGATGTAAATTTTTATATTAGGTATAAAGTTTTCTCGACCATCATTCTGTTGTCTGATTATTATCACATTTCTTGGCGAATCTCTAATCTACTCGGAAATATTTTTCTTTCTTATTGAAGTTCAATCTAATTCTCATTTTATTAATTATTTATATCTTTGTAAGTGATTATCTTTATTTTTCTCCTTTATCTATTTCGGGACTCGCAACCCTTTCTTTTTATTTTTGCGAACGTCCTGACACCCTCACCCCGATAACCTCCATCAAAATATTTATTTAACGATATTTTAGTTTATTTTTCTGGTGAACTGTGCAGATAGGGTGAGTGTTCAATTTTTCTTTGATATTCATAGAGCCCTAATATTTATAGTAATCTAACTTAGTAGCCTTATTGCATGGTTTAAATCATTTACCTTTATCTTAGCTTGCATATGGTAGGGTAATTCTGCATGGTTTGTTATAAGTGATTACTTTGTTTTTTTTTATTTTCCAAAATTATATGCCTGAGAAAGTAAACTTGATATTTTATTTTGGAGCTATACACTTGCCTACAGAATAAATACAGCTTAGTATATTTTTATATTATAAATTCATCTAGCTTTTGCATCCCGTAGAAATATTTTTTGTTAATGGTTAGTGCTTGCTTTATGTATATAGTAGTTGCACTGTGATATTGGTGCATTGCTAATCTTTAATTTATAAGATTGTATATTTGCTATTGGTGTTATTTGAATATTGCTTTTGGTTGCCATTGCTATTCATATTTTGCTTTGATTTTGTATTTTGCTTCTACTAACCATCATTATTTAACCGATTAATTATTCCAACCCCGGGCTCTTAAAATAATTACTGTATACGACTCCCCGACCAAGTTATCAGTGGAGACTACTCAGCTTACTTGTAATTTTTCACTGACCGACCTATTAATAAACAATACAGTTGTTTTCGAAAAAAAATCGAACTCGCTTGAACAATAACTTTCCTAGAACAAGAAATTTTTATTTTTCTGAGCAAGATTATTTATTTTATTTTTTTACGTCTTCAAAATTTTATTGGAGTTGACGTGATGAAGTAAGCCCAACGTTATTTTGGAAGTATCAATTTCTTCAGCAGGGCCCTCTCATTCGACTCCTAACAATAAATAATAGTTATATGAAATTCTCGAACCCTGGAATTTTCTAACCCAGCTCGACTGGAGATCTGGCAAGTTGCGAATATTTTCGCTTGCCCCGAAAATAACATCGCAGTATTGTAATTTCTGCCATAATAGCTTACTCTCATTTTTGCCGCGGTGAAGAAAGTGTACACGTAGGTTAATTTGAACTATGCTCATATCTCGGTTTATAAGCGAATATTGCCGGCTATTTTAATCTACTTTTAATATAATCTAAGTAATGAAAACTACTAGCACTTGGAAATTTATTGGCATTTTACTAATTAAAAAAAATATCAATAAAGATGTAAATTGTTTACTTTTTTTATTGTAACTCTTAATCTGTTTTGATCAGACAGTTTTTTTTTAGTTCTCTACTAAAATTCTAACTAAATGAAGCGAATGTCCGGAAGAAGACTTTGTAGGCCTATTTTTGTATATATTTTCTTTATCACGGCAATAATAGAAAAGTTACTAGGACCAGTAATAACTTTTACCAGATTTAGATTACATGGACCAAAATTAGACAGTTTTTGACTGAAGACTAAATATAACAACGAAAAAACTCTACTATGGCAAGTGAAATATAATTGGGACGAACAAGAAATACTTCCTCACACGCTAAACCTCAAATAAGAGTAAATAAAATTTTTTTATATGTTTTTGTACATTGAATATTTCATATAGAACTTCTTGAAATTGAACTTACGATTCAAAAGTACTCCAGGGTTCCATCACATGTACATTCACTAATATTTACGAGAATATAGTATTCTTCTAATTTGTCCTTGCAGAGTGGTACATAAATTACGAGTATTATTTTAGCTATTCGTTCAAATATTATGGAATTATTATGCAGAGATATTAATTTGTGTTTTTAATTGGTACTTATATAAACCGTTTATGTTTTTTAACGAACAGCTTTCAAATTTACAGTCAAATTCTTCTAAAGTAGATCAGAGATCTGGAATATTAGTGTAACTGCAATTAAATAAATTAATTTATTGGTGCATTAGCCTTATGATTCTTTTGCACACAAGCAGACATAAGCTAAAAAAACGATAAAAATTATAGTAATGTAATGGAACAAAAAATAATTTACACTGAATGGTTAAGGAGTGTATTATTGCAATTTTAACCTATTGCCAATCCATTTACAAAATGTATATTCTTTAATCACTAGAAAATCGACTTGTAAAGCTATTGCAGTATTTGCATTCGAAATACAGGAGAAAGTAACGAATTACATTTTAATTTTCCAGAAATTCACATCATATTATGTTTCTTTATGCTTTGAAGTCTCGTGCTTTTAGCCTCATATTATAAATTAGTATCTTTAACTGTTGTGAAAAATACATAATTGCGTGACTGAAATATGAGGCAATATTTTATATTACATAAGTCAAATTAGCATATTATTATAATTACTCCAACGTACTTGGCATGCAATTAGTCTCCTAGAGACGCCACAACAGTTCCATTGTTACTCATACAGAGTTTTTATTTTGCTGCAGTAGCCATTTTTGTTACCTCTTAAGAAATTCTTTGATCTCATGTACTTAACTTTATATTATGAAGCGATAAAAATTGTTTCACGTAGGAACTTTTATTAATAAATATTTATATTTATCTAAGATTTAAATATATCAGCCTTATATATTTTAAAACAAACGCCGTTATGTATCACAAATATAAAATTGAACAGAAAAAATTCACAATATATTACAATTTTAAAATTCGTTACAAAAAACTTTAGTATACATAAGGCTTTGTGTTTGGTATGGTTTCTTGAGAATAATTTGCCTACAGAACTAATTAGAACTTGACGTAGAAAACGACTAGAAAACAACTAATACTTTTGTAATAATTGGCAGGCATGCAGCCATGACTAATGCTTTTCGATGTCCCAAGTATCTATTATATCATATTTTGAGGTCATATTAAGATATTATATCATGTTATTGAGAGAAAACGTACCGTGGAGAATTGTGGTTTGTACCAGCCGTGATAAAAGTAAACCGGTTATCCTAATAGTATAAAACAAATAAGTGTTTTCCTTTGCCCTACATAAGGGACAACAGGAACCTAAGACTGCTCAGGGACGACCCTAAACAAACAAAGGAGAACAGAGCTAGGCCGTGCGCTGTCCCTAGACGATATATTGCAGGCTATTGTACGTACACTGTAGAGTGTCCTGGGAACTGCATACTGTTTAATCCTTTGTTTGAACATCTGTTCACATCAAACCTTGCGTATATATACAAAACATATACCGCATACACACTAACATAAAGCAACCGATTCACGTAAAGAATTACGCAGTGATCAAATAAACATGACTGATTTTTACAGTGAATTAATGAATCCTGCTCCTTCTCTATACAATTCGCACTATTATTAACTGTTCATCAGTTCATGCATGCTTTTTTGTCAATTGTGTCTTTAAGGTAGGGTATAAATGTAAACTATAACTGCCGCAATTGTTAACGCATCTATACAAAACTTGGTATAAACATCCTACAAATAAATGGCAACGTTAAATTCTTAGTTGTGTCAAATCGGACTAAGAAGGTGGAGGCCGAGTGTAAAGAGCTTTTCTACTAAGCTTCCACAGACATCAAACACAAAAACAAATCCTAATACTAACAATATCGTAATTTCAAAAGTGTCTTTGTTTATTTTTTTTTATTTCACGCATGAACTCTTAAACCGATTGTACTAAAATGTTACATGGTTATATTACGGTCCCTGGGATAAATATAGGCCTATTTTTATTTCGAAAATCCTTACGAGCTACGCCTCACTGATCTCTAAAGCAGTTAAAAATCCAACATTACTCTCTATAGTTATGAAATATGAATTGAAAGAGCCTGTTAAATGTAATTAACTGTTCTCCGTAAACATTCTATTATGGAGGCACGACCATATGTTCATTAATTTAAGAAATATTGTCTTATTTATAGATTTAAATTGTAACGAAAGTAATAGTGCATCTTATTTCAACGTCATGGCAACAAAATAAACCAATTGTTTTGTTCGGTGCTTTACTTAACTCAACTGTGAACGTGTACATGTGAAATACTGATTTGGTTTCCTTATACATTTTGAGACGGCATATTTACAGAAGCTGAAGGAACAAAAACGGAGGGACCGAGCATTAGCATTAGTATGACTGAACAAAAAATTTACTCAGTGACTACAATTCGAGGAAGCAAACAAGTGCAGTGAGTCCGTGATTATAGCAAGTGGAATCAAAAAGCAATACACGAAAAACTAAATTTTTATGACAGAAAATCGTTGAGGAGACATCGCTTCCATTTTCCTACTGTTGAGATATATGATTCTGCTCAGGTATATAAATATTGATATACTTCCTAGACTGGACCGAGGTAATAGTATGATAACTTCAATCAACTTTGTAGTTGGTCTAAAATATTTAAAGTGTTACTGAAATCGTGGGAGCTGTTCAATCAAATTCAGGGAAAGTTGCAGAGAATCAGCGGGCGAATCCGCGGGTAAGTGCTAGATATTTATGCTCTAATTCTGTAAACATTACAGGGACAGCAGAAATCTTCAAAGTTAATCGTCTTCATATAAGATTTTTATTAGGAATCATACGCATTTCTTTTCTTTCAGGATAAGAAGCTTAGAAATCGCAAAAGAATCTTTGCGCTGCTTCGGGTGTGACAGAATATTCAGGATGAAACAAGTTTGGGGTGGGCCGCCTCCTGTCGAGATTTATGAGGAAGGATTTTGGGTTTTTATCTCAGACTTTCTCCTTGGAAAAGTGGGAGGCCAGCTATGTCTCTCCAGTCAAAGTAGACAGGGATTAGCAATCCTTTATGTTTCGGGTAGCAACTGCCTTTAACACTAAGGGAGCTCCACTAACTTAGTTACCCCCCGACATACTCTAAATTTTCGCTTGCACACCAATATCTCTAGATGTGCGATTGAAGGTGAGTCACTCCTGAAAGTCTATAGGAAGTTCTCACATTTAAGATACATAACATTCTCTTCTGTTACTAGTGTACACTAAAATAAAAGAAAACACTAACCAAAAATGAACCCTCCTGGTCCTCTTTAATCCTAGTATGATAGTTCATAATCGTATTTATTCACCGTTTTTATGCTCAGATATTGTATAATGCAGGTAAACTCTAAACAAATAACATCCCTATGTTGAATGTATATCCAATCATTGACTCTATAATTTTTTATTTTTATTAAAATGCTTGTTTATATACATTTAAATTACAATATTGTGAATGCACAGGATGAGATATTTAATAAATATAGCTTTATAAAAATCAATGCATGTAGTTATGCGAAGGGTAAAGTTGATTTTTGTTTGTTTTAAGTAAGTTTGTTGAAAAATGTATGAAACTATAAATAATTCAAATTGACACATGGTTAAAATAATAAAAACTACTGTAAAAGCATCAATGTACAAACTATTTGAGTTTCACGGAATAGCTTAATCAATAGAGAAACAACAATAACAGTTAAGAGAAGTAGATTACTGTGTTTGTGTTAGGTCTGGGAAGCAGTAGCGTGAGACACGCGAGTGTTTCCTCCCAATTAAGCGGTTTTACTGTAGGGAACTTTAAAGCTTCATTAATGTCAGGTCTCACAGCGAGAGAGTCTTTATTTTAAAAATAACTCTATAAAATATATTAAATTCTAGATATGGTTGATTTTAACTGAGAGGGTGCGATATAAAATTATTTAAATATGAACGTTAGAAGAACTACGAGCAAAACCATTGTCGAATTAAAGTCAGTTAATATTGAGGTGAAATAAAAACACAAGTTGCTAAAATACTTAGACTACTTGCAGTTAGTATTTATCACTTAGTAAACTTAGCTTCATTATCACTTTACAGGAGGGTCTGTATATCGATTATATGCAATTCTACATACGATCCAGGTGGGGATAACAGGGTTTAATAATTGGTGAATAGAATCAGAATAGACATCGTGTATGAATAATAGTGATAGAGAGGATTTATATTTGAATTTTAGCCTGCTGTATGGAAGAATGAATGTCTGTTAAATTAGATATACGTAGTGAAAGATAAGGTCAACCGCTCTGGTGAGTAGCTAAAATTTAATTAATTTATAAGTTAAATTTAATGGAGGAAGAGACTCTCCTATCTGATCGAAAAGATGAGCGTATCTTATAATTTCATAAAAAATAACACGCAACTGAGGTTTTTAATAGTATAATAATTTTTCGAATTTTGTATTTAAAGTGTAAACTCAAAAAATATCAGTTTACTGTATATAAATCGACCTGGAAAATTCGTGCGAAAGTCACGGGTTGTCACCTGTCTCTCTCTCCCACGCTGATTTGCTGCTACTCGCACTTTGTTTGTTTTTTGTTCACACGAGATTTTGTCACAGCTCTGACAAACTCCCAAATATAATCTTTTGTTAAAGTTTTTAACTCTGAAATTATAAAAAAACACAAAGGTTTTTTAAAACAAATTATAAAATGCAAATATTATTTCGCCAACGAGAACTGATGTTTTGGTAAAAATGTATGCAAATGAATGCATATAAAGTATGAATACGTACAAGTTAGTTATCTTATTATATTTTATTTCATGAATACTAAATAGATATCAATTTGAGTTCAGCTCCAGTTCACCTTTCTTTCACTTGTAGCTTCCGAAATAAAATTCTGTTTTAGACGTGACACCCGAAATCCGGAGTCATGTTCGTCTCAAGGGATCCAACAAAAACTCGAACGAAGCAGTTGAAAACGAAAACCCCCCTACATCGTTTCCACATCAGATACACCTAGACTAGTAAAAATAGTGAAATCCAGGTGAAGAGGTATTCTCATTGTTTCACCAGGTGCACAATTGACCTAAATACCTCTTCATCAGGAACCTCCCCCGGTCTGAAACAGGATTTCGGATGCTGCACTTGAAAGGAAGGTAAACTGGAACTGAACTCAACATTCGCATCGAAAAGAGCCCTTCCCACCACAGCTGCTTTATGTGTAGAAAAAATTACATTACTAGAATATAAGTTTTTAATTTTTGATTGGTGATATGAAATAATAAGAGGATTTTAGATATTTACGATTATTATATGAAAAAAACCAGTAAAATTACGTTTAGTGGGTATAAATCTACAATCTATTCATGTTTAAAGTCCCTAATACATGAAAGCATGAATAAACACACTTATAATAATAAAAAGTTCTGCGCTCAAAATGTATGTACTTTTATTTGAATTTTAGCCCCCTGTTTGGATGATTGAATATGACTGTCTGTAATATTAGATATAAGTAGTGAAATTTAAGTGTAATCGCTAAAGTGGGTAACTAAAATGTAATTATTTTTTAAGTTAAAATTAATGGAGGAAGAGTCTCTCCTATTTGATCGAAAATATAAATGTGTATTAAAAATTTCATAAATAATAACACGCAACTGGGCTTTTTAATAGTATAATAATTTTTCAACTTTTGTATTTACAGTATAAAGTCCAAAAGTATCAGTGTATAAAAAGTGACCTGAGAAATTCTTGTGAAAGTGACGGGTTGTCACCTGTCTCTCTCTCTCTCACGCTGATTTACTACTATTCGTACTTTGTTTATTTTTTGTTCACCGAGATTTTGTCACAGCTCTGTAAAACTCCCAAATATAACCTTTGATTTAGTTTCTAAAAACTTTGAACTCAATAAACATAAAATAACACTAAGATGTTTAGAGCAAAATCTAAAACATAAAGGTCATTCCGGTAGCAAGAACTGACGCGGTGGCTACATTTTACATATAACACATGTTTGAAATCACATTCACATCTTTCATATTTCTTGAATAAGAATTTATGGAAATGAACGTACATAAAGTATGAATGCGAACCAGGTAGATCTTAATATAGTTATCTCGTGAATACTAAACAGATGTTACATTTATAACAACATTGCATTACTACATAGTAAGTGTTTTATTAGATATGGATAATGAATAATAGCATTTCAGATACTTGCGATTCTTTTGTGTTAAATAAGTGTAACACAAAGTTTCGAGGACATAGCTCTAAATTCTTATTCATGTTTAAAGTCCCTAATACATGGAAATATGCGTAAACAATTAAAACTTAAAGGTTGTGAACCAACATGTATGTAATTCTGGACTGCTACACCTAAAGCATGAAGTAAAGTCTAGAAAGAGGGAAGCTGAAAGACGTCACCATACTTATAAACATAAGCAAGAGGTTAAACAACATGTCACATGCACTAGTGAGGTCGTACACTGAAGAGAATATTTATCTCGGTGTTTCCTGTAGTATCGTGGCGCGTTATCTGAGACAACAGGAAAACGATAATCACGAATGAGTGAGTGGGGAGGAACCGCCTCCGGCTTGCATCTCAATGTCATGACGTGTTTATGGATATTATTTGATGTGGTTTATTTAACTGTAGAATTCCTTTCGGCTTTCCTGAGCATTCCCTTTTCAATATGTCTAGTCAAAAGAGCCTAAACCTTAATAGAAAGTTGACCTTGCAGTTCATCTACTAGTTTTATGAATAGATCCTCAATAGGTTTACGTTTGAAAATGAATTCTCGCTGTGCATTCTGCTGGCTTCATCCCATTTCATGTAATGATTTTCAGATAACACGTGTTCAGTAATCTTAAGCAACAGTCCGATTTTCGTCATGTTCTTTATCTGTCATAATTGGTGTTATTTTTCTCGTCATTGAATGCCATATTATAAGAATGTGTAATTCTGTAACATGGTTTTTAGTTCTGTGTTCAATTTGGTTTGGTATTTGTGAGACTTTGCCAAAGGGTATTCTTAAAAGTCCTAAAAGTCTTTATTATGTGGTTAGGTAAAAAAGATGTAATGTTGCCTAGTAGAATACTTGGGCAAGAGGCTTGGCATATTAGTCAAAAAGATATGTCTTGTATGTTTGACCGTATATTCACTATTTTGGTTTTGTATATAATACATAAAATGTCGTTCAATAGTACTTGTGATCAAACATGCAAATGTAATTCATTTAGAAATGGTAAAAACTATTTATATACTGCTACCAGAATTGGTGAAAGTTCCAGCAATATACTATTGAGTTTTAGAACGTCTATAAGTGTTGTGAGTTCTATTATCAATGGAGCATGTTTCAGTATTGCAATATGCAGTATTCCACTAAGCTAGTTACCCAATGTGCAAGATTACACTAGGTTTGTGATTTCTATTAGAAATGCCGCATATTTCAGTACTGAACTATACAGTTTTCTACTAATTTATTTACCCATTGTACAGTATTACAATGATTTTTGAGTTCATATACCAATACAGCATATTTGTCTACTTCTCTATACAGTGTTCCACTAAGCTAAATACCCATTGTACAGTATTATAATAGGTTTCTGAGTTATGTTATCAACAAAATATATTTCAGTACTACATTGTGTAGTGACCCACTTGGCTAGATAACCTATGTACACTATTTCACTAGCTGTGTAAGCTCTGTTAGCAACCCAAAGTACTACATTGTGCAGTGTCTCACTTGGCTAGGTAACCTATGTACAGTATTTCACTCGCTGTGTAAGTTCTGTTAGCAACGCAAAGTAATACATTGTGTAGTGTCTCACTTGGCTAGGTAACCTATGTACAGTATTTCACTCGCTGTGTAAGTTCTGTTAGCAACGCAAAGTAATACATTGTGTAGTGTCTCACTTGGCTAGGTAACCTATGTACAGTATTTCACTCGCTGTGTAAGTTCTGTTAGCAACGCAAAGTAATACATTGTGTAGTGTCTCACTTGGCTAGGTAACCTATGTACAGTATTTCACTCGCTGTGTAAGTTCTGTTAGCAACGCAAAGTACTACATTGTGTAGTGTCTCACATGACTAGATAGCCTATGTACAGTATTTCACTCGCTGTGTAAGTTCTGTTAGCAACGCAAAGTACTACATTGTGTAGTGTCTCACTTGGCTAGATAACCTATATACAGTATTTCACTCGCTGTGTAAGTTCCGTTAGCAACGGAAAGTACTACATTGTGTAGTGTCTCACTTGACTAGATAGCCTATGTACAGTATTTCACTCGCTGTGTAAGTTCTATTAGCAACGCAAAGTACTACATTGTGTAGTGTCTCACTTGGCTAGGTAACCAATGTACAGTATTTCACTCGCTGTGTAAGTTCTGTTAGCAACGCAAAGTACTACATTGTGTAGTGTCTCACTTGGCTAGATAATTTATGTACAGTATTTCACTCGCTGTGTAAGTTCTGTTAGCAACGCAATATACTTTAGTACTACATTGTGTAGTGTCTCACTTGGCTAGATAACCTATGTACAGTATTTCACTCGCTGTGTGAGTTCTGTTAGCAACGCAATATACTTCAGTAATACATTGTGTAGTGTCTCACTTGGCTAGATAACCTTTGTACAGTATTTCACTCGCTGTGTGCGTTCTGTTAGGAACGCAATATACTTCAGTATTACACTATGTAGTGTCCCACTTGCCTACATATACAATGTACAGTATTACACTCGCCCTGTGAGTTCTGTTGGACACACAGTCGCATCAGCACTACACTATGTAGTGTCCCACTTGTCTACATTTCGAATGTACAGTATAACACTCGCTCTGTGAGTTCTGTTGGATACACAGTTGCATCAGCAATACACTATGTAGTGTCCCACTTGCCTACATATACAATGCACAGTATTACACTCGCTCTGTGAGTTCTGTTAGCAACGCAAAGTACTACATTGTGTAGTGTCTCACTTGGCTAGGTAACCTATGTACAGTATTTCACTCGCTGTGTAAGTTCTGTTAGCAACGCAAAGTAATACATTGTGTAGTGTCTCACTTGGCTAGATAACCTATGTACAGTATTTCACTCGCTGTGTAAGTTCTGTTAGCAACGCAAAGTACTACATTGTGTAGTGTCTCACTTGGCTAGATAATTTATGTACAGTATTTCACTCGCTGTGTAAGTTCTGTTAGCAACGCAAAGTACTACATTGTGTAGTGTCTCACTTGGCTAGATAACCTATGTACAGTATTTCACTCGCTGTGTAAGTTCTGTTAGCAACGCAATATAGTACTACATTGTGTAGTGTCTCACTTGGCTAGATAACCTATGTACAGTATTTCACTCGCTGTGTAAGTTCTGTTAGCAACGCAAAGTACTACATTGTGTAGTGTCTCACTTGGCTAGGTAACCTATGTACAGTATTTCACTCGCTGTGTAAGTTCTGTTAGCAACGCAAAGTACTACATTGTGTAGTGTCTCACTTGGCTAGATAACCTATGTACAGTATTTCACTCGCTGTGTAAGTTCCGTTAGCAACGCAAAGTACTACATTGTGTAGTGTCTCACTTGACTAGATAGCCTATGTACAGTATTTCACTCGCTGTGTAAGTTCTATTAGCAACGCAAAGTACTACATTGTGTAGTGTCTCACTTGGCTAGATAACCTATGTACAGTATTTCACTCGCTGTGTAAGTTCTGTTAGCAACGCAAAGTACTACATTGTGTAGTGTCTCACTTGGCTAGATAATTTATGTACAGTATTTCACTCGCTGTGTAAGTTCTGTTAGCAACGCAAAGTACTACATTGTGTAGTGTCTCACTTGGCTAGATAACCTATGTACAGTATTTCACTCGCTGTGTGAGTTCTGTTAGCAACGCAATATACTTCAGTAATACATTGTGTAGTGTCTCACTTGGCTAGATAACCTTTGTACAGTATTTCACTCGCTGTGTGCGTTCTGTTAGGAACGCAATATACTTCAGTATTACACTATGTAGTGTCCCACTTGCCTACATATACAATGTACAGTATTACACTCGCTCTGTGAGTTCTGTTGGACACACAGTCGCATCAGCACTACACTATGTAGTGTCCCACTTGTCTACATTTCGAATGTACAGTATTACACTCGCTCTGTGAGTTCTGTTGGATACACACGCATCAGTAATACATTGTGTAGTGTCTCACTTGGCTAGATAAACCTATGTACAGTATTTCACTCGCTGTGTAAGTTCTGTTAGCAACGCAAAGTACTACATTGTGTAGTGTCTCACTTGGCTAGGTAACCTATGTACAGTATTTCACTCGCTGTGTAAGTTCTGTTAGCAACGCAAAAGTACTACATTGTGTAGTGTCTCACTTGGCTAGATAACCTATGTACAGTATTTCACTCGCTGTGTAAGTTCTGTTAGCAACGCAATATACTTCAGTACTACATTGTGTAGTGTCTCACTTGGCTAGATAACATATGTACAGTATTTCACTCGCTGTGTAAGTTCTGTTAGCAACGCAATATACTTCAGTAGTACATTGTGTAGTGTCTCACTTGGCTAGATAATTTATGTACAGTATTTCACTCGCTGTGTAAGTTCTGTTAGCAACGCAATATAGTACTACATTGTGTAGTGTCTCACTTGGCTAGATAACCTATGTACAGTATTTCACTCGCTGTGTGAGTTCTGTTAGCAACGCAATATACTTCAGTAATACATTGTGTAGTGTCTCACTTGGCTAGATAACCTTTGTACAGTATTTCACTCGCTGTGTGCGTTCTGTTAGGAACGCAATATACTTCAGTATTACACTATGTAGTGTCCCACTTGCCTACATACAATATGTACAGTATTACACTCGCTCTGTGAGTTCTGTTGGACACACAGTCGCATCAGCACTACACTATGTAGTGTCATACATTGTGTAGTACATTGTCGTCGCATCTACACTATGTACTTGACATATACAATGTACAGTATTTCACTCGCTCTGTGAGTTCTGTTAGCAACGCAATATACTTCAGTACTACATTGTGTAGTGTCTCACTTGGCTAGATAATTTATGTACAGTATTTCACTCGCTGTGTAAGTTCTGTTAGCAACGCAAAGTAATACATTGTGTAGTGTCTCACTTGGCTAGATAACCTATGTACAGTATTTCACTCGCTGTGTAAGTTCTGTTAGCAACGCAATATACTTCAGTACTACATTGTGTAGTGTCTCACTTGGCTAGATAACCTATGTACAGTATTTCACTCGCTGTGTAAGTTCTGTTAGCAACGCAATATACTTCAGTACTACATTGTGTAGTGTCTCACTTGGCTAGATAATTTATGTACAGTATTTCACTCGCTGTGTAAGTTCTGTTAGCAACGCAAAGTACTACATTGTGTAGTGTCTCACTTGGCTAGATAACCTATGTACAGTATTTCACTCGCTGTGTAAGTTCTGTTAGCAACGCAAAGTACTACATTGTGTAGTGTCTCATTGGCTAGATAGCCTTTATGTACAGTATTTCACTCGCTGTGTAAGTTCTGTTAGCAACGCAAAGTACTACATTGTGTAGTGTCTCACTTGGCTAGGTAACCTATGTACAGTATTTCACTCGCTGTGTAAGTTCTGTTAGCAACGCAAAGTAGTACTACATTGTGTGAGTGTCTCACTTGGCTAGATAATTTATGTACAGTATTTCACTCGCTGTGTAAGTTCTGTTAGCAACGCAAAGTACTACATTGTGTAGTGTCTCACTTGGCTAGATAACCCATGTACAGTATTTCACTCGCTGTGTGAGTTCTGTTAGCAACGCAATATACTTCAGTAATACATTGTGTAGTGTCTCACTTGGCTAGATAACCTTTGTACAGTATTTCACTCGCTGTGTGCGTTCTGTTAGGAACGCAATATACTTCAGTATTACACTATGTAGTGTCCCACTTGCCTACATATACAATGTACAGTATTACACTCGCTCTGTGAGTTCTGTTGGACACACAGTCGCATCAGCACTACACTATGTAGTGTCCCACTTGTCTACATTTCGAATGTACAGTATTACACTCGCTCTGTGAGTTCTGTTGGATACACAGTCGCATCAGCAATACACTATGTAGTGTCCCACTTGCCTACATATACAATGCACAGTATTACACTCGCTCTGTGAGTTCTGTTGGACACACAGTCGCATCAGCACTACACTATGTAGTGTCCCACTTGCCTACATATACAATGCACAGTATTCAACTCGCTTTGAATGGAACCGAATTGCACTGTTTTAAGTAGCCTAATACTGGATGGGGTTCTCTCTCCATTATACATTGTTAAAAATATAAATGCGTAGAAAGATATTTTTTAGTATTTATTGTAACCAATATGATGTAATCTTGCAGTTTGATCCTCTCAGTAAAACTGACAATATTTTTTCTCTTATTTTTATTTTTATTCACTATTTATTATACAAGTAATTGTAGAACATCAATGGTTTTTATTTTTGACAGTATTTAAAGTTATTACTTGCTTCGTCCAAAACTCTAAAATCATTACGGATAATTATGAATGCTGAATTCAGCTCCATTAATTATAATTAATGATTACAGAACTGTCAGGTTAAGTTGTTAGCTTGTACTATTACTATACCAGCTTCTGACCAAGCACAGTCGTGGTACAATATGTCGGTCTCATTGTCTCAGTGAGTTGGTCCATTGTTCCACCGGTCCAGCTGAGGGTATTCATTAAGCGATAAATTGTTTCCCCGTTCCTTACAGCTTTGAATAGCGCTAAAAAAACAAACAGTGAAATGTTTTACTTAATGTTTGAGGCTACCCCAATTGCGATGTCTTATAATTAAGTTTAAAATTTTACACTTCATTATTATAGAAATATATATTATATATATATATATTTATATATATATATATATATATATATATTATATGAATATATATGAGAAATATGAATTACAATTCACCCGATTTAATTTAATGTTCCATTGAACAGCTGGAACGCATAATAACTGTTAAAAATTAAACTCGTTAAATATTTAATTATAAAATATTATATATAGTTTTTATACTTAAAGAATTTGGTTTAACATTTTTTGCATATAAATTCAAACCAATATTGATTCATTACTCATATTTATATTAAATGTAGCTATTATATGAAATATCATTATATATCCCAGAAGAAAATTTGACCCCCGTTAAAAGAAAGTCTCGTAAACAGATAAGAAACTTACATCGTACTATTTTTGTTAAGCTAAGGAAATCTGAAAACGTTCACGTATCCATACACTAATGTTTGGTATGTTGTCTACCTTGGTGTACTTTAAAAAATTATTTTTTTATTTTGGAAGATTTCAATTTTGATCGAGAAAACAAACTCTACTAAGTTTTGTTAAGTCTCTAAGTTTAAACTTAACGTCCATGTAAGGTTTTTATATTTAACATTATACCAAAAAAGGAAATTCCTATGTTTTGCAAATTCTCAACGATTTTAGAGATATGGTGGAGTGAGATTATTTATTGTTACAATTTATATTACAAAAAATAAATAAATTGTTTGTTTTAATATTAGTTAACGAACTAATTTTACTACATAATTATTTAAACAAATAATATAAAATTATTAAAACAATGATATTATCAATCAAACAGGCGATTTCGTATTGAATGGCCATGTTTTTATGACCTGAATACATTACGGCAAAATGTAAAACCATTTTGCATAATGAATACAAACCTAAAGTTATGTATTCTGACTTGATACGTGGAAATTTGTAGAGATCTATTTAAATATTAACATAATTGTTGTAAAAAGTGTTCAGCTATTAATTCAATTCTAGAGAATAAGGTTTCCAGAAAGCTAAGTGGAGTTAACTCTGAAAGATTAATTTATCCGTAGAAGCTCTTTATTTAATATTGCAAATAAAACTTGAAGTGAATGCTGGATAACTGAAAGGTTTTTTTGTTATTAAATTGAAAAGATAAACATGGAGTGATATAATATCGTGTTTTCATGTATACAGATTTAATTAAACAGTGAAATATAATACACGTATCGGTCCTACTTGTCGGTCTCATCCTTGTACAGTTTATTTGCATAATGAAGAGGACAAATAGAGACTTTTTTATTCAATCTCAAAATACTGTAACTCAAGGATTAATGTCAATATTATAGAGCAACACTACTATTGTCGCACAGGTACCAAGATAGTGTACCAAATAATTGTAAGGTATATCTGTATTTAATTTTATTTAAACTTCATATACTTAAGACAGACTAAAATTTTTGTCTAAAATCTGTTAGACAGATACACTCTAAATACTTTTAAACCCTTCAATGATTGTAGCCCAAATTTATCTACAGTTTTATCTAAATTTACATCTTTATATCTCATTTTTTCCTAATTAATTTTATTTAATATATTAGTAAAATCTTATATTGTCAAATTTTTTATGAACTCAATTAATTATTAAGAAAATCATTCATAAAAAATTTTTTTTTTACAATTGGTAAAATAGTTTAGAAGTATAATTGTTAATGTATAGGCAATTTAAAATTGTAATTTCTCAAGAAAGGATTCCTGAATGTAGGTAATGTTGTACCAAAAGCTGTTTTTCTGAGTCTGCTATGATAACTGATTGCAATAAATTAGAACAGTTGACAATTATTCTTCAGCCTTATGATAGGATGGTCGGAGACCAATCATCAGCTTTGGTTATGAGGTAATGTAGGTTATGGAAGGGGAGATAATAAAGGTCTGACTTGCGAGTTATACGGAATTTTCACTATTTGGCGTATTATTTAGTGTGTATGCCCAAAACCCGTTATGTGAACGATTTTTCGGAATATTGTATTATTTTAATACAAATGGAATACGAAAAATTAGAAGTTTAACGCAACATTACAGGATATAACCACTTAAAGTAAGATTTCTTTCAAGTAAATCTTTCAGTTTAAAGGTTTTTACGATATAAATTTAATATACTTCATTTATACGTCAAGATTTCAAGGTTTGAAGTGCAGAATATTGGAAGGAATACTGTACGTTTACGTTTTTAACTTCTAATATATACCCAGTCCTACAACACAGTTTTAAATTTCCTGATTTAATATATGTGATACGTCGACCTGAAAAGTCTACTCTAATCCATAAGTGATTACTTCCGTTCATTATAAAATTTGCTTCCTTTCTAATGTAATTTCTGCCATATTAGCTTACTCTCATTTTTGCCGCGGTGAAGAAAGTATACACGTACACGTAAGTTAATTTGCATTATGCTCATATCTCGGTTTATAAGTGAATATTGCCGGCTATTTTAATCTAACTCCAATCTAATCTAAGTATTCAAAGCTACTAGCACTTGGCATTTTATAATGTCACTAAGCAAAAGGATTATTTTAAAAGATCGAATAAAATAAAAACCGTCTTGCTAAAGGATGAAGAAAACTTTAACCGTTCTTTAAATGAGTTTAAACAATATGCAAACAAGATTATGAAATCAGGGACAATATTCCAACACAAACCCCTAAAAGTCTTTAACCAACTTCAAAGCAGCCAAATTACGTCATATGAAAAACTCCTCAACACTCACTATGGGAATGAATAGACTAATATGAATAAATTTAATTATATCAAAGAACTTATCAAAGACTATGAGCCAGGTGCAAACTCTAAGAAGGCGGTAGAAATATTATGCGAACCACAACATGGACTCAAGGAATTTTAAGATATCCTTGTTCACAGTTTAAAAATTTTACTACTTTATAAACAAAATCAATAAAGATGAAAATTGTTTAATTTTTGTTATTGTAACTCTTGATCTGTTTTTACCAGACAGATTTTTTTTAGTTTCTCAACTAAAAGAAGCCAATGTTCGGAAGAAGACTTTGCAGGCCTATTTGTGTATTGTTTTTTATCACGGCAATAGTACAAACGTTACTATGACCGGTAATAACTTTTACCGGATGTAGATTACATGGACCAAAATTAGACAGTTTTTGACTGAAGACTAAATATAACAACGAAAAACCTATACTCTGGTATTTGAAATACAATTGGGACGACGAATAAATACTTCTTTATACGCTGAACATCAAATAAGAGCTGGTGACATTTGTGTATGTGTTTTTGTATATTGAATATTTCATATAGAACTTCTTGAAATTGAACTTACGATTCAAAAGCACTCCAGGGTTCCATCACACGTACATTGACTGATATTTATGAGAATATATTATTCTTTCAATTTGTCCTTGCAGAGTGGTACTTAAATTATTATTATAGCTATTTATTCAAATATTATGGAATGATTATGAAGAGGTATTTGTGTTTTAATTGGTACTTATACAAACTGTTTATGTTTTTTAACAAACAGTTTTCAAATTTACGGTCTAACTCTTCGAATGTAGATCAGAGATCTGGAATATTTGTGTAACTGCTATGAAGTATATTAATTTATTGGTGCATTAGCCTTTTGATTCTTTTTGCACACAAGCAGATATAAGCTAAAGACTGAGCATCATTATACTAATGTAATGAAACAAAGTATAATTAACACTGAATGATTAAGGAGTGTATTATTGCAATTTAAACTTATTTATAATCCATTAAAAAATGTATATTCTTTAATCCCAAGAAAATTGACTTTTAAAGCTATTGCAGTATTTGCATTTAAAATACAGGAAAAAGTAATGAATTACATTTTAATTTTCCAGAACTTTACACCATATTATTTTTCTTTATGCTTTGAGTCACGTGCTTTTAACCTCATATTATAAAATAAGTATCGTTAACTGTTGTGAAAATTACATAATTGCGTGACAGAAATATGAGGCAATATTGTATATTAAATAAGTCAAATTAAAATATTATTATAATTTATTATTACTCCAACGTACTTGGCATGCAAATAGTCTCCTAGAGACGCCACAAAAGTTCCTTTATCACTCAGACTTTTTAATTTGCTGCAGTTGCCATTTGTGTTACCTCTTAAGAAATTCTTTGATCTCATGTACTTAACTTTATATTATTACGTGATAAATAATGTTTTCATATAAAAACTTGTATTAATATATCTTTATATTTATGTAAGATTTAAATATATCAGCCTGTTATATTTTAAAAAAACGCCGTTATGTATCAGCAATACAAAATGGAACAGAAAAATTCACAAGATATTACAATTTTAAAATTCGTTACAAAAACTTTAGTATACATACGTCTTTTATGTTTGGTATGGTTTCTCGAGAAGTATGAGACAGCATCTAAGAACATTATGAGTAAACGCAGTCACTACCTACCTTAAATTCTAACCGATTACAAAAAACTCAACATGTAAATTAAGATTGTATTACACATGTACCATACATATATTTGTATCGGTTTTATGGCGTTGTGCTTAATAATATCTTTGTCTATATTGTTATGTGAAAAAAGTATGTTGTTATTTCAGTACAATACATTTTTACAGTAATAACTTGTGTACAGAACTAATTATAACTTGACGTAGAAAACGACTAGAAAACAACTAGTACGTTTTTGATAATGGGTAGGCATGCAGCCACGACCAATGCTTTGCGATGTCCCAAGTATCTATTATATCATATTTAGAGGTCGGAAAACAATGTAACTGAGAGAAAACGTACCGTGGAGAATGCTGGTTTGTACCAGCCGTGATAAAAGTAAACAAGTTTATCCTAATAGTATAGAACAAATAAGTGTTTGCCCTTGCTCTCCGTAAGATAGAACAGGAACCTAAGGCGGCTCAGGACGACCCTAAACAAACAGAGGAGAACAGCGCTAGGTCGTGCACTGTCCCTAGACGATATATTGCAGGCTATTGTACGTACACTGCAGAGTGTCCAGGGAACTGCATACTGTTTAATCCTTTGTTTGAACTTCTCTTCACATCAAATCTACCATATATATACAAAAACATATACCGCATACACAATAACATAAAGCAACCGATTCACATCAATAATTTCGCAGTGATCATATAAATATGACTGAGTTTTACAGTGAATTAATGAATCCTGCTCCTTCTCTATACAATTCGCACTATTAATTAACTGTTCATTAGTTCTTGCATGCTTTCTTTGTCAACTTTGTCTTTAAGGTAGGCTGTAAATGTAAACGATAACCGCCGCAATTGTTAACTCATGTATATAAAACTTGATATAAACATTCTACAAATGAATGGCAAGGTATTAGTCTCTAAAATTGCGAAATATGAAGTAAAAGAGCCTCTTATATGTAATCAAATGTTCTGTGTAAACATTCTAGTAGAAATACTTACAATTTTGCTTAGCATATTATGGTCCACTATATTATGGACACTCGAAAATAGGTAGCTGATGCATGACATGTACCTATTTCCATTTCTATTTCCATTCCATTTCTTAAACATCATAAGGCCTTATCCTTTTTCATAACAAGTGCTTTCACTAAGAACATAATAAACATCAACTTTGGAGTCGGTATAAAATAGTTCAAGAGTTACTGAAATCGTGGGAGCTTTTCAATGAAATTCACTGAAAGTTGCAGAGAAACTGCGGGCGAAGCCGTGGGTACGTGCTAGATATTTATGAATAATGAAATTTTAATTGTGTTTGTTCATATTTTGTTTATTTAAATACGTTCTACAAATGTTTTGATGTTGGTAATGGTCCCAATAACATTTAATAGACAAAAAATATCATTAATAATTGCCACAATATTTAAACGAATTAAAATCCTCCTCTAGTACGTCAAATATAGTTTGATTATCTAAATAATGAGATATCGACACGATTAACATATAAAACTTCGACTTCAAGTGAACAGTTATTAAGTAATGAGAGGTCGTAATCATGGCGTGGACAAGGGTGGGCAGGTCGGTTCTTTATCCCAAATTATCATTTTTATCAGACTGCAGAGAGACAGGTAAACATTTGTAATTTTAACATTCAAATAGAATAAAAGATGAGTTTTAGCGATACTTTCAACAGAAACACGTTTAATTCTGTCATTCCGTATTGTATGTTGCTTGTTATTATTTTAAAATATTTTTTTATTTAAACTAAACCTATGAAACTACCGTAACCATATCATTACCATTACCAAACGTCTAATCAAGGTATTCGTTTCTCTTAAATATTGAAATTTTATGGTTGATTGAATGCTGGTGAAGATTAGGTGTTTGTTTTCTATTACGAAGATGTTAATTTAAATATAATTTTAAGCTCTCATTCTGTATAAACATTGCAGGGACAGCGGAAGTCTTCAAAGTTAATCGTCTTTAAATCTGATTTTTATTAGGAATCATAAGAATTTTTTGTTCTCTGAGGACAAGAAGCTTAGAAATCGCACTTAATCCTAAAAGAATCTTTGCGCTGCTTTCAGTGTGACAGAATATTCAGGATGAACAAGTTTGGGGTGGGGGCCGCCTTCTGTCGAGATTTTATGAGGAAAGATTTTGGGTTTTTATCTCAGACATTCTCCCTGGAAAAGGGGGAGGCCAGCTATGTCTCTCCAGTCAAAGTAGACAGGGGTAGTATCACTCGTTTATGTTTCTGCTAGAAACTGCTTTTAACACTTATGGAGCTCCACTAACTCAGTTATCCCCCGACATACTCTAAATCTTCACTTGCACCCCAATATCTCGAGATTTGCGATTGAAGATGTGTCACTCCTGGACGCCTATAGGAAGCTCTCACATTTATGATACATAAAATACTTCACTGTAACTAGTGTACATTAAAATAAAAGAGAAAAACTAACCGAAAATGAACCATCCTGGTCCTCTTTAACCTTAGTATGATCGTTCATAATCGTAATTAATCACTGTTTTGTTGCACAGATGTTGTATAATGCAGGTAAACTCTAAAAAAATACCATTTCTATGATGAATTTATATAGAATCATTGACTCTATTTTGTATTAAAATGATTGTTTATACATATGTTCATCACAATAAATTTCTTGGTATGGATATTTTAGATAATTTTCACTGCTCATTGTTATTTTGAAAAAACTTAATCAAGTCAATCATTCAAAAACCTCTGTATACAGAATAAAATTATGAATGTACATGAAGAGATATTTAATACATATACTTATAAAGAAACAATTAATGTAGTTATGCGAACAGTAAAGTTGATTTTTGTTAGTTTTAAGTAAATTTGTTGAAAAATGTATGAAACAATAAATAATTCAAATTGACACATGGTTAAAATAATAAAAACTATTGTACAAGCATCAATGTACAATTATTTGAGTTCGCGGAATTGCTGAATCAACAGAGAAACAACAATAACAGTTAAGAGAAGTAGATTACTGTGTTTGTGTTCGGTCTGGGCAGCAGTAGCGTGAGACACGCGACTGTTCCCTCGCAATTAAGAGGTTTTACTGTAGGGAACTTTAAAGCTTCATTAATGTCAGGTTTTACAGCGAGAAAGTCTTTATTTCAAAAATAAATCTATGAAATATATTAAATTGTAGTTATGGTTGATTTTAACTGAGAGGGTGCGATCTGAAATTATTAAAATATGAGCGTTAGAAGAACTACGAGCAAAACCATTTTCGAATTAAAGTCAGTTAATATTGAAGTAAAATAAAAAGACAAGTTGCTAAAATAATGAGAGTACTTGCAGTTAGTATTTATCTCTTAGTAAACTTAGCTTCATTATCACTTTACAGGAGGATCTGTACATCAATTATAGGTACATCCATTTCTACATCCTATCCAGGATAAGAAAAGAAGGTTTAATAATTGGTGAATAGATTGTGAATAGACATCGTGTATAAATAATAGTGATATAGAGGATTTATATTTGAATTTTAGCCCACTGTTTGGATGATTGAATGTGAATGTCTGTTATATTTGATATACGTAGTGAAAGATAAGGTCAACCGCTCTGGTGAGTAACTAAAATGTAATTAATGTATAAGTTAAATGTAATGGAGGAAGAGTCTCTCCTATCTGATCGAAAATATAATAGTAGTTTTATAATTTCATAAAAAACAATACGCAATTGGGTTTTTAATAGTATAATAATTTTTCAACTTTTGTATTTAAATTATAAACTCAAAAAATATCGGTGTATAAAAAGTGACCTGGAAAATTCTTGCGAAAGTCACGGGTTGTCACCTGTCTCTCTCTCACGCAGATTTACTACTACTCGTACTTTTTTGTTTTTTGTTCAACGAAATTTTATCACAGCTCTGTCAAACTCCCAAATATAACCTTTGATTTAGTTTTTAAAAACTATAAACTCTATAAATATAAAAGAACATAAAGATGTTTTGAAAAATTCTAAAATTTTAAGATCATTTTCCGCTAACGAGAACTGACGCGGTGGCTACATTTTACATATAAAACATGCATGAAATCACATTCATATCTTTCATATTTCTTGAATAAGAATTTATGGAAATGAACGTACATAAAGTATGAATACGTACCAGATAGATCTTACTATAGTTATCTCATGAATACTAAACAGATGTTACATTTATAACAACATTACATTACTACATTGTAAGCTTTTTATTAGCTATGGATGTTATGATGAATAATAGCATTTCAGATACTTGCGATTCTTTTGTGTTAGAATAAGTGTAACACAAAGTTTCGAGGACATAAATCTAAATTCTTATTCATGTGTAAAGTCCCAAATACATGAAAAACATGCGTAAACACTTGAAAACTAAAAGGTTCATCCCCAAAATTTATGTAATTTTGGACTGCTACACCTACAGCATGAAGTAAAGTCTAGAAAGAGGGAAGCTGAAAGACGTCACCATACTTATAAACATAAGCAAGAGGTTAAACAACATGTCACATGCACCAGTGAGGTCGTACACTGACGAGAATATTTATCTCGGTGTATCCTGTAGTATCGTGGCGTGTTATCTTAGACAACAGGAAAACAATAATCATGAATGAGTGGGTGGGGAGAAACCGCCTCCGGCTTGCATCACAATGTCATGACCTGTTTATGAATATTATTTGATGTGGTTTATTTAATTTTTGCATTCCTTTCGGCTTTCCAGGTCATTCCCTATTCAATACATCTAGTCAAAATCAAAACTTCCTAGAACTTTAATAGAAAGTTGATCTTGCAGTTCATCTACTAGTTTTATGAAGAGATCCTCAATAATTTTACGTTTGAAAAAGAATTCTTGCTGTGCCTTCTACTGGCTTTCTTTCATTTCATGATAATGATGATTTTCATGTAGTGTAATTTCATATAATGATTTTCAAAAAAACTTGTTCAGTAATTTTAAGCAACAGTCCGATCTTCGTTATGTTCTTTTACCTGTCATATTTATTGCTATTTTACTCGTCAGGGAATGCCATATTATGAGAGTGTGTAATTTTGTAACATGGTTTTTAGTTCTGTGTGTTCATTTGGTTTGGTATTTGTTAGACTTTTGCCTAAGGGTGTTCTTAAATGTTAATCAAATATTGTTTGTTAATGAATGCCATACTAAGTACAATAGTATAACACGATAGGGGAGATACACAAAATGTACATTGTAAGAAACATTAAAGTTTATAAAAAAAAAGTGTTAAAAGGTTTATTAATATTGTTTTATACATATTTATAAAACACTTTTCGAGGCTACATCTCTAACATAAAACAACTATTATTTTTCCCAACACCTTCATTATTTTCACCAGTGGTGCCAACAGCCAAGTAAGATAAATATCCCTCTTTTCAGCCTTAAGTTAAATTTACCACATCGTCAAATTGATCTCTTGGTCCACTTTTATTGCTATATTCATCTTTAACTAGTTTACTACCTACTTTCATAACTGAAGCCTTAGTGAAATCATATGTAACAATGCATAACTTTATAAACTTGTAACCCTCATTTTCAACTTTGCTATTATCCCCTGGATAATCTTAAGTGCCCGTATATATAACGCTCCTCACGCAGTTTATAGTCAAATTTCTGTGGTAACCTTCACCTCTTGCTGATGGGCAAAGTTAGATTACGCCTCAGCAGGGGGTAATGCTTGAAATTGCTATTGGTAATATAGTCACTGAACGGTTGTATAATATGGATTACTTTCCTTTATTAGGTTCCTTACCCATTAATGTGAGTAATTAATGGGTTATTTTAAGTTAAACAATTCCAGAAAACTTATACAGTATTTACTATTTAAATAGTTTTGTAACAGGTAACTAATGTCTTGACTTACAGAATACGTGATAAATCTAAAGAGCCGGTTTTTATTAATGTAATTTTATACCATGTGATAAGGATTCGTTATTACTTAAGAAATTGTGTGAACATGAGAATACATAATTTAAAGTAGAGAGAATTTTAGAGCATTATCCACCAAGTGAATTATCGAAATATTGCCAGTTGCCATCCAGTGTACGCAAGAAGGCTAATCTAAAAATGTCATTTATACGAGTCAAACATTTATGCAACAATTATATAGACTTTTTCAAGTGCTTTGAAAATCTTAGCAAGACCTATACAATATGATATTACCCAAACTAATTGTTTATCGTAAAATAAACAACCCACCATTCAAACAAGTAGCTTTAAATAAAAAAAAACATAACGAATTCCTTTACTGCACTATAAAAACTAAAAATATTTAAAATATTTTATACTTTCTTCAGAAAGTTTATAGCTAAAGGATCTAAAAGTAATATTATTCATAAAGTTTCGAATCTGAAAAAACTTTAGTTCATTAGATGCAGATTTGTAAATATTTGTTGGACGTAGCTGCTTGTTTAACACACTTCATCATTGGCAGATTAAACTGTGACTATAATAATGTAACTTAGTTATCTTACATATTTCAATAATTATTTTAATACACTGAGGAAATATCTAATCATTTTAGATTAAGAATAACACCGCAAATGTCGGATATGTCTAATAATAATATGGTGAAGCCACTGGCCAAACATACAAAAAAAGACAACATTGATGAATTAAATGAACTTAAAAGGAATTAATAAACTTTTTCCTCCATTCGGATGAAAATTTAAATAAATAAAACTTTAATAATCTTAAACAAGCCCGTCAGTTAATTCTTAAATCTTAGTGCCGAGTTAGATTTACTTGAAGACAAATTGTATACTTTTACATATTTCTCTCTTTACCACTAATTATGTTACAACAGAGTCTCAGTAGTTTAATTGAATACTTACATTTTGGGTTATTTTGTGATTTACTGTGTTTATTGATTATTTTTAATATTTAGATTTTGCTTCGTAAAGATTTAGGTATGAAATAATAACAAATATATATTCAACACATTATGTCATTGTTAATTTATACAAGAAATATGTACTACTCCTACACAAAATAGACAAAATGTATAGGGCGGTATATGTAACCTGGTCTACCTAATAACTAATTACAAATAGTACGAACTTCTAGTGTTAACAAGGAGCCGTGTTACTAATTGTACGGTTTTCCAGTCACCGTTAGCTCCTTTAAATGAGATCCATTTATAAAAGATTGAACTTTCCAATGTTACTTGTGTTACTTTGGAATTATAGTGTTAACAGAGAGCTGTGTTACTAATAGTACAGTTATTCGGTCGTTGATAGGTACTTGAACTGAGACCCATTTATAAAAGATTGAACTCTATAATACTCCTAATACTATCATGTTATTCTAGTGTTAACGGGGAGCCGTGTTGCTAATGTTACGGTTTTCTAGTCTCCGGTGGATACTTGGAATGAGGCATATATATATATATATATATATATATATATATATATATATATATATATATATATATATATATATAAGATTGAACTTTCCAATGTGCCTTATTTATTTTGGTATGTTTTTGGTGTGTGAACAGAAAGCTGTGTTACCATAGTGCGGTTTTCCGGTTACCGATACATGCTAGAAAGGAGGCCTATTTATAAAACTTTGTTTCTCCATTATCACTGATAAAACGCTGTAAAAGGCTGCTCCAGTTGCAAAGTGTTTACTCTGAATTGTTTGCAACTTCGCACATTTTCTCGGAATTCATGTCCGACGGCAACAAATCACCTAGTAAATAATTCTGCTTTGTAGAAAGCTTTTCACTTGGTAAAATGGTATTGACAGAAAATGTATCAGTTTAATTTAAGAAACTGGCTACAACGTGTATAAGAGGACATTAAATAAAAGAATGCATCTATAACAAATAATATTACTAAGAATTACTTAAAATACTAAAAAATTACTATTTACTAATTTTTCAATATTCTAAATGTTTTTTACAGAACATTTATAGGATCAATCTTATTTAATTACTTTATTTCATTAGAGGAAACGTTTTATTTTGTATCTTAAAAATATTTTGTTGCACAGCAATTAAATTATTTTACCATATACGTTTGTTTTCTTAAACTGACATCACCACCGTAAGCTGTCTCGGCACTATGTCGCGACGGTATAAGAAATATCGAGCAAGTCGCCTAGGATCTTAAACCACACACACGAGACAGCGAGAGACTCTCAGTTAACACTAACCGTCGACTTTCTCAGATTGGACAACTTAAGTTTGATAACCCGGTGGAGAGGTGATAATTGGGAAAGTTTAAGTCAAACAAACTTTTAACTCGAAATTCGACTCGGATCGTTATTTATGGATGGTGCCATAACGATTTGATCGTTAGTCATTTCGTATATCTCTCACTTATTACTGAATTCTGCAGCCGATTTTTAAAAAACATGGGGTCTTAAGTTTGCGGACGATCTAAATACCCATATATCTATGTTAGATAACAATAAAACTGTCAACTTTACTACATTATAGTGGGCATGATCTCAAGATCAATCAAAAAAATCACTATAATGTGTTTAAATGTAGTCTTCCCTAACAAAGTGCTCAGAACAGAGTTGTTTAGAACCGATTTCACCTGCAGTTTGGCCCCACGTGTCTGAGAGAACTGATATCAGTTCTGGTTAAATATGAGATAAATTCGAATAATTTCCGTCTAAGGTTTGCCATATAGACCAGTCACTTAATTTACTGAAAGGCAGATAAGTAATATTTAGACAAAACAAGCAAAGTTGCTGCAGTACATTCTTAGTGCGTATTTAATCCGATCAGTCACTTGATTTACTGAAAGGCAGGTAAGTAATATTTAGACAAAACAAGCAAAGTTGTAGCAGTACATTCTTAGTGCGTATTTAATCCGATCAGTCACTTGATTTACTGAAAGGCAGGTAAGTAATATTTAGACAAAACAAGCAAAGTTGCTGCAGTACATTCTTAGTGCGTATTTAATCCGATCAGTCACTTGATTTACTGAAAGGCAGGTAAGTAATATTTAGACAAAACAAGCAAAGTTGCTGCAGTACATTCTTAGTGCGTATTTAATCCGATCAGTCACTTGATTTACTGAAAGGCAGGTAAGTAATATCTTTAAAAAACAAGCAAAGTTGTTGCAGGTTTGCTTAATGTGCTTTAATCATTAACAACAACCGGTGCATTATACAATGCACTAAAACACGAAGAGGTGAAGCTAACAAATCTTATAAAGACTGGTAGAAATTTATAAAAAAAAGAAGTAGTCTTTGACAAAAGAACTGCATATAAAGCGTTTAAATTAGTAATAGTGAATGAGTAATACCTGTGTGTGTGTTTTATTTGTATCGAATTTACATCAAAGGGAATTATTTGCGTCAATTACATGCAGTGTTTATAAGTGGAGGAATTGGATTTCGGAGTTCCATCACAATGTGCAAGCGGATATGCTGCAGATACCAAATAATTTATAATACGTATAGGATCAGGTTTGCTGCAGTTATTTTAAGACAGATGTTTAATTTGGATCCCTGACAATAGCAGCTGTAAAGGGAAATCATAAAAGTTACTTATAATATGAAATTGTTCAGTTTAAACCGGTATAGAATTTTATATATTAAACGAAGCGGAAGTACATCGATATTCTCCTCTCTTGTGTATAATGTGACCATGGTTCCATACGAAATATTCTTTAATATCGAATTTAGAATGGAAAAACAAGGAAAAACAAATAAGGAAAACGTAAAATAAATCACCACTATTGAGATAATCAGTAAAAAGTATCGATAGCATTAATAATATATTACAATAGATGGTTTATACGAGTTGTTTTGCGTTTTCAAGAGCGGTGTAGAAGCAAATGTGGTTTAAGCCAAGCACACAGCAAAGCTTTGATGTTTATTCTGAGTCACATTAGAGTTGACCTTAGTAAATTTATAATTGCATAAACTGGCTTAACTTGCTTGTACGGTGGTCCACTGTGACCTTAGTGGAACAGCCTCTGTATTTCTCGTAATTAGTTTGTAGATAATGTATGTAAATAATTAAAAATTCAATAGAATTCTACTATTGAGAACAATTACAAATCCTTTAATTACAAGTAATTTTAATTTACAATACATTTTTATACAAGTTAATTTGCAATAATTAGATTGCAGATAATGTGTGTGAATAAAAAGGTAAAATAACTTCTACTACTGAATTTCGTGTCTTCCGAAAACTTAATATAAGTACTCGTTTTTAATATTAAATAATTCAATACTTTTTTAAAATTATAGCATAAATAGGCTAAAAACATAATGGGTCGAATTGAAAAAATATAAACACTTTTTTCATATTATAATTTGGTTTGTTTAAACCATGCCTTATTTAACGCGACCTGTAACCATATTGTTACTCACCAAATATGTGAGATTATTTCAAATTTTTCACATATTATCACTACAATTTTTTTATTAGGAATTAATACTTCTCATGTTTTAAGAGTTTTAGCGCTTCAGTGTTTGAGGACTTGATTTAGTGAAAATTAAGCATACTTAACTTAGGATACAAGCGAATCAAGACAAAATTCAATACATTGTTAAGGAGTTAAGGATCTAATATAATGGTTTTAATATATAACTTTGTTTACAAGTAAACCTAATTCTAAATCCCCATACACTATACAATAAGTTCTAAATTTATCATCAGCAGTTTTTTTTTTGTTCTCTTAGGACAAGAAACTTATAAACTGCATTTAGTCCTATAAGATCCTTAGCGCTGCTTCCGGAGTGACAGGATAATCAGGGTAATAGTTTGGGTAAGGTTAGGGGGTAGGGGCCACCTCCTATCGAGATCCATGAGAAAGAATTAGGGCACTAATCTCAAAGTCACATCTCCCCGGAAAAAGGGGAAACAAGCTCTAAACCAGCCCCTCCGTCAAGGCAAGCTGGGGGTGATATACCCTTGTTGAGACGAGCAAGAACTTCTGATACTTTGGGAACGAACCCCAATAACTCCAACAGTCCATCTCCCGCACCTTACTAGACCTATCGAATTACCCTTACCGCAGTATCTCGACATTGACGGTTAGTGATTTGCCGCTCCTGAACATCCATAAGGTTGCCCAGATTTAAGTGACACATCAGTTTTTGCTATGTCCAGTGATAAGTTCAACTGGAAGGTATAAACGAGCCAGAAGTGATCCCTGCTGGGTAATTACCAGCGGTTACTTATCGTCCTTTGTGACTGAGAAGGGTCTGACTCCTAACGACTTTCTATAATTTAATTGCTTGATGAAAACGATGGTTATGAGCCAACAGAGAAGCGCTGGTGTCTTAGCTCTCACGAGGTTATAGCTGTGGTTTGTACTAAGACAATAATGATTGGTTGTAATAAACGGTGGATTGTAGTCACTTTATGACTGAGTATAGTTTGATTCCTCACGATATTGTATAACAGAGTTGCTTGATCATAGCGATGGTAATGAGCCATCAGAGACACAGTTAACTTAGATCTTAAGGGGATACACTTGTGGTTTGCACAGAGGCGATGATTGGTTATAATTAACGGTTGCTTTTAGTATTGTGACTGAGTATTGTTTGATTCCTCACGATATTGTATAACACAGTTGCTTGATGAAAGCGATGGTAATGAGCAAACAGAGACACAGTTGACTTAGATCTTAAGGGTATATAGTTGTGGTTTGCACGAGGCGATGATTGGTTATAATTAAAAGTTACTTATAGTGTTGTGACTGAGTGTAGTTTGACTCATCAAGATATTGTATAACAGACTTGCTTGATGATAGCGATGGTAATGAGCAAACAGAGACACAATTGACTTAGATCTTAAGGGTATACAGTTGTGGTTTGCACGAGGCGATGATTGGTTATAATTAAAAGTTACTTATAGTGTTGTGACTGAGTGAAGTTTGACTCATCAATATATTGTATAACACAGTTGCTTGATGAAAGCGATGTTAATGAGCCAACAGAGACACAGTTGTCTTAGATCTCAAGGGAATGCAGTTGTGGTTTACACTGAGGCGATGATTGGTTATAATTAGCGGTTTACAGGTCCCTATGCGACTTAATAGCAGTTTGAGTGCTCACGACTTTGTACAACCCAGTTGTTGAATATTGTTGTAAGGTATTCTTTTTTTATAACACGGAATTAAAATTAAATCAGTTCCAAGTTTCATTACTATATTTGAATAACTCACTCAAACGTTACGTAACAACGTGAACACGTTAAATTGCTTGAAAATAACATGAGTAAACTAAGAAATGCTTTTTTTTATTTACTTTAAAGTAACTTGTCCTGTATTATTTACATGGTAAATACACCGTGACAATTATTATAAAATCATTATATAATTTTATTTTTATTAATAAAATAGTAACAACCTTTTTCAGGAGTGTTAATCCCATGTCAATGTGGCATATTATTACATTAGTAATTGTAATGATTACGATTTGCAGAAACAATAGTAAGAATACGTTTTAATTCTAAAAACTAAAAAGCAATTTTTTGGTAAGAGGTCTCATTATAATATATTAAATTGTAAAAAATAATTGTAGAAGACGTTTAAAATAAGATATAATATGAAGTAAACTTCCTTTAGTTCTTTTAAGTTACGCTCATTTAAACTTTGTTTGAAAATCTATTTATGGGTGTAAAATGTTTAATTTATACATTCATATGACAAATTATTTTAAAGAGTAATTATTGTTGATTAAGAATTTTTTTGTTACTGCTCTATTTTTAGAGTTTGTTGAAAAAAAACGGGCGGAATATAAAATTGTAATGTTTAGGTCCACATTTTTAAAATTGGAAAATAATTTTTAACAAACTTCACTGAAATTGCTGTTGTAAAATAGAAATAAAATGCAACAATGTGCGAAGTCACATGTTTTAATATAGCTAAATATAATTATATTTTATAAATATAAAGTTTTATAATAATTGCCTCATGTTTTAGAAAATTTCATTCCGCAAATCGGTATACATTATTGTAAATAAATTTAAAGGTTTTGAATTTTTTTATTTGTCATAACTTTAAAACTTCTCTTTAAACAATGTTTAAAACAAACCAGCTGGCCTACCCTGGTTAGTAGTATAATCATGAAAATGATAAAATAAGCCTTTTACATGTGAATCAAAAAGCGCTGTTCAGAATTTTAAATAATTAATACGATAATTAAAAAAACCGCAATATAACTAATATTTTAGAAATAAAATAAATATTTTCAAACGTTACTAAACATGATATCGCAGTCCCTAAATGCAGATATCTTTTAATCAACTGAAGAGTTAAATTTCCAAGGTTCAAAGCCAAATTAATTATTCGTAATACTTTAATTGACTATAGTTTTGAAACAAAACTAAAAGTAAATTTTATAAACTGAATGTCAAGTGTTTGTTCGCTGGTCAAAACATAGGTTAATAGTGCTTAAATTAAATAACTTTTTTAAATTCAACAGAAATGTACTTGAATTCAACACGTACCCATTATCCGACAGTGCTTGAAACCTTTATTGTTCACATACGAGTTTTATTGAATATTGAATCATACAATGTTCTTAAGTATTTAAATATTTTTAGCAACAGATATAAATTATATTTTCAAAGAGGTGTATGAATAGTGTTCAGTATATTTATCTAAAGTATGATTTAGTTTGGTTAAAATAATTGTTCTTAAAACGTGCCGAGATAACAAATGTATGTAATAGTTTCTTTAAGAATTTAAAATTTATTAACATGGTGGACTTGATAACGTAGCTATGGTGATAAGGATTCATCCAGTGTGAATACTGAGTTTAGCCAGCTCACCTTCCTTTTGTACTGGAGATCGCAAAGAGATTGAAGACGAAGAGGGTCAAAATGAACAATTTACATCGTTTCGATATCAGAGACACCTAGAATACAATATATTCTGTAATATACATGAAGAGGTATCGTCATTGTCTCACAAGGTGAACAATTGAGTGCACTTCGATATTTTAGACACTTTCTCTAAGGTCGATGCAGCAATTAAGTTTTCTGCACATAAAGTAGCTAGGGTGTTAAGGTTGATTCGATGCAAATGTTGTGTTTAGCTCCAGTTCACCTTAATCTTGAACTGGAGGAACGTTAGGAAAACGTTACAATTCAGACGATCATGACTCCATATTTCAGACGTCAAGCGTGTGACAGCGTCAGATTGCGGACTCAGCACTCACTTAGACATCATGTCATAGAACTAAACATTTGTATAGTTGGGATCCATATGTCAGATACATAAAAAGTAATGGTAAAATCGTAATCACTTTACAAAAGTATTTAGACTATTAGCGGGAAAATAAACTACAGTTTCAGTTATAGAGAAACATCTAAACATCTAAATTTTTCGGTAACATTTACGAAGTGTAAAAGTGATCGTTATATATTACCGGTGGTTTTAATTATTAATTTGTTTTAATATAAAATTCAAACATATCTAAAAGACTCAAAATATGCGAAATAATTCAACTTAAAAACAATGAATAGGTTGCAAAATTAGAAGTACTCTCTCGTAAGATATTTAATGTTTGAATAATAAAATTTTACAGGTACTGGAGCATATAAATACGGATATAGTTCTAGTGGTATTTTTATTAGTCCAGTTGTTAATTCTTCTCGTCCATGTAATAACGTTTCCTCAATTAACTTCAACTGACACAAAGAGTACTTGCTGAGCTATATTGGTGGATGCTGAGTGAATACAGGAAACGACTGCATTTTTAATTACAGGCCGAGTGATTCTATAAGGTCTCCTAGATGCGTGAGAGGGGAACCACGGCTGGAAAGGTGGTTAGTGGTGGTGGAGGGGAGCCAGCTTACAGACTAACCTCGTGACTTCCCCCTCCACTCTACATGATCAATAGGCTACTGCGTATCGTTGGGCCGAGGACAACATGGAATCTCTCGGCCTACATTGTTCTACATTAACGAAAGTTGAGTGAATACATGAGAGTGGAAAATATTGGAACGGGAACCGACTGTATAGTACTTACTGAGCTACCTCCACCATGTAGATTGAATAAAAAAGATTGGAAAATACGAGTATTAGAACAGGAAACAGCTAGATAGTATTTACTGTTATACGTTGGCAGAGGTTGAATGAGTACACGAGGGTGAAAAATAATGGAGCGAGCAACGAATAAATGCCCTTTACTGGTTTAATTTTCGTTTTTTTACTGTATTTGAGGTACTTTTTATTTCACGTAACAGGCCGTTAAGCTTTGGAACTTTATTGCATACATTAAAATAAAAAATTTTCTTAGCAACTATTTGTTAATTTATATTTATATTTTTACAAATTTGCATAAACTGTTTAGTATCACAGAAAACAATACAATACACTGAAGATTTCAGACAAAGTTCTTGACACTTTTAGCTGATTACTATAACATTAACTGTAAACATGTTTGGTTTTATAATGATTAACAGTGTTGCACAAAATTACAGTTGATTTTGAAGTTATTTATTATCAATTAATTTTTATTAACGTTGATTTGAAAACAGCTAATATATAAATAAGGTTTTCCTTGTCAATTTGCTTATTTTTATGTCATTGATTTGAGTTTGTTGTAGTGTTTAAGTGTTTTATTTGATTAAAAAATATAGGGAAATACGAATTTATGGGTTTGATAAATTATTTTCACCCCTTTGGGAATTTTTTATATTATTAATTATAAATATGTATGAATAGGTATCAATTTATAATGTATATTTGGTGAAGTACAATAGATATTAACTCCTTTAAATGTGGTAAGTGATAATTTAAAACACATTTGGCTTATAAAATGTCACAAAATAAATAATGTTAATTTTAGCATTAAATTGTAAAAACGTTATTGTAATTTAAAGTAGCAAAATGTGGTTATTTCAGCAGAATTAGATACTAATGCTAAAAACAAAGTTTATTAGTACGTTGATTCATAAGAGCTTTATATTTATACACTGATTAGCTAGTTCTTTATCTTTAGAATAATCCTGTCTGTATAAAATATATAATTATATATAAAGTATATAATTTTACCTAAATATTTAAACGTAAACGATGTTTTTAATAGTCGTATAGTTTGCATGTCTGCATAAATGTTGTATATGAAAAGAATCATATGAAATCTATCACATACTGACACCCCTAAATCATGTCGAGAGTTACATGACAGCTACTGGAGGTTGGTGCTTCACTGCATCTTCTAGTGCTTTGTGTCACGTTAACACTGAGCTTCACTGTCACCTTTGTTGGGTACAACATTCTTCGTTTGAGCATTTATATCTAATTTTAAGTTAAGTGGCAGAGATGACTTTTAAGTCCTAACTTCAAATATATTATAATAAAATAGCTTTTTCATTGTATTTAGTTTTTTTTCATGTATATCCTTATTTTAATTCTAATTAAACCTTGTAATACTTTGACTATGAAAACTGACTTTGACTGATCTGGAATAATATTCGAATCCTATAATTAAATATTTATAGTTATAAACTTAAACATTGACTACGTTTGATGCTGAATGTTAAACTTCTACAATAATTTGAAAACTCAAAACAAAAATGTGTTTTGTGTCGAATTAAATGAGGTACTGAAAGAAATAATACATAAAAAATTATGGTTTAGTGATTAAAATGGTCTCAAGAAAGAATAGTTGAATATGAGCCTACTATTCCTGATCACTGTGCAAATACCAATGTGCAATCATGAGATTAGTGGAATTTAAAATAATATTGAGAATAGTCAGTCCATTATAAGAACTCGTAGTAAAAAAAAAACAACTTACCTACCACACATTATAGGGAAGGACTCTCTATTCTCTGAAAAATCACAATTATAGATTCTCCCCAATATAATATCTCAACTTTTACACATGGAAGTATAGAAATGACGTACCATGGTCTGGATAACAGCTGGGTTATGTAAGTCGTCGTGACGTGGAGGGATAACTGTGTGAGTGAACATTCAGTCGCGTTCGACTTTATAAGTGAAGTGTTATTGACAAAGTAAGAGACAAGTATAAAGCAAATAGGTAAGTAAATAACAAATGGAGTAAAAAACGAACATACGTAGATTGAAACGAGAATATCCGAAGGCAAATACAAATATATAATATTACATCCTTAGACATACAATACATTTGACCTACTCTCTGTAAAGGGATATACGTATAAATTGCCTACAGTTCTCTTTAAAATAGAGACCGGATAGCTTTACAGTCTATTTGAGCATTTCAGTATATGTCACTTTGACTCAAACTGAGATGTTATTTAATACTTTGTTAGTCAAATAGAATATTGAGCATTTGTGTTACCTCTACTTTGGTTTAGGCTGGCATTACTTCCGTCTATGGTATAAATATAATAAAATATGCGTTATAAACTGCCATGAATTGGAGAATTTCCTAGAATTGGCAAGATGCTTACTCATAACCTCTTCGTACTCATAGATCAGAGAGAAATCGGATTTATTGACAGTTGTGACATTATTTATATACCTTTTTCTAGAACTGTTTTCTACATCTACATTCTTTTGTCTTGGATTACTTTATAGAAATAAATATATGTATGAAAAATCACATTAACTTCCTTTATTTGTTTATTCCGATTAATAAATGTCACCACTTATAGTAACTAATAAATAAAAGTAGTAATAGTCATTGTAACTTTAGCTTTTTATCAAAAAAGGAATATATAAAATATTATAGTTTTAACTCCGAAGGGTTTTGATTTGATTTACACTGTATTTGACTTAATTTACTCAGGGTGTATTTCCTGTGAACCTCCTAAATCTTGTTTTCCTCTTTTTCTTAGTCACCAGTCAAAGGCAAGAGTAATAAGTACTCTTATATACTATATAAATAATGGTATTTACTTTACATTTTATTTTAAAATTCTTTCGGACTTCTGTATAATAATGTGGAAAAGCTCATATAATATATTTTCATAGAGTTATAAAGAAATACCAATATTTCATTTTAAAGTAATTTTCAATGCACGTGGTTCACTTCTATTATTTCTGAAATTATTTTAATAGTTTAAGGCCGATTTCATAGAAATCTTTCTCGTAAAATCGTCCTTATGACAAAATATACGTAAATTTTTTCGCATTTTTCTCCGATCATAACTAATTTCAAAATGGCGAAAATGCACACTCGATCAACATTTTTTACTCCCTACATGCACCCACATCGATATATGATATATATGCACCCACCTTTTTACGTACATAACGTAATTAAAAACATCTTTTATGTCTTAACTTTATTCGATATCTCTTAAGTTTAAAACTGATAGCGGCCATTCAAAGTTTTGAAAAGGAATGCTTTTGTGTGCTTATATATATATATTAAAAAAAATATATTATATATATATATATATAATATATATAATAGTAAAAACCTAAATATAATGTCGAAATGTGTGGTATTACTACCAGTGTCAAAGAAAAATCATTAGCAGTTTGTTAAATGCTTATAATTTGTGTAAAATTGAGGTAGTTTAAGCGAATCCAGTATAGAAGAACCAAGAATTTTTACTTTAGCTCACTTCCACGCGTGTTACAACGTGTTCCGTACAATTACTGCGGCTCTTGTTAAGCGTTTTCCCTCGTGGCTCAAAGTGACAACATTTACATTTTCTGAATTACTTACCTTTAGATGTTTCTATTTATTATTGGTATTATTTCAAACACACACGACCTGTGTTAATATTGTGGAAAAAATACAACCAAGTCACAAAAAATGCATGGATACAAATTTTTTATCTGCCAAAGAGGTGCCTGTAATGAATATGAATATTTTGGATGATGATACACGGTGCCACTAAGACATCCAGTCCTCGTTTATGTACGCACTGTACTTATTTCACCAGATCATCTAAAATACTCGTATATCAACTAAAATATATATTTATACCCTCAAAAACTCGTTTTGTCTACTTTTTGTATTACAACAATAGTATTTTAATAAGTATGTTGAAGGTAATACATTCATATTTTAATCCCTTAAGAACATATCGAGGTATATCAGGACTTAATTTACATATTTTCTGTATTTATCCTTTCTCATTTCCTTTTTAAGATAAACTTTTTCACAAATGAAAGCACCTTTCCGGTACTTAACATCACCTTTTGTCTGAAATGTTAAACTTGAAGATATCTCCAGCTTTATTATGTAGAGTCGGAGCCTGACACGTACAACTCTGCTGACACAGACTGAAGTAGAGTTGGATATCAGCTCCAACACGTTCTCCAACTTGTCGCTATTGGGGGGAGGGGATTAGAATCTAGAACTGTATATTACATAACTTTAGCCTAAGTTCGATTATTATATTAACAAAAAATACGGGAATAACGTCTTCTCTGTCTGTATATCTATCTGTCTGTCAGTCTTGATATGGGTCTGACAGATATCTTGAAGACAAACTTACCTATAGAATTGAATCGTGCATGAAACTTCATTTCACAAGGAACATTAATTATTATAAGGTGCACTTTATTCCACAGAATTCTTCTGAGCATCATGGAATATTTTTGTTGTAGTCTAATGGGTAACCACGATGGCAACGATAAAATAGCAGTACCAATAGCAGTATAAACAAACTCATTACATTCATAAGAGATTCAAACATGTGACATATTAAGACATGCATTTTAAGTATTCTAACACACACAACATAGTTTTATAGTGACTTGGTGAGTATACTTCTGTTATTTAAATACTGAAAAGAAACCAAATTCTTTCAGAAACAGTGTATTTACAATGTGGCAAGATATGATAAGAATGATTTCATATTTAGACCTTAAAATTGGCATGAAACGTAATTTTTTAGTGAGATTCTTTTTTATTATTGTCTGTGTATATATTTATCCGCAGAATGAGAGGGATTACAGATTTAAAATTTGTTATAGTGGTGTGGTAAGGTCTAACTTGTTATTTCTTCTAATATTACTTTTTATGAGGCAGTAAATACATGCAAGGGAATTCTTTTCAGTAAAATCATTGAAAGCATTCCTGAATATTTGACCGCTGGTCATAACACTCTTTTGGTGAAATCTCCTTTTATGCCTCTTTTCATAACTGCAATTGTCTCTTAAATGAAATAAGATTGCTAGCGAAAAGCACCGACAATCTCTTCTTATTGTTTAAATTTTGATTGTGACTTAATATTTGATTGCGTACTGCAGTACTGCATATTAGTCGAAAGTATGAAACTTAAAGATCGATGATAAATAATAATTCATACTTAAGTTTTTTTTTTCAATTTGTAATTTATTTTACATAATCCATTTCTTACCAAATTTAAAGTGCAAACTCTGCCTCATATATCTTATATGTGCCTTAACTTGGCATCGCAATAGTAGAAACAGTTTTATTTAAATGTAATTCATTATTAAGTAATTAATCATTTAAAGTAACGTTTAAATTGTTTCGTACGGTTAGTTATAAAAACAAAGAATCTGAAATTCTTGGAAGTAGTAACCATAACATGTAAATATGGTGCCATGTGTTTGTTTATGCTTTAATTTTTTCAATCAAAAGATATCAATATGTATGTCTCAGGAAAGTCGCTCTTTCTATTTGGACATTTTATAATTTATATTTAGTTTGCAATATAATATATGAGTGTCTGTAGATTTAAAATAAAATTTCAACTGCATGTTAAGGTTTAGTTTAAAACATTAAACGAAACTATATAATATTGCTTTTTCCGCTTATTCGTTTAAAAAATATAAAAATGATGCAAAGATCAATAAGCTCCACTAAGTTTTCACAACATTGAAGAGATAAAATTATAGCTTGTAGTATCATCATAATCTATGTATATAAAAATGAATGCTTGTGTGTTTGTCCTTTATGGAATCGTAAACTATGTGGCCGATCATTATGAAAATTTGTATGTGTATGTATTTTTCCGCTGAGAAGGTTTGTATGCTACGCCCATTGATGTAACTCGCCGTCAGACGGCGCTGCAAAAAATAAAAGTTTTCAAATCGCATGCACATTATAAACTGCAATTGCAAGGCCGTTACGTATATTTAACTGCCTAATACTATTTGAAGGCGCTAATTTATGATGTATATTTGTCTTTAAAATAAGTTTCTGGTTGAACTTAAAGGTTGAGTTTTAGACCACTTTATAATAAAGGACATGTACGTGTACAATACACTTTTGATAGATTTTCATGATCGTGACATCAAGGCAAACTCTACATTGGCGATGGAAATATGATTTACTTGAACCAGAAATGCTCTTACACGGGCAACGCTTACGAAAAGCGTACGAAGCCGCGGGAAACAGCTAGTTTTATATATAAATATATATATATAAAATAAGATGTGAACGTTTTGGATAACTCTACTATACTGTGAAATTAGTTAAAGAAACTCTGGTTTGGAGAATAATAATATAAGGGAAATATAAATGTTCTCTCTTTGAGACACAGGGGAAAACGCTATACAGGAGCGGTGGTAATTGTATAGAACATGTTTCAACTTGCGTGGAAGTGCGCTTAAGTTAAACTTTTTAGTCCTTTTATAACGATTATTCTTTAATTTTCTCATTTTTACAAGCGCTGCGTTTAACAAACCACCAGTTATGCTATGTTTCTATCTGGACAGTCGTCAAAATCTCTTTAAAATGCTAATTAGATTATATATATATATATATATAAAACTATATATATATATATATATATAAAACTATATATATATATATATATATATATATATATATATATATATATATATATATATAAAACTATATATATATAAAACCCTACATACAATATCGTTCATTTATTTTTCGATCAATAGAAATATTTTATTTTTATTAACACCCGTTGTTGCAGTTTCTATGACTTTAGTTAACACTATCACTTACTAATATAGTGGTAAATGTTCATAAAACAATACGTTCCCAATATAGTCTATTTCTTGAACGAGAAATTTCGAAACCGAAGGTTTTATCATCAGATGACGCCAAAAATAAATTCAACTATCACTTAAATTTAAGCTAAATTTGGAAAACCTTGTTTGTTTCTCTGTGACAGGGTAGGAGCTTGTGTTTCCTATTACAACTTCCAATCATCCTTTCATCTCCTTAGTATAAAGTTTACATTACATTGGGATTGTGTTTGTTTCCACCAGTGTAACACATAAGACTTTAGGAGTCGATTGTGGGACAGTTATCGGCAATACTGTATCTCTATTATCGCTGATTCATAATCACATTTTGATTTTGTATGACGTTTTTAAAGCCTACTAACCCAAAACTATCACCCTGCTTTTTAATATTAAGAAAGCATGCACATTCACCAACTATTAATCTTTCTACTTCATATATTTTTACAAAGATTATTAGTTTATTTTACTATTTTATATATATATATATATATATATATATATATATAATTTCAGTAAAAATTGAATCGCAAAAAGTACTTGCTCCGCCGGGACTTGAACCCAAATCTCTCACTTGCCGGGTGAATGTGCTACCGTTACACCACAGAGCCCTCACTTTTTACGATTCAATTTTTTTGTATTTGGCCGTTTCTTTCACATATGTGTTTAAATAACCAAACTAACATATGATCGCAAGACCAAATACCTATCAAATGACTTCTATTTACATTCATCAAATTTGTATATAAGTGGCAATAGCCTAATTTAATTTCAGTAAGCATTGAATCGCAAAAAGTACTTGCTCCGCGATGAAATTTTAAAGGCTATATATAAATATGTATATATATATATATATATATATATATATATATATATATATATATAGTCATGACCAAAACAGAAATTTGTTTAAAATTCGTAATTTAATCAAATATTATCAGACCGAGTACAGAATGCGCTGAGTTACCAAACCATCCGTGCTCCGGGTGACAAGTAAGAGCACACGTGAGTAAAGGTCTGCTAACATGACATCAAACGGTTACAATTTCAGACTATTTTTATTTATTGTCACTCATTATTAATGAATTCCCTGTCGTAAAACTGATATATTACGTACATATTATATGTATGGTGTAATGATTAATAAATTATGACTATTAAATATAACGCGGACGTGTAAAATATTCAAGTGATTTATACCTCTGCCTGTTGAAACAGCTTTATATAGTTGAAATAAACATCGATAAAAAATAATACCTTCAAAGCAAAACAAATTCTGATACTTTAACAAAAATATTCTCTACTTAACAACACGGAATACATTATTCTCTTCATAAAACATCACGATTTTGTATAAATTAAGCAAACGTAACTTGCCTACTAATTTGAGATTATAATTAGTATTAGGTTGTGCTTGTTATGTGCAAATTCCATATACGGCCATTTCCAGAACAGTTTTTTTTTATAACTCGGTGTATAAAAACTAATTTTTTTGCGTTTTAGATTCGGTATTTGTATACAAAGTGTCTTACATCAGTGAACGGATGGACGTTTCCAAGTTGACTGGGTATATCTTAATCCCTCTTGTAAAAGACATGAGTGTACTTCAAGAAGCTTACCCTAAAATAATTTGTACTTCCCTATACTAAATACAACATTAACCAATAAAAACTTATCCACTGGTTATTAATCGCCAGTTGACTACACACATACACACACTTCTAAATTACATAAATTTCACTACAACAAAGAGGTTCAAGTTTCGTCAAATTAGAGACTAAAATCAATATTTTAGGCAAAGGTTTCCAAGTTAAAGTTTGGTAAGTTAACTTTTTTAATACTCGTATGATATACATTGCACGCAATTAACAAAAATTTTGATCTATAAATAATAGTTTGCGTTTGACTTTTCTAACTGGCCAATCAAAGCTTTTCTTGCAAATATCAGCCTGCAGAAATGTTTAAGTGGATAAACATATGTATGCATTTTCGTTAGTAAGAGATATAATATACATTATTGACAGCTCTGGATACACTGATAATAGTGTAAAATGGGCACATGAAATGGAGAACTAATCAAGATAGAAAAGTTTAAAGTTGAAGAGATTGTTCAGTCAGCCTAGATTTAATTGTGTAACAAAATGCAGCAAGAAGTAAGCAGGAAGATCTTCAGGATGTAAACTCTCCTCGGAGTGTAGGTTGACAAACTTGTATTATAGATGTCAAACTCCGACTTCACGAGCACAACTTTCTGATACCTGGAGTGTGGGAGTTTTGTTTACATGTCAACATGATACTATGTAAGTTGTCTTGATCCTATAGCATCTAACTATATGAGTCAAAACACATTTAAAAAAACATGCAATCTATATTATAACATACGTGTTCATAATACAAACATATCCTATTATAATCAGAATGTATGAGCAAATATTTGATACATTTTAAAGGCTATCAACTCTAATTGAATAAATATTTAAATAACACTAGACAAAATTTTTCCTAACTTCATTCTTAAATAAGTAAAATAGTGATCTATTTCGTTACGTTGATCACCCTGCTTCCTGGAAACTAACGAAAGCTAGTTTATTTTAAAATAAACCAGTATCCGTCTATTCAAACGCGGTAGGACATATTCCACTTAGACCACTTATACCATTTTCAGCGTATCACTCTTTTAATGCCAAATATTCCATTTGGACTACCTCCAGCGGATCACTCTTTAATGCAATATACTCCTTTTAGACTACCTCTAGCTCATCACTCTTTGATGCAAAATATTCCATTTGGACTACCTCCAGCGGATCACTCTTTAATGCAATATACTCCTTTTAGACTACCTCTAGCTCATCACTCTTTAATGCAAAATATTCCACTTAGACTACCTTCGATGGATGACTCTAATGCAAACCACTCCTCACAAACTGATGACGTATCAGTCTATTTACATTGTACTCTAACTGATCAAGTGGGTTTTGTTTATATACACTTTGACGTTTATAGTATTATAACTTTGACTAAAGCAACTGTGTTTTCCTTACCTGAGTTGTGGCAAAGAATGGAGTCGGTATCTGTCAGTCTGTGTGTACAGGAAGTTCTAACGAGTTAACGTATAGAATTTGGAATTTGTATTGAATCTCTGCCCCTACATCGTTATTGAGAATGGTAAATCATATACTAATTTGTTTCTGTCTGTCAAAAAGTAACTGTGAATAAATTTGTGTTATACGTAACCAATGTTAGCAACGAGAATAACACAGAATAAACAAAGTATTGAACACAGTGTAATGTAATTATAAGAATATTGCAAAAAAATCAACATAATTGCAACAAAATCAACATATGATGATGCTGTATTGTTGTTAAAGGGAATTTTAAATGTTTGATGATGACTGGTATTAGTGATGAAGACTAGAGCGTAGAAAGCACTAGATCAGTCATATTTTTAATTTATTATTGCAAAATCTAAGGGCTTAAAATTTGTCACAGAGCATAAAACTGAATAAAAGTGTGACAATATGTACTTTATGATTTACACAGTAAACACTCTTGTATATTGATCCGGTTGTAAATGCCTACTTATATGATTGTTTGTTCTGGTTGTAAAGGTCTACTTATATGATTGATTGTGTATTTATATGGTACTACCATTAAAACAGAGAAATATTAAAACAGATTCCACCTGGATATAAATACAGAATTTATTTATTGTCTGGTTTTGCTAACGTAAGTGAACTCGGTTTGTGCTTGCTTGTGTGTAGAAGATGTGCGATAAAATGTTGCTATAAATATATTGTTTTAAAGTACAGGATTTGGTCCTTAAAAAGTACTCATATTTCAAAATGAGCACTCACTAAGTGTGTGGCCTGAACGTTTAGCATATTTTTTACCAGTCTACGACAAACCGATCTCAGTCTTGGTGAATAACTTGCGTACGACTTGAAGTGAAAGGTCGAATTTATATTTTAATCTCCACCTCTACTAAATACATATTGAAATTAAAAATGGTAAATATCGGCTCATTGCGAGTCGCTCGTTAAGTCAAGACGTTGATCTGATATTAACTGAGGTCAGAATTCAGTAAAAAGTTCATGAAACTTTTATTTTCCGTGTATACAATGCCCCCCTTATTAATTTTTACGGACGTGCAATTCCTAAAATATACTATGACGTTAAATGGTCCAACGGAGTATTACAAAAATTAGAGTAGAGTGTTTGTTGTTTGTAAATATACTAAATTGACTTTCAAATAAACTGTCAAGTTGAATCAAACTAAAATAGTAACAGCTTGCATATTTCCGTACTTTTGCTACCAAGCCATGTGTAAAAATAATATTCAATAAAACAAAATGAATATTTTAACTGATAGTTCTACTTTTCTAAGAGAATTTACACTTTTTCGATACCCAAAACAGCATCGAAAATGCATCAAAAATATATATACTGGGAAAATCTGGAATGTGTGTGTGTAATGAAATATAAACCAATTTACTGAAGACATCCTAATAGTAAGACTTAATATTTGAAAATGATTGATTATAAAAGGAAGTTATGGATTTTAAGGGTGTTTAATTTAAAAACCAAAGATATAGGTGACTAGGAACCTGCCTGAAACACAGCCTCCTGGACCTGCTCCTGTCGATACATGAAGAGAAACAAGTGACTGACGTAAGAGGGAGTAAGCTGTAGGGATAAAGGGCCTTCTACGAGTGTAGGAGCAGAATATCTTGTCCTGGACTTCGTTAAGAGATAGTTATAAAGGCCACATTGCAAAGTCACTTATTTACAGGGCAAAGAAAATCTTTCTCTTTGTACAAATTAATATAATAATTAAAAAAAAAAATGTTACATAAAATTTTTCTTTTACAAGTAATAAGGTTAAAAATTACTCAACGGCTATTCTATATATTTTAATACTAAAGCAAGATATTGACTTTGAACGAAAACTAATTTTGAATGATGTAACATGTGGAAGAAGCTTTGTAGCTTTGTTCATTTAGTTTGTTCAATAAAATCAAACATTTAGCAGTTCCATGTTATATGCACAGCTAACAGCTGTGTCAAACAGCCCTGTTTAAACAGCATCGGTCAATCCTTACCGAGCACAATTTGCGTTTTGTCGCACTGAGGTATTAATCTTGCTGTTAGATCTGAATACAAGCTTTGTATTGCTCTTAAAGTTACTTTATCAAGAGGACTGAAATAGTTACTTTGATAAATAGTGTTTAGTCATTTCCGAAGTTCATGTACATTCAGTTAACATTGTAAGTGGGCCTACGGTGTTGTGTAACCAAAAAACATTGAAATATTTATAATCGTTCCTGATCCAAATCGGATGTACACTTTCAACGAGAGCCAAAACATTTTCCGAATCGAATGTGTAATACCGAATCGAAAAGGTCATGACTTATAGTGATTAAAATTTACCATAATCGAACTTAGAAATGAAGCTTCATGCACTATTTCAAGTCTATATGTCAATTCGTTTTCGAAATATCGTGAGAATGAATAGGCAGATTGACAGACAGACGTACAGAAATGAAATATTCCAGCCCCGCGATATGTAAAGGCTTCGCTGACGCGCAGCCAAATCGTATAGTAATTACAAGTATACACTGCATTGCAATAAAATCACAAGATAACTTCCTTTTGACTCCTAAATCTGATGATTGATGGGTGATGTAGTAAGATAAAAGTGTAGTGATTACATACATATATTCACAACAGTCTGGCAATATTTCATAATGATACTTACATTTTTTATTTATAGTGTATACAAATTTCACAATATAATAACAAATAAAATAAATATATGTAAATAAATAACAACTACTACTGATATGTTTGTTTACTGAAATGTACTTAGAAAATTAAAAAATATTTTTATATAAAAAAAACACCAGCTGGTTATGTATAACTTAAACCATCAACAAAATTAAATAGCTGATAGATTAAAAATTACTTTTAAAATAATAACGAAATCACGCAAGTTAATAATTAATTGTCTTCATATTTTTATAATAAAAAAACTTTTTTCTGTGTATTATTTTTGTTTGTCAGTATACACACTCTGCTTTTCACATTCTTTTTAAAAAACAGTTCTGGATGTGCATTGATTTTTCGTTAGATTAAAAAAAATATTTACTATTTCTAGAAATAATGTCAAGAAGAGTTGTTTATTTTCCAACAAAAACTGCTTATTTTAATTCTTTACAATTAATCGTGATTATTTCTGAAGAAAAATCGAAGAGAGTGAAGAGAGAAACAATAATAAGAAGTGAGTAGGCGTTCCTCTGTGTAAATTATTGAAGTCAATTGTCGAGTCTGGTGGTAGTAATTAGATAAGCGATCTCTGGAGTACGTCGCCTCTTGGTTCTCTTTCCATCCCTCAGTATTCTGTACTGCACCTTAACTCAACTTCTCTAATCGAGCTATTTCTGTCTTTTAAATTGTCATAAATTAAGGGTAATTGATTGATTTTAAACCTGAATATTTCAACAGAAATTATAGCCTACTATGTGTAACTCATTTTATTATTTGATGATGTGGCATTGCGCAGTAATTTTATACGGCAAATTTAATAAATTTGACGGTGAAAAATGTTAACTATCTTAGCTAATCAGAGCTTTATTTGCAATTTCAACGAATAGAAATATATTTCGAGACATGCGGACCTATTAATTAATTATTTGTTTTCACACGCAAGTTTTTAGACGGATTTTCCTACATCCAAGAATGCTTTTATACTTGAATGTGATTAAAAACAATAATATTTGAGATTATTCCTGCTTAGCATAAAATGAATCCTTGATTTTGAACCAGTAGTTGCCAACGTCAGTCCTCTATACGAACGACACCATTTTTTTTTCATTTCCAATTGCAAAATAAGTGTGTTTCTTACGCCAAGATGTGATGTCTACGTAAACACATATTTAGATGGAATATAGTAGTACTCTTAAACTCTATGGAATGTGGTACATAACTTTGTACTTGAGATCTGACATGCTGATCATGTTACAGAACCACAACGGCACTCAGCATGCACTCTTACATAGAGTAGGTCACAGTACCTCAGGTATAGTCAACATACGAGAGAGTAACGAAGGTCCCGACTGTAAACCTTACATACGACGGAATGGAAATGACTGACGGTTACTTTATTGTATAATCAGAGAACTATTAAGGTACTTAGGCAGAGTTTCTTCCGAGGTTACTCGATCACGTACACAGGTTGCTTGATTGGGAACAAAGGTTGCTCGATTGGCAACAGAGGTTGCGAGATTGGGGACAGAGGTTGCGAGATTGGAAATAGAACTTCTTATATCTAGTATAGAGGTTGCTCGATTGGGAACGGAGGTTGTTCGATTGGGGACAGAGGTTGCGAGATTGGAAATAGAACTTCTTATATCTAGTATAGAGGTTGCTCGATTGGGAACGGAGGTTGCTCGATTGGGGACAGACATTGCGAGATTGGAAATAGAACTTCTTATATCTAGTATAGAGGTTGCTCGATTGGGAACGGAGGTTGCTCGATTGGGGACAGAGTTTGCGAGATTGGAAATAGAACTTCTTAGATCTAGTATAGAGGTTGCTCGATTGGGAACGGAGCTTGTTCGATTGGAGAAAGAGGTTGCTCGATTGAGAATAAAGCTTGTTATATCTAGTATAGAGGTTGCTCGATCAAGTACATAGGTTGCTCGATTGATTACAGAGGTTGCTCGTTCGAGTACAGAGGTTGCTCGATCAAGTACAGAAGTTGCTCGATCAAGTACAGGGTTTGCTCGATAAGTACAAACATTTGGATTTTGAAATCAAGATTTCACTCTTTTAATGGATCAGAATAAGAGCATACTTCTTATTAGCTTCTTATACTAACAAGCTATCACTAAGAGGAGTAGTATGAGGTAATGAGGCGTGAATTACGACTCTCCCTCATTTTTTTACAGTAGATTTGAGATTTTAAAGATAAGCGGGGGAAATCATTGTTTGTTGGAGCTATTATCATACCCCACATTAGTGCATAACTCTACCGTGTCTTTCATTCTTAGGCCAATTTCTTAGACAAATAAATAATAATGTTAATCATATACTGGAAAAATGAAGCATGTATTTTATACCAAAGCAGAAATAAACTCAAAAACCGTTGTTTCTTAATCAATTTCGAGTACAATTCAAAATGTAGCATAATCAGTCTGTATATTTTGACGTGACAACGTCTTAAATTAGGTTGCGGCTCGGAGTCACTCATGAAAAAGTGTAACGCCCGGTAACGTTACGATGCCCGTCCAGTGGGTCCGCCGCACGGGATCCGCACGTGATAAAGCAGATAACTGTGGGTTCGCCGCACGGGATAAAGCAGATAACTATGTTTATTCGTGAAAATGTGGAGTGCTTAGATTCGTTATTTACAACAACTACAACAATAAAGGTAAATAATTGTACACTGATATTTCATTATCGTAAACTATGATTGATTGATTAATTGTTAGATTGACACAAAAGTTGAGAAACTGAGTTTATAGGTTATGTCATACTATTGACAAATGTTGATAGTGTTAAGTAAATTATTAGTTTAAATCACTCTGCAATCAATCGTAATTCAGTCGATTGAGAAGAAACAGCGCGTATTGCTAGTCAAACATTTAAAATAACAAATTATAACCTCTAACCTGTCATAACAGTGCGAGCAAACAAACGAACTAAACCGACCAATCACCACGCGCGGAGTTAGAATTTAACTGTGTTTAGCAAGAATTTCAAATTCCAATTTTAGTAAATGTTTTATTCAACTTTACCATTTACAATAAAAATTTTTAATTAATTTCAAATTATGTACAATGTTTTAGTAAACAAAATATATTTCTATAGTTAAAAATTTGTGCAATTCTTATTTTCATTCAATTCCTTGTTCCTATTGTGCAATTTAATAATATTCATATCAATAAATATTCTACTGAGAAAAAGACGTTGTCACGTAAAATCTTCGCCCGTAAAACCGACTTTACAGGCAACCATAATTTTTATTAGATATTTACAATGAAATTGATTTATTATGTGTTTTCATTGACTGACACATCTTATGAGAATTACATAATTATGAATATATACTTGTTTGTAAATATATTATTACTCACTGCAAATATTGGGAACCTATATCGTCCATGGAATTGTCATAATTGATAGATGCAAATATTCAATGTGAAAAAAAACTTTACATTTTGCAAATATTTAATTTAAAATATTTAAATGTAGCAAGCATATTATATGATATGCGAATTTTTTAATACGGATAAATGAGTCATATTAAAGATGAACTTTATTCGTAAAATTGTCATTCCTTAATAATTAAATTTCAAGACTAATACTCAGTCTAACTCATAGCTCGACACGAGACTTTAACTGTTGACAAATATTAAACTGCATTATCGGTTAATAGATTCCAAAATTTATTCCTTATTAATATTGGGTTTTAAAATGGATATTTTCACATAAATAATAATAGTAAATGTCTCATTTAAAGTAGGTCTCTACAATATACTTTATTGCGATTATTAGAGATTACGATACATTACTACACGCTACAGCTAATTGATACTATCTGTTAGACAGTTGTGTTCAGTAGATTAACTATCTCCACTAACATCGACAGATTGAATGATCGCATGATTAATTCAAGTGTCCTACCATGACCTAGATTGGATTGCTTTGCATATACAACTAACTCTAATACTAGGATTATTTGACAATGATTTAATGAAATATAACTCAACCAGCAAGTGTGTTAGTAGTAGTCAATATCATGCCAATGAAATAATAATAATAATTGTAGAATAATAACAAAGGAGTAAAAATATTATGACAGCTATCCCAGAATGAAATATTAATGCCTTTATTAAAGAGGCGGAGTTAGGGCTGTCAACCTCTCTACCACTCAACCTCATACAATATGCAGTAAATTTACAATACTTGTATACAAACATATGTACACTTTTAATATACTTAACTTTATAATAAATTGTTCATAAAATTGCTTAATTCACGAACTTAATAATATAATTCTAAAAGAAAGGAAAATAAGGAAAATAAGCTAGCAATGTAAAAGAGAAAATAAAAAAATTATAATAACACATTTAATCACTCCAAATACACTGTCTGACCTCACACACACCGCAGGCACCACCGCCCGTCACCTCCACAGTCCCCCACTCAGTAGCAAGTCCCTGACCCTCGCCCTGAAGCACGCACGACCCTCAACACTTATAATATCATCAGGAAGAGCGTTACAAAGGCGACAAGCTTGAACAGTAAACGATCTTTAAAAAATGTTTGATCTATGAATGGGAATTGATAGTAAAGTGTCTCCCCTTCAAGTAGGTCGTTCAGTAATATGAGAGTTAAAACTAAAGTAATCGCAAATATAAAAATTAGAGTTTTATTTTTAATCATTTCATTTATGATGGAAATAATATTGCATTGGTGTAGTTCTTAGATGAGGGATAACCACTAAAAATATTGCGATTCGTGCTCATAAAATTTTTACGGTTTAGAATTATCAAAATTAATACAAGAACAAAGGCTTAACAAAATTACGACAGTTATCCAAAAACAATTTTATTACCAGTACAAAATGAAATGAAAGTACAAGTATTTGTAACAAAGTACTTTCTCCGTTTATAGCACAATCAATTGTGTGACTACGCAAATTATATAATAATATTATTGTCCATTGTAGCCAATAAAGTCTAAATATATAAATTTGTATCATTTGCACAAAATAGGTGTATCCAAAAATTATAGTACTCTTAATATAGTTTTAAAATTAGAATATTATTTAGTTATTTTCAGGAAATCATGAGATATGAAATAGTTGTTAATGCGAAAGTATTTACTTATGTAGTCAATCACGCCATTAGGAACATTAAAACATATTTTCTTTATGTAATTACTGAAATATTATAATCTCCCGCATATTCGAGTATTGCAAACAAATATGTTAATTTATAGTAATCACTTGAACCACTGAGCGCTGCGAACTCATTAACAGTTAGATACAAGGATGTAAAGTTGTTAGTTTGTATTATTTTTGTAAATAAACACACCGCGAGAGATATAGTTTTCTAACATACTTAACTAAAAGTATCGTGCTGTGAAGGTCTTTGTCAAGACCACAGGTAAACATACGTGTTCACAAGTTGACGTGTCATATTCATAAGCTAACCTGATTTTCAAGGACTTGCGTATTGATTGTATTTATTTATATGAAGATATCGTTTAACTCACGTATATGTGGGCAGGGACATTTTTAAACGATATTATATATTTTTACCCACCGAGAAGTAATTATTTAATAATAATATTATAAAACGACGTTGAAACCAGTCCTACGCATTTTTTTAGTGCTAGGAAAGTAGTTTATAGTTAAATTTTTATTAAGGTGGTAACTAATATAAAGATATAGAAGCCTATACGTCGCACTGATGTTATGAACGAGAACCTGACAATAAAATTTACTGGATGTGGGGCTGACTAGCATATTTGGCTATTTTAATTCCTAGATCTGGCCGTAGGATCGTGCTGTAAACAATGCTCCATTTTTACGTCTAAGTGCTTTGTTTTACCGTCTATATGATCGGTAATATTGTATAGTAAACAAAAAAAAACAAACATGGTGCAGAATTTCATAATAATAATAACAAAATGTTATGCATCCTACCTTATTTTAAAACTTTAGAAATTATGTTGTATGTTTTAAATAGAAAACTTCAGCGTGTCAGCAGAACGCGTAATTCACATGACACAATTTGGGATTATAAACTTTCTTTAATACCTTATCCTAAATAGAATTTATAATTTAGTCCTGTACTGGCCAACAAATGAAATAACCACAAAATTTCGTGGAGAAAATGGGACGTAAGATTAAAAGACTTGTGCAAGCTTGTGCGATTGGACGTCTGTGTCACTCTTCACACACTCTTGCTGTCACTATACTCTTCTCCTCTGGAGAGACTACACAGAAAAGCTTTTGTTCAAGTCTCGCAGTACATTCACGCTATAATATATCAAAGACTATTTTTGAAACTCTATTAATTTAATAAATAAAAGTTATAACATATTGACTTAGGTTCAATCATTAAATTTCTATAAGTTGACATCTTGCCAAGAAATGTATGGAAATTACGTAATATTATCTATAGACAGTATCAAATATAATACATATGCGGTTTTGAGTATAAAATATAACACAAACAAATGCATAATCAAGAATCTAGGAATTATTTAGTATCCAATGCGGACCCAATTGAAATTGAAGGAAATGGAATTTAAATCAGCTAATTTTAATATCCAGGCAACGAAACTATTTAAATAAGATCAACCTCTATCCTGCTTTTTGTTACTCGTATATTCTTTCGTTACACATACCAATATTATACATAACATCTTATAAAAATTTGTTCGAAATATTAAAATAAAACTTGTTTATAGATTTTCATGTTATGTACTAGAATTAACTTCACTCCAAAATTAAACATAGGCCTCTATGTATTGTTTATCAAATTTTTTACTTTGATATTTGATTTATCATAATTATATTACTCATGTTTGGTATTATATTATTAATTCAAACCTGAAGTAACCTACAAACACAAAAACCTGAAAATAAGAGCTACTCATCATTTCACTTCACCTCAGATCATCTAACCGTAGAACTGAATATTATGTAAACGTAAAATTATTTGTGTTAGAAGCTCGTTTTTATTTAACTGCTTTCTATTATTATTTAATTTTGGTTTAGTTTATATTTAGTTAAAAAATTATTATTTCCTAAATTATTGAATATTATATTTTTCTATTATTTTAATTCAATTCACAAATGTTTCTTGATTTGCTTATAAATAGATCTTTCATGATTGGATTCACGTTCTGCATAACTAAAAAAACAGGTGAGTTCTTTGTGTTACACTTGGCTGGAATTGAAAGAATGTATTTAGACTGAGTTTATTATTAATATAATATTTTCCTATTGGATATTTTGGATTGAACTGAAAAATATGTACCTGATATAAAACCTCCTTCTGTTTCATATATCATAGGACTTAAGCCTAGTTAAGATATCAAAGGACTCCGTAATATTATGTTATAAGTGATTTCACTAAGAAACCTACGGATACCGACTAAGGATCCTTCCAAATTTGTTTAAAATAGTTCAAGTATTACCAAAATCGTGAGGCTATTAAAATAATTTGAACGCAAAAAATTCTATTTAGTATTTGATTAGTGGTTCGTTTATATAACTTGTTTTGCTCTCTCAACGTTTGGTCTGCAAATTACTGCTCCCCACTATTCGGCTATGTGTTAGGGGATTGGAATATTTTTCAGTCGTCCTTATTTTGCCTCTAGAGCGTTTTGTATACAGTTTTGTATACAGTTTGTATAAAGTATGTGTCCTTGACGTTCCTATTATTTGGTAGGAGAATGAGTATGAAGCTGCGGGTTAAGGTTAGTAAATCTTGTAAACTAAGCTTACTAATTTTGATATTACGGATACATAGGGAAGTACTGTTTGTTCTAGTATAATATATCTTTCAGTGAATGTATTGCCTTTTATCGTTCAGTAGAACAAGAAGGGAGGAAAACCTGTTATTTCACTGTCTTGAATTCATTTTTGTGCAGTTTCCGTACTGACAGGATATTCAGAATGGACAAGGTGATGGATGGATTGGTGCCCCCTCCTGTCACAAAAGCATGAGGAGGAATAACGGGTATTATCACAGTCCAACTTCCAAACTATCCCAAAAAAACACGAGGGAAGTCTCGCTCAATCTAACAGCCATCATACAAATTAAACTAGATCTATCGAGCTGCTTTCTCTACTGCAATATCGCGATTTTCCCAGTGTAGGTTCTCTGGAAGGTATACACTAAGCAGAAGTGAAACATCCCATGAGAATATAACTGCTTAATTACTAAAGATTATTAATATAAATATACTTTACATTCAAACAAATCGCTCATAGTGAAATTCCAATGTTTATTGTATTACATTAGTTTCTATGATTGTTTGGAAGCGGTTTAGTTTTGTCAGTCTTGAAAGATCATTTTATAATTTGAACAGAAATTTAACCTTTATTTATATTATCTAGGAATTTTTTTAGTAATTTTAATTTAGTCACGTCTTAAGAAAGGATCTCGTCGAAATATATTCAATTTCCTCCAAAGACAAATCTCGATAAAGAATATGACGCGAAATACAGAAAAATCGTACAAGACGTGCACAGAATAAGAATTTTGCATAAATAGGTCATGAAACCTATATTTATTTATTATGTCCCAAATATTCTTCAACTGAACATTCAATATTCCCTTCTGGAAACTTCCGAGGCCTTGGTATATACAGGTATTGCGGGGTTCAATCAATCGCCTTAGCAACTATATAATACTATTGTACCTCACCACCAACTGTCACGATACTGATTTAGCTATACATTTCTGGTCATAAGCTGGTAATAGGTTATAAACATTTCAAAAGTACTTGAGAAACAGATTTATAATTATGTTTTGTATTCTAGATATCATAGTTGTTTCTATTAGCAATATGTTTCATTAATTTAAAAAAGTTATTATTCATAGTCTTATTAAAAGGTAGATAATATTGAGTACTCTTTATAATAATACAATTTACTTGGATTATTTACTAAATAAATCAGTGTCGATATAAGTATATCACATTACTAAATCTATCGATTACTGTATTTATTACGACCATGGCCATAACTTATGTAAGTATGTATTATTGATGCTTTGTTTGTTCGAGCTTATTTGATAGCAACTTTGTAAGAATATTATTCTACCAGCACTCTGAACAAAGGTAGGAGGATGTTTCATCCACATAATGTAGTGCCTCATGGAGCCCAAATCCTGCGCCATTATCCAGCTCTGATTTATGTAGAGATGTTATTTACTACAACATCTCGCAGACCATATCACATTTTAGTAAAAGTAGAGTGAAGTCACTCTCTAAAGTCTATTAAAATATAAAAATCTCTTACTTTGTTTCATATTTTGTCACTGTTATTAACTAAAAGTAGTTTTATGCTGATATCTACAACTTTACGATATAAGGGACTATATTATGCTAAGATCTAATTATCTTTAGAAATATCACTTCAGTCGAAAAGAGATAGATTTTGTGTTTGATTTGTAAAAACGTTTTGAAACGGCTGGCATGTAATTGAAATACTTAAGAAAATAATAGTCACAAAAATGTTAAATGCTTTCATAAACATAAATATTTATATGTAAGGTAATAATTTAAAGTTTTAGAATTTTAATTGGTTCATTATTGCTCTGTGAGTCAAAAAATTATGGTTTGAAGTGTGTTATTGACAATAAATAATTTGAGCGAACAAAAGGAACACATTTTAATTATTTGCCAAAATTATTAACTCTGAACATAAAACTTTCTAAACTATCATCATAAACACCTTTTGAAGTGACTAATAATTTTGGCGTGCTATGGATGTATGGAAAAATATCAGTTTCGCGAAACGGAACGTCACATATGTTTATGTTCTCCACATGCCTTCAAAGTAGAATGAGAGCTTTACCAAAACGTAAACAACGGTTATCTGATCTAAACTTACAATAGCTGGCGTTATTGAAACATTTGTTAGGAGAGATTAAAATAAAACTATAAATTACTATAGTATACCTCCAGTACATAAGATAAGGAAAATAACGAAATGTTTCTCTAATCTGGTAGTGTTTTACAATGATTTGTTCCTAACAGTTCGATCAGTTCCTGCTGAGTATAACTTTAAGCTTTACTGAATTACATAGTGCCTAACCTTATGTTCACTTAAAATATAAATTGTCTACAGCAGATTTTAATACAAATTTTGGTGAACAAATGTCAAAACCATTAACTGACGTACTAAAAAATAAATTAACTTTATTAATTTAAAGATAAAACATAAATAAGAGACAGAGAAACAACTATGCTTTGTTTAAGAGATATTTACCAAGATTTTATTCGATAGTATCTGCATAAATATAATGAATAAGTAATTAACCTTCTATTTTTAATGGTTAGCAAAGTTATTTTAGTGCTATGCAAAATCCAAGTGTTATGGTAAGGAATCCCCTCACCTCAACAATGAGCTTGAATGATTTTTATAAATAAAACAGTGTTTTTATCAAAGTTTTTTATAATCTAATTAATTTTTTTGATCTTGATTTCTTATCTATCTTAATAAAAATAAGAAATTAAATGTAAGTTCAAACAAAAAGCCCTTTTTAGTAGTTTATTTAAAATTCTAGTAAATAATTACATTTTTTTAGTTATATAAATAACATAACATAAATTTAAGAACATTTTATTTAATTGTCTATTTCTAACTTATAAGTTCAATTGAAACTGACACTGCTTAAATAAATTTGTTACTCGTCAAAATTATTACTTCTTGTAATTTTCTAACAATATTATTATTTAATATTTTATAAATGTAAGGAATACTTTAAAATTTTCAATTTAATAATAATGCGGGTAGCGGTATATTGTTTGGCAAATTTAAAGTAATCTGAAGATATTTCTGTCACTTTATTTGTCTCATGTCTCATATATTTACGTTTTATTTAATTAATTTGTTGCTAATTTTATTTGATACTTTAAGTTATATAATTTTATTGGTTTATTCAATCACGTCGGTTAATATTGACATTTTAACGAGCTTATATTAAGCGTATACTAATTGTAAACTATATTTAATGAATGTAAAATAATTGTTCACTCCTTCATAACATTTTAAAATATCAAAAACAGTGGTGTATGAATTTATTTTGCTTACAACAAATGTTGCTATGTAATTTGATTAGATTGCACATTAAAATGAGCGTTAAATTAAAATATGTGAGAAACAGTAAAAGATTATAAGAGATGAACTCTCCCCACACCAGTCGAACTCCAGTGCTATTAACAGTGCAACTGCCATTGCTTACTGTAAGTTTTGGAGTTACATCAAATAACGTTAATATAATGATCTTTTTGCTGGTGCACAAAAGAGGAAATCGTAGGATCACTTTATAGGCACAGCAAACACATGTACTAAATAAAGTTATATAATGCGTTCATATTTAGGTCTTTTACATCAGCATTTATGAAGTGGGAGTTAATATGGTTATAAACTATTATAGAAGTAGTCATAAATTTACCAATATTGCTTTAATAGTATAATTCCGAGCGAGTTAGTAATATCACGGTAGTAAAACAGTTAACCTGGACAGGTGCTAAGGCAAACGAACAATGCTACTGCTTGTATCGAATCCACCATCGCGCGAGACACGCTGTTCGTCTGTCCCGGGGAAAACAAGCTGTTTTACCGTCTGTTATTTGTGTTGATTATTTTAGTTTTTTCTTTCTAAAACGATTTTGTAATAACGATATTAGTCTTCTTTGAACTCAATATAATGTAGTTATGATTTAATTTTATAGTGTATTTATAAGTCTCTATGGGTTTAATATATATATATATATATATATATATATATATATGTATATACATATATATTTAATATACGTATATATATAAAAGAGAGAGAGAGGAAGAGAGAGAGAGAGAGAGAGAGAGAGAGAGAGAGAGAGAGAGAGAGAGAGAGAGAGAGAGAGAGAGAGAGAGAGAGAGAGAGAGAGAGAGAGAGAGAGAGAGAGAGAGAGAGAGAGAGAGAGAGAGAGAGAGAGAGAGAGAGAGAGAGAGAGAGAGAGAGAGAGAGAGAGCTACATGTTACTTATAAATGTTTCCATTTGTCATCATTATTACGCGTACAATAATCTGCGTTTTTATCACCTACACGCAAACCTTTAGTCTCCTATATTTTACAATACATAATATTAAATTAGTATGATGTATTTTATATATTCTACTCTACGGAGTCAAACTTGCATATGATCCACATATAGTTTTAGAGCCATGGGAAATGTGCTCCAATGAAAATTCCCTGTCTTCAAAATTAATATAGACATAATACCTGTAAACTAAAAGACCATATATATCTTTAACAAAACTAAATGAGGCTTAATGGGAATCTATTACCAATATAGATCAAAATTTCATTTAAACCCAAATGACTAAATGGATGAATAAATCATCTTTCATATGTACTATGCTTAACCTGGTTTAATGAAATATAAAATATTAACCATCAAAATTAATAAATTATGTAATATAAAAAAGATACATGCATTATTTTAAGAATAGTGAATATTTACTGTACCAACATATAAATGAAAAACACGGAACACGATAAACGTAGAGTTTATTTATATCACTCAAATACATCATCCAAGTGTATTTTCATCTACGAGAACAGTCATCCAATCCAACATTATTGTCAAGCAATGGACCTAGCCTAACACTCCAAATGTTTCCTAGAGATTCATAACTCTAAAAAATGGAGGGGTTATACACATAGAAAAGTCTCATAGACAGGATTTTACAGATGAGAAATCGTACGAGCCGAAAGTTTAGAGGAATGATGGAAAAATTCTATCGCTATAAATGTGTTGTACAGTAGCGCAAACGTCTGTATACACAATATCTTATGGTACTTTTCAAGTCATAGTAAAATCTAGAATAAAAGAAAAATTTTTATTCTATTATTTTATTCAAACTACTGCTCGTAATTACGTAGGCCTACATATAATTTGCAGGAATAGCTTCAAAAAGATTTCATTGTGCACTATGAAACTAACTCCTGAAATTGAGTTCTAAACTTCAAATAGCAAATTAACAAATACAAATATATGGGATCCACTACGAGTTTGCAAAGTGGTGCAATGGTTGTTGTTTAACAAAATATAAACTCACAACTAATATGAAACTGGACATACATTGTAGTCTCGCCATACGTCCTCAATGATGCTTGACTGTACTCAAGTGACTTCGGTGGAATTGTGGTATCACATACAAAGGCTCAAGTTGTTGGCTCGTTTCCCTGTTCTCGTAGTCCAGTTGGCACTTTGCTCATACTCTCTGCAGTTGTTATATATGTTTGTTCCTAAAATAATACAATGATAAGCGCTTGTTGTGTTGTATTATACTGTAGTTACATTAATTACCTTAAAAAGACCGTATTATCATGAATTATAGGAACTGTACAACTAAGAACATATTAAAAACTGTAAGTTATTAATTAAAATCTCCACATTCATTTATAAAGTACACTAAAATTAAAATTATGCACAAAAGCAAAATTTTCAGTAGTACATTAACTTCATGAAGTTTTTTAATCTACATTGGAGATTACGAATTAAAAATATATGGGTAAAGTTGTCATGCAATTAATATATATATATATATACTCCATTCTGTTATATTAATGGCACAATTTATAAATCCAATCCTAAATATCTGAAAGTGAGCACAGTGATGGTGGGAGAGAGAGGCTTATCATTAAACTTCCAGACTACTATTAGACAATATAGAATATTACTTGTTGTAAGATTATTATAATATTTTTCAGACCCATAAATTTCTCACATTTATTCAATGATTGATTTTATTTAGTAGTAAATTACAAGTAGCAACATGCGTAGAAGTTGCTTGTGGTCAATTAATTACAACCGGTCAAGCTGTGAGCACTTTCACCAAAGTTCGTAAAGCTTAATAGTTCAACAGTTCCCTTCTGCGGCAAACATAAGCCCCACTTAACTCTTAAGAGACATTACAAATAAGTTATTATTCTAAGTTCTCCTCTCAAGCTGGAAATTATAAGCTCCACTTAAGTATTAGCGGAATTTATAAATTAGAATTATTCTATGAAATCCATTTAAAGTTTAATTATTTTGCACTCAGACTATTAATATTTCTTCTTGTTTAACAGTCTCCTGCTTTTGTAATTATTAGTCCTACTTACGACTTAGGAAACATTAAAAGTAAATGATAATTTTTTTAGAACTTCTATTAAACTTTATTAGTTGCACAAGGTAAACTACAAACATTTGCTCATCTGTAAAAGTTTTAGAGTTTCCTGCTGTGATAATTATAAGCACCACTTAAGTCTAGCAGGCATTACGTGCAATTAATTATTCTAAGAACTCACCTCAAAATGTAAGTAGTTTGACGAGGCAGACTGCAAACATTTCCTCATGTGTAATATTTGTAAAGTTTCCTGTTGTAATAATAATAAGCCTCACTCACTTCTTAGGTGGCATTACGCGTAATTGACTATTATAAGAATTGTCCTCAAAATTTAACTGCTTACACAAATCATGCTGTAAACACTTCCTGAGTTATAGTAGTTTATCAGTGTCCTTTTATGGAAAATTTCAGCACTAATTAAGTCTTAGGGAACATTTAAAGTAAAATATTATTGCTTAAATTGTAACTAGTTAAACAATTAAGCTGTAAACAATTAGTGTCATAGTTAAACATTTTCCTGTGGACAATATATGTTATTGAGTTGCACAGGGCAGGATGTACACACTTCCTCAACTGTAATAACTTAACAGTTTACTGTGGCACAACTTAATGCTTAAGGATCATTACAAATAAGTTTTTATTCTATGAACTCTTCTCAAATTGCGATTAGTTGCTCAAGACATCCTCTTGTTACTCATCAAGTGTAATAGCTAAGCAGTTTCCTACTGTTAGTATATTGTATCTCACATTTAAGTCTGATAAGAGTTTGGAACTAAGTAATTATTTTATGTTTCTTCTCAAACTGCAACTAGTTTCACTAGTCAGGTAGTTAATACTTTCTCAAGTGTAATAGTGTAACAGTTTCCTGCTGTAATATTTATAAGCACCACTTAAGTCTTGGCGGTCATTAGAAGTAAACGATTATATTGTGAACACTTCTAAAAACGTATCTAGTTGCACAAGTCAATTTTTAAACATGTCCTCACGTTCCATAACTGTAATAGCTGAGCAATTTTAATTCACTTTTAAGGCTTTTGGACTTTAGAAGTAAGTGACATTCTATGAATCTTTCTAAAATGTGTTGAAAAAGGTCGACCTAAATTTTACACAAAGCTTCCGTAATATAAATAGCTCATGAGATTTCCACCGTGCTGTTATAAAGCCCGAATAATTCTTATAAAAAATTGTATTTAAGTAAATATTTTGATTTTTAAAATTGTATCTAGTAGCAACTCTCCAAGCTATACCTAAAACTTTCTTTACAGTTTAATGAAATTTAATAGATAACCAGTTTCAGCTGTGAGAGATACGATTTGATGTTACGTGATATTATAAGTAAGCATTTGCTCAGTTGATTTCTCTCACCTTACTTGCATCGTAAATACGTACTTTACCTTGACTGTGTAAATGAGTTACGCGGTTTTCCCTCTAATAACTAAGCAATAAAACAAACAGGTCTAAATAGCATAGTTGGGGTTAAAAATGGTTTAATTCCGGCTATTGCCGTTTTGCTCCGATTTAAGTTATGGTAAAGTATTTAAGGTAATAGTGCAAAAGTTTAGTTTTTTTTGTCCCATGAAATTATATATACATTATGAGAATTGGTCAGAAAAAAACTGGTCCCTGCTAAGCATTGAACTAGTTTAGGCCAGTATGGAGGAATGGAAATGTAGAAGTCTGAGTTTTTAATTAAAGGTCGATGTAATATGAAGGGGAATGTATAGTTTTCATCATAAACTAGGCATATCTTAGGTACATATTATTTTAGTGTTTATGACAGTACATAATTACATAGGTCTAAGCAGCCTATTTCGGATAAACAGCGTCTACTTCCGGCTATTGCGATTTAGTTCCGATCTAAGGTATCAATGGTGCAGAATTTGAGTTTGCTTTTCTGTTCGAAGAAATTAATTATACATTCTGAGAAGCTATTACTGTGTAATAAGGATCTCCCGGCGTCGGTAATCTACTTCAGGCATAGATAGAGTATTTCTCATTAAGTTCGTGCCATATTGAAAAAATAATTGATTGTGGTATGTTAAGCGTAACAGAAATATATTTGCAAATATAGTCTGGGTAAGAACGAAGCATGTTAGTCCCGATGGTATTTTTAATTACTAAAAATGAAAATATGTCATATTAAAGAAAGCCAACCCGTTTCAAGTATATTAAATGATGACATTCACAGCTTTGTTCACTAAGGTGGGTGTAATGTTAGTGTTTAGACGTCTGCTCTTCTTTATCTACACTAGGAGTGTAGATAAATCTTAAAAGTAATAATGAGCTCAATAGTAAAATTTCTACTATATTGCTATTTTATAAACCAATACATTGGTATAAATTATGCCCATTGCCTAACTGATCATGATAAAACACATCCAATAAATTGATTGTAAGAATTCAAAAGTCAAATTGCATGAAAAGAGACGAGAGGGTCGATTAGGTAATAGGGGCGGTATTTAAAATTCCATTATCACCAGTTGAATAAAACATGAGTGAAGCGAGTCGTTTGCTTCGAATATATTTTCAATCCCAAGCATAAGCCTAAATTGATAAACTAATTTCGAACATTTTGCTAGATTGTACATACGTAGATAAACAGCTCTAAGGTGCTTTCCATTATCAAGCTAAAATAAAATCATAAAATATCAATCTGAATTGAACATACATTTGTATGTAGAATATAATTGTTTTCCAAATAAAAAATTATTTTTCAGTAATTTTGTACTGTCGCAAATATATTCTAAAATAAATAAAAAGTAAAAAATATATAATAAATTGCAGAAATATATAATTACTTAAAGTTAAGTACGTTCGTAATGGGAAAACCGTATAAAAACCGTTCTAGCATTGCTCACACAAAAGAATTATTAAAAGAGCTAGTGAGAGAAGGGTCTGTAGTGTATTGGTAAAAAAGAATTTCACCATTTATTTCTTTCAGTTCTTCTCTATACTTATCTGTTACTACTATAGGTAATTAAGTAATAAATGTTGGAGGGGAGATGGCAGCCATCAGCACCTGTTCACTTATTAAAATAAAAAAAACAGACGTCACCGTTGATATAGGAAAGAATAGATTTGCAAGACCTATTAGATCAAACGTTTATCTCTTTATCCCACCTTTCAATTGCTATCCATACAAGCGTACAGACGAAACTGGAAACCTGTGAAAATGATACATATAGTTATCAGCGTAAACAGAAGCAAGAGATAGATATAGAATTAAACAAAAAAATGTTTACAGGAATTAACAAATCGTACAATTTTTTCCATTAATCCTGTCTTTTAGTTGTTCTCTACACTACCGTGTAAAGGAACTTGGTGACTTGTTAAAATGAGAAATATAATTATCAGTGTAAACTTGTGGAAGCAGATGTATGCAGAAATTAATTTATTAAACTTATTTTCGTAATCCTTTTTTCAGTGTTTATGTTTAACAATGTTCTTGGTATACTTAGAAAAATTCAGTAAATATTGAGTTGTTAAAACGAGAAATATATTGCGTACCAGTATAGAATCAAGAAGCAGATTTTTGCAAGGATTTATTTTTCAGTATTTCTTTCGTTAATCCCAAATTTTATTTGTATCCTATACCTGCAACTTCTTTATTGTCGTACATAATGTTATAACATCTTGTGGGAAGGAACATGATAGGAAGATTGCAGGTGCCAGTATTTTAAACAACTGAACCGTTGACTTTCAGTATTCCTTGGTTTCGGTTGTGCTCTCAACCGTTTTCTTACTGCTCATATCCAATAGTTGTGTAGAAGGGAATGGTGTCGTTACTTACAGAACTATATTGTGTCATTTTCACAATTAATTAAGTTATTGGGTGGAATTGTTTTGCAAAACCTTTAGATAAGATCAATAAAAATATTTTTTTCACGAATCTTCACTTAAGTTAAATTTGATCACTTTTGAAGAAACTTTCGAAACTTTTATAAAAGAAGCAAATAGTGCAAAATGGTGATTTTAATTATTTTAACCATGTATGATTATTAAAATTGTTTTAATGTTTTACTTATTTGATGTTTTTAGAAGTAGCTACAGGTGTTTGGTCGATTGTCAATTATCTTATAATATAATATCTAATTTCAAAATATCTTATATATAATTCCCAGAAATTTATCAACACATTGCCAGTGTTTGCCACAACTATAATAATTTTTTAAAGTTAATAATAGGTTTAAAATACTTTATTTTGAGTTAAAGGAGCTTTACCGAGATATATTATTTAAATTTTTATTAAAATTGTTCGTGTGTATCTTACAATAGTACACGTAACTGTAAACATTGCTTGGAATTTTGACTAAAGTATTTTTATTTTGTGAGTGCTTAGCCGATGAGCAGTTTCAGTTATTAAATTTGTTTTTAAAAACCATTTAATTTAACTTTTAACTTCAAATATTAACTATGGTATTATTTTAAAATAAAGTATCTTTACTAAATTTCAATAATAGACCGATTTTGTTGAACAAGTTCTTTATTTATTTTCAAATTTTCATAAATTTACTTTAAAATTAATTAATATGTAATTTGTTTATATACTATCTTAAGCAGAAAAGCAAAATCAAAGCAATGCATCTACTTACTCACAATTTCTCCTAAATAAGAAACTATAAGCTACCATAGTACAGAATGATTTTCAATAGTAAACACTTTTACTATCGAGGTACCAACATAAACGAAACTAATATTAATTAAGATTATCACACATATGAAAGATGAATATACAAATGATAGTTAAATATGTAACATAAACATCCTTCCTGTAACAGTAACTAAAAAAGAGCCTCTAACCAATGTCAATACAGTGTAAATTCATGTAAATATAAACATATAGAACAAAATATGTTTCAATAAAAAATAAACACTGATGTTTATATGCAATGAAATGGATACACTTCATATTTATACTTTTTCACACATTTTTATTTTATTATCTACAGCATCACACATATTGAACTTAGTATATCCCTGCGTAAAAAATGATGTTGTGCCTTGCGTAGAAACGGTTAAACTACTTTCCTAATACCCTAATCTCGGCATTAGGATTTCTGTAGCATACATACTATCAATATAATTTTTATTATCAATTATTAAAGTAGCACTATCATATCTCTAACCTGTGAGTTCTAAGAGACACTTAAGATTAGAATAATTTTCGTAGGACAACCGTTAATCTAACGTGGACAAAATGTTATTCTGAGATATATATGCAGAAGGTATAATTTGAATAGCACAACCGTATCTCTACCCATGATATCGTAATGTTCTAATGCACACGTGCAAGCTATGTCATTCTAGTATCAAGTATGATAAGTAACACAACCGTATCTCTATCATTCATATCATAATGTTGTAATTCACACGTGCAAGCTGTGTCATTCTAGTATCAAGCACATAAGTAACACAATCGTAAGCCAACCCTCGATATGTTTGGCTCTCATGTGGTCAGAATCAGTTTATAACTAAGTATAAGTTACTGGAACAATGAAACATTAAGATGGTCAATAATATGTTCTAGTGTACCCCTCCAGCTTATATTGCCAAACTGTGAAAAGTACATTTCTACATAAAATTCAATTATAGTTTTACAAGCTTTTGTGGTTTACCATAACAAAGAATTTAACTAGTAACAAGCATGTTAATGATCTGCTGAATTCAATACACACATCCAAATTTATATGGTATAATAACATTTTACGAATGCTTGAAAACTCAAAAATACGTAATACCAACCATGCTCTTTCGTAACGTTTTTAAAATTAACTTTTAATATTAAGCTGAGATAATATACTTTAATAATTTATCGTTTAGAAAAACTAAAAAGTATTTAAAACTTTCGGTTTAGAATAATAAAGACTAAGATCAGAGGATAAAAATCCATTATCATTTTGAATAAAACATGAAAAGCAACTTTTTTACTTCGTATTGAATGTGAATTGCAAATCTCCTTATAGTGGATATCGGTTGGAAATTGTAAAGTACCTATATTAAGTAATTTGAAGATAACTTTGATCTACTATTGATTATAAATAAAGCACAATAAACAACGTTACTTAAAGTTACTACAATTTCATTAATATTTAAAGTTATTTACTATAAGGCTTTATTAATTGTAACACATATGTGTATTACCATTTATTAATAATATATAGTTTGGTCTGGATTATTAACGTTAGATATTGTGAATAGAATATGTTAGAACTCTCTAAAAAAAGCTCTGTTCGTAAACAAAAAATCCGTTTATGCATAAAACTTTCAGACATGATTTTAATTTATTTTAGTCAGTAACGACGTCGTAAATATTGACTACAACCAGACATTTTATTTACCACCCTCTCCATGTTTTTATTTTAAATCTTGAATAATTGAAATGACCGGTAATTTTAGTGTATGCAATACAATAATTTTACATTGGAACACAGGCAAGACACAATATAAGGCAAGAATATGAGACTTGGCTGTATCAAAGGCTAACTAATTTCTTCGTTCTTTATTATATGAATGTTTATATTAATGAGAATTCAAACTATTGCCTTTTGCACATATTTTGGTCAAATTAGGCTTTATTTTAGTGCAGTGATGCAGTACGGGTACGTTTTAGTATAATACACAACCACTGCATCTGAATTTGTGTTATATCCTTTAAGTTTAGTCTCTTAGGGAATAAACAAAACAAAAATATAGTAAACAATTAGTAATAAACTTCTGGTGATATAGCTGACATTACACAGCTGGAGCTATAGCCACTTGCACATCCAAAGCCAATGAGACTTCCACAACTGCATAGAGCCATTGACATTAGCACAATGTGAGATACAACAACTGACACTTCCACAGTGTGAGATACAATAACTGTCACTTACACATTTCGAGATAAACTCAATGAAATATTCACATCTTGAGGTATAGTCACTGATATGTACAAAGCTGGGGATATTGCTACTGACACTTACACAGATTTAGATATAGGCATTGGCATTGCCTCATCCGGAGATATTGTCTGTGACACTTCCACATCTCGAGATATAGTTACCACTTAACACTTCCAAAGCTGTATATGGGCACAAATAAGTCTACGATTAGGCCGTCTCTAATTCATACCAGATGAGGTAATTCTCTAAGGGGAATATGCCTGAAATAGAACTTAAAACTCTAAATTTTTTATGCATTTTTCTACTCCTGAATTTAATGATAAACACTGTTGTCTAAAAGAATGAAAATTATATTTTTCGAATGAATTTGGAGTGTTCCAACATACTGAATTAATATTTTGGTACTATTGAGATCTCATATATCCAATCTAGATTAAAAAATAACTAAAATAGTAAAAAAGATTACTTAACCTTTTCGAAGTTTACTGACCTCGGGAAAGAAACACGTTAACTATCTCTGAAAAGGAAAAAAATAATACTTAATTTCATAGTGAATTGCCTGCGTTTGTCAATTATGTTTATTATTACCAATTTAAAGAGTAATAATTACTTCAACCGCTTATAGTTATAAAAAACAATAGGTACAAATTTAGTTGAAAAATTAGTCTTTATTATCAGCTTCATAACAAAAGATTGTTCCCAGTTTATAAACACTCGATGAAATACTTTCTAGATATTAGTTTCAATAAGTCCGCTCATTAGTACTGGTTGCCTGTAATGCATAAGACTAATGTAAATATAAAAATTGTGACTGTTAGATAAAGTTAAGTATAACCTCGTGAGACGAGCAAGTGGGGAGCGAGCAAGTAAACTAGAGCTTGCAATATCAGTCAAGCTAGCGCTAACTCCTGAGCCGAGCCACATAATGAATAAATTTGCATATTGATTGTTTACTCGAGGATTATGCAGATCTGACACTTGATTTAGACTTATGATCATACATTAGTATGAGGAAAACACAATCTGTTATATTACCTTCATAGCATAGCTGCAAGAATATAATATAGATTCATATTTGTATAGGTAAGAAATAATGAGATAAATTTATTTTCCTTGCTGTGCAGTGTCATAAATCGTTATCTGCTCTATGCGGTGAAAATGTTACGCAGTGTCGTTAATCGTTATGTGATCGATCTGTTGCAAGTGGTACTTAGAGTCGTTTATCGTTATCTCGCCGATCTGGTGTAAGTAGTACACCGTGCCGTAAAACGTATTTTGATCGATCTGGTGTAAGTCGTACAAAGTGTGTTAAATATTGATACGTGGTCGATGTGGTGTGAGTGGTGCACAGTGTTTTGTCATTATCTGGTGCCGTATAAGGCTTCCATAAATACTTTGCAACATGAACACGGCAATACATTAGCCTAGTAAGAAATATACAGTACACACTCAATAAATTAAGGAGAACTATGTCTCTGATCCTGGTAAAAATGATTTACTTATGTTCGGAAGGGATGAAAAAATAAAGAACGTATTAATATATATATATATATATATATATATATATATATATATATATATATATATATATATATATATATATATATATATTTACATAAAACTTCTTTCAATTGTATTATAACAAACAGTCTAAAAACATAAACGTATTCACTCTGCAGTAACACATCATATAACAACTGCCACGAAACGTGAACTTAACCTTAACCAGTTTGGATTATAAATTTAAAAATAGAACAATTATATCGTCTATATTCAAAAGTCTCAATCGGAGATTGCTAAAAATAAAAAAAAATGAGGGCCAGTATAAATAACAAATTATTCATAAACAATCACAACCCATCCGCTCCCACTTTTTTACATGAAGTTTTAGATATTTTACCTTTTAATATGTGTGTTATTCGTTATTGATATATGTTTTAGTACACGAAACTTTCCAGTTATGCAATGTTATTTTACAATGTTTTCTTCCTTAAATTTTACTTGCGTGAATCCGATATCTTAATTACAGTCAACTAATGTATTAAATACAATAAATTTCAAGGATGGATAAAATAAAATCCTGTACTAACGTCTAATATTCTCGTTGCCATTACGTCCAAAAGTAACAAATAGTGTTCAATTATTCTGGAAAAGATGGCATTATAATTTATCGCACATACGTGTTTTAAAAATTCATTTAACTTTGCTTCATTAATAATCTTGTGGTGAAAGCCGAACACAAAATATACGTTACGAAATCATAACTTTGACTTCCAATATGATATTTTGGATTGTTTTCAACTTTAGGTGATGATTTTAAAATATTGTACCTCGTGTTATAGTTAATTAAGGGTATTTAACTGTTAAAACCGAAAGCTGAATAAAATCCATATCTTTCTGCAATTTTTGTGACGTAATGAAATATATGAAATCTGTGACGTGTGAATCAGTCTTCACCTCCAAATTGGATATTAATTTAGTGAAATTTTCGGCTATATTATATTATGATGAGAACTGCATTATAAAGTTAACTTATTAAGCTACTGCTAACCACATACCAGCTCCGCATTCTCCTTTTTATTATCACATGTATAAGCAGGTGTGAATTATTAATAGTTTCTGTTTAAAATTGTTGGGATTAAGTGGTGTTAGTCATCACTTAACCGGTAGTTAATTAACCCAACAATCTCTTTCGTTCTCTTTGTGACCTTAAATTCTGTAAATTAAATTTAATATTAATAACAAATTATAGTAAAATTACATTCTTTAGTTATACAACCATAATAACATTTCATTGCGATCGGTGATCATAATCTCACTAATTCCTTTAGAACTTAATAGAAATTAAACTGAAAGGAACTAAGTTTTATTGCTAATTTTTGCGGCAGATATACAAAATATATTGATAACATTGATGCAAACGCCTTAACTCACGCTGAAACGGTTGATTAGCACGAATCTCTGAGTTGAATCTTTATTTTTAATTCCAGGTTAGTGAATTTGGAAATTTTTCAGGATCCTCATAGTCACAGAGATAATTATACGAGTATAGTTAGTTAGTAGTTATTTTAAGATATTCTAAAATGTGATCTGATCATGTGAGTGTTTATAGCCTCTGTAAATTTCACCAACATTACGCTATGGAAAAAGAAACATCCGAAATGATTATTTCAACACCTGTTAGAACAAATTGCATGCAATATATTTCAAATATGAAGAAAAATGTAATAAAACACAAGAGCTCCTCTGTCAGCGTCTTTTTATTGTGAAATTTAAATCGATAAATGTTTTGATCACGTTCCGTGTCGGTGTCTTGCCACCCTGCCGAAATACTGCTATATTCTTTTTATCACTGATACATTCTCTCGTGAGCCTGAAGCTACAGACCAAACCATACAGTGTACAGCCAGAACTACAATGGTGAATTTTTTGCTCGGATACTTTTACATATAAAGTACATATTACATTCGTGAAACTGACAGTCAATTTGTTCCAACATACTGTTATTTTAAACTACCACCCAAAGACTAACGCACAAAAGAACAGCACAAAATATCTAAAACCTGTTTAAAGGAAACTTTTTAAACACATGGCTAGGGGCTGTTGTGCAATTTTTTCTCTGATGGATAGTATGAGTTTTAAGTATGGCGTAAACCATTTGACCATCCGGTTAAATAATATAGATTTCTACTGTCACTTACAGTCAGACATAAAAACCATTTTCAACAACGTTAAATAATTTGATACTTTTAAAAGATTCATTTTAGGAAGATTTTAAAAGATAGTTACATTTAGGAACAGTGTAATGTGGTTTTGCAGTTTTTTATTTACAAGTCCTCCAGCAGAATAAAACCGTTCATGTTAACACTATGTTTTGTACTAGAAGTAATCTGTACACATGTTTTACAATTATACAGTTTGAAACTAGTTTCACTTTATATGCATACATATACATATATAATAAAACATATCGTATATACAATTTGAAACTAAATATGTACAGATTACTTCTAACACAGAATATAATGTTAAGAGGAACGGTGTTATTCTGCTGCAGGACTTGTAAGTGAGAAACAGGCAACTCATCTAGACTCTAAAGTTGTAATGAAAGTGTTCCCCAGGCAACGGTGAGGTTAACACTTAACATCTACAACTGCCCCGCTAACATCTCGTCGTGTCTCAGATACATGTCTTCTACAGGCAACCGTGATGGTAACAGATAACTACAACTGCACATATACACATCTCTTCTCAGACACGTAACATCTGCAACTGCCCCGCTAAACATCTCGTCGTGTCTCAGATACATGCCTTCTACAGGCAACCGTGATGGTAACAGATAACTACAAACTGCACATATACACATCTCTTCTCAGACACGTAACATCTGCAACTGCCCCGCTAACATCTCGTCGTGTCTCAGATACATGCCTTCTACAGGCAACCGTGATGGTAACAGATAACTACAACTGCACATATACACATCTCTTCTCAGACACGTAACATCTGCAACTGCCCCGCTAACATCTCGTCGTGTCTCAGATACATGCCTTCTACAGGCAACCGTGATGGTAACAGATAACTACAACTGCACATATACACATCTCTTCTCAGACACGTAACATCTACAAACTGCCCCGCTAACATCTCGTCGTGTCTCAGATACAAGTCTTCTACAGGCAACCGTGATGGTAACAGATAACTACAACTGCACATACGAGTATACACATCTCTTCTCAGACACGTAACATCTACAACTAAGCCGCTCTCATCCACAATATTCAAGGACACAGCTTATCTGTTTCGTGTATCGTTGACTCTTTTATTATCTAAGTTTAGTATTGTTAGTTTTAAAATGATCCTATCTGGCTGACCGTTAGTGAAGCCTCTCCGTCGAGAGGGCTTGCAATTCTGTCTTTATGCCTGTCTGAATGATATTTTGATAATGCACCAACTTCGTAAGCTATAAACTTTACATAAATCTTTATTATTATAAAGCTATATTATATATAAACCCAATGAGATTTTGGGTGAGTATCAATGGAGCTAATCACGCAGAAGGCTTGTAATATGTTTTTTCCTTTTGGTTATGTAAAAATGGTCCGTACGTTTTTCCTTAGAACATCTCAGGAATGAAACGAGCTGTAGACTTCAAATTTGCAGTCGACAACAGAACATACTACGCAACATGTGGTGTGACCTACTCGTATTTTCTTATATTTTATATTTATATTTTCGTATGGAAACTCTTAGTCATGTGATAGAATGTAGTAACTTACTGATAATTATACTTTTGCTAATTGGAGACTAATGTGACTCCCTGGATTACCGAACAATTCAGGTGATATTTTCTGCTGTAGCTGTTGCATCGTATACTCTTATTCCCAAATATAATATAGCAACCTAAATTAACCGACACTCTAATTATTCCTGACGTATGTCGGAGATTTAAAATATATAAGGACTTCTAAAAACGAAACGGTTGCTATCCAAATATTAAAAGGCACGTAAGTTGTGCCTTACAATAAATAGATGGAAACAATGCCTTAAGACAATACTATTCTTATGCGAGTATTTAAAATCTTAGTAGAACGTGTTTTCAAACGAATCAAGCTGTTTATAAAGTGGAAAGATGTAATACGAGTAATGTAACTTATAATTTGATTCATGTTTAGATTGTTATGTTTACTTTAACACTTTTTTAAAACCATCTAATGAACAGTACTTAGATTTTGTTGGTTTAGTCTTAATTCTAGGGTACAAAATAATATATTTAAATTTACAAATATGTCCGTGATGTTTACAGATACTGGATATTACATGTGGTTGATATTTAACTACGTAATAAACTTTACAACCTTAATTATTTAGCTTACGTGGCCAGTGTCCTCGTAATAATAATCCTCTAGGTGACATAAATACAGCGTAGATAACGCAGTTAGATACTTGATATACATTCCCCCGTACCCTCCCCCCTCACTGTGCAGAACCATACTGAGCCATATTATATTGAAACAAGGTGTTGAGAAAAATTTTGAAATATACCAATTTAATACGAAATAATCATTGGGGTTCAAATTCAACTGTATTACTTTTAAACAAAATTTCATGTTTTGCTTTAAAACTTTAATGCCTCAAACTAAATTTAAAAGAAAGCCGTTTTCAATATTTTACACGTCCTAAAATTTTATCATATCAGTTTTACACCATTTCCATGTATCTGATAATGTTCATTCCTTCAAAATGAGCATAATTGTATCATATTTGTATAAGATATTTATATTCTCTTAAGGTTTATTTTAATTAACTACGAGTAAAAAAAAAGTCAACTACCTAATTAAACATGTGAATTAAGTATTGAAGTATTTATTAACTAATTTTACCAACTTTTTATTAATATATCGGTTATCGAAATGAAGATTGTACACTCCTAACGACCCTCCTCGCCTTTGGGCGGTTCAAATATTCTGGAGAACTCGATCATCTTTCTTATTCTCCAATTTCAATCAGACCTCTTCAATTCGTATGAATGAACTGACTCAGCATTATTTGACGATAAGCCAGTTCCATCGCTATTGAAAACTTAAGCTGATAAAGAAGTTCTTTTAGAAAAATTAAATTGAATATTTAATAGCTTGGATAAAGTAATTATTATTGGACCCATGTAAATTACTAAGTACAAGTCAATGTAATTGTTGGTTTCTATACTACTATTATAAATAAATATGTATGTTAAAAGTTAAAACCACGCTTACCTCTCTCCCTCAGCAAGATTTGGAAATTTTACAGTCTGCTTGTGAGCAACGATACTGATTGTATTTGTTTAACTTTACCAGATGCATGAATTAAAGTGTTCTGTATTGTAGCTACCAGTGCATGTCTAAATATATATTCCTTCACTTTTTCCTATCACTTATTCTGTTTTAGATTTTTTTCTCGTATCTGTTTGATTACAAATACCAAAATTGAAGGTATCCGCACAGATACGTTTTGAGAGTCACTGTGTTCCAGTGAGCGATAATTCACTACCAAAAATTATAATATTATTAATTTTTTAAGCATTAAAATTACTTCAATAAAATCAAAGATTCATATTTAATAATTACTAATTTCGAAATAAAAAGCAAAATATATTGTTAGGATAGAATGGAATTACGACACGTATAATATTATTAACACAATTGTTTTTATATTTTATATTTATTTGATGCTTTTATATGACGTAGAAAGAAACAATTTAAAGCGAAAATAAGTTATAATTTGTGTGTATTATATTTGTCCTTGAATGTAAAAGAAAGGAACGCCCAAGCTGTCTAGACAATTATGACGATTAACGTTATTATAATATAGATAGTCTGATTAAACAAATTATTGTTACAAAATGTAATTTGGCAGAGTGGACAGTTTTGGGTTGATTTTCAAACGTTGCTTTCGTTGAATTTAGAAAGAACACTTAGCCCTGAACTATGAGGTACATGGACCTTTTCTAGGAGGCAAGGACTACTTCAGCATTGGGGACTTACAGGGGGCGGGGCAGTTAGCTTTGGAGAACCAAAACTAAATCTCTGTCCACTGGAGAACTAAAGACGCTGGTTACAAGCAAGGAGCTAAAGACCTCTTTCTGAATAAACCTGGTAAGGCAACAATTAAAACCCGAAATCCAAACAGCTACAACAACCAAAAATATTATCACAACTAGCACACCACAAGATAGCACCAGCTGTAGCCGAGAGACTCTCGGTATAGCTATAGGCCAGACCACCAGCCATCAAAACAAAAGTAACAGACGCCACAAGAGTAAGCCAAACGAAGAGAACAAAACAAAATCCATTCCTTCATATAACTTTAGTACCTTTTACAGTACTTGTCTACTGTTAATTATGATTTTTCTGTAAGCGTCTGTTCAATTATTTAATTTTTCCGGTCTAGATCGTAAAAACTAAGTTCGACTTTGGAAAAATATACGTCTCACACTCAATGTTGTTGTTTATTAGATCTTCTTAGTCATAAATATTTTAGTTGTAGAGTGTACTATCGTACACATTTACATTTAAACTTAATATTAATTCTTTCAAACAAGTCGTAAAAACGATCTTTTTCAAAGAGAAAGTTTATTGAGATATAAATATTGAAGAGAAGAAATGAAATATACTTTACTGTGAGCAGATTACTTTGACGAATGGATATTTCTGGTTCAAGGAACAAGAATAAAATACCTTTTGTCACAAACTTGTTATGTGCACTTCACTGCTCCAATCATAGAACCTCTTACGTTCATACAAGGCTATAATTAAAACGACAATTAAACATTGTGCTACCATTCTTTTAGTACGTATTATTAAATAATTTTATAATGATTTATTATGGTGTATACTCATTTAATGCATGCAAAAACAAGAAGGTAAGTTAAATATTTTATGTGTTTGGTAGTTTCGCGAAGAAATTTAGAACACGTACTTATATTATTAGAAACTGACGGACTCAACTTGTGTAAGGTAAGTTCCAGAATCAATGTATTAGAGAAGAGATAAAACGTGGGCCTTAGTGAGTGATAGTCTCCAAGGAAATATTACGTGAGGAGCTCGACGGAAAGTTCTACACCTTATTGGCTGAACGATCTGAAGTATAGCGCTAGAAGTGACGCAAAAGCATTTGTTATTTCTCTGTCTATAACCCTTCCAGGAGCATTGATTTCTGCCCGATATTCTCCAAATTTAGCACAAAATTTCTTCTTGTAAGGTAAAACCTTAGTAAAATTCAGCCCAAGTGGAGAGCTCTAAGGAAAAGACGGTTTCTAAGAAATTTAATTTGTAAAGTTGAATAGATAGTTGTAAAAAATTACATAGTTATTTTATAGATGTAAGATATAGAATTAAGAGTCAAGGGAGCAAAGCTTCATGTCATGTTATCGTAACATTGATTGAATCACAGCTGAATATATCACTTACATTGCTCAGGTTTTGGGCATCAAGAACTGTACAGTTAAGTTGAATTCGATACAGACGTTCCTCATTTTTCCAAGAAAGCATAAACCATTAGATTATTGCTCAAGCCTACTGAGGAAAAGGGGTCGGAGCCTTACAATGAAAACTACTTTCAGTAATTATTTACTGGAAGCCTTCGTACTCGCAGAAATTTTTACACCTTTAATACTATATTACAACGTTAAAACTTTCTAATTATGTAACTAAAGGAATAATATTAATCTGTAAATGAAAGCAGAGGATTTCCGGGACTTTTATTTGACGGGTTTTACAATCCCTTGTGTTAAAATAGAATTTACAACTGAACTCATTAAGAAGGTAATAAATATAATGAAATAAGAGCATTGTTACTAATTACTCATAATTAAACTAATGTACAGTAACTCTCTAGCTATATTACATGTTGTTAATGAATTGAGTTAGTGGACGATCTTTGTAAATAAAGTGTTTATTAGTTTCATTTATGATTGTTATTATCAATTAGTTTTATTCGTGGAACTTATTCGTGCATCTGATAAGCCTTAATATAAAGTTGTATACTTAATATAACATTATTATTGTGAGTTTAATACAGGAAGTGAAGTGATAATTGGACTAAACTGGTGGGGATTAAAACGAGAACTCGGTGTTGTACAGAAATGTTTGACAACATACACGCTTGTCGCTTCCTCTTGTTAAAGGTATATTCTTCCGCTTTTGAAAAGGTATATAATGCTTTTTACATTGGCAAAAACAAATACAAAAATACATACTATAGGATTTAATATAATACCTATTAACTTTATACCTTTACAATGATGGAAAATATGATGTAAATTTTCTATTAACACGCATATTTGTTTCCATACGTTTAATTTCAATTTTTGCTCTATTAACCTTCATTTATTATATAAAGCTATGAAGCAAAATTAGATATTGAAATAAATTAATAAAATTTGTGTAATGTGATAGGTTTTTGTTATAGCATAATGTAACTTATACATATTGTTAAAAACACAGTTTTTAAACGTGTGGTTAAGCGCATAAATTCTAAAAAATGGAAATAAATTGCCAAAAATATACAATATTAATAAGAATTTGTTATAGTATTGATAACGATAGGGATGAATTTGATGTATTTCAATCACCAATAAATGATTTTTTCCTCAGCCTTAAAGCTTACAAACAATATTCTTTTATTCTGTAGTGTTTATGAATTTTTAGACTTTATTCTTAAAAAATATGAGAGGCCATTCTCTGCACATGCGATGAAACACAGTAAAAATAAACCAGAAAATTGCTTCAACCAAAAAGGAATTTGTGTGGATGGCAGCCAACATCTTTGGCTTTCGATACCACTCACGTACAACACCATCACTCACGTTGTTCTCTCCGTATCACGGCACATTCTCTAATGGATGTCTGCTGCACTATTCCTTCTGCTTGCAGGAACCGACACTCCTCAATTCAGATGTATCGGGAGAACCGATAGAGGCGACCATGTTTATGCGACTGCAGCTCAGCACAAACTAACTACTTAAACTTGGCATCAGACCTGCCACATGACCAGCTGTAACGACGCGCGATCGTAGGTTTTAAACATAAAAATGGATCTTGTATTTACCGGGTGTCTTAAGACCACTTTGACACAGAAACCACACTGAATGTGTCTCACATACTAACTGGTGAACAATAAGCGATGACTAAACCAGCTATTGGTATTCCCAGGACATCCTAATGGGCTTCAGTCAGACAAAAATAAACCCGATATGTCCAATGTAATCAAGGTTGTTGATGTTTGTTGATTCTTGTAACAATTTTTTTATGATTTCGTGTCCTAGGTTCTGTAAATAACTAGCTAGTGAAAGTTTATATGCCTTACAATAAGTTTAAAATTTAGTTTCTTTTTATTTAAACTGTAGGGGTTTTATAAAAATATTCTAACTCTAATGATGAAGCATAAGGCAACGGAGCCACAAATTAACAGCAAAAAGTGTAAAAATGTAATATATATTGTATACTAATATATAAACATGTTATCTCGAACCAGAATATAATTAAAAAGGAGATTTAAAGGTAATATAAATAAACTTAATTATAATTTAATTTTTCAGAGAACTTGTTGCAGACACTGTGTATAAAAGTAGTGCTATGGACATAACTCCAAATTTCAACCTAAAAAACACTGAGTAGTAGACGAGGAGAACTGATCAGATGTCTATGCGAAGCGGTTCATGTTTAAAAGAACTGGTTGCAGACACTGTGTATAAGAAGAGAGCTATGGACACTACTCCAGGTTGTAAAAAGTAGTAAACAACAATCCTACTGTGAGTTCTCAACTAACTTCTACACACCTCTGAGTAGTAGGCCGAGAGAGCAGACCAAATGTTTACGCGAAATGCTTCATGTTTAAGAAACTGGTGTATAAAAGTAGTGCTATGGACATAACTTCAGGTTTAAACAAAAAAAAGGATGTTGGGACTTAATTTGTACACAACATTAAGTATTAGACTGGGAGAATTTACCAGATGTCAACGAGAATCGCTTAATGTTTAAGTAAACTGGTTGCAGACACTGTGTTTAATATAAGTGCTATGGACACTACTCAAAGTTGTAGAAAGTTTTAAACAACAATACAACTGTGAGTTCTCAACTAACTTCTACACAACCCTCAGTAGTAGACCGAAGGAACTGACCAGATGTCTACTCTAAGTGCTTCAGGTTTAATCCACACTTAGACACTGGTAGCAGACACTGTGTATAAAAGTAGTGGAATATAAAATACTAAAACAATCTAAATGTGGGTTTTCAACTAACTTCAACACAACTCTTAGTAGTAGACCGTGGGAACAGGCCAAATTTCTAAGCGAAATGCTTCATGTTAAAGAAACTGGTAGCAGACACAGTGTATAAAAACAGTGCTATGGAGACGACTCCGTCATATAAAGTTTTGAACAACAAACCAACTGTAAGTTACTAACCAACTTATACACAAAACTGAGCAGTAGACAATGTAATAGACCGTGAGAATTGGCCAGGATGTCTACTCTAAGTGCTTCATGTTTAAGGAACTGGTAGCAGACACAACGTATATAAAAACAGTGCTATGGAGACGACCAAGTCATATAAAGTTTTGAACAACAACCAACTGTAAGTTTCTAACCAACTTATACACAAAACTGAGCAGTAGACAATGAAGTAGACCGTGAGAATTGGCCAGATGTCTACTCTAAGTGCTTCATGTTTAAGGAACTGGTAGCAGACACTGTGTATAAAAGTAGTGCTATGGACACTACTCCAAGTCATATACAGTTTTGTACCAAAAACCAACTGTAACTAACACTGAGCAGTAGACAATGAAAACTGACCAGATGACTACGCAAATTGCTTCATATGTACGAAACTGGTAGCAGATATTGCGTGTATAAAAGTAGTGCTATGGACACGACTCCAAGTCGTAGAAAGTTGTAAACAACAATCCAACTGTAAGTTCGTATCTAACTTGTACACAACACTCAGTAGTAGACCGTGAGAACTGACCGTGGGAACTGACCAGATGTCTAAGAGACGGAGTTTTTGACTTCACATATCAGAAGTAGTAAGTTTCTAACGAACCGTTACTGAAGTAATGAATCGTATTTGTGTAGATTATTGCAATATAATTTTATACAATGAAAAATACTTCTTTTAGAACTTGCTCAGCCCTTTCCGCCATTTTTTGACAAACAAAATCCAATTTGTGTCTGTTTTTTGGCATGAAGGGCCAAACTAGTTTACATAATTTTGAAATTTTGTAAAACTCATTTTCTACATCGTTATTAGTAATGGTAAACATCGCTCCTATGGGTCTTTATTTCTGTCAACAAGTGGCGTAGGTTGTATTTGTCTTAATATTGGTATTCATAATTAGTGGTAATGGAAAGAAAACAGATTAGACAATGATTAAACCGAGGATATGGTGAAGGTTGATTATGTGACACGTTCAGTTACTTTGATGGATTGGTTGTTTTTCATTCAAAGCCTGACTAGAAAACTAAGTTGTTGGTTTTAACCGGTTGGATAAGACTAAGAAATAAGATTAGGTTCATTCTTTTAGTTTTAATGGTTCAAAGTTAAAAGATTAAGCAAATTGGCGACTAGATTTTATTTAAATCATTTGCGCGTATACTAATACATTGATGTATGTAAGGTTACGTGAATACTATTTTTTTCTCCCCAACGATACCCTGAAAAATTTACCATTCCTTGTAACAAAGGACATTTTAGTTTGAAATTTTACTATTGAACAAAAGTGTATGTAAAAATATGTAATGAATGCTGCAATACCAAAAAAAATATTCAAATCGCTGCATTATGATAATCATGCTTTCACAAGCTCTGATTTTAATGATTTTTAATTCATGAAAATTAATCTTTAAGGCTTTCCATTATAAAATGATAGGAAGGAGCAATATTGGAGTGTTATGATCCCACTGAATATAGCTTTATTTTTTTATGCTATGATTCGTTTAAAATGTTGCCTCAGTAATAGTTGAAATTTAAATTATTATGTTATAGCATTCTTCTCAACAAAAAATGTATATCACTGGAGAAGCTCTTTTAATTTTGGAGGACTTCTTTAACTGATTGAAAAAACACCAATAATACAACTTTTTTATTGAGACCTTTCGTTTTCAAAGAAAACATTATCAGGATCTCTGCTCAACTTTACTTTCAGTTGTGGGTCTGATGATGTTTTCATTGAAAGCAAAAGGCCTCACACAAATAAAAATTTTATTATTGGAGTGCTTGATTTAAAATTAAATAAAGGACTTTGATTTCCTTTAAACACATATAAACAAGAAATTAAAGTAGTATTACTAAAGATTTTATTTATTTTGTATAATATATTAATGACTTAAATTATTTATTACTATGCCATAAATATAAACCAACAGCACTAAATTTGATCAAAGAAAATTAAAACGTTTAATTTAAATTGATAGAATTATATGAAATTTATCGTTTCCGTGGTTACTGCTTACACAGGTAGAATTTCAGCTCATGCAGAGTGAAAGTTACGCCTCAGAGAGGCTTGAAATACTGCCTCAGCTAAATGGAGCGTGAACCCGTAAATAACACCACTAAGCTTTCCCTGGGATCTCAAGTGGAAACATGGCTCAAAAGCGAACAAATTATCAAACAGCGAATTTAAGTTTTACAATGTTACGGCATATTATAATGTAATCTTTCCACTAAGTCTAGTTTTATATTTGGCAACACACAGTACTAATACGTTCAAACTACGCTGGTGTTATTTTAAAATATTTTACTTAATATATTTAATCATTTAATAAATTTATACACTTCACCCAAAAATTTCAGGTTTGATACACTTTTGGAATTGCAGTTTAACAATACGTAAAATATTGCAGAAGTTAGGTTTGCCTATGCAACTTGTAGGCATAAATAGTCAGGGTCGACCTGCCTTGGACAGAAAATACAAGGATAGAAAACTAGTTATAGAAGTGCTTTCTGAAATAATATCTACGACTTGTAAGTGAATACTCACTTGGAAGCCGAGTATTGATGACAATTTTGCTATATACGATGATTCCAGATATCGATGTAATGAGAAAGCGCGTTCCATTTTAGGCGGTTGTGAATTATACTGTAAATATCCAAAATACTGAGTATCTTTAAAGTCCCCTTCCTTTTAACTTTCGTTTGCATGAAGATGGAGACTCTTTATGGTGTTTATATGACCAACTGAGGAGTTTCTGCATGTACGAAAATTTTAGACAACCCCCCACAACCATATTTTTGGGATAAGTAAAAATCTTTAAATAAGTCTTTTAACCCCTAGCAAGTGACACTCCATTTTAAAGTTATTACAAACAAAATTATTGGGGGAAGAATATAGGTCTTTAATGTTACTCTATCAAATTCGGTGGCCACTTAAAATTTTAATTTTAAAACGAAACCCCTACAGTTTAAGCTGCATTAAAATTTACTGCAAGGCAGATAAAACATTCACTCACAGGTAACCAATAAAACATGTGAGACACATTTATGCAGTTACTGTGTTAATATTGCAAAGACTTCACGAGATACAAATAAGGGTACTTTCGAATCCTCAACTGTTATTAAGAGAGCAAAAGTGGCGTCATTTTCTTTATATAAGTTTTCTATCATTTTTGTCAAGAGTTTAGCTTCCCAGACTTTTATAAGTAATTCAATATGTTCCTAAGATATACCGGTGTATGTAAGACACTTTCACGTACACAATCTCTTAGGCAATAATAGCTGTAAATTCTTTGGCGAAACCACGGAATTGGTGTATTAATTTAATGTGATATATTCTGCTCTCGGAATCGAGTTCAGATCGTCGGAAATCTCTGAATAGGAAATCGTAACACCTTTTATTTTGCCTCTGGAGTGATTTTAAAAAATGAGGTAACGTTTGTTTTTGAGAAAACTTTAAACATCCTTTTGATTGTAGTAATTTTTTTACAATAGGTATTATTAACAATTGCATCTTCAAAGATTTTTTACAACACACCGTTTTGAAATTTGTTGTATAGAGATTTAAAATTGTATAAATTGACGACATTTACTAGATTAGCACATATTAATTTTTGGCCTTTAATCGTTGTTTCCATAAAACATTTTACCTTAAAAAAAATACAAACACACGGAAATCAATTTATAGGAACTTTTTTGATTTTTCATCCCGTGAAATATGTTCTGAATGTTGTCGGTGTAATTCAATTACACACTGTGTATAAATATTTATACAGATATATATATATATATATATATATATATACTTTTTTATTCTGTGTATGTTTTAAAAGTGTACTTGACAAAGTTGTTAATTACAACGAAATATTGTAAAATATTAAAAAAATTTTCTTTTGAAACTGCTCTAAGATATATATATATATATATATATATAATATAATATATATATATATATCTGTATAAATATTTATACACAGTGTGTAATTGAATTACACCGACAACATTCAGAACATATTTCACGGGATGAAAAATCAAAAAATATATATATATATATATATACTTAGGAAATACTTGAGTTTTAGACAAAATTCAAATATCTTATTGGTTGCCCACGCTAGCTTTGCTTCCTCCCTCCAATATTCTGACGTAAATATTTTTTTGAATAATGCAAAATATTACCCATATCACAGAGCTTTGTGGACTAAATTAAGAACGAAACATATACCGGAAAGCACTAGTACTTGAATTTCACACTCAAGTTACAAATATTTAGAGTGTGTTTCTTTTAAAATTATTTAAAATTCTAAGCTAAATGATACATTTGTATAAAATTAATTATAGGAAGATCTTAGTTTACTTCATAGTATATCAACAGATATAATATTAACAACAAAAACAAAATGTAGTATTAAATACAAGTTGGTTTAAATAATTTTTAAACTACCTAAATAAAAGTATTTACATTGTTTGATACCATGTCTTTGATACGCGAAATCATCTCTACTTTATATTTTAACTATGTAAATAAGGATTGCTAAGTAAATAATTTCTGAAAAAGAATTTAGTGACCATATACATTCAAGGAGAAAACATTATATCTTAATTATTGACAAAGGGACAAAGACTTATTGTGTGGTTAAGATTGGATGCGGGCTGCTGGTTGTTCACTAATGAGATCTCAAATTCCTTCTTTGTGTTTGGAGATGGCATTGTAAAGTCACTGCGCGCGATTTGTTATAATCAACCAATAATACTTTGACAGTTCCCAATTAAAATTAATTAATACTGGGGAAATAGTTATAACGGTATAACATTACATACACATTATTACAACTCATTTTATTTACATTTTATGGTATATCTTGACTTTTTAGGTGTAAAACCAGTCTAAGATACCTACGCGTCACAGAAGAAATTTTAATATACATTCAGTTGTACAAACCTTACAGATCGTAATAATCAAAAATTCTGAGAACACTTCCATTAATCTTGATTTAATAAGTTAAATCCAACTCAAATACATACACGTCTCAGAATAGGCTTAACGTCATTTCAGTTGACAATTCGAGAAGTCGAAGTAACTACAGATTCTGGGAACAGTTTCATTCATCCTCATGTAAAAAGTAATACTTGTCTCAAATATTACACGTCTCAGAAGAGATTTAATATCATTTGAGTTGAGAAAACAATCTGACAGACAGTGATAATTACGAATTCTGAGAACAGTTTCTTTAATCTTGATTTAAAAGGTTAAACTTGTCTCAAATACGTGCATATCACGGATATTAATTCTTTTGTAAAAACAACCAAAATTATGAAAACAGTTTCATTAACCTTGAGTTACGAACCCGTTTCAAATACATGCAGTTACAGAAGAGATTAATTCAGATTTGAAGACAATCCGACACCACGGGATAATGACAAATCAATGATTAACAACAGTTCATTAATCTTGGTTTATTTAAACACCGTTATTAGAAACCGAAGTTTTAAGTATTTAGGACATTTTTGTAACTAATATTAATACAGTAAATACTTTAATACGTTTGTGCAAGATTAATCTCTTTAAGAATCTGTCAAACTTAGGAGTGCTTTGGAGAATAATATTATAAACCGACAATGTTAAAAACTAAATATATTGAACTGTATACTCAAATTCGTGTCATTCCTACAATAGTACTCATGTAGTATTAGTTAATCAACGGTGGTATCTTTCAAGAATCTGACTAATATTATAAAGAGGTAAATGTTTTTACAGGATATAGAAGCTCCTTTCTCTTCTACAGCTTCTGCAGTTACTCCAGAGTTTGGGAATTGTAGTAAACCGCGGATTAGTACACCCTAGGAGACAATGAGAGTAGTTCTTCACCTTGATTATATTTTGTAGTCTAGATATCTCTGAGGTTGAAACGACGTAAAGAGTTAATTTTAAAGTTCTAAATAGCCAACATTTTGATTTCCTTATACGAAGATCATTTAAAATTCAAGGAGTCGAGTCTGAACGCGCAAGGTGAACTGACTACTGGAAAACAACATATACCAATATGGACATGCATTATTTTATATGACGTACAATTTCTGTTTGAAAGCTTTAAAGCCTATTTTTCTTGTATTTTTATTTTAAAGGATTACCTGAAAACTTAATAACTGAAATATAATTGTATGTTGCATTGCAGTTAAATAAAGAACTTGTTATCAATTTGATTTCTATTAAAAAAGAAGACGTAAGTGTTTTGTTAAAATTAATATTTAATTTTAATGTTATAAACTAAAATTTCATAGCATTAAATAAAAGAAAACTAAAAAGTACGGCTTTACGCTTAGAAAATAGTTTATATGACTGTGGATATATTTCTTTTTACATATAACTCTAAACTCACAAGTGATAAGTGGAAATCACTGAAAGATATTTCTATTTCATAATGCATTCAATATTTAGGTTTAAAGAACAGTTTTTTGGGACCCCAAAGTAAAAGAGTCAAATATGTTTCATAGAAACCAATGAAACTCCAATTTATTCCCGGAAAATTTTCATGACATTTAATGGACAACGTAAAACGATTTCAGTAAAATTAGAACAGTTGAAGGCCAGTGAGAAGGACTATTAAGTAAATTAGCTTGAAAGATAATCTCCTTCCGTGTAGTTTATAAATGGAAGGAGACATATTTTAGGTACATTCTATGACAGTGTACACGGATAAGCAAAATTGCTGATATTATCTTTTTGGGTCAATTATAAGTCCTTTTATTGGATATATTTATTTAAATATAATAGTTCAAACGCGTTGGCTTTGTTGCACTGATCAGGAATATATAGAATAGTTTGAGCGTTTACTTTTATCCATTGTATCCTATTTCCAACTTTAGATATTTAGAGCTACAGTTGAGTTTGTTTCAGTGCCCCGACCAGGAAAAATATACACGGGTCTAACAATACTGTTTTTTTCAAAAAAGGGATTAATTAAGATGAATATTTATGTTATATATGAATGTTATAAGATTATTTAATGAAATAGATGAATTTTGATTCTAAAATAAATAAGGATTTGTAATGGAGTTGATATTTAGCCAAATTCACTTGAAATAGATGGGGCATGAAAACTAGTCAACCACTTATTAGAGGAATCACACAAAAAGAGTTGAGATTTGCCAAAGTGTATATGTGAATCTCAAATCAGCATTCTGCGACAGACCGAGGCAATACCCGTGAATAGAGCAGCCAAAACAATCTCAGACGTTGAAACATGTTTAGCTTTGATGCACAGTTGGACAAGCAGAGGTCATGCGAAACTCACATCAGCAATCTACGAGTGAACGATCTAATACCCGTCAGTCGTGAAGCCGATACCTACGCTGTAGAACGTGATTCGTTTTATGCACAGTTGACCAACCACAGAAAATTTATGTGAATCTCACATTAGCAATCTGCAAGTGAAACGATCTAATACCCGTCAGTAGTGCAGCCGATACCTTCTCAAGCGTTAGAACGTGATTCATTTTATGCACAGTTGACAACCACAGAAAATTTATGTGAATCTCACATTAGCAATCTGCAAGTGAACGATCTAATACCCGTCCGTGGTGCCGCCGATACCTTCTCACAAGGTAAAACGTGATTCATTTTATGCACAGATGACCAACTACAGAAGATTCATGTGAATCTCACATCAGCAATCTGCGAGTGGACGATCTATTACCAGTCAGTGGTGCCGCCGATACCTTTTCACGCGTTAGAACGTGATTCATTTTATGCACAGTTGACCAACCACAGAACATTTATGTGAATCTCACATTAGCAATCTGCAAGTTGAACGATCTAATACCCGTCAGCCGTGCAGCCCAAAACCTTCTCACGCGTTAGAACGTGATTCATTTTATGCACAGTTGACAAACCACAGAAAATTTTATGTGAATCTCACATTAGCAATCTACAAGGGAACGATCTAATACCCGTCCGTGGTGCCGCCGATACCTTCTCACGCGGTAAAACGTGATTCATTTTATGCACAGATTACCAACTACTGAAGATTCATGTGAATCTCACATCAGCAATCTGCGAGTGGACGATCTATTACCCGTCAGTGGTGCCGCCGATACCTTCTCACGCGTTAGAACGTGATTCATTTTATGCACAGTTGACCAACTACAGAAGATTTTCATGTGAATCTCACATCAGCAATCTACGAGTGAACGATCTAATACCCGTCAGTCGTGCAGCCGATACCTTTCTCACGCGTTAGAACGTGATTCACTTTTTGCACAGATGACCAACTCCAGAAGATTTATGTGAACCTCACATCAGCAATCTACGAGTGAACGATCTAATACCCGTCAGTCGTGCAGGCGATACCTTCTCACGCGTTAGGAAACGTGATTCAATTTATGCACAGATGACTAACTACAGAAGAATTCATGTGAACCTCACATCAGCAATCTAAGAGTGAACGATCTAAATACCCGTCAGTCGTGCAGGCGATACCTTCTCACGCGTTAGAACGTGATTCACTTTATGCACAGATGACCAACTACAGAAGATTCATGTGAACCTCACATCAGCAATCTACGAGTGAACGATCTAATACCCGTCAGTCGTGCAGGCGATACCTTCTCACGCGTTTAGAACGTGATTCACTTTATGCACAGATGACCAAACTACAGAAGATTCATGTGAACCTCACATCAGCAATCTACGAGTGAACGATCTAATACCCGTCAGTCGTGCAGGCGATACCTTCTCACGCGTTTAGAACGTGATTCAATTTATGCACAGATGACCAACTACAGAAGATTCATGTGAACCCTCACATCAGCAATCTACGAGTGAACGATCTAATACACGTCAGTCGTGCAGGCGATACCTTCTCACGCGTTAGAACGTGATTCACTTTATGCACAGATGACCAAACTACAGGAGATTCATGTGAACCTCATATCAGCAATCTACGAGTGAACGATCTAATACCCGTCAGTCGTGCAGGCGATACCTTCTCACGCGTTAGAACGTGATTCACTTTATGCACAGATGACCAACTACAGAGAGATTCATGTGAATCACACGTCAGCAATTTGCGAGTGTACGATCTATTACCCGTCAGTGTTGCCGCCGATACCTACGCGTTAGAACGTGATTAATTTTATGCTTAGTTGACCAACCACAGAAGATTTCTGTGAATCTCACATTCGAATTTTGCAAGTGAACGATCTAATACCCGTCAGTGGTGCCGCTGATACTTTCTCCCTTGTTTAAACGTGATTAATTTTATGCATAGTTGACCAACCACAGAAGATTTATGTGAATCTCTCGTTCGAATTCTGCAAGTGAAACGATCTAATACCCGTCAGTGGTGCAGGCGATACCTTCTCGCTTGTTTAAAAACGTGATACATGTTATGTACAGTTGACTAACCACGGAAAATGTATGTGAATCTCACATTAGCAATCTGCAAGTGAACGAGGCAATACGCATGAGTGGTGCTGTCGATATCATCTCGGGATTTGGAGCTTGCTTTGCTTTCATGTACAATTGGACAAACTGAAAATAGTCCAGTTTAACTGTAATCTTTTATATTTCCTGAGATTATCAGTGGTTTAGTTCAGAGGTGTTATACAAATATTTTAATGGAAAGTGTAAGCGATTTTTACGTGTTTACATTTTAAGTGTTGCTAAATTAATATTTAGAAACTTATTTTTGGAGTTTTAAAAGAGTACTAATGTAGTTTAAACTGATAAACTGACCCTTTGCGGCTATCTCCTGATAACAAGTGGAGGTACAGAGTGTTTGACACTCACCCAAGGTCATATTTCTCCAAACTTTATTCGTAGACCGGTGAATCTGGAAATAAATTACATCTTCAAATAATTACACTGGTTTTTTCTGCGTTTCCTTGTTACATTTGTAACATCTATCTAATATCGTTCTCGAGATTGCCTACGGACAGATATACAGACACACAATGATACAATAAGGATATTTGTGCACCCCATGTAGAAAATAATTTTTTTCCGCTCTCTGTGTACAAGGCTGAAAAGACATTTAAAAAAAAACTATGGTTAATCTAAAACCACCATTGAATCTTATTTTTGTTTATGTGGAAATTAAGTTTAATGTAAAATAATTGTCAAGATAGAATATTTCTTGGATATTTTGCCACATGATATTTTAACATATAAGTTTCTTAGCAGTGTTTATTTAATAAAGATTACAAGGATGGTAATACAACGCGCTAAAATAAAGTCTTGCCACCCAAATTTACCGTCGGCTTTCCACTACACATTTCTTAATTTTACTCCAATAATAAAAATTTCATAGTGCTAACATGTCATACTATTGCATTCAGTTAACTTACATATTTGTTTATTCTTAAATTTTCTCGTTGCCATAATGGTTATAAATATTCGCTTTCGCTCATCCAAATCCAATGTAGCGACATGCGCCATCATCATATTTGGTGTTGTCAACTTAGAAATGATATATACAAACGTTTGGATATATAGGTCAATTCATTGTCGAGATATCGTGCAGGCAAAAATTGGCACATACATACACAAGGAAATTAAAAATGGTCAGTTCATCGAGTGAAAGCCTAACTAACGCTCAGCATGTCCTTCGATTTGATTATGGTTGCACTCACACTTAAATAACTATGTTTACACGAAGAGTTTATAACTCTTATTAGTATAATGACCCATACTTGCTTCATGAACACAAAATTTACGACGCATATCTATATAAAGGAGTGATTTAAAATGATCACAGCCCAGCACAGAACAGGTAACAGAAAGTTAGATGTTCTACTAGTACAGTTACATCTAAACAAAGCGTATATAAACCTTTTCAAAATATCCCACTTGTGATCCGAGAGAAAAATTTTAAATACTTTATTTGAACCGTTGTATTGGTTTTACCGTTATTTATATAATTTTCATTATGTTTATATTTCGATTACATCCCTTTAAACCGTTTGTGATAGGCTTCATTACAGTGATATAATTTTGAAATATAAAATACCATAGATGTATTCAAATAACATAACGTTTTAATCTCGTTCAAACAGAGATGTAGTATAAATCTTTTAGCGGCAGATTGTGCAGGAGATAGCGGGTTTATGCAACGTAGGATGTGCGAATGGCTCGTAAAATACATGAAACCGTGTTGTGGAAATAGACTGCAATATATTTTCCTAGGGGATAGTAATTCTATTCTGTTATAACTTCAGGAGATTCAATATTATACTCATACAAGATATGAGCAATAATACTACTCAAATAATACACCATTTCAAACGTGTATGATTGATATCAAACGAACAAAATATTAATTTTTATAAAGTTGTTATTTTTAGTTCTGCGTCTGTTAATATAATTATAAAACAGTTTTTAAGTAAAAACTATTACTCGAAAAATATAAAAGTTCTCAACACTTATAATGATTGAAAATTAAATTAATTATTTGTACACTGTTGTTTTGAAATAATATACAAATATTTATAAAATTAGTACTAACATCGTAGTACTACATCAAACCATAAAATATTACTCTTTATTACTTTTTTTAAACTAACCATAAGTATTTCCAATTCACAAAGAAATTACCATTGTGGCAAAGAGATATTTTAAAATTACATTCATTGTTTGTAAAGCACTATAATTTATCACCGTTTGAATTTAAATTTGTTATACATCAGTGAATAGGACACAATAATCATACTGAGAGCTATTGTTAAAGAGTAACGAATTTCAAGGTAAACTTTAAGTGTAAGAAATAATTTATTTGAATAATAAAACTGTTTGATTTAAAATGACGTAACTATTAAAAAACGATTTATAATGCTACAGAAGATTGGGTGTTTAACATCTGCTAAAAAGGAAGATACGCTGAAGTTTTGTTAAAACGTTGAAAGCTCTACTATGGGGATCTAAATAGGTTGGCTTTGGACTGTCAGACACAGATAGTCTGCAGTGATACTTATACCTGCAGACCTTTCCTGAGATGTGCAAGTGAGTGTGTTACAAAAGCTGCAATCCCTCGGGAACTCGGAACCAATCTCCGTTGCAGATTCCTTACAAGTTATCTGTATTTCCGCTAGTGTTTCTCTTCTATATAAAATACTTTCTTACATGTTTCACAATTATTTTAACCCAGTATTTGCAATAACAGGGTTATAATATTTCCTGTCTTCTAGCTATCGAAATACGAGTAGTTCAGACAGTTTACAAACAACTTCACTTGAGTTTTTACCAGATTGTAGTGTACTTAAATTATATATTACAGCTTAAAGAAAAAAACTAACATTTTTATGCTAATGTAATTCTATTTGAAACAAAACACAGCCATAAAGGAAACCAATAACCGACATATCAAAGCAATAACCGATACCATGGCTGCACCCCACCCCTCTCACTGTAATATTGCCTACGTAGTGAGGTCGCTGACTGCAGCGCGGTGTGACTTGGCTCTTCTTTTTAGTGTTTATAACAATGAACTATTGTTGCGGGGGGGAGTTGTTTAGATACAATATAGTAATTATATATTTCCTTATATCATTGCTAAATATTGTTTTAGCAAATATTTGAAATAAAGAATTTCTGCAAAATAGGTGCAAAAATAAAAGAAAAAAACTTTATGTTGTTTGCTATGAGTACCCTTTATATAAATTTTGCTATATAAACTATACAAAGTAAGCTAAGCTTTAAATAAATAAATTAAACTAGTACAAGGTAACATTGTAACACTTTGTGTAAAGGATTCCTTTTGAATTATTATGTTAATATACCAGTTTAATACTATGAAAACTAGGACAATAAGTACATTTTCCAGATTACATTAGCAGTAAATAATTAGCCACAATCTAAGTTATTTTTCGATGGATTTTTTGAAATTACTGCTTATGATTGTTTTATGATATATATATATATATATTATATATATATATATATATATATATATATATATACACACCACTTTATAATGAAGCGTACAATGGCTATAAACGTACACTTTTCGACAGATTGTTCCTGGCAACAAGAAAAACTCTACATCGATATTGGAAATATAATTCACTTGCTCAAAAATGCTCATACAAAGCTTAAACAAGCGCGCGAAGCTTAGGAAAACAGCTGGTTTGAAATAAAAAGCTTACTAAATCTTTCGTAAAACAGATAAACTAATGAAATTTTTATATTCTTTATACATTAAGGTATATTCGTAAGTATTATATTCTTAAGAAATTTTAGTTTCTAATCATAGCTAATAACCCAATAATTCCTTATTTTGAGTGTTTACATCAACATCAATTGTAAGAACCATATTTTTACACATTTTACAATGAGAATCTGAATCATGAAGTCACTGCACTGAACTAGTTATATATTACAGGTTTTTTGTCCGTAAGCACATTATGTACAGTTTCATTAAACAACTGCTCGTACCTTATATCGACTCTCAATACTGATATGTACGAGATAATAGTTTTATCTCCTTATTCCAAGCTACCTACCTGCACTGACTGTTAATTTCTAGTTTCTTATGTAGTAGTCAATTATGTCTTTAAAAAGTATCATCTTCCTTACGTCTACGTCCAAATGCTCTAATCCTGTCGTACTCTAATAATTCTTAAGAGCCGACTAGTGAAACTACCTTGATCTTTACACTTTAAGAACAACTATAAACCGAAAAACCTTTGGCTTCCTTATTTTTTAGTAACATAATACAATATGTCTCATCTGAAAGATTTTATAAATCGGGATCCTAAATATGTTTCCCTATATTTATACAATGTAATAAATAAAAGTTAATCACATAAAGAATAAACTATAAAAATACTAGAATAACCTAAATGTAAAATTATAACTACATAATTAGTAAATGTCAAGAAGCTTTAACTTTTAACATGTTATAAAATGGCAATACATTATATTTTCTTATTTAATGATTCCCTCTTTAATAAATCATATTACCTTTAGAGAACATTTTCTCTTATACATTGTGACTTCAAGATTAAGATAAAACGGTTATATTTATATTAAATTACACCATAAAACTTCTATCCACCATAAAACAGGAATAAAATGTGTATTTCTGTTCTATTTAACCAATATTTTTGTTGAAAGGAAGAGTAGAAGAAGCAAATTGTGCAATTCAATGAACTACGTGAAGTGACACTTGCAAATTCATGTCAAACCCACGGAAGGGAAAGAGAGAGCTGCTCTATCTGTTGCATTTCAATAAAAGTTACATTACCTTGTATTGTAAGAGACTCAGTGCATTGATTGCTCTTTGTGTCGAACATTATTCTAGTATTTATGGATAGAAACTTTAGCCTTTACAGACCAGTTAGAATATTCATCTTTGATTTATGTATTCTACTTTTTTATGTTCACTTATTGATTGAATAGCTTAATAAAATCACTAGTTTAATTATAGTATTCTTACCAGCACAATATGACAATTTTTTATTGTAGCAAAAACCGGGAAAACGTTTTGAACCTTCTGGGTAAAGTTTGTGGTAGATTCACCCTATGCGATATGTTTTTATAGCGATTTTAAAATGTTTTTACAAAGACCAAACGTACATTTACATGTGGGCATTAATAGGTTAGAAACCTGAGGTTCTTAAGACACTTTTGCAATCATTCATAATTAAAAAATAACAAATGTCTAAGATAACCTATACAGATGTGTAAAACCATGTTGTACCCTAATTGTTTTAAGAGCAATAAGAGATAAGTGAAAATCCCTATAAAATAAATGTTAGGAAACATTAAATGTCTTTAACATCTGAAAAACCAAAGAATAACAGCAATTCTTATTAATAATAAGATTTAGCCAAATATTAATGCTCAATTTTTAAAAGTCAATAGTAAATAATACAATTGAATTGTTTTTTTCCAAAAAAATAGTTTAATAGATTACAGTTTTACGAAAAGAACTAAAATTAAATGTTATTGTATTAACAAATACATACATCCATGAAAAAAAAAGATTTAAAAACTAACTGTACAATTAAGATATATTGCAGAAAACTTGTAATCAATATCTTTTTATCATCCGTGACTGTGGAATGCTGAGCAATAATGTATGGTAATGCAGAGCAATAAATCACTCTCTAGCTTAACCCTGACCTCTGAGCAAGGATCTATTACGCGTTTGAATAATTTTTGTAAAGATTGCCTACGTGATAAAATGTTTTACATAATAGCTGACTACCGTACACAGATCAGTAATGTGTGGTAATGCAGAGCAATAAACCACTCTCTAGCTTAACCCTGACGTCTGAGCAAGGATCTATTACGCGTTTGAATAATTTTTGTAAAGCTTGCATACGTGATAAAATGTTTTACATAATAGCTGACTACCGTACACAGATCAGTAATGTGTGGCAATGCAGAGCAATAAACCACTCTCTAGCTTAACCCTGACGTCCGAGCAAGGATCAAGTATGGGTTTGAATACTTTCCGTAAAGATGGTCAACATGACACTACACTTTCCATAACTTCCATAACAGCTGACTGTGGTATGCATATCAGTAATGTATGCTAATTCTGAGCAATAAATCACTCTCTAGCTTAACCCTGACTGCTGGCAAGGATGTATTATGCGTTTGCATAATTTCTGTAAAGATTGGCTATGTGATATAACTATTTACATAATCATTAACAGTATTGCACAGATCTGTAATGTATGTTAATTCTGAGCAATAAATCACTCTCTAGCTTAACCCTGACTGCTGTCAAGGATGTATTATGCGTTTGCATAATTTCTGTAAAGATTGGCTTATGATATAACTATTTACATAATCATTAACAGTATTGCACAGATTTGTAATGTACGAGTCAACAAATCACTTAAGCTTAACCCTGATGCTGTCATGGATGTATTATGCGTTTGCATAATTTCAAAGATTGGCTATGTGATATAACTATTTACATAATCATTAACAGTATTGCATATCTGTAATGTATGCTAAATCTGAGCAATAAATCACTCTCTAGCTTAACCCTGATTGCTGTCATGGATGTATTATGCGTTTGCATAATTTCTGTAAAGATTGGCTATGTGATATAACTATTTACATAATCATTAACAGTGGTTGCATATCTGTAATGTATGTTAATTCTGAGCAATAAATCACTCTCTAGCTTAACCCTGACTGCTGGCAAGGATGTATTATGCGTTTGCATAATTTCTGTAAAGATTGGCTATGTGATATAACTATTTACATAATCATTAACAGTATTACACAGATCTGTAATGTATGTTAATTCTGAGCAATAAATCACTCTAGCTTAGCCCTGACCTCTGGGCCAGTATCTACTATATAGTTTGAGTAATCACGGTAAAATATTGGCCACGTGTTAATTATATTACAGTAAGCAATACAAGATTTGTACATTTATTATTTATGTGTTAACATGTATTTTGAATAGCAAAGTGTGACAGTGTTTTCTTATAGTTTTGATGTGTGTTTTACAGCGTGATGGCTTTATCCATCACCAATTGTTTTAATGAAGATTATCGTCACTCTTTTTATCACTACCCAAAATTACTGAAAAGTGTAATTAGTGTTTATTTCTTATTACAAAATATTTTATATTTAGTATTTTTTCAAGGAATAAATACCATTATGTCGTTACGTAAAATACGTTATAAAAAAGTATTTAAATTTAAATTAAATGAATTATTTAACGCATTTTAAGTAGTATATTTTACGATAAATGAGAGTAATTTAAGTTATACACGTTAGTAATAACCCTTCTTAAGATTAGTCATAATAGGTTATCCTTTCTCACTAAACTTATTCAAGGTTATATGCGTTAGTAAAATCCCTCCTAAGACTAGCTTAATACCGCAATAGTCATAATTATCAATCAGAACTTTAAATACAAACCTGGGGTTAAGAAGGGAGACAATCAAGATTTAAGTTCTCATTAAACTTGTTTTAGGTAATGTTTATATCATTAAAAACAGGTTAAAACAAAAATAACAAAATTAATTAAAATTTTGTGAAATGTTTTGTGTAATATGTTTTATCAGTTTGCCTAGAAACTGTAATAGATTGCAGTAAACAGTACTGATCCCATAAAGATGAAAAGTTTATATTATAATTTCCGTAGATATTTTAAAGGGATTGAAGAATGATATAGCCAACAAGACTATCCAATACCTTTTAGCTATCACAAAAATAAAAGGTTTTAATTCATTGTTTTCAAAGATTTCTATCACATCATAAAAACAGTTTAAAAAAAATAACACAATTAACTAAAAATTTGTGAAATGTTTTGTGTAATATGTTCCATCACCTTAGATAGAAAATTTGATCGTTTTGCAGTACCCAGTACTCATTTCACAAACATAAAATGTTTAAGTAATATGACATCTACTGCAGGGAAGCTTCATACACACTTTTTTAACAGTTCGTCTTGAGGATGTATAGAAATGCAGTTTACTTTTCACCATGACCTCTGTCGTTTGTTTAAAGCACTGTAATGTGATTGTAATACATTACATATGATGGAACGTAATCTTCTGTGTTTCATATGATTATTTATTTGAGGTTTACGCCTTCATTTCGTTTACGAAGAATCGCTTAAATGAAGGGAAATGTTTACTTATAAACGAAGTGGCCTTTGTCAGATATTGAATAATAGGGAGGTATCTTACCTCTGGGCAAAGAACTGTACATTTCTTGCTCCTTAGTATTGTCTAGATTGAAGCTTGCGTCATCAGAAAATGTTAAATGTTTCAACCACAATATCATATACAAAAAATCATCGTCATTCCTCCATGTTTCTGCAAAGCAGCGTGTTCGTGATAATGACAACTCTTCTAAGAGAGAGAACACGAAGGTGTCGTCTGTACGCCTCTCATGATGAATGAGTGAAAATCTTGGCCCTTTGTCAAACTAAGGTACAAATCATATATCACAAGTATTTCCATAATAGTTACTTATTTGTACGTTTAATTTCGTCAAAATTTCATCAAAATTATATGTAAAATTAAAAAAAAAATTTTTTGTGTGACGTAAAACGGATTAAAACAGTTTGTACGTCTGACCAAATGATAAATAGTTATCCTATTCTGAACATTTAGTGGAAATGTTGATCCTAATTATTGAAACTGCATTATTATTGTGGTAATGTGATTTCAACAATGGAGTCTATCAATAGTGCAGGATTGTAGCCAGTAGCTACTGTTGTAGTTCTGTATGCTGACAACATGTGTTATACTGCACGATCGTCAAATAGGTCATTTGCGTTTGAGTCATTGTTATGTGACTGAGCTTGCGTAAATAGACCTGCAGTAATTATTTGTAACCTTTATATCTCGTAACTCGACAGTCCTTTTGAATATTTAATTCAGGATTTGTGCGATTCGTGAATATTACCGTGATTCACAACACATGCATCTCAATTTGTCTCAATAACTAAGGGAATGTGCATTTCAATTTAATTCAAATCCTTATTTTTACAAAACGTTACATATTATAGCAGTGTTATAGTAACAGGTGATATTTTCCACTATAAAACTGCATTAATTGTACATGTAGTATTCGTCGATATAATATTATTCAATTTAAGTGCTAGTATGAACATTATATTTTTATCAGTGATACTGAATAAATATGCAACAAATAAAAGTAATGAAATATTATGGAAGTAAATAATAAGTATAAAATTCAGACAAACTTAGCAAACATAAAAATAATAATTAATTTAACAGTAAACTTAACAAATTGCACATATGTGCTTGCAACAGATAAATGTAATGGGATATTATGGTATTCAATAATAAATATAAAATTCACATAAAATTTCACAATAACAATTTATGTAAAAATAAATTTAACCATTTATACATATATGCCAAATTGTAGCAAATTTAAGGTACGACATTTGATGTACCAGAAATGCCCCACCTGCGTCATCGAAGAAATTACTGAGTAGAACTTGCCATCCATGAGGAGCTCACGGAGCATTTTGTGAAGATTTTATTGATGGTTCGTTTTAACGAAAATTGGGAGTTTATTGTAAAGTTTTCTTCCCATATAGGCAGTCATTTTTTTCGCAAGAAGAAGTGTTATGAAGTGGAAGGATAATATTATTTCTATGTCTTGTAAGGTAGGATAATTGAGTGTAAAAGCTTTTGGGGAAACTGAGAGGGTTCATTTTTACAAATGTTCGATATATATACACACACACACACACACACACACACACACACACATATATATATATATATATACATATATATACACACACACATATATATATATATATATATATATATATAATATATATATATATATATATATATATATGCATGGGAACGGAAGTATGTTTAACTTTGAAAAGAGAGGTTTGCATAGATATATATTTTTAGCATTAGCAATTACACGAATTATTCTTTTTTGAATTTTTAAAATGGTCTGACTATGGTGTAAAGATCCCCAAAATTTAATACCATAGAGAAGATGAGAATATATATAGGCATGATACACCATAACAACACATCTATCATGATTACGTCCAGGTCTACGATTTTTTATAATGTGAAAATGACATAGTGGGCTCTATTTAAGGTGTCTTCTCACGTGAGCTCCCCAGGTGACACTGCCCTCGATCTTTAGGCCCAATCTGGAGACCCAGAAACTTTCCTATCGGAGTAGTGTTGAGCAGAGGCTGGAGGTAGGAATCATCCGCCCTAGCACTTCTTTGATTAAAATGGATAACAACATTATTATGTATTACTCGTCGAACTCCTGGGATGTAGAGTCATGTTCGTCTAAGAGGGATAAAAAGTCTTGGTGACGGAGAAGCTTTAAGCAAAATCTTTACATAATTTCGACATCAGGGCAACTTAGACTTCAGAATATAAACAAAATCTCGGTGAAGGGGTATTTTCATTTTCTCATCAGTTGCACAATTAATCTGATTTTTGTCTATCTCTTCAGGCAACGTGACTCCTGGAATCTGGAGTAAAGTTTGTGTCAAAGTAGTATACCAGACTAAGAGAAAGGTGAACTGGAGCTGAACTCAGCATTCATGTTAAATAAACTCTTTAATCGTTCCCCCAATCAAACGCTACGCTATGTGTAACGGTTAAGTTGAGGATCTCTAACCGCTAGGTTCAATATAAAGAAATGCAAATTTTCAAATAGGTTATGACAATGTCACCTCAAAACACAGTGTACACTCAAATATAAAACCATATCCGTTGAAAGAACTACTAAAGAAAGTACCATTAAACTATCTCTCTCTGAAGGTAATACTCATCACTCTTAGTCAATCATTGCATTAGATAATATTATATTTAGTTCCAACTCTGAGTATATGCAATCACATTTACAAAGCCTTAAGTTTGAATTATATAAACTACATCATTGTTGTTTGAAACTAATATACGTATAATTATTCATAATATATTTGATTGCCAGAAGTTATCACACTCGCAGGAACAGATGTTGGACACAGTCGACTGGAAACTTTGAAATTAGTCACAGTGATCTGCGTCGCGGCTTGAAACTGTGAAACTCGTAGAAGATAATTTGATTAAAACTTCATCAATTAGAACGATTAACCTACCACAGTATTCTGAATAATTTTGTGTATTATATTTCAACATCCTAATGAAACCTAATATTTATTTGTCAAAGCACTGCAAGTAAAAACACTTTTTTTTGTATCCTACTTATTTTTAGTACTGTAATAATTAGAATTTTATTCCGTATAAATGATTACATAATCAATGGATTTAAATATATTTAAATTTAATTTAATTTTGTAATACATTGATTAAAAGACCGTGGTTCTTTGTTTAGAATTTATTAGGAAGATTTAATGTGAAATATGTCTATGTAGTAATTCATTATAAAATAACAAAATTCCTACTAATGTTATAGTTATGTTCAATTTAGTACTAAATTACATTTAATACGAATACAAAATACCAAAAAAATTAAATATAGATTTCCTAAACTGAAATCAAATGTGTAGAATAGTTCAAAAATGAAATATAATACAAGACCCAGATTTTGAGGAATAGAGCTTAAAGTTTCTGAGGTTTTTTTATACAATTGCTCTTCAAAATATCCGATGGGACTGTAGGCTATTCTCACTTCCCATCTTTTTCAATCATTTCAATCAACGTTTTTTTATCCTCTAGCACTTTCACAAATTTTGGTGTGCATTACTATACAAAATTTAGTAGGTATTTATTATTAAAAGGTGAAACCCCTTCCAAAGGCTAACTATTACTTTAAAGCTGTTCATTACAATCTCATCTTACAACAAAAATGTATTACAAAAAATATTTCTCCTAGTTTGTTTACATTTGAAATTCTCGACTTTTTTGGTGCTGTTTTGAAGATATTTTACAGATAAACTTTGCATATATATCCTTGGCATGTTTTGACTTAAATATTTGTTACATTCCTGGTGGATTATCTTATATTTTTTATATTTTTCATTGCAGTGTTTAAAATGTAAATAAAATCAATTTAGTAAATTTAAGAATAATATTATCTACATTTTGGAATAGTTTAATGGAATTTTTCGGTTGTGTAAGTTTTAGCTCTAATTTAAACCTAGAAATATCTTTAAGACGGAAATGGTCAAACAATTTATTTTCTCCAAAGTCCTTTATTTTATGTCACGCAAACAATTGGTTGATAAAATTTTGATATTTTTGAGGTTTGGACCACGTTAGTCTTCTTTGAAAATAGTCGATGTAAAATAATCTGATTTAGAAACATTCATGAATCATAATTTGTGTGCTCGCGATGTGACTAGTAGATGTACCAAGATTAGGACATCTTTAATAATCCTCCGTATAAACCTAAACAGAGGGTGTGGGATAGTTATTCAATATTAGAGTATAGTTGGTGGTTATTGTAAATAAAATATATTAATATTTCTTAAATATTTTTTCTCAAATGGTATGTAAAGATTTATATGTAATATATCTAACTTAATATATCAAAATAATTGCTTGTAAATTATTAAGATTTGTGTTTCATCTCAGTAGTTCCAAGTGATCTCTTTATTAAAGTGTAACAGGAACAATTTAGTTTAAGGTACTGCCAGCAGTGCCCTAAAACTGTTCAGGCTCCTCACCCTGCCAAGTGAACGCTGCAAGGCGTTAGTGAAATGATCCAAAAATATGGGATAAAGGTCATATATCTACCACATCGAGTGCGACCACCACTCCACTATGAGTGAGAACCTGTAGCATATTGTGTGGTGTACATGGAGACCTGAACACTTGCTCATATCGAGCTTCAGACCATTGTTCACTGACGTTTTGAAAGTCACAACCGATCCGTTCAATGGGAACTGAAATCTTTCCAGCTCAAATTACAAGTGCAGTTGGCATACAAATGAGCGGGATAATATTGGACACGACTGGAAAAATCCGATGTAAACAAATTACACTGAGGAACACCCAATAATTTTTAAATAGTATTTTAGGGTCACTGTCAAATGTACATAATAACGTTTTTTTTTCTTCTACGTTGTTTTTTTGTTCATATCAAAACGTAATCTTTTTTCTTGATAGCCATCGTTTAAGAGACTAAGGTGAATTACTGCCAATCTTAGTGATCAGCTGTTTTCAAATACAAATGACTATATTTATCATACCACTTATTCTCCAAATCTATAACAGAGAATCTTAGCTAGCAATATCTAATAACTAATGGAATCATCACCTTATTAGTAATCCATCATAAAAAAGAGCTGATAGTTCTTACATATCGTACTGCATTGCAAAAGTTATTGATAACGACATTGAATGTGTAAGAGTTCCGTCTAAGCCCATATAGAATTTTGATAAAACCAATTCTTTACTATCTTGGTTACACTCAATGCTATGCTAATGTTTCTATTATTAAGAATAATAACTAATTTAGACAGCTATTTGATTGAAATAACACATCTATTTTATTTATATACATTACTGTCATGGAGGTTCATTTCTAATCAAAATCTCATCGACACTAATTTACGTATGAACATCCACAAGGGGAGTACAATGTACTTCAAGTAATGAATAGAGCACTTCATACCACGTTGTCTCTGATGCCAAGTAACTGTGAGTAAGGGAGTTGACTAGCAAATAATTGAAGCTCTGATATGATTCATGGAACTGTGAGTATGACCCACAAGGCTGCAAAGTGTTACACCAAAATTCTCCAAGACCACGTTACTGATATATACATTAGAAGATTCAGTTAATTCCCTGAGATTGCGAGCAATTTGTTGGTGGGAAAAACTATGGAACACCTAAGGTTGTGTGTGGATGTTGTCACAACATGAGAACGATGATGGTTGGATAGGCACATCCAGTGAAGAAAGGTAAATTGTTGAGATTTTGTTTCTTGAGGCAAAAGAGATATTTTGAGTTTCATAAATGATTTCAATCTTATTTTACGTTACTGTCTTGAGATAGAGAAATGCAGTGGAAAGGAGTCACAGACAAGATGAGAAAGACTACTCCGAGTAACTTTATGCTAACTTTGATCACGTCCAGGTCCATTGAGATAGTTTCTATTTGACACAAGTAGTATAATTCAATATGACGATTTTTATACTAACCAGAACGAGTTAACTAAGGGCAAGACATTGACAGAGACATCTGACAGCTGCAATGAGTTAAAACTTACTTTTTACTAAATACAGGGATAGGTTATTAAGGAACTTAGTCAAATAAAATACAAACATAAATTCGGGCAGCGTCCATTCGTACCTTCTTCAAGTTTATGTTATTTAGTTACCTGGTGTTTTAGTGCAATTTTATATCCTTCTAAGGAGTGCGGTGTTAAAGACTATAGCTATTGAAAAGATTTAGTAGTTTCTCTTAAAAAAATCCAACTACAATGGAAAGGAATTATTCATATGGAATTTTATCCTGATAGTTCAATTTGTTGTTTTACACGATAGTTTTATAGTAATTGTTTCGAATCAAATAAAAAAGAACTGGAAGGTATTTATAAAATAATATTAATATTTATTTATTTATTCAATTACATTGTTTTACACAGTTTGGCCTCGCAAATTTACACAAAAACTTACTCGCAAATTTACTTGTCGGCGAGGTCCAGCGATATTTCCTTACTTCTACTATTCCACTTCTACTGGTAATAATGTCTTTAATAAGTTGTATCGCTTAAATCAATTTACTAAACTAAAATACTAATGACGATTTATTTGCGGTTTAGGGCAGGCATCATGTTTCTATTTATATTTGGCAATTGTATGAATACGGTTTGAACTTAATATAACAATAACAATAACAATAACAATAAAATAAAATAATATAACGATTACATAACGAAAAACAATATAAATTTCAATAACATGGTTAGATATTTGAAAACGATTTTTCTAATAATAATAACAATATATTCTTCTAGGAGTTCAGTGGTGTGTAATACGTGCATAACTGTCTGATTTTGTTCCTCTTTGTCTCTCTCCAGTTGTGTGCAGTAGTGTCGTCTGGTCGAAACAGTTTCTGCTAATAGTAGTTAGTTTATGTTTTGTTTTTGGGTTATGTTTATGTTATGTTTGCTCACTGAGTAAAGTGGGTTTAGTGGCTTTTTCGTGGTCAGTGGATAAAGTAGTGTGAATAAACAACAGTCTAGTACAGTGAGAGTGAATATGAAGTAATGAAAATAGTTTTGTGTGTTGTGCAGTGTAGTGGAATGTCAGTGCTGGCTAGTGGGATTGGGCCAGGCTAGGCCTATTTCTAAGACATCTACAAATGGCAAGTTTTGTCTTTATAGTTGATATAGAGGTCTAGCTGTACTTAACCAAAATGTAGGCTGCCGATTTAAACTTCTTTAAATTTGGTAAATTTTCTATTTCACTAGGCAGTTGATTAAATAGATTCGGTACTATATATTCTGGTAGCCTGCGCCCATAGTCTGTCCTTGTTGTGTGTATTTTGTACTTAGCCAAATGCCTAGTATTATAGCTTCTGTCCAGGGTTTCTTTAAATTGTTTCTTTTCATAATATATCTGTAAAATATATACAATCCTTTTGGTGTTAGTTGTCCCAAACTATAGTGCTGGTCCAATTGATTGTATTTATGTCCAATTCATATCCGTAGAGTGCCCTTAAACATCTTTTTTGTAAATTATTAATATTTGGTTTAAATGGCTATTTGCTGTTGGTCCCTAGGTAGTTATTCCATATGTGATTATTGATTGAAATAGTGCCTTATAAACTGCTATCTTTGCTGGTTAAGTAAGTTTATTTTGCAGTTTATGCATTATGGCAATACAGGGGCCGAGTTTTCTCTGTAATAAAGTTACATGAGGTTTCCATGTTAGCCTATTGTCAACAGTTATGCCCAGATATCTCACAGTTTCAACCAATTTAATACTCTCACATTGACATTGCTTATGACCATGCAAACAATCACAATCATGGTATTTAATATTTACTATTCTATCAATTTTCATATTCTTTTGGCAAATATACATTAAGCATGTCTTTTGGTTGTTTATTATCAAGCCATTGTCATGAGTCCATTTGTTTAACATGTTAAAATTATTCTGTAGTATTTCTTCTGCAATTCTTATATCTTTATGCTGTGACAGGAGTAGTATGTCATCTGCAAAAGCAAAAATGTGAAAATCCTCAATCTTTCTTAAAATATCAACTAAATAAATTATAAAAAGAGCTGGACCGATTTGGCTTCCTTGCGGTACTCTGTACTTTATATTTCTCTCATCGCTTAGTGTGTTCAATACTTTTACCACAAATTTCCTGTCTTTTAAATAGCTCTTAAACCATTCTAAATAGGGAACCCTACTTAAAACATAACATAAAACAAGTATTAACAATTTATGATGAAAAAACGTTAAAATAATTTAAACATCATATAGAGAAATTAGTGTGCACATTTCTTTAAAAAGGAAATAAAACTCTTAACTCCAGTCCTCAGAATAAAAATAATATTTTTTATTTGCTGTATTTCTATACCACAGTCACGAGATGCAGTTTTATTTTATTAGTACCTCAAATATTTGTCTTCGTAGTTCAAAACATTTTTCAGTTTAGAGAAGTTAAAATTAAACTAAATGCACTCGTATATACTTGGTTTTCATGATTAGGAGTTAAATTTCACATATCAGTTTGACACCATAACATTATAAGAAATTTAATCATATATTTCGATTTGACTTTTATTACTTATTATGATAATGTCATCTAGCTAAATCTATCTCAGATTGATACATTTACAATAATACTAAAATATCTTTAGCTTCTAATAAGTAGACCTTATAATAGATGTCCCTTGTTTTATATATTAGGAATGAGTGTGTCATAACGTTTGTTTGGTTTATTATACCTAAGATGTTGTAAAATAAAAGTAACAAAGAAAAATGGTTGATTATATTGCTGTAATGAAATTTAGTATTAAATGTGTGAAATTGAAGGGTAGTACATTCGAGCCTCATCAGACCTAATAATATACGAGTATATAGTTATGTGACAGTAACACCTGAGGCAACCTTTGACCAATTAACATCCAAAGGCCTAAATCCCTGGAGCTCGGTTTACTGAGTTAAGGTCAGCTTTAGCTTTGTGTCTGGCCGGGCTAATTGACAACTGGAGCTCAACAATTTGGGGTACAAATATGTATAATCGTATAATCACGATAATATAAAAAATATATGGTTAAATTAAAGCAAGATATTATATATTGAGCAACAGCTACTTTATATCTTGCAAACCTGTATTTGAATGTATTATCATTTTCATTATTATCACTGAGATCAACACAATCAGTAACAGTTTTTTTATAAAAAATTCAAGCTGTGGACTTGACCAGATTTTTTAAATGAATCATGTTTTTCTATTATATCTAATTGAATATAGTTAGGCCTTAATATTCAAAAGATCAACACAATCAGAAACAGTGTTTTTATAAAAGAGTACAAGCCGTGGACTTACAACATTTTTAAAATGAATCATGTTTTTCTATTATATCCATTTGAATATAGTTAGGCTTTAATATTTGAAATATTTCAGGAGTGAAATTAAAAAATATAATATTAAGAACGAGTTAGGTAGTACTGATAATGTACAAGATAAAACCAGACACTCCATATGTTGAATTACATCCCATTAACCGTTTAAATGTAATTTTTATAGTAAACAAATTGTTTAACACTGTTAACTAGCAATTATCGTGTCTGGCCCCACTAGGTGTGGTTTGCTGTGCGGTAGAACATCTCGACAATCACACCCTAGAGAATGTTTGTGTGATGTCGGTTTTCCGAACTCGTGTGCCTAACTCTGATTGACAAATTACCATTGGAGATGCATTAATTAAGTTATATATTTATAAAATTTTATAATTTAATTCCTTATTACTTATCTTATACCTTACACTGATTGTTTATTTATTGTAATATAAAATTCAAGACTTGTACGACCTCTGGACCTTTCAGAATTAAGGTGAACACGAATGAAATTAAGAAAGGCGAACAAAAATCTTCAGGCCTGGCCTGCTTATACTTAACAGACTATTTCAAACAGGAATATATTTGTGTTTATTTTTAGGACGAGGCCTTTCTATACACAATATTATATCGTCATAGAATTATATAGGTCAATATTTACATAAAAATTACTACAGATAATAGCAATATACCAAATTGTGTAAATACAAAGATTTGGAATTATTTGGCCAGTAGGGTAAACTTATTCTAGGAACTGTAAAAAATAGTTTTTTTATGAAAATGGACCGAATCACAATACAAGACTTAATTTTCTCCTAGTTTATTAACATTAGTTTATAGAAGATCAGTTTGGAATAAGTAAGTACATGATTTGTCACTTCTACGGATGGTATACAGATCCTTACATAAACAGTATTGATCTGGATTGCACAGTTAGGAATTTGCGTTATGTCAATAAAAAGTAAATAAGCAGAGACGAGGACCCAAATTAGAGCCTTGAGGAACTCCTCCACTTACTTTAAAAATAACTTCAAATAACCGTACTCAAAATTTCCTCCCCAAAAGACACAGGTGGGTGTTTAATGAACATTCAAAACAAGTAGCTCTCTTCTCATTAGATGAATACTCTTTGTTATATTATTAACCTGAACTAGCTACACAACGGTAACCTAATCGAACTTAACTGTCCTAACATAACCTAATCAGACGACAGATACATGTAACCGATAAAAAACAAGACAATTAACGTAGCGATAAAGTTATGTTTAGTGTATTGAACAGAACATAAATTTTAAACACATAACACAGCTATGGTTTGAAAGGGTTGATTCAATACGAATTTTAAGGTCAGCTCCAGTTCATCTTTAGTTGCAGCATCTGTGATCTGATGCTGTTGCAGACTTGACTTTTGGATCCTGAAGTCATGTTCGTCTGAAGGGTTCCAAAAACAGTCGGCAAACGAAGAACGAAGATGCTCAAAACGAAAACTCCAGCATCGTTTAGACACCAAAGACACCCAGACTAATGTAGTGCAATCTAGGTTAAAAGATATTGTAGTCGTTTCCATCAGGTGCTCAATTGTGTGAGTACGATAATGATTCCAATACATGGTGGAGCAACCTTCGTAGATATGAACAAAACATCTCTATAACGATACTAGCAAAGGTTAAGAATAATTAATCCCTTACATTGTAATACCACTTCGAAAACAACAACTCTTAACAAAACTATGTACAATAGAAAAATTAGCTACTACGTATAGACCTAGATTATTACAAAGTGCTACTTCACCTAGATTACACTATATTAGTGTATCTTGTAGTGTAGGTGTCTGTGATGTCGAAGCAATGTAGAGGTTCGTCTTCAGCTTCTTCTTCACTGAATTTCATTGGATCTTTTCAAAGGAACACGACTCAAGTCTGAGAAGGTCTAAGATACTAGACTCTGCAATAAAAGCAAACTGAAAGAGAACTGGAGCTAAATTATCGTTCAATTTGAATTAACCCTTCTTACAATAGCTACGTTGTGTGAAGCTAAATTATTTTATGAACTCGTCTTTAATGTGTTATTAGATCTCACATATATACATACATAAAGTTGAAGGCTAGTAACCAATATTGTTACCAGTAATAAATAGATAACTGAAAAATTGGATTTTTACACTGGTTTGAAGCGCCCTACAAAATATACATCAGACTTGAGATTGATGTTAAAAACGTACAATGTGTACGCTTAATACTATACTTCGGATATACTGGGAAATCATAGTATACCACACTTACCTACATAATATATTATATCAGGTTTAATCAAATTAAATCCCTGCAATAAAATCATAAATATCCGTAGTGAAATGTGTATTGACATTTTAAATTGAATCTGACCTGAGCCAATACAGATGTATGTGTGTATATTTTGCATATTTACCTACCATATGACATGAGAACGGTCAAGGCGAGAGGTAAATATTCATATTGGTCACATGTCACAGCTGCCAGAGCCAAAAAACGATCGTTATTCCTGTTATTGTCGTGCTGAATACTTTGTGACATGTGTACTAATAACAATTGGCTTTATACAGTTAATTAATAACTAACACTTCACTTTATCACAGTTAGTTGCCTTTCTTTTGTAGGAATGTGAAGAATGTTTAAAAGGTGAAGGACGAGTAATGTTTTTATATAGAATTTCAGATTTTTAAATTCTAACGTAAAATTTTGTTGATTGTTTTAACTACAACAATAAAACATGAAGTGATATTTTGAAAACTAGTCTTTTATTTATAATATATTCTATTAAATCCATTTTATAACGATTTAAACCTTCTTGAGATATAAAATGCATTTTCTTTGGCTAAAAAATTTAAAATATTTGCATTATTGCATACACATATTTGAACACATTATAAATCAAAATTCAGATATCTCAGAGAAATATTTGTCAAGATCGCGGTTTTAAAAATACAAAAGCACTTCTTTTCCTTATATAATAAGAAATGGTAAAAACGACCGGTCAAGGTTATGTGACATTTATCCATGTCTAGTTATTTACAGCTTCTACGGATATCTCAGGTGTTTAATCCTTATTACGGTTGTGTTATTTTCTTGAAGTTTTCTTCAAGTTCAGTCAGAATGGATGAATATAGTTGACATCTTCTTACTTATATGCAAGACCTAATTAGATATACTTTTACCTATGTTCTAGGAGATTGTACTCATTCCCTAAATGCCTGTCTCAGGCAACCATGAGTTAATTTTCTGCATGTATGTTTCAGGCAATGGTATTATTTTATGGCTTATACGTCAGGATCAGGGCAGGATAGATGAATGTGGAACATAACTTTTTAGTTATACAGACCGTGTTGCAACCCCTTGTACGAATAAAACATTATTAAAGAGCCCCTTTACACCATATTATAGGTGCAAACGTAGGGAATATATATATATATATATATATATATATATATATATTTACGTGTAAAATTTTTTTTTAGAATATATATATATATATATATATAGCGGACTATACTGAGGAACGAACGAGTGTACCGCGAGATTTCTTATATTTCACACCTAAGTTACTTATATATACCAAGTTTAGGTTTTTGAAGAGTATTTCGTTGGATATTATTTCTTCGTTTATGGACGTCTTTAAAAAGATTGTTGCAGTGTTTTCATTACGATATTAAGTGACTTGTTATGTTAATCTTTGTTATTCTTTTTATTTCACGGCATCTGCCTTGTGCAGATTGGTTCTCTTATTGTTATATTTCTAATAGTGTTATATTGTTTACATTTAGTTCCGTTCCTACAGCGGAATTATTTAGTTACTTACGTCTGTGCTGTATTATTTGGTAACATTTTGGTTAGCATCCAAGTTTATATTTATATTGTTGTTGTTAGAAGTTATTATTTAATTTGTATTTTGTTTCTGTTAGAGTTATCTTTGCGGCTTCAAATTATACATATATATAAGTTGTTTGAAGTTTAAACTTGTTAGTAATTTTTTGATGAAATTAGAGTAGAACAATGTTATTTTGCAACTGGATGTATTATCAATAAATTGTTATTAATATTTTCACATTTTTCATGCTCGCATAATATACCGTTATCATATATATATATATATATATCCCTTGTTGGTATAATATAGTACTCGTATATTTATCTATGTTTTATCTTGTAAAAAACAACTGAACTATGTTTTTTTTTCTTTAATTTGTAATGGTGCATTTTCGTGTATATTAAAAAAATAAATATACATTTTAACCTAGATGATGAGTTTTAAAGAAGATCTTAGTCTACTACGAATTCAAACAATATTAAATATAAGTTGATTGAATTAGTTTATTAACTACCTGAATAAACGGTTTTTTCGTAGTTCGATAACATTTGTCTGTGTAACGCAAAATCTTCTCTACTTTAAACTTGAATTATTTGTATGATTATAAAGAGTTTAAAAAAATTAATTTAGTGACCATATACATTTAAGGAGAAATAAATGTTATCTTAATTATTGACAAAGGGACAAAGACTTATTGTGTGGTTCAGATTGGATGCGGGCTGCTGGTTGTTCACTAATGAGATCTCAAATTCCTTCTCTACGTTTGGAGATGGCATTGTAAAGTCATTCATTACTGCGCGCGATTTATTATAATTAACCAATAATACTTTAAAATTTCTCAATTAAAATTAATTAATACTGGGGAAATAGTTATAACGGTATAACATTATACAGGGTGTTCTGAAAAAAGGTGCCCATAAGTCAGGGCGTGATTCCTCACATCAAAATAAGAAAAAAAGGTCTAATTAACATAGGTCCGAAAATGCTTAGTTACCAAGTTATACGGGGTGAAAGATTTCGTCTGAATTTCAGTTCCCCTGCTGCAATGAAGCCCTACGGGTATTTGTTGGCTGTTAATTAAGATGTAAAAGTTTAGCGTACTTTATGTAAAATGAACTGAAAAATTGAATAAAACCGTTTCCAGAACCTGTAGCTACAGTAATTTTTAAGATATGTGACGAAATAACGCGAAACTTGGTCCCGAAAAACAAGTTACATTTAGGTTTGAAGCAGATTTAACTATGTTAAAATGTACAATAAAACACAAAATATTTTTTCACGGTACTTGTAGAAAATTTAATTTCGAAGAGAAAGATGTAAAATAAGTCTATAATAGACAAACGCAAACTTTTAAAAAATAATCCTTAATTACATACAAAACGCATGAAACATAGACAAAATCTGTTAAGCTCTTCTAACAAATGTAAATATTGAAATTAAAACAGCTGTTTTATTAAAAAAAAATTAATGAGTTACTATTATTTTTTATCAAGTAAATATTTTTAACAATCATACATTATCATACATAAAAAAGTTATCTGAATTATCATTCAAACAAAAAAGTTACACTTGTCCTAAAAAACTAACCACGTCACAGTAGATGTTCAAAATGTTTCCCCTCATTCAAAATACAAGCATCCAGCCGTCTTCTCATAGACTGCCGAACTCTTTCGAAGATCCCAGGTGTCTCACGTATCCTTTGAATCCCGTTTAAACAATCCTTAATCGCAACTCTTCTATGGTATCCACAGGCGAGTCGTAGACAAGCGTCTTTAAATGTCCCCATAAGAAAAAAGTCTAGAGGATTGAGGTCAGGTGACCTTGCAGGCCATGCTTACTGGGGCTCCTAGACCAATCCATCTGTTTTGGATATGCTTCATTTAAAAAATTCTCTTACTTGTAATGTGTAATGAGCTGGAGCTCCATCCTGCATGAACCACATGTTGTTGCGTGTGTATAGTGGCACATCTTCGAGTAACTCATTCAGATTAGTCGTCAAGAAATGTAAATAATTTTCACCATTGAGCGTATCAGGTAAAAAACTAATAAAAATTTTATCACCCAGAATAGCAGCCCATACGTTTATAGAAAACTGATATTGGTGACGGTTCTCTGAAATAGCACGTGGATTTTCAATTGCCCACATGTGAGTATTGTGGGTGTTAAGAATAAGCCATTCTCTTGAAAATTTTGCTTCATCAGTTTCATTTCATTTCATTTTCTTTATTGTACATATTCTTAGAGAACAGAACAAAGGTTCAAGAAGAAGTGTTAATGTTATAAATGAGTGTAATAGTCAGTGTTTGTAAATTCATTATGTGGTCTTCATTTAGTCAAGGGCTCTCTCCAGGAATTCTTTCACTGAGTAGAAGGGTCTGTCTTCCAGCCACGCTGTTTAGTTGTCTACTCAGTCGTTGTCCAGATACTTTCTTGAGGTGTCCAGGCATATTGTTGTAGAACAAGGCTCCTCTGTAGCTTGGCTTTCTTTCATAAAGACTCAAGTGGTGAGTTGGGAGTGAGAAATCTATTGCGTTTCTGGTGTTATGTTGATGTAGGTCTCTGTGTCTGTCTTGGTTGGTTTTTACTGCATACAGGATGATTTCTCTTATGTACAGTGCTATTACAGTTAATATTTTAAGTTCTTTGAAAGATTCTCGACAGCTATCTTGGTAGTTTTAACCCTGCAAGGCTCCTAATCGCTCGTTTCTGTTGTATAAGCACTCTTTCCAGATTTGAGCTTGTTGTTCCACCCCATATTGCCAGGCCATACCTTAGATGTGATTCAAAAAGTGCAAAATATGCAATTTTTGATGTTTTTAATCCCACTTGTTTGTTTGGTTCGTCTGATTACATATGTTCCTGAGCTGAGTTTTTTTACAGAGTTGGTCTATAATGAGTTCGCCAGTCAGATTCTCATCTATCACTATTCCGAGATACTTTGTGTTTTCTTCTCTCTTCAGTTCAGGTAGTCCAGCCTCGATTTCCTTTTTCCGAATGTTATAGATCATCTGCAGAGTCTCTTTCTCGTTCAACACAAGGTCATTTGAGTAGCAATATTGTTTTTGTCATATTAAAGGCTATGTAGGCGTTGATGTCAAGTTTGTTCATTTGATTTTTCTGCTACTGTAATGACAGTGTTGTCTGCAAACATAACAGTCTGGCAAGCATCTTTAAGTTGGTCTGGTAGGTCATTTGTTAGTAGCAGGAATAGGACCGGGCCCAACACTGATCCCTGAGGCACACCTCTCTGCATTGGAGTTAGAGTTTGATTGAGCTTTCTTCATGAGTATTATTAGAGAGGCATTCAACTTCCACCATTTGTTGTCTGCTCCTTAAATAGCTGTCAAACCAGGCTAGTGCTGTTCCCGTGACTCCAAGAGTATTTAACTTATCAAGTAAGCAGTTTATGATTTAAGCAGTCAAAAGCCTTGCTGAAGTCCAAATATAGACTTGTCACCTTAGAGCCCTCTTCCAGTTTGTCAATTATATTTTCAATCAGCTGTATTAAGCGCTGTAGTAGTTGATCTGCCTTTCAAATAGCCATGTTGGTAATTAGTTAGTAGATTGTTTTGTTCCAGGTGTAGTAGTAATCTGGTTAAGGCAATTTTTTTCAATAATTTTTTGAGAAAGTCGGTAGTAGAGAAATGGGGCGGTAGCTGTTAATCTCTGTAGTTGGCCCATTTTTGAATTTCGGGTAGACTTTTTGCAATTTTTAGTTTTGATGGAAAGATGCCTTGTTGAAATGATTTGTTTATTATGGTTGTCAATGGAATTGCTATCTCTTCTTTACAGCTCTTGGCCAGTTTTGGCTGAAATTTCATCAATTTCCAGTTGATGTTTTTTGGTTTGAGGGGAATCTATAGTTTTTCTTGACTTCTTCAGGAGTAGCAGGATACAATGAGAGTGTTTCAAGGATGTTTGGTTGTAAAATTTGGAAATTTGAGGCAGGGTTGTTTTTTTTGGTTATTTTCATTCAATGTTCTTTCTGCAGTGTTTGAAAAAAACTGATTGAAGTTATTTTGCAATATCTTTTGGTTCTCTCACTCACATCCCTACCATTCACCTGTAGTACCATTTCGGTTAGTTTTCCATTTTTTTTTCCTTTCTTTCTTGGTTTATGACCTGCCATAATGCTTTTGATTTGTTGTCCGCTTGGTCAATGAAAGCTGCATTTTGGTCTTTTACGAAGTTTTTTGAGCTTTAGGTCATAGTCCTTTTTTTTCCTTCTTGCAACTTCTGCTTTGTCTTCTGGTAGCCCAGAGCGCAGGTACTGTTTCATTTGCTTCTATATATATTTTTCCTTAACAGCTTGCTTTCCTCATCCCAGACGTACTTTGTTGGTTTACGTTTTTTTGTTTGAAGTGACATGTGGACAGGCAATATCTAGGGAATATTGAAGTATATTGCAAAAAGAGTCATAGGCTGCGTCAACATTGTGTATTCTTTGAATTTCTGTCCAGTCTTCATTGCTTAAGAGTAAACTTGAGTTGATGTACAGATTGTTCACTAAAAACTCTTTTTTTTTCTTTGGGTGTTGGCTTAGAGATGTTTTGGGAAATTAGGGTTATTATTTGAGCGGTATGGTCTGAGAGGCCTGTTTGAACTACCTTAGTAATAATTTCATTTTGCTGCAGATTAGTACATACCCAGTCAATTGATGTTGATGAGGTTGGTGTTGTTCTTGTTGCCGGAAGTTTATGTCTGGTAATGTTATAGCATTGCTAACAGCTCTGTGATCTTTTTACTATCATTATTTTCTTTCAGGATGTCTACATTTATGTCTCCCACTATCACTATTGGTTTCTCTGAGGTTAGGCCATCATTTATCATACTTGAGAGTTGGTTCAGTGCTGCAACAAGATTTGAACTAGGTGGTCGGTAAACTCCTAATACTAAAAATGGCCCTTTCTTCCTTCTAATTTCATATAATGCTGACTCACATATGAGTTCAGAATCTGGGCTGCTTGTTTTTAATAGCCTGACATGATTTTCAATACCACTCTTAGCAAATGCAGCTACACCTCCCTTTGTATGAAGTTTGTCTACAGAAACCGCCAACTAAGGAGTAGTTTGTTATCCTGGTGTTTTTGCAGGTTTTCCTGGTTGAGACCATGTTCTGTGACAATAAATAAGTCTGGGTTTTCTTCATTTAAATAGTGTGTTACTCTATCCAGTTTGTTGGTTAGCCAGTTAACATTTTGGTGACCAATAATTATGTTCGCTTTGGGCCTAATGAGCGCACATTCTTGAGTTATGAGGGAGTTTTTATCTTGCTGTTCATCAGGTTTATGTGGTCTAAAAAAGAATCAGAGTGGTGAATGTCGGCCTGTGTTAAGATCTGTTTTCCCTGATTCTTGTACGAGGTGTGGGGATACAGTCTGGTGTGAGTCAGAAGTATCTCCTGCCCATTGGGGTCTCTTGCTGTGGAGTTTTCAAAAGGGATGGATCCGCGGTGATAGTGGCTGATGCATAGCTGCATGGTCCTGTTTTTTGGTTATAATTTTGAGGTAATATTCAATGTTTTCAGTAAAAAAATTCTTCTACACTTTGATTTTGTGGCTTTTCTTTTGCATACATGGGTGGTTTTTTAGTTTTTTTCCCTTGAGTATCTGGTTTACATCTGATTTGGCAGACAAAGTGTGTTCTCTCAAATTGGATTTTGCTGCTTTTTTTGAGACTTGGAGGGATACACTGAAAAAATTTGTTCTCTCACTCCTCTTTGAGGAGAAGTTTTTGTAAAATTTTCTGTATTTACTGTTGGTCAGGTTATGATTCAGTTTTTTTGTCGAGTTTGGCTGATTCTCCCAGTTGATTCAAGGCTCAGTTTTTGTGTTGGAGTTTGGCTGGCTCTCCCTGTTGATTCAAGACTCAGTTTTTTTGTTGGAGTTTGGCTGTTTCTCTCCAGTTGATTCAAGGCTCAGTTTTTTGTGTTGGAGTTTTGGCTGGTTCTCCCGGTCAGACAAAACGTCAGTGTGTCTGACAGAACGGTATTGTTTGTAAAGCCATTTTTCTGCCTTGTATGAGCGCACAGCATTAAGGATTGGCTTAGAGGCTTTAAAGAGAGCCTCAAGGTGTTCTCTTGCCGTCTTGCTTGCTCACTCAGTTTGTCAGACAGTTTTTTTTCACAATTTGAAGTCATTTGGTTTACCAGATCGTTTTTTATTTTTTTACTTCTTCCTCAAGGGTTTTCATGCTACCTAACATCATATCATTTTGTTTATTTAGAGAGTCAAACTTTTGTGTTTTCAATTTTATTTGCCCTTCAATTTGTTTAATTTTTTTCCCTAAGAGTTGAATTGCATGATAAAGATAATGTAATTTAAAAAATGTGGATTTCTGCACCTTTGGATAAGCCATTGGCATAGCTGAACACGAGGAAAGTAATCTCGAGGCAAAAGATGCCTGGACCCTTTGATAGTGATAAAGAATGCAACTGCTGCTCGTGTAAAATCTTCCAGACAATTGAATTACTAACACCGAAATCCAAGGCTAGTTCTCTAGTACTTCTTCCAGGATGATTCTCTATTTCGTCCAACACGCCCTCCTCCAATTCAGCTGTACACGTTGTACGTGGCCGTCCTGATCTACCAACTTTCCCAGATTTAAAGGTTCCCCGTCTCGCTTAGCCTTCTATGAATGGAAGAAAACATTTTATTAGTCGGTAACTGTCTATGAGGAAAATGTTCCTGATAGAGTCGTCTAGCCTGACGACTGTTGCAATGTGCAAGACCGTACATTAAATGCATGTCTGCCATTTCACCATTAGTGTAACATAATATTCATATTACCTGCCATGATGAATAAGATATTAATTAGCTATCAAAAATTAACTTCAACGGCACTCGCACTAACTGTATGTATTAAAGTACAGATCAACACACGCACTTAATGAGCAATGGAAAAATAGCTGCTTGTAATGTTTATTTAAATTATTATAACAATGTTACATTGTTAAAACATATGTTTTAAATAGAAATTATTTTGTTTCTCAAATCAAATATTTTAATAAAACAGCTGTTTTAATTTCAATATTACATTTGTAGAGAGCTTAACAGATTTTGTCTATGTTTCATGCGTTTTGTATGTAAATTAAGGATTAATTTTTTAAAGTTTGCGTTTGTCTATTATAGACTTATTTTACATCTTTCTCTTCGAAATTAAATTTTCTACAAGTACCGTGAAAAAAATATTTGTGTTTATTGTACATTTAACATAGTAAATCTGCTTCAAAACCTAAATGTAACTTGTTTTTCGGGACCAAGTTTCGCGTATTTCGTCACATATCTTAAAAAATTACTGTAGCTACAGGTCTGGAAACGGTTTTTTATTCAATTTTTCAGTTCATTTTACATAAAGTACGCTAAACTATACATCTTAATTAACAGCCAACAAATACCCGTAGGGCTTCATTGCAGCAGGGGAACTGAAATTCAGACGAAATCTTTCACCCCCGTATAACTTGGTAACTAAGCATTTTCGGACCTATGTTAATTAGACCTTTTTTTCTTATTTTGATGTGAGGAATCACGCCCTGACTTATGGGCACCTTTTTTCAGAACACCCTGTATACATATTATTAAAATCATTTAATTTACATTTTATGGTACATCTTGACTTTTTAGGTGTAAAAACCAGTATAAGATACCTACGCGTCACAGAAGAGATTTTAATATACATTCAGTTGCACAAACCTGACAGATCGTAATAATCACAAATTCTGAGAACACTTCCATTATTCTTGATTTAATAAGTTAAACCCACCTCAAATACATACACCTCTCAGAATAGACTTAACATCATTTCAGTTGACAATTGGAAAAGACAAAATAACTACAGATTATAGGAACAGTTTCGTTCATTCTCGTGAAAGAAGTAATACGTACCTCAAAGACATAAATGTCTCAGAAGAGATTTAATATCATTTCATTTGATAAAAAAATCTGACATTCCGTGATGATTACGAATTCTGAGAACAGTTTTTTTTTTATAAGAGGTTAAACCTGTCTCAAATACGTGTATGTCACGGATATTAATTAAGTTTTAAAATCAACCCAAATTATGAGAACAGTTTCATTAACCATGCTTTAAGAACCTGTCTAAAATACATACACGTTACATAAGAGGTTAACTCGGTTGTGAAAACAACCCAACACCGCGGGATAATTACAAATTCAAGATGAACAGTTCATTAATCTTGATTACTTAATAAACATCGTTATTAGAAATTGAAGATATTGTTATTTATTTTAAGTATTGAAGAAAAATATTTAACTAATATACATACAGCAAATAATGAAATAAGTTTGTAAAAAACGAAATAACTCGTGTCGTTTCAACGATAGTCCACGTATATTATTGGTTCTTCAACGGTTGTATCTTTCAACACTCTGACTAATATTATAAAAGACCAGATTTTGTTTCAGGATATAGAAGCTGCTTTCTTTTCCGCAGCTTCTGCAGTCACTCCAGCGTACGGGAATTCTAGTAAACCCAGGATTAGTACACCCTAGGAGACAATGAGAATAGCTCTTCACCTAAGTGACACTAAATTTTGTAGAGTAGGTGTTTCTGAAGTTGAAACTATGTAAAGCGTTCATTTTCAACTTCTAAATCGCCGATTTTTTGGATTTCCTCAAAAGAAGATGATATCAAATTCAATGAGTTACTTCTGAACGTGTAAGGTGAACTGACAACTGGAAAATAGAACATATACCAATATATATATATATATATATATATATATATATATAAAATAATATATAATATATATATATATATATACCGTATATAATATATAATATTATATGATGTACTATTTCTGATTAATTTTTTAAAGTCTATTATTCATTTATTTGTTATTTTATCGGTTGACCTAGAAAAATGTAATAACTAAACTATAAACGTAAGTAGCATTGAAGTTAGTTAAAGAAGTGTTTATCAACTTGATTTTTATTTAAATTTAAGCCGTAAGTGTTTTGTTAAAATTAAAACGTTAGGTTTATTTCACGAACTAAATTTAAATTATTTCATAGAATTGAATAAAAATAAAAACTTTAAATTATGGCTGTACGCTTAGACAATGATTTCCGTAATTGTGGTCAAACTGTTTTTAAAAATAATTCTAAACTCTCAAGTGATATTCACTGATAGATGTTCCAATTTCCAAATTAATTTAAGATTTAGTTTTTAAAAACACTTTTTTGGGACTATGAAGTCGGAGAGTGTAATAGTTTTCATAAAACCCAATGAAACTCAAATTTATTTCCTGAACGTGATATTAAAAACGTCCAACGATTTCAGTATCAATATAATAGGAGGACTAATAAGTTGTAAGTCGTTTTTCAGATAAAGGCCTTTCCTTGTAGTTTATAAATGAAAGTAGACATAATTAAGGTGCATTCTACGACAGTTTACATGGATTAGAGACTCGGATATTAAGCAAAATTGCTAATATTTCTACCAAAGGGCTTTGCGCAAGTATATTAGTTATACATATTATTACCTATTAGTTATACTAATTAAACTATTATATTTCTAACGCCAAGGTTGAGTCATCTTTGTTGTCCTGATCAAGAAAATACGTGCATTGGTTTCAAAACCTAGTTTCGTTAAAAAGCATGTAATTTATCCATTGTATTCTATTTCCAAACTTAGGTATTTAGTGCTATAGTTGAGTTTGTTTCGGTAACCCGATCAGGAAATATACACCGATATGAGAATAATAATTTCGTCCAAAGTGGATTTACTTTCAGGTGACTATTAAATTTAATGTTACGAGATTATCTAATGAAATGGTTGAATCACAATTCTAAAATTAATATGAGTTTTTTTTTTAACTGAGATGGTGTTAAAGCAAAGTTACTTGAAATAGGTGGTGCGCACAAGAACTAGTGGACCACTTATTACAGGTATCACGCAAATCGAGTCGAGATTTACCAAAGTGTACATGTGAATCTCACATCAGCAATCTGCGAGTGAACGCGGCAATATCAGTGAGTGGTGCTGTCGATACCATCTCGGGCGTTGAAGCGTGTTTCGCTTTCTTGCAAAGTTGAACAAGTAGAGAATAGTCCAGTTTAAATGTAACCTTGTACATTGCCTGTGTGATTATGAGTGGTTTAGTTCCATAGGTTTTATAATATATATATATTTATATATATATATATATATATATATATATATATAATATATATATGTGTGTGTGTGTGTGTGTGTGTGTGTGTGTGTGTGTTTAATATATTTATTACATATTTAAAGCTTGTAGGTCTGGAAATAAATTGCATCATGCAACACGCACACTGGCTTTTCTGATGCTGCTTGTTAAATTTTTAAACATTCACCTTATTTTATTCCCGATATGGCCAAGAGATATACAGACACACCATGATACAGGAATGAAATTTGTACATTCCATACAGAGAAAACATATATTTTGTTAGCCTTCTGTTTATTAAGCCCTAAGGAATAAATTTAATGTCCTGACCAAATTCCATAATTGGACAAAAACCATAATTGAAACTCATCTTTGTTTATGTAGAAATTAAGTTTGAGGCAAGAGAATTGCAAAGACGAAACATCTCTCGGATATCTTGCTACATAATATATTTTAGTATCTTTTTCCATTTTTATTCTTTTAGGTGGCATATTATCAAAGTTCCAATGAGCTAAGAAGGATAATTCAACGTGCTAAAATCAAATCTTGCCACCCACTTTTAACATCAATTTTCCTTTATGTAGTTTCTTTTTTTTATTCTAAGTATAAAAATGTCACATGCAAAAATCTCATATTATTGCATTCATTTTCTTTACGCATTTATTTATTCTTCTATTTTCTCGTTACGATTATAGTAACCATAAGACCAATGTAAAAATATTCGCTAACGCTCAGCCAAATCAAATGTAGTTACATGCACCACCATCAAACTTGTCTATATAGAAATGATACGTACAAACGTTCAGGTCTATAGGTAAATTAATTGTGGAGATATCGTGCTGTTATTCAGTCATATAGATAGACATACAAACACATGAGAATTAAAATAATAATAATAATAATACTTTATTTTCCACCATTTATAAAAAGTCCAATTGTCCAGTCCATTGAGTGAAAGACTTTACTAACGCTCTGCCTATAAATGTCATTTATATTTGTTAATCCTCACGTTTAATAATCTTGCCCTTATATAAATATTTTTACCCAAAGAGTTTATATGACCGAAAAAATAACTTATAGTGTCCCATACTTGCCTCATGAACACACAATTTACGACGCATATCCATATAAAGAAGTGATTTAAAGTACTGGCAGCCCTGAACAAGAAGTGACAGGAAAGCAGATGTTCTACTAGAAGATTTATATGTAATCAAGCGTGTATATATATATATATATATAAAACATAAATTACGACATAATTAGTACAAATCTTTTCAAAACCTCCTACATGTGGTTCGAGGTAAGAAAGAGACAATATTTTATTTCCACCGTTATATCGATTTTACCGTTATTTTACTTCCCACTCTGATTATACTACGTAAAATCCCTTTAATTCATTTGTGATTGAAGTAAAACCGTTCTATCATACGTCATTAGGGCTTAATAACAATTATATAAACTTAAATGATATATACCATACAGTTACCCAAACAACATCACATTTTTATCTCGTTTAAATTTAATTTAGTTTCCCTGTCATATTCAACATTTATTTTCAGCATAACCTTTCCAGAATGAACTTTTACTGGTTCTAACTAAACCTAAGGAAATTTTATTTTTAGTACACGGTAGAACTATAATCAAAATAAAGAATAAAGTACTTATAATATGTAAAATATTTAAACGAAAATTTAGAAAAGCCTATTTGATGGAATCAAGTCTTTTTATTATATTCTGTTAGCACAGTATATTTTGTTATTATTATCAATGCTCTTGTTGATTACAAATACAGCATAACTCTGTTTACTTATTACTTGAATATACTACTTTGCTCGTTCAGTACATATTACATACAGTAAACGTACAGTCCACACCGTGGGTATGCAGTAAACGGATAATACGATAGCTTCACAACAGAGATGTAGTATAAATCTTGTAGCGGCAGATTATGCAGGAGATAGCGGGTTTATGCAACGTAGGATTTGCGAGCTGCTCGTAAAATACATGAAACCGTGTTGTGGAATTGGATTGCAGTATATTTTCGTAGCGTAGAGTAATTCTGTTTTGCATATAACTTGAGCGGAATCAATATTATAGACGTATGAGACACCAGCTAATATGCACTTATGATTAACTCATTTTATTCAACCAATACAAATTAACACGATAGCCGCACTTACCTCCGTTAAATAAGTTTCTGATACAAATAATAAATACAATTTAATTTGAGAATACGTCATAGCGATTGTTCAAACACCCTTTATTATAAATTTTAATGTAATCTCTCCTACGAACACTCTCCAACTTTCTCGTACAAGCAAAATGCGTTTGTTCCTAAACGAGCAACTATAAGTTAAGATTACATTGACATTGAAATGGATGACAACTAAAAAAAGTCGTACTTCAAAAACTGAAGGAACTTGTGGTCTTAAGTATGGTTTATAAAGTGAAACTACAAAATATATAAATTGTTCTTATTGCATGTAAATGTGATTCCAGTGTGGTTTAGCATTCCAAACCTGAAGTATATGGCCAAAAATCTTATATCAGAATTAGTAATACAAATTTAAAATTATTAGTTATAATACTGTGAAATAATAACGAGGAAAAATATCGTAAGCTTTCTGTGCGCAACATACTTTTCTTTCAAGGCGAGTCATTTACTTTTAATGACATAATTATTATTATTTTCATTTCTTTTACTTTAACACTAGTTACGAAAAGTAAGCTAGAAATAGGACCTCATGCAGTTTAATATACCGTGAATCTTTGTCCCGTTGTTCATAGAAATGTCGCGATAACTCTCTACTGCCGGTGCTGCTGTCCAAGTGGGTCAAGTCTTTCTGCTCCAACAGCTTTTCAGCTACGTTTGTAATTTTAAATAGTTGTTATAATTTATCAGTTAGGATGTAAATTTGGAACTTTTGAATCCAAAAACTGATCTACCGAAACGTTTTTACTATGTGATCATAAGATATTACATCTATAATTGGGTAAAATAATGCCTTACATCATAGTCAGTATTGTGCAATTAAATTGGTGTCTTCTAAAATACGTCACACGGATGGTCACCTATATTACAATTAAATGTTTCTGTGAAATGGGTTTTGATTAAGTATTTAATGTTTTATACAAATTCTTATTGTCCACTAACTCAATTCATTAAAAACATGTATTAGAGCTAGACAGTTATTGTACGTTAGTTTAATCAAGAGTAATTAGTAACAATACTTTTATAGCATTACCTTTGATGCGTTCTTAATGATTTCAGTTATAATTCTATTTTGAATCAAGGGATTGTAAAATCCATCAAATAAAAGCCGGAAATCCCTCTGCTTTAATTTTAATATTTTCATATCAATAATTTCATTCCTTTATTTACCTTATTAGAAAGTTATAACAGTGCTAAATTTAAATTGCAACTGTACAAGTAAAAGCGTAAAATTTCTAACATTACGAAAGCTTCCAGGTAAATAATTACTGAAAGTAGTTTTCATTGTAAGGCTCAGTCCCCTTGTACCCAGTAGGGTTGAGTAATAATCTAATGGATTATTCTTTCTAGGAATAATGAGGAATATATGTACTGAATTTAGCTTAATTGTACATTTCTTGATGTCCAAAACTTGAACGTTATAATTGTCATATTCAGCTGTGATTTAAATAATTATCTAACCAGCCCTTTTATTCAATTCTTCAACATGAAGCTTTGCTCCCTTGGGCCATAATGGTATATTAAGTGAAATCGAGCCTTTAATTTGGGGTTAATCTATAAAACCCCTATATAAATTTCGTAAATACCTCTTTAAAGACATCCCACAAATTAAATTTCTTAGAACCCATCTTAACCTCAGATCTCTCCACTCTGGTTGAATAATTAAGTTAGGTATTTACTTACAAGAAGAAAGGTTGTGCTAAATTTCGCACAGAATATCGGACAGAAATCAATGTTACTGTAGTGGTTATAAAAAGAGAGATAATAAATGATTTTCTTCACTTCTAGCGCTATACTTCAGATCGTTCAGCCAATAAGGTGTAGAACTTTCCGTCGAGCTCCTCATGTAATATTTCCTTGGAGACTATCACTCACTAAGGCCCACGTTTTATCTCTTCTCTAATACATTGATTCTGGAACTTACCTTCCATGACTTGAGTCCTTCAGTTGCTAATAATATATGTAAAAGTTCCAAACTTCTCCAGTGAACTACCAAATACAAATACTTAACTTACCTTCTTGTTCTTGCATTTCTTAAATGATTATACACCGAAATAAAAGTATTTAATAATAAGTATTAAAACAGTGATGTTATAATGTTTCAATGTCGTTATGATTGTAGCCTTGTCAATGTGCAAGAGGTCGTCTGAGGAGCAATGAACTGTACATGACAAGTTTGTGACGAAAGATATTTTATTCTTGTTCCTTGAACCAGAAATATCCTGGAAGTATCTGCTCACAATAAATTTATTTCCTCTCTTCAATATTCATATCTCAAGGAACTTTCTTTTTGAATACGATCATGTTTACGACTTGACCTTATAGTACTTATGCCACGTTTTTAACATAGTAGTGTTTATTCTATTACACTACCTAAGATGGTATTCAAATAGAGAATTTTCCATCATCGGCTTCGTTCTCTCTTCGAATACCATCCTAGCCAGTGTAAGTGAAAAAATTCTACAACTAAAACATTTCTGGCTAAAAAGATCTGATAAAGTACAAAAATACATTTTGTATTACTAATTTTGTAACTGCCTATTTTCTATATTATAATGACTTTAATCGTCATAACAGCCTAGGTCCCTTGTACATAAACATGGGCTCAAATTAAATGAAGACACAACGCAGGCAATGTTATTGGGAAACCCAAGATTGATCGACCGTTTGGACTTCAAAGTTGCATCAAAACTTAAACTCAATAACCACGTACTAAATTTTCAAAACAAATTGAAAAACCTTGGTCTTACTATGAGCTCAAGTCTTAAGTAAAATGATTAGGTTACGATAACATGTAATCGAGTATTTGCTGGCATTCACGTTTTGCTTTATATGTACCGTTCAGTGTCAAGGTTATGCTGGTTAAAACTCTCATACTGCCACACCTCAACTACTATGCGCTGTGATCAGTGACATGACTGTTGAGCTTTCGGACAGGCTTCAACGTGCTAAAAACTATTATATCAGATTTATTTGCAATCTCAGACGTTATGAGCATGTGTCTCCATTTTTCAAACAGCTACCGTTTCTGAAACTTCGAAAACTTCACCAACTTCACATTCTTTAAACTCTACATTCGGTTATAAAAAACAAGTCACCTGTTTACCTGTCCGAAAATTTCAAATTCATTTCCGATATAAGTGAACGGCCTACGAGAAGGGGATCCACTTTATTGTTAATTCCTGTTCATCGATCGAACTTCTTCAGTAAGTCGTTCACTGTTCAGACATATAGCTTCTGGAACTCTCTTCCTGATAATATCCGTATTATAGAAGGTCGAGCTCGTTTTGGGGCAATTGGGGCAAAGGTCAAAGACTTGTTGCTGGGCGGTCTGTTGGGGTGACGGGTGGCAGTGCTCGTGGCGTGCTTATGGTCAGGCTGTGTTTTTGAGAGAACGAATGTAGCAATAACGAGAAATTCTTTAAAAAGTAAACTGTTAATTAGGGTTTTAATTTAACTTTGTTTGTAAGTTTTTTTCATAGTAAGCTGATAAATTTGATATTTAATTTTTACATAGTATGTATATATTTTTGTTAATTTTGAAACATTTATTTAAATTTAAAATTTAATTTGTTATTAGTTAAGGTCATTCAATATACATATATATATATATATATCTGTATATTATGTGAGGTTGGGTGGTGGGGAGGGCTAAATAGCCCTAACTCCGCCTCTTAAATAAAGGCATATTTCATTTCATTACTTTAACACAGTCACTCTAAGTACGCACTTGTAGGGAAACCTACAAGAAAGTGTTTGGTTTTTGTAATAAAAAAATATTATAAACAAATATGGGTTTTATGAATAAAGGTAAGACTATGTGAGGAAGAAAATACAGTATTTAGATAGGCAATAGTAACTACAATATCGAACACGTTTAATTGAATTGTAAGGTAAAGTTAAACAAATTCGATCAGTATCAAGCTCGCAGAATGTACAATTTCAAAATCTAGCTGAATGAGATTGGTAAGCGTGGTTTAAACTTTTAAGTTTAAGTTACTTACTTAATTTTAAGCTACTTACTTATACTAGTTGTAAAGAATCAAAAAATTGCATTGAATTTTACTTAGTAATATATATGAGTCCCATAATTATTACTTTATTCGAGATATATTTTTATTCAATTTAATTTTTTTTTTTTAGAACTTTATCAGTTTAATTTTTCAACAGAGATGGAACTGGCTTATCGTCAAACAATGCTGAAATACTGAGGGTCATTCATACAATTGAAGAGGTCTGATTGAAATTAGAGAATAAGAAAAATGATCGAGTTCTCCAGAATATTCGAACCGCCCTTGGTGTACGATCTCCATTTCGATAACCTAATTTTGTTTAGAGAGTACTTATTTCGCATTTTAAATTTGGTAGTTGATATTTACGTTTAAATCATAATAAATTAAATTAAATTTTAAGAAAATCTGAATATTTAACAAAAATGTAATAAAATTCTACACACTGAAGAATTCAACATTATAAAAAAGATTTAAATGGTCTAAAACTCGAAATCAAAAGCAGCTTTTTTAAATTAGTTTAATGCATTATAGTTTGAAAGCACAAAATTAAATTAAAGGTTAAAAGTAATACAGTCTAATTTAATTCGCAATCATAACTTTTTTTATACGTAAATATATTTTGAATTAAAATGCTACATTTTTTTAATGTTCTAAAATATTTTTTAGTACAATATGGCTCATTACAGTTCTCTACAATAAGGGGAATATATACCAAGAATATAACTGTGTTAACTGACGTGGTATTCATGTCACCTAGAGGATTATTATGGCACTGGCCACGTAAGCTTAATAACTAAGATTGTAAACTTTAATACGTAGTTAAATACCGACCATATGTATTACTCAGTATCTGTAAATATTGTGGTCATTATTAGTCAATTTATAAAACCTTTATTAAAATGTATAAGTTTAGGATACAAAGGCTTAACACTAAACCAACATTATATAATTACTGTTTATGACGAGGTTAAAAAATGGAATAATTATATAATAACCATTTAAAAATTAATCAAATTATAAAATTTACATCACTTATAATCAAACCTTCCAGTTTATCATAAAAACCGCAGTAGGTGAAAAGGACTTATTTTGTCATGGACATTATATGTCATAGACATAATATGTGTTACAGATTATATATGCTTCCTCAGAAACTGAAGGTGAGAAACTGTTACAATCTTTGAAACTGAACATACTCCAATCGTTTGAAAACACGTTCGACTGAAATTTTAAATACTTGCTAAGGAATAATTCTTGTCTTAAGGGATTGTTCCAACTTCTTATTTTGATATACAACCAAGTGTCTTTTAATTATTTAGATAGCAATTGTTTAGTTTAAAGAAGTCCTCATACATTTTAAATCCCTGACATACGTTAGGAATAATTACAGTGCCAGTTAATTTGGTTCTTTCTGTTACCTTTTATAAACACGTGTACGAGACAACAGCTTCAGCAGAAGATATTACCTGAGTTGTTAGGTGATCCATGAAGTCACATCAATTCCTCTAATTAGCAACAACAATATTTAGCAGTTACTAAATTCCATTACATGAATTAAGAACTTAGATATCTAACTTCATATACATGATAAGAAACTACAAGTAGGCCACACTACGTGTGGATCAACAGGCTCTTATGTCGAATGAAAGTTTATTGTTTAACAGACAGACATTTTTACTTCACCAAAAGTAAAAAAATATCACAAGCCTACTGAGTGATTAGCTATATTGACATTCAGCCCAATATTATGGGATGTAGATTTATGAATAACGATTTATACAAAGTGTGTAGTCTACGAAGTCAGTCTGTATTCAAAATATCATCCAGACAGACGCGCAGACAGAGTTACAACATCTGTCGAGGAATAGGCTTCACTATCCGTCAGCCAAATAGGATTATATTAAAACTAACAAAACAACATTCAGATAAAGAAAGAGCCACCGATACAAGAATCAGATAAGCTGTGTCTGTGAAGGTGGTGGGAGAGTGAAAGCTAGTTGTAGATGTTAGGTGTCTGAGACGAGATGAGATGTTAGAGGGGCAGTTGCAGTTGTTATGTGTTAACCTCACTGTTGCCTGGGGAACACTTTCATTAGAACTTTAGAGTCTAGATGAGTTGCCTGTTTCTCATTTACAAGTCCTCCAGCAGAATAACACCGTTCCTCTTAATACTATAATTCTGTGTTAAGAGTAATCTGTACATATTTTTTACATAACGCATATACAATTTTAAAAAATTGTAACTTTATATACATATCCCACTAATTTTATAAATGCGAAAGTTTGAATATTTGGATATATTGATGTTTGGATGTTGGATGTTTGATTTTTGTATTTTTAGATGTTTGGAGGTTTGTCCTCGAATCACGCTGAAACCGCTATAAGGATTGTGCTGTAATTTGGAACAGTTATAGCTTTTGGTCCGAAGGAACACTTAGAGTGCTTTTTACCACCCATAAAACATTCATTTCACCAAAAAAAGTCGAATTCGAATGGAAAAATAAATTTGTTTACATTCGAATGTTATGACAAGAACGAAACGTAGTTTTTAGGTTACAGAGTTTTAACAGCTGTTAATACTTTCAGCTGAAGTTCATCAAAGAGGCAGAAACATTTGTTTATCAGTAGTGTAATGCAGGTTGCATTGGTTAAAGAAGACGTCATCGCCTATTTTTAAATTTATATTGCACCAATGATCAATAAACTATCTAATGCAATGAAAATACTATTAAACGCTATTGTGTAAACAACCTCATAGTACAAATCAGTGAATGTTTCCACGTAAGGTAATTTAATTTGGTTAGATTGAAGGTAAACGAAAAACAGTCGAAAGAAGACGCTTTATGATCGAAATTGGTTTTCGTTGATACATTTTCTTGAAGGCATACTCCTCAATAATACTAGAAATATCTGAGAAAGAAAAAATAATTTTAAGAGACCGAATTTGATTCTTTATAACCTAATTAGCTTATCGAGATTCATCCATATAAATTAATTGTTCTGAATTACTTATCAAAACCTAGGAAAACCCACGAAAGATAGAGCCAGGAAATATGGTACATACCTTCATAATGCGGCCAAGAAGCTCAAGAAGGAACGACTATCAATTATCTCAGCAATGTTTAGAATATGATAAAAAAAGAATACATGAGTATATTGTACTGTTTTTCAACGGGAAATTGCGTGCGAAGCCGCGGGCAACTGTTAGTATATATATATATATATATATATATATATATAATTTCAATAAACATTGAATCGCAAAAAGTACTTGCTCCGCCGGGAGTCGAACCCGGATCTGTCACTTGCCGGGTGAATGTGCTACCATTACAACACAGAGCGCTTACTTTTTCCGATTAAATTATTTTGTATTTGGCCGTATCTGTCACATATGCGTTTAAATAAGCAAACTAACATATGATCGGAAGACCAAATACCTGTCAAACGACATTTATTTACATTCAGTTGTATAAATGGCAATTGCCTAATTTAATTTCAATAAACATTGAATCGCAAAAAGTGTGCTGTGTACCACTCACACCAGATCGATCAGATAACGAATAATAACACTGTGTACCACTCACACCACATCGATCAGATAACGAATAATAACAATGTGTACCACTCACACCAAATCGATCAGATAACGAATAATAACACTGTGTATCACTCACACCAGATCGATCAGATAACGAATAATAACACTGTGTATCACTCACACCAGATCGATCAGATAACGATTTATGACACTGTGTACCACTCAAACCAGATCAACCAGATAATGATTTACAACATCGTGTATCACTCTCACCAGATGGATCAGATAACGAATAATAACACTGTGTATCACTCACACCAGATGGATCAGATAACGAATAATAACACTGTGTATCACTCTCACCAGATGGATCAGATAACGAATAATAACACTGGTATCACTCTCACCAGATGGATCAGATAACGAATAATAACACTGTGTATCACTCACACCAGATCGGATCAGATAACGAATAATAACACTGTGTACCACTCACACCAGATCGATCAGATAACGAATAATAACAATGTGTACCACTCACACCAGATCGATCAGATAACGAATAAAACATTGTGTACCACTCACACTAGATCGATCAGATAACGAATAACGACACTGTGTACCACTCAAACCAGATCAACCAGATAATAATTTAAACATCGTGTACCACTCACACCAGAGCGATCAGATAAAGAGACACTGGATACCACTCATGCCACATCGACCAGATAACGATTTACAGCATTGTGTATCACTCACACCAGATCTATCAGATAACGATTTACAAGACTGTTTACCACTCACCTACATCGACAGGATATCGATTTACGGCACTGTGTATCACTCACACCACATTGACCAGATAACGATATACGGCACTGCGTCACAAGAACAATACATTTATATCATTATTTGTTATGTATGTAAATATTAATCTAAACTATATCGTTGCAGTTATGCTTTGAAGATAATATATCAGATTGTGATTTCCTCAAACTCACGTATGATCATAAGTCTAAATCAAGTGTCAGATCTGCATAATCCTCGAGTAAACAATCAATATGCAAATTTATTCATTATGTGGCTCGGCTCAGGAGTTAGCGCTAGCTTGACTGTTATTGCAAGCTCTAGTTTACTCGCTCGCTTCCTACTTGCTCGTCTCACGAGCTTATACTTAACTTTATCTAACAGTCACAATTTTGCTATACATTACAGGCAACAAGTACTAATGAGTGGCCTAATTGAAAGAAATATCACGGATGTATTTCATCGAGTTATTAAATACTGCAAATAATCTTTTGTTATGAAGCTGATAATAAATATTAATTGTTCATGCAAATTTGTACCTACTGTTTGGCATTTATAGTTTTCAAAGTTAAAAGCGGTGGAAGTACTTATAACTCATTGAATTTATAAATAATCAGAATTGACAAACACAGAAAATCCACCAGAAAATTAACTAGTATGTTTTATTTTCACTTTTAGAGATAGTAAATGTGTGTCTTTTCTGTGGTCAAGAGTTTATGAGAAAAATAAGTAATATTTTGAGTGCTTTAGTTATGTTGTATTCCATTTTGATTCTCTTTGTTCGTAAAATTACCAAAATACTATGTCAGTATATTAGAAAACCCCAAATTTATTCGAAAAATTCAATTTTCTTTATTTTAGTCAATTATGTTTATTATTTATACAAATGCATAAAATATTTTGAGTTAAAAGTTTAATTTCAGGAATATTCACTAACAGCATCTGGAATGGATTAATAGTCGACCTCTTTGTGAAGTTGATGGTGCCCGTATCTACAGCTTCGGAAGAATCAGTGTCTACATCTCTAGATTTTGAAGTGTCAGTAACTCTGTCTCTGGTAGTGTCAGTGACTATATCTCCATCTCTGGTAGTGTCAGTGACTATATATCCATCTCTGGTAGTGTCAGTGACTATATCTCCATCTCTAGTAGTGTCAGTGACTATATCTCCATATATAGTAGTGTCAGTAACTATATCTCCGTTTCTGGTAGTGTCAGTGACTAAATCTCCATCTCTAGTAGTGTCAGTGACTATATCTTCATATCTAGTAGTGTCAGTAACTATATCTCCGTCTCTGGTAGTGTCAGTGACTAAATCTCCATCTCTAGTAGTGTCAGTGACTATATCTCCATCTCTGGTAGTGTCAGTGACTATATCTCCATATCTATAGTCAGTGACTATATCTCCATATATAGTAGTGTCAGTAACTATATCTCCATCTCTGGTAGTTTCAGTGACTATATCTCCATCTCTGGTAGTGTCAGTGACTATATCTCCATCTCTAGTAGTGTCAGTGACTATATCTCCATATCTAGTAGTGTCAGTAACTATATCTCCGTCTCTGGTAGTGTCAGTGACTAAATCTCCATCTCTAGTAGTGTCAGTGACTATATCTCCATCTCTGGTAGTGTCAGTGACTATATCTCTATATCTAGTAGTGTCAGTGACTATATCTCCATATCTAGTAGTGTCAGTAACTATATCTCCATCTCTGGTAGTGTCAGTGACTATATCTCCATCTCTGGTAGTGTCAGTGACTATATCTCCATCTCTGGTAGTGTCAGTGACTAAATCTCCATCTCTGGTAGTGTCAGTCACTATATCTCCATCTCTGGTAGTGTCAGTGACTAAATCTCTAGATGGGGATGTGTTAGTGTTTATATGAACATATATGGAAGTTTCAATGACTGTGAAGGAAACCGGATATTTTCTAGATATTTACCATCATTCAGTGATAAAATACTATCAGTAACACTACATTTTGAGATCTACATACATTGAGACAGGAGTAGGCTTTTACTATTATTAGTTCATTCTTGATGTACTTGTTAAGACCATTCCTTTACTCCGTATTCTTTTATATCAAATCTCTAATCTGTTTGATATTTTGGGTTTTCTTGTTAGTTCTTTTTACAGAATTTGCAACCAAAGAGGCTTGATTTCACCCAATGGTTGACTAATCGGTTGGTTTGCCAATGAAATGTATGAAGGCTCCATTAATTTCTTTTTGAAAAATAAGATTTCAGGTGTAAGATGTTAGCTTCATCCCGAATCATATGATAGTCTTTGGACCAAGATAATGTGCGGTTTTTGACTTTTTTATTAGCCATTTTCTTGTGTTTTATGTTTTCCATACGTTTGGTGGTATTTTTATCTCGTCTATGTACTCCCTATTGGAACTATATTTTATAATATAGACACATACCCGAACTGCAGAAGTGAACTAAAATAAATCCTTATTTTTCCCAAACTATAAGCACATGGTAATAGTTTAAATTCTCATAGAATATTAACATTCACATAGTAAAGAACGACGAAATTAGTTATTCCCTGGGCTAGCCGGAGTTCATATCCTTTTCCAAGCCATTGTGTCTAACCTTGAGTTCCAATGTAAAATTTCGCCCAAGTAGTATTTGAAAAGCCAACATTGAGATACAAGGTTTGTAATACTAATAAAATGTTAGTATTTCAAAGTAAAGTTTTATAATTTATAATCAATACTAGTTATAAATTAACTTCAGATTACTTAATAAAAGTATTAAGCTATATGAAATTAATATACTTAAAAATTGCCAACCGATATCCACTATAGAGTGATTTGCAATTCACATTCAATCCGAAGTAAACAAGTTGCTTTTCATGTTTTATTCAAAATGATAATGGCGTTTTAACCTCTGACCCTTAGTCTTCATAATTCTAAACCTAAAGTTTTAAATACTTTCCTTTTTCCAAAATGATAAATTATTTTTAAAAAATTACCTCAGCAAAGAAACTTAGTAATAAAAGTTATTTTCAGAATAAATATCGCTCAGAAATATTTAAGCTTTGATAGAGGATAGTTGGTATTTCGTACGCTTATTTCCGTTTTTAATTATTGGTAAGAATTATTAAATCATAGAAATAAAGATGTGATTAATGGCATCAAAATATTTGTAATATTCTTCTTGCTAGTTTATTCTAGTTTAACTTTTATAGCCTAAACCATAAAAGCATCTGAAACTATAATAGAATTTTATGTAGAAGTGTACTTTTCACAGTTTTGCAATATAGATGTTAGCCCTTAACCATCGAAGAGATTTATATTAATGTTTCCTTATCTTAAAAACCATTATAAATTTATTAAAAGTCTATCCAAGAATAAAATTATGAGTTAGAAGAATTAAATTGTTATTATAAACTTTATTCAAGTAATTTATGTAATTTATGCAGTAAGAAATGTACCTAAGATAGCGGTACACTAGAACATCTTAATGTCTAACTTACCGCACATCAGCACAACAGTACCTCTACCCTTGATATTTTAATGTTATAATACACACTTTCAAGCAATGTCAATCTATTATCAATTACATAAATAGCACAACAGTACCTCCACCCTTGATATCATGATGTTATGATGCACACTTGCATGCAATGTCATTCTAGTATCATGTACATTAATAGCATAACTGTACCTCTACCCTTGATATTTCAATGTTGTAATACACACTTTCAAGCAATGTCAATCTAGTATCAATTACATAAATAGCACAACAGTACCTCCACCCTTAACATCATGATGTTATAATGCACTCTTGCAAGCAATGTCATTCTATTATCATGTACTGTTCTGGTGTTATTACCTTACTCTAAACACTGGCAGAGAGACGGAATGAATCATAGTATTAAGTGAATAAATTGTGATCGATTAGTTCTTGCATATATTTGCTTCCTGAGGTCTATCGTGATAAATATATTTTTAAAGAATACCAGGTTACTCTACACGCTGGCATATAGAGCAAATGAAACATAGGATTAATAGATAAACGTTTGATCAAATATTTCCTACAACTCTATTATTTGAACAAGTGAACAGGTAATGATAGCTACCATCTTCCCTCTTACACTTCATCTTATTAAATATAGTAGAAAGAGCGTAGTATATATAATAACTAAAACATATAAATTGTGAAATTCTTATATATCCATACACTACTGACCCTTCGCTCACTAATTATTTAAATAATCCTTTTGGGTTAGCAATACAAGAACAGTTTTCTACGTTTTCACATTACAACGGACTTAACGTTAACTATCTATATATTTCTACAATTTGGATACCATTTTTATTCACCTTTTAATTTTTTGTATGCAAGTGCCACAGCAAAACGTTACTAAAAAAGAACCTTTTAATAGGGACAGGTTTTTAAATGTGTGTATGATTCATATTATTTATATTTTATGTCTTTATTTCAGCTTGATAATGTAAAACGCCTTATATATGTTTATCTGCGTATGTGCAATCGAGCAAAAGGATCGAAAGTAATTTATTAATTTAGGTTTATGATTGGGATTGAACATATATTCGAAGCAAACAACTCGCACCAATAGTTTTATTCAACTGGTGATAATGGAATTTTAAATACCGCTCATAGGAACCACATTTTAATAGTTAGCTAATTGACCCTCTCATCTGTTTTAATGCAATTTGGCTTTTGAACTCTTACAATTGAATTCTACTTTATGGGACCTGGTGTATCATGTTTAAATAGTAAATGGGTTTTAATTTATAACATTTTCTTGCTGTATAAAACATTTATATATAATAGCAATCCTACTCTTTGGCTTTTAGGCAATAGATTTTTAGGATTCACAGACAACATTTTAATATAAGAAAAAATATGCTCTGTCACACTTAGTATGTATAAAGGAGAGCAGATTTTTAAAACTAACATTAAACCTACCTTAGTGAACAAACTGTGAATATCTTCACTTAATGTACTTGAAACGGGTTGGCTTTCTACAATGGCCTATTTACATCTTCAGTAAAAAATATCATTGGAACCAACATGGTTTATTCTTACCGAAGTATACTGTTTAGACCTACGTATGTTTGTATTGTCATAAGCACTAAAATAATATGTATCTATGATATGCCTAGTCTATTATGAAAACTATAGAGTCTCTTGCAATATTACATCAACCTTTAACTTAAAATCTCAGACCTCGACTTTGCAATTCCCTCGTACTTACTAAACTAGTTCAATTGTTAGCAGGAACCAGCTTAGCTATTGCACACTATGAAAAGGTGCAACTAAGGTGAGAGAAATCCACAGAGTAAATGCTTACTCTTAATATGACATCAAATCGTGTCACAGCTGAAGCTGGTTAAGTATTAGGCGTAAAACTGTAGAGAAGTGTTGGGAATAGCTTGGAGTGTTCCTACTAGTTGCAATTTAAAAAATCTAAATAATCACAACTATGACATATTCATAGGACTTGATTGGGCCTCATAACAGCACGGCAGAAAACTTTTTAGCTAATTATATTACGGATCATTTGTGTAAACAGGTTCCAACTAGTTTTAGACAGATCAATTTAATTACGCATGCTTATAAACTCCAAAAGCCTTAAATTTAATTCAAAATAGCTAAGCTATTACATTTTGGAACTTGAGGACGTGTGCACAGATTGACTTGTGCAACTAGATACATTTTGAGGAATTTTCATAGAATAATCACTTGCAATGACTACTAAGAATTAAGTAGGGCTTATAATTATTATAGCATAAATTTCTTGATCTATTACACTTGATAAAGTGTTAACTACCCGACTTGTGAAACTAGTTACATTTAGAGAAGGGTTCGTAGAATAATTACTTAGTTCTAAACTATTATTAGACTTAAATGTGAGTTACAATATACTAACAGTAGGAGTCTGCTGAGCTATTACACTTGTTGAGTAACTAGAGGATGTCTTTACACCTTGCCTTGAGCAACTAAACACAATTATAGAAGAGTTAATAGTATAATCACACTTTTGTAATAGTCCTTAGTAATTAAGTAATGCCTATAATTGCTACATCAAGAAACATGTAAATTGTTATAGTTGAGGATGTGTTTACTTCCTGCCCTGTGCAACTAGTTACAAATTAAGAATTCATAGAATTATCAATAACGCATAATGTTTCCTAATAGCCATAGCAGGAAATTGTTAAACTATGACACGAAGTGTTTACAGCTTAATTGATGAAACTAGTTACAAATTGACCTCGGAGAATAATCCTTTACTTGTTATGTCCCCTAAGTCTTAAGTGGGGCTGAAGTTTGCCACAGCAGGACATTGTTCAACTATACTTCAGAAAGTGTCTACAGCCTGATTTGTGCAAGGTTGTTAAATTTTGAGGAGAATTCTTAGAATAGTAAATTACACGTAATTTATCATAACACATAAGTGAGGCTTATAATTATGACAACAGGAAACTGTGCAAATATTACACATAAGGATGTTTACAGTCTGCCTTGTAAAACATTTTGAGGAGAGTTCTTAGAATAATTAATTGCGTGTATATTAAGCACCCACAATATTTAAGTGGTGCTTATAATTCCCACAGCAGGAAACTCTGAAACTTGAATGATAAAAAATTAACAAACGTTTTAAAAATTATTATTTACTTTTAATGGTTCGTAAGTCGTATATAGGACTTAAAATTTCAAAATCAGAAAAACTGTTACACTATTAAAAAAGAGGAAATACTATTAGTATGTTTCGAGTAACAAATTAATAGGATTAGTAGAATAATTTTAATTTGTAATGTGTACTTTAGTGGGGCTTATAATTTCCATCTCGAGAAGAGTTTGTAGAATAATAACTTATTTGTAAAGTCCCCTAAGTCTTAAGTGGGGCTTATGTTTGCCACAGAAGGGAACTGTTGAACTATTACACTTCAGGAACTTTGGTGAAAGTCCTCATAGCTTGACCTGTTGTTGCTAGTTATTCACAAGAAACTTCAAGACAAGTTGATACTAGTACGTTTCATCTAAATAAAATGTAATTGAATAAATTTGTGGAATATATGGATTGGACAACTATTATAATAGTTTAATTACAAATCATATTCTATATTTTGTATCAAAATGTATAGGAACACAGGATTATTTTAATAATCAAACATATCGATCACTACATTTACTACCCTGTTTCATAATTTAAACTATCTAAAACCAGTAAACTAAATATCTATATTAAAGCTAAAAATCCAGCCAGTTTGTATGTATCCTTTTTCGACAAAAACTTGATAATTGAAGCCTAAGATAAGACCAAATTAACGCAGAAAATATATTGAGTTGATAAATAATTTTCCCTTATTGTGTGAATGTGCAATCGCATTTTTTTGCTGAGTTAATGCTGACTGTGTTTTCTTCAACGTAACTAAAGTTAGATATAAAAGTAGTAAAAAAAATAATTTTACGAAAATCATATATTGTTTATAAATGAGTTTCATTGCACATCGTATAGTAGAATTAAATCCATACAAAATAAATTTAACTAAGTTAATATAACAGTACCGAATATAAATATAGAAATCATATATATATATATTTATAATTTAATTATGTTATCTTGTTTATACCCATAGATACAACAGTTTTTTTATTGGCTGTGTATAGATTCTTTAGTACATTTATACGTTAATCTAAACATCTAAACTATTTTACTGACGTACATAAAAAGTAAACCTAATTTACATACTATTTATAGCCCTATAATACAGGCCGTACTCTGCGTTAACACACCACAGCAATCTAAAACATTCATTGAGCATTACTGATAATGTCGTGTGTGTGAATACCACACTGTGAAAAGCCCAATGTGTAAGTGCAATTATAGTATCTTTTATAATATCACTGGGATTGCTCCCAAATATTTAGGATTGGATCTCTCATAGGGTCTGCTCCCTAAAACACCAGTGTGGACGTGCAACGATAATGCGTCTCACCTCACCTACCATTACTGTGTTCACATCCAGATATAGAATTGGATCTCTCATAGTGTCTGCTTCCCTAAACACCAGTGTGGAAGTTGCAACGATAAGCGTCTCACCTACCATTACTGTGTTCACATCCAGATATATAGAATTGGATCTCTCATAGTGTCTGCTCCCAATACACCAGTGTGGAAGTGCAACGATACGCCTCTCATCTACCATCACTGTGTTCACGTCCAGATATATAGAATTGGATCTCTCATAGTGTTTGCTCCCTAAACACCAGTGTGGACGTGCAACGATAAGCGTCTCACCTACCAATACTGTGTTCACATCCAGATATATAGAATTGGATCTCTCATAGTGTCTGCTCCCAATACACCAGTGTGGAAGTGCAACGATAAGCCTCTCACCTACCATCACTGTGTTCACACCCAGATATTTAGGATTGGATCTCTCATAGGTTGTTTCCTTAGTATACCAGAGTGGCATGGATATATAATTAGTAAGATAAATTTACCCTTATACTACAATAATAATCCATAATGTAGTTTAAAAATTTTATGAAGTTACTGTACTGCTTTATACATTGCTCTTGTACAAAATTGTAATATTAGGTTATTTTAAAGATGAACGTGGAAAATTTCATGATTAACTTTCAGTTTAGCATTTGAACTTAGTTTTAAAGTTTTAACAATTCATGATAATACATTTGGTTTAAAGTAATTATTATAACTATAATACAACACAATGAGCGCTAGTAATTGTATTATTGTGGAAAAAAATCACATATAACAACTGCAGAGAGTAGGAGCAAAGTGCCAACTGGACTACGAGAACAGGGAAACGAGCCAACAACTTGATCCTTTGTATGTGATACAACAATTCCACCGAAGTCACTTGAGTACAGTCAAGCATCATTGAGGACGTATGGCGAGACTACAATGTATGTTCAGTTTCACATTAGTTGTCAGTTTATATTTGGTTATACAACAAACATTGCACCACATCGCAAACTCGTAGTGAATCCCGAATATTTGTATTTGTTAATTTGCTAGTTGAAGTTTAGAACTCAATTTCAGGCATTAGTTTCACAGTGAACAATAAAACCTTCTTGAAACAATTCCGGACAACTATATTTAGACCTACGTTGATACGGGCAGTAGTTTGAAAACATTTATGAAATATAATGTTTCCTTAAATTCAGGATTTTACAAAAAATTTTAAAAATACGAAAATATAATAGTATACAAACTTTTGTGCTACTGTATAACTGATGTTGCAGTTTGGAGCGAATTATAATTACTTAATTAATTGACTACATTTGTTATAATTACAGAAACCATTATAACATGACTTTTATAACAGGATGCAATTATAATAATTTTACATAATACTGATTTGAGTCAAGTGGTCATGATACAGTCTCAATAAAATTATTTTTCTACAAATTGTGTATACATTCATATAAAAGTCATTTTATTCCTCCTTTAAGAAAATTAAATTCCAAACTAATTGTTTAATATGTGAAAAAAATACATAGGTTTGATGTGTAGTTTTCTGCGATTATTTTTTTAAGTAAATTGAGGGATTGTATGTATGGATTTATGAAAAATATTCAAGGATACTTTTTATGGGTTATAATATTTTATGGTTTTATGGTGATGTGTGGATAATTGCATAACTTTACCTTCATTTTTATATTATTTTTTAAATTGATCGTGACAAATCACGACAAACCATTTCTTCAAGGTTATACGGTGTTCCTTGTCTATAGGATCTATTTAATTCGTCATGGATATTATTTTTTTAAATTCATTGTGTACTTCATATTTATAACTTACTTCTATTTTAATTCAAAAGAGCTAAAAATGTATTATTAGCAAATGCTATAGATTCTACCCATGTTGCCAAAATGGTTTTTTTAGCAAACTAATCATAACTAATTATATATTATCAGTTATGTTTTGGGCTTTACAAAATAGAAACTAATTACACCAAAATAATTAAATAGATTATTCAAAGTCAGCGTCTAGAAGATCCCAGCCTCTAAAGCTCTCCACATCTAGTGTGAGAGAGATCCCGATCTACACCCTTTGTCGCCCAACCATGGAATGCATCCAGCGTTTATGCGCCTGTGAGAACTCCTCCAGGATCTCTGAGTTCTCTAGTCTATGGCCTGGATGATTTCGAGCTATACAAATTTCAAAATTTGGGAGTTTACAGCCGATAAATCTACTGGTCTCAATAAGCATGGCACGATAGGACGTTCAGGCTAACGTAATTAATAACCAATTAAACTAGTTACGTCCTTCGGAGGCGTCGGAAATGTATAATCATTTTAATTTATGTACTATTTTACTTCATTTTATACAGTATGGCTCCAAAACCATTTGTGGACCATATGGCATTTTTACTCTATAGAGTACACTATTCACATTATTTTGTACTATGTTATGTTACAATATAGGACAAAAGGTTTTCGCGCAGGTTTCACGCATTTTAACTTATAAAATAAAGTAAAGAATCAAAACGCCGATAATTGTGGGTATAATAATGATGGAAAAAGGAAACGCAAAAAAATAATAGTGTAGAAGATAGATTATGCGTATATCTACAATCCATAGAGTCTTATAAATGCACTGTAAAATTTAATAAGTAAGAGAGACATTATTTTGTGTTTAAAGGAGACTAATAACGCTATCACAAAAACACAACAGTCAACACAAATAAAAGTAGAACAGCTTGTATTCCTCGGGACAGCCGACACAGCGTGTCTCACGCGATGGTGGATTCGATACAATCTGTAGCATTGTTTGTTTGCTTTAAAACGTGTCCAGGTTAACTGTTTTACTACCACAGTATTACTAAACACGTTCGGAATTATACTATTAAAGTAAAATTAGACAATTTATGACCATTTCAACAGTACTTTATAACCACCATTTTTACTTCCACTTTAAATATACCATAGCATTCAAGAAGGTATTACTTGTTACATTTTTAATGTACATGACCTCAATATGACCTCATTATATAAGTATATTTATAATATGGGTTGCTGTGTCCATACAATTATTCCACAACTTTATGTTCCGTCCAATAGCAGAAAACATAATTATATTAACGTTAATACGATTTTATGTAACTCCAAAACTCACAATAAGCGATGGCGGTTGCACTGTTAATAGCACTGGGGTTCGACTGGTGTGGGAAGACTTCATCTCTTATAATATTTTACTGTTTCTTACATTATCCTAAAATTTAATTTTGAGGTGCAATCTACCACGAATTACATACCAACATTTGGCGTAAAGAAAACAAATTCATACACCATTTCTATGGATATTTTAGTACGTTAGGGTGGGGTAAATCATTATTATAAATTCATTAAATATAGTTTACAATTAGTACACGCCTAATATAAGCTCCTTAATGTTTCAATAATAACCAGTGTGATGAAATAAACTAATGAAATTAATCATCTTTAAATATTAAAAAGATTAACTGCAAATTAATGAAATAAAAACGTAAATATATATATGAAATTAGACATAAAGTGACAGATATGTCTTCAAAATTACTTTAAATTCGCCAAAAAAACAAAATGCAATACGGATTATTACTAAAATGCAAATATTAAAAATATTCCTACATCCATAAAAAGTCATATTAAACTACAGTTGCAAGAAAAATAAAAACAAGTAGTCATGTTGAAAAGTAAAAATAAAATTTGCTTGAAACTCATGAGATACAACCAAAACCAAAACAAAACATAATTATATAATAGAAATTTAAAATAAACTACTAAAAGGGGATATCATAGGGATCTTGTTTTGAAGTTACATTTAGTTTCATAATTGTATAAAGTTAAATTACAAATGAATTATGTTATCAAGAACTTGTATAAAAATACTGCTCTGTATACAAAAATAATTCAAGATCATTGGTCAGGTGAGGGGTTCCTCAACGTTAACACATGGATCTTAAATAACACTGAAATGACTTTTCCTAAATCATTAAATATTATGAGGTTAATTACTTATTCATAATAGCTATTCAGAAATTACTAAATATCTTAAAAAAAAGCATTTGTAGTTGTTCTATGTGTCTTTTACATGTTTTCATCTTTCTTCGTTCAAATATTGACAAATTCAATTTATTATTTAGTACGTCAATCAATGGTTTTAAGTTTTTTCAACAACATTTCTATTTAAGTATTTTTTACTCAACTTATTTTTAAGTGAACTTAAGGTAAGGCTCTCTGCAATTCAGTAAAGGTTAAAATTATACTCATCAGTACCTGGTAGAACTGTTAGGAAACAATTCAATGTAAAGACTACTAGATTATAGAAGAATTTCGTTATTTTCCTTATCATATGTACTGTTGTATGTAATTGTGGATTATATTTCACTTTTAATCTCTCCTAGGAAATATTTCAATAACGTCAGATTTTTTTAGTTCAGATCAGATAACGGGTTGTTTCCATTTTTGTAAAGTTATCATTCTATGTTTAAATCATGTGGAAAACATAAACATAATACGTTCTGTTCTGTATCGCGAAACTAAAGATTTTTCACAGTGCAAAACGTGAAAAATCTTCATAGCCCGTATAAAGTCACTTTAAAAAGGCGTTTATGATGATACTTTAGAAGGTTTCATCTTACTACCAAATGATTTGGGTAAATTATTTGTTCCTTTGTTTCAATTTAACTGATATACTGTCAATAACACACTTCAAAACATAATTTTTCATTAAATATTAACAGAGTAAACGATTATATAAATTTGTTTTAAGTTTTGGGTCTTTAAATTACAATTAAATATAATATAGTACAATACAAATAAACATTCTTTTAAACCACTATAGAGCAATTATAAAACAATTGCAACTCTAAAATTATAAACCAATAACCTACATATAAATATTTATATTTTTTTATTTAACATTAGGGTGACCACTACTTTTTTGAGTATTTAAATAACAGTTAGCTATTTCAAATCGAACACAAAATGTGTCTATTTTCAACTGAAAAAAGAAAGTGGTATTTCTAAAACAATTTAGATCGTCGATATGATTATTTCCTTAATTTTGTGAAGTTGTTGAAATTCACATAAACCTAGTTAGTAAATAACAATGACAAAATACGAAACGAACAAAGTAACAGATCTTAATAGTTTAATGTAACTTACAGGGTGTAGAAAAAGTTATATGGTCTGCGAGAAGTCGTAGTAAATAACATCACTACATAAATCAGAGCTGGATAATGGTGGAGGATTTGGGCTCCATGAGGCACTACATTATGTGGATGAAACATCCTTTCACCTTTGTTCAGAGTGCTTGTAGAATAATACTCTTAAAAAGCTGCTATTAAATAAGCTTGAGCAAAACCAGTTTTATTAATAACACAAACAAAATATAAGCTCATGGTCGTAGTAAATAAAATAATCGATTGAATTAGTAATTTGTTATACTTACAGTATATCAACACTGTTTTTATTTAGTATCTAATCCAAATAAATTGTCATTATAAGAGTACTCAATACTATCCACCTTTTAATAAAATTATAAATAATAAGCTTTATAAACCAAGTAAACATAGTTTCAATAAAAAAAACTACACTCCTAGGCCAAAAAATCCTATTATGACATTTTTTCTCAAATACTTATTAAATATTTATACATATTACATTTAGCCTCCTTTCTATGAACAGAAATGTATAGTAAAATCATTATTGGGACAGATGGTGGCGAGCTACACTAGTTATAATAGTTTATTCGATTGGGTGAACTCCGCATTGTAAGCCAATACCTCTGAAGTTTCCAAAAGAGAATAATGAATGTTCAGTTGAATAATATTTGAGACAAAATAAATGCATACAGGTTCCCTGACCTACATGTGTCAATTTCATATGCTGTGTACGTTTTTATAGATTTTTCTGTATTTCACGTCATATTCATTATCCAGTTTTTTCTTTGAAGGAAATTGAATAGGTTTGGACGAAATACTTTCTTAAGACGTGACTAAATCAGTATAGCTAAAAACGTTTTGCTCTCTAACATTTACATGTGATTTAAATGTCTATTGTGCAATATAAAACCATCTTTGCAGACTCCTATAACTAAACTGCATGCAAAATTATCATACGAACTAAAGTAATAGAGTACATATTGGAATTTCACTATAAGCAACTTATGGGGATTTAAAGAATAAACTCTAGTAAGTAAGCCGTTACATTTCCACGGGATTTTTCAACTCTGGCTGTTGTATACCTTCCAGGAAATCTGCACTGGGGAAAATAAAAGCAGACGTGTCAAAAATATGATCAGCTCTGGAGTGGCACGCAAACTAGTAAGCTTAGTTTGCACATTTAATAGTGTTAACACGCGGCTTCCCTCTTAGTGTCCTGGAGTGGCACGCAAACTAGTAAGCTTAGTAGTGTTAACCCGCGGCTTCACACTTAGTGTCCTGGAGTGGCACGCAAACTAGTAAGCTTAGTTTACATATTTACTAGTGTTAACCTGCGGCTTCACACTTAGTGTCCTGGAGTGGCACGCAAACTAGTAAGCTTAGTTTACACATTTACTAGTATTAACCCGCGGCTTCACACTTAGTGTCCTGGAGTGGCACGCAAACTAGTAAGCTTAGTTTACACATTTACTAGTGTTAACCCGCGGCTTCACACTTAGTGTCCTGGAGTGGCACGCAAACTAGTAAGCTTAGTTTACATATTTACTAGTGTTAACTCGCGGCTTCACACTTAGTGTCCTGGAGTGGCACGCAAACTAGTAAGCTTAGTTTACACATTTACTAGTGTTAACCCGCGGCTTCACACTTAGTGTCCTGGAGTGGCACGCAAACTAGTAAGCTTAGTTTACATATTTACTAGTGTTAACTCGCGGCTTCACACTTAGTGTCCTGGAGTGGCACGCAAACTAGTAAGCTTAGTTTACACACTTACTAGTGTTAACCCGCGGCTTCACACTTAGTGTCCTTGAGTGGCACGCAAACTAATAAGCTTACTTTACACATTTACTAGTGTTAACCCGCGGCTTCACACTTAGTGTCCTGGAGTGGCACGCAAACTAGTAAGCTTAGTTTACATATTTACTAGTGTTAACTCGCGGCTTCACACTTAGTGTCCTGGAGTGGCACGCAAACTAGTAAGCTTAGTTTACACATTTACTAGTGTTAACCCGCGGCTTCACACTTAGTGTCCTTGAGTGGCACGCAAGCAAAATACGCTTACTTTACACAATTACTAGTGTTAACCCGCGGCTTCACACTTAGTGTCCTGGAGTGGCACGCAAACTAGTAAGCTTAGTTTACATATTTACTAGTGTTAACTCGCGGCTTCACACTTAGTGTCCTGGAGTGGCACGCAAACTAGTAAGCTTAGTTTACACATTTACTAGTATTAACCCGCGGCTTCACACTTATTGTCCTGCCGAATGATAGGAACGTCATCGGTATACACTTTTTGAACTGTATGCCAAACGCTCTAGAGACAAAATAAGGACGACTGAAAATTATTCCAATCTCTTAATCTACAGCTGAATAGTGATGAGCAGTAATATAGCGCCATGAATTGAGAGAGTGAAACAAATTTTTATAACAGACTTCTAACCAAATACTGAACAGATTTTTGTGCATTATATTTATTTAATAGCTCAATGATTTAGGTAATACTTGTACTATTTAAAGAAATATGGCAGGATCCAAAGTCGATATGCGTAGCTTTACAAAATAATAATATACTGTATTAGTAACAAACAAACAAAAATAAATTTTTTCAACTTCAGCCTAGTAAATACACAAAACTCCTCCTTTTTCGTTATTTGTGCACAACATAAATCGCATCCTCAATCATCCAAGTCCGTCCAGAAGTGTCTTATCATTCTGTATTTGAAATCATTTTAAAATCAAAATGATAGTATGGTCATTAATATAAAAATAATATAAACATAGTTCGAGAAATATCTAATTCAACAGCTAGCCACTACTTTGTATTTTGTTTTAAGCTGTTATTTCTAAAACCGGTTAAGCGAAATAAACAAATTTTTAGTAAATAAGTTTCAATAAATAAGAGAAAGGTATAAAAAAATATCCTTGTTAGTTTCGTAAATACTAACAAAATGGCGTCTGTTGAAAATATTTAAAGTAAAAAAGCCTATTATAGTTATAAAACATTTACTAGGCACAAATATTAGAAGAATTTTACTAGAATCCCTACGGTATTTGTTCCAACCAAATCCGTATATGTATAAGCGATCTCGACAACATTAAATATTCGCTTACACAAGCCGGGGCGCAACACATTTCACAGTTAATACATAGGTACCAGTAGTTTGTTGCTCCTGGCTTGTGTAAGCGTATATTTAAAGAGGCCGTGCTCGCTCTGCGTTGGGGATTTCGTTTAAAAAGTACCGATGGAATTATTAATGAAAAACTTAAAGGCATGTATTATTAACAACTAAAAATATTAATGTTATGTAATTTTGCCTAAACATTCATTTCCTCAAAAATGCATTTCTAAGAACCTATTCCCCACACACATTTGAACATAAATAAATAAAAAGTCAGTAATTGGACGGAATAAACAATAGCCTTCAAAAATATTATAGCATTTAAATACTTGGAATTCCTCAATCATGTTGATTTATGGAACTTGGTTATTTATTTGTTTGTGTTATGTTTTATATTCAAAACAGCATATTAATTATGTTTGATGCCACACTTGTAGATACGAGTACGTTAAATTTCCATTAAGTAGTTATATATATATATATATATATATATATATATATATATATATATATATATATATATGTTAAATTTAAACATTTTTGAACTTAATAAATTAATAAAGTTTCAAAATAGACTGTAATATATTTGAGGTGAATTTAATGTTAAACTTTTTCTGTGTAGTCTGTCCAGACGAGAAGCGTATAGTGACAGCAAGAGTGTGTGAAGGGTGACACAGCTGTCCAATCGCACAAGCTTGCTCAAGTCTTTTAATTGTATGTCCCATTCTTTTCCGCCAATCATTGTACCGAGTTATTTTGTTTGTTGACCAGTCCATGCCTAAATTATAAATTTAATTTAGGTAATGGCATTAAAGGAAGGCATATAATAATACCTCCAGAATTGTAATAATCCTGTGAAATTGGTTTCTGCTGACACGCTGAGGTTTCATATTTAAAACAAGTAACACAATTTTTATAATTTTAAAATTGGAATTTTAAAATAAACTATTATGCATAAATTATTTTATTTACATAACCATATTATACACCATGTTTGTTTTGTGTTCTCTATAAATTATTAACCATCACATAAAACAGAACACTCATAAGTCAAACTGGAACATTGTTTAAAGCACTGTCCTACTGCCAGACCTAGAAACTAGAAGTACCAACGATGCTAGTTAGCTCTACAGTCAGCGAATTTTATTGTCTGGTTTTCGTTATTAGCACAAGTGAGACGTGTAGGTTTCTATGTGGTTATACTGGTTACAATAATAATAAAAAATTTTCAATAAATTGGTTTACTAGTGCTAAAGAAAATGATTAGGAGTTTATTGTACTATTTTAAAGGTCGTTTTAATTAAATAATTATTTCTCTGTAGGACAGCAATATTTAATTTCGTTCACAAATGTTCCAACCTCATACAGTACATATACCCGAATGGATATCTTGAAAGGAATAAATAAATCAAAAGGGAAATGCTTGAAAAGAAGTTTAGTTTATGAATATGATACGCCATCATGTGAACACGTGTTTTACCTGTCGTCTTGACAAGGAGGTTCTCAGCGTGCCGAATGGATATCTTCAAAGGAATAAATAAATCAAAAGGGAAGTCCTTGACAGGAAGTTTAGTTTATGAATATGATACGCCACCATGTGAACACGTGTTTAACTGTCGTCTTGACAAGGAAGTTCTCAGCGTGGTACTTTTAGTTAAATATATTAAAAAACTACATCTCTTGTGGTGTGTTTATTTTAAAAAATATTCTAATTTTCCAAACTATAATAAATCTATTGCAATTTATGAAAAAAAAAACACTTTATTTGTGCAATTGGTACACATTTATATTTATATATAATATATTGGCCAGAATAGAACAAATTCCCATTATGTAGTTTGCGTAGTCACACAATGTACAATAAACACAATAGACGGTGTAATTATATTTTTGCAAATACTTGTATTTTCTTCTCCTCTTAATCAGATATTTCTAGGGTAATGGTCATAATTTTGTTACTCCTTTGTTATTACTCTATAGTTTTTATCGACTCATTGGAGGGAAAGAATACATTGTTAATTAATATATATATATATATAAACTAACATTATACGTTTGTATCACTTTTTAATCATATAATCTTTTCCCAATTAACATTAAGGTGATGCTGGTTAAGACACTTATATTTCTAAACACTAACTTTGACGTTGTGATCAGTTTTTTGACTGTTGAGCAATCGGACAGACTTCAGCGTGCAGAATTACTAAATAAAAATTATTTTTAATTCTAGAGGTCATGAGCACGTTTCAAAATTTTTTCAGTACATTATCACTTATGAAACTACAAGAGCTACGCAAATCCATATACTTTTCATTATAAATTCAATTATTAAAATAAAAATTCCTATTTATATCTCAGATTACTTCAATTTTATCTATGATATCAGTGAACGACCAGCTAGAAAAGGGGCCACTATACTATCAATTCCCATTCATAGATCAACAATTTCTATTAGGTCGATTACTGTTCAGGCTTGTCGTCTTTGAAACGCTCTTTGTGATATTAGAATCATTGAGGGTCGTGCGTGCTTCGGGGCGAGGGTCAGGGACTTGGTACTGGGGGGCAGTGGGGGTGACGGGCGGTGGTGCTTGCGGTGTGTGTAAGATCAGACAGTGTGTTTGGAGTGGTTGAATGTTTTATTGTTCTTTTTTATTTTCTCTATTACATTATTAGTTTATTTTCTTTACCTTTCATTAAGAATTATATTATTCACTTCATAAGTTATATCATGTATATTAAGTAATTGTATTGAAACATTTTTATAAATTTAAGTATATTAAAAGCGTACATGTGTCTATATAAAAATATCAGTAATGTACTGTATATGGCATAGGTTTGAGTGGTAGGGAGGGTTAACAGCGCTAACTACGCCTCTTTAATAAAGACATTTTTCATTTCATTATGGAATAACTGACAATAATGTTTTAGTCCTTTATTATTCCTCTACAATTATTTTTATCTCACTTGTATGATATCGGCTAACTTTTACATACCACTAATAGCGATATATTTAATTAAGTCATTGTAATAATGCTAGTATTAGAGTTAGTTGTGTATACAAAGCAATCCAATCTAGGTCATGGTAGGACACTTGAATTAATCATGCGATCATTCAAGCTGTCGATGTTCGTGGATATAGTAAATCTCCTGAACACAACTAACTAACAGATAGTATCAATTAGCTGTAGCGTGTAGTATGTATCGTAATCTCTAATAAGCATAATTAAAGTATATTGTAGAGGCCTAAAATTAAATGAGAGATTTACTATTATTATTTATGTGAAAATATAAATTTTAAAACTAACCACTGATAAAGAATAAGTTCTGGAATTCTATTAGCCGATAATGCAGTGTAATATTTGTCAACAGCTACAGTCTCATGCTGAGGCAAGTGTGAGGCTGAGTGTTAGTCCTGAAATTTCATTTTGAAAGAATACAACTGTTACAAGCAAACGTCAATTTTTTTAACATGACTCATCTAAAAGTGTTATAACACTCGTATATTATGATTTGCTTTTCAAATCCAAATCTTTATATTTAAAAAATTGTTGGGAGTGCCGATGGCCGAGTGGTCTAAGACGCTGTCTGAGTTAGAGATAGCGCAGGTTCGAATCCTGTCTGTGACCGTTGTACTTTTTATCAGTACCATCGACCTTGTACTGTATCGACTCTCCCCCTTATTCTGTTTGATAAGATCCTCGCTCAGGCAAGTGGCCCATGAGAATGGGCCAGAATAAGGGCAAAAAGGAGATCGGCTTCTCCTAAAAAAAAAATGTTAGTGTCAGAATATTTTGCCTCAATCAATTATGAAAATTCCATGGACAATACAGGGTGTAATTTTTTGCAGTAATAAGATAAATATTAAGAAGTATTACATTTTTTCATAATCCTGCAATTCATAGAAGATGCGTCTGTCAGTAAAAACATCGAGTACAATATACTTCTAGGATAGGAAAATTAAATATCTAATACAAATCTGCTGTAGCCAAGCACTGCATTGAATCAGAACACATAACATCAATCAAATATCTAAAATTAATAAAAGAAATAACAAAATCAATGAATCTTAAATGCTTGGGAAACACTATACATAAACAGAAATAAAGAAAAACTCATGAACAATGAAGAGGGCCCTATTGAAAATTCTATTCTTCTTTCTTTTCTATTTATTCAAAAATTAAAACTCTAGTCAAATCTTATTTTTCATACTGGCTGAAATATTTCCAAAATTTTTGTATTTACATTTTTACACCATATGTTATTTTAATATTAATTGTAACAAACAATGTGTAAATATTTATTTGTGGAGTTGTCTAAAGATGAAAACCTTTGGTTTCGAAAGGGCTCGTCCAGAAAATTACCAATTTGGACAAAAGTAGTGTTTTTATTAAACCATTTAGTAATATTTAAACATATTTCCACGTTGATTATGCTTACTATGTTGAATTATACTCAATTCAATTAAGAAAAAAATAACTTTTTAGTTTATTCTTGCTGCAGTAGAAAATGACTGCTTATTTATAAACCAGTAGTTAGCAATTGGTGCCATCATTGGTCCTGTATGCTAAGGACACTATTACGAATGTATATAAGAAATTGGCCTGAGATGGAAAGACACAGTTGGGTAATGAAATGATTTGGAGTATGATAATAGCTCTAACAAGCAACGATTTCCACTGCTTGTCTATTTTGATAGAAAAATGACGTAGGGCCTTATTATTTCAAAAAATACTCCTTTTACTAATATCTTGTCAGTCCACGGCGATGCTAAGGTATCACTCTCCCGCAAGGTGATAAGGTTGCTCTCAGTCTGATACATTCAAATAGTGAGATTTTGATTCTCATCCAGTTTTAAATTGCTTTCCTAATTTTGGTACTTGATGGAGAAACCTCTGTACTTGATTGTGCAAACTCTGTACTCGATTATCGATTATGCAACCCATTTTACTTGATCGGGCATCCCTCTGTACTTGATCGAGCCACCCCTGTATTCGATAGCGCAACCTCTGTAATTGATCAAACCATTCCTGTACTCGATAGCGCAAAGTTTGTACTTCATGGAGCCAACCCTGTACTCGATAGCTCAACATCTGTACTTGATTGAGCCACCCCTGTACTCGATAGCGCAACCTCTGTATTTGATCAAACCATTCCTGTACTCGATAGCGCAAAGTTTTACTTGATGGAGCCAACCCTGTACTCGATAGCGCAACCTCTGTATTTGATCAAACCATTCCTGTACTCGATAGCGCAAAAGTTTTTACTTGATGGAGCCAACCCTGTACTCGATAGCTCAACATCTGTACTTGATCGAGCCAACCCTGTAACTCGATAGCGCAACAAATCTGTACTTGATCAAACCATTCCTGTACTCGATAGCGCAAAGTTTTTACTTGATGGAGCCAACCCTGTACTCGATAGCGGCAACATCTGTACTTGATCGAGCCAACCCTGTACTCGATAAAGCAACATCTGTACTTGATCAAACCATTCCTGTACTCGATAGCGCAAAGTTTTTACTTGATGGAGCCAACCCTGTACTCGATAGCGCAATATCTGTACTTGATCGAGCCAACCCTGTACTCGATAGCGCAACATCTGTACTTGATCAAACCATTCCTGTACTCGATAGCGCAAAGTTTTTACTTGATGGAGCCAACCCTGTACTCGATAGCTCAACATCTGTACTTGATCGAGCCAACCCTGTACTCGATAGCGCAACATCTGTACTTGATCAAACCATTCCTGTACTCGATAGCGCAAAGTTTTTACTTGATGGAGCCAACCCTGTACTCGATAGCGCAACATCTGTACTTGATCAACAAACCATTCCTGTACTCGATAGCGCAAAGTTTTTACTTGATGGAGCCAACCCTGTACTCGATTAGCTCAACATCTGTACTTGATCGAGCCAACCCTGTACTCGATAGCGCAACCTCTGTATTTGATCAAACCATTCCTGTACTCGATAGCGCAAAGTTTTTACTTGATGGAGCCAACCCTGTACTCGATAGCTCAAACATCTGTACTTGATCGAGCCACCCCTGTACTCGATAGCGCAAACCTCTGTATTTGATCAAACCATTCCTGTACTCGATAGCGCAAAGTTTTTACTTGATGGAGCCAACCCTGTACTCGATAGCTCAACATCTGTACTTGATCGAGCCAACCCTGTACTCGATAGCTCAACATCTGCACTTGATCGAGCCACCCTGTACTCGATAGCGCAAACTCTGTACTTGATCAAACCCATTCCTGTACTGGATAGCGCAAAGTTTGTACTTGATCAAGTACAGAGGTTTCTAAACTAGATATAACCAACTACGTTCCCAAATCTCTGTACTTGATTGAGAAACTCCGCTTAACAGTAACCTTATTAGTCCTCTCGTTGTACAACAAAGTTACCCTCAGTTATTTCCATCCAGGAGAGTTCCGTCGTATGTAAGGTTTACAGTCGGGACCTTGGTTCCGCTCTTGTATGTTGACTATACCTCAGGTACTGTGACCTACTCTATGTCAGAGTGTAAGCTGAGTGCCGTTGTGGTTCTGTAACACGATAAGCATGTCAGATCTGAGGTACAAAGTTACGTACCACAACATTCCATAGCGTTTAACAGGACCGTTATTTCCCATCTAAATATGCGCTCACATAAACATCACACCTAGGTGTAAGAATTTTCAGAAAGACACTTATTTAGCAATGGGAAACATAAAAACTGGTGTCGTTTATATATAGAACCAAGGGTGGCACCAGTTGGCTACTTCTGGTAAAAATCAAGCATTTATTTAATACTGGAAGGAGGCATAAACTCAGATATTATTGTTTATTAAATTCAAGTATTGAATCAATTATGGATCTTGGTAAATCCATCTAATAATTCGCATGTGAAAAAATGATTAATGAATAGGTGCTATTTGTAAATTGTTCTAGTGGCTCAATAATGTCTCAAAATGTATTTCACATTGTTTAAAATTGCAAATACAGCTCTCATTAGCTAAGCTTAACAGATGTTTCCACTCAAATTTGCAAATTAGCAGTGTGAAAATATGTTACAATGCAACATCAAGTAATCAAAATTAATGATTTATATAAAGTCGGCTATCATTTTGTGTGTTTAAAAATTAAACAAATTACTCTTAATTGTTTGTTGTTTTAAAAGACAGAAATAGCTCGATTAGAGCCGCTTAGTTAAGGTGCACTACAGAATACTGAGGGATGGAAAGAGAACCAAGAGGCGACGTACACTAGAGATCGCTTATCTAATTACTACCACCAGACTCGACAATTGACTTCAATAATCTACAGAGAGGAACGTCTACTCACTTCTTATTATTGTTTCTATCTTCACTCTCTTTGATTTTTCTTCAGAAATAATCGTGATTAATTGTAAATAAATGAGCGGTTTTTGGTGGCAAATAAACAACTCTTCTGGACGTTATTTATAGAAATAATAAATATTGTTTTAATCTGACAAAAAACAATGAACATCCAATACTGTTTTGTTAAAACAATGTGAACAGCAGAGTATATATATACTGACGAAGAAAAATAATATACAGATAAAGTTTTGTTTATTCTAAAAATATTAAGACAATTATTAACATTCGTAATACCGTAAATCTTTTTAAATCATCTTTAATCTATCAGCTATTTTATTTTATTGACGATTTAAGCTATACATAAACAGTTAGTGTTTTTTTTTAATGTGTTAATTTTATAAGTACATTTTAGTAAACTAAAATATCAGTAGTAGTTGTTGTTTATTTACATATATTTATTTTATTTGTTATTATGTTGTGAAATTTGTATATACTATAGTAATAAAAAACTTAAGTCTCATTATGAAATATTGCCAGACTGTTGTGAATATATGTATGTAATCACTACACTTATATCTTACTACATCACCCATCAAACACCAGATTTAGGAGTCAAAAGGAAGTTATCTTGTGATTCTATTGCAATGCAGTGTAGTTTAATCCAAGTGTATAATTGTAATTACTATACGTTTTAGCTGAGCGTCAGCGTAACCTCTACATATAGTGTGGCTGGAATATTTCATTTCTGCACGTCTGTCTGTGTATCTGCCTATCACTCCTCACGATATTTCGAAAACGAACTGATATATAGACTTGAAATTGTGCATGAAGCTTCATTTCTAAGTTCGACTATGGTGAATTTTAATCCCACTATAATTCGTGTCTTTGAAAGTGGAAGTTGAAAGTGTACTTCCGGTTTTGATCAGGAACTACACGGTAATAAATATTTCAATGTGTGTGTTTTGACTACACAACACCGAAGGCCCACTTACTGTACAGTGTTAACTGAATGTACATGAACTCCAGAAATGTCTAAACATGATTTATCAACGTACTTACTTCAGTCCTCTTGATCAAGTAAATCTAAGAGTAATACAAAGCTTGTATTCGGATCCAACAGCAAGATAAACTTCAGTGCGACAAAATGCAAATTGTGCTTAGTAGGGACAATATCCACAGCTAACAAACTGTGTGTTTACCACAGTTTGTTAGCTGTGGATATAACACGGAAAGGCTAAATGTTTGATTTTATTGGTTGAAATGTTTTTTAATAAATGAATTTTTATTAATTAGTACAAAGAGAAAGATTCTTTTCTGCACTGTAAATAAGTGACTTTGCAATGTGGCGTTTACAAATACCCCTTAACGAATTCCAGGACGTAATACATTCTGCTCGTACACTCGTAGAAGGCGCTTTCTCCCTATAGCTAACTCCCTCTCTCGGCGTCATTCACTTCATGTATCGACAGGAGCAGGTCTAGGAGGCTGTGTTTCAGTCAGATTCCAGTCCCTATATCTTCGGGTTTTATAATAAAACACCATTAAAATCCATAAATTCCTTTAATAATCAATAATTTTCATCAGTAGGCCTAACTATTAGGACGTCCTCAGTAAATGAGCCCATATTAGTTTATTTAATTACTCTCTGGAAATTCAGAGATTTTCCCAGTATGCATTTTTGTATCTCTTTTTTATTTCTGTTTTAAGTATCAAAAAAGTGTAAAGTATTTTTATACAGTAGAACTAGCAGGTTGAAATATTCATTTTGTATATTTTTGTTGTATTTTTATATATAGTATTAATATATACTTGTTGCACGTAGTGATAGCAAAAGTAAGGAAATATGCAAGCTGTTACTATTTTAATTTTATTGCCTTATCAGTTTATGTGAAACTCATTTTAGTATATTTACAATCACGCTACTTTCATTTTAGTAATGCTTTGTCAGTCTATTTAAAGTGATAGTATATATTTTAGGAATTGCACGTCAGTAAAACTTAATAAGGGGAGTATTTTATACACTGAAATTAGAAGTTTCATGATCTTTTTACAAAATTCTAACCTCAGTTAATATCAGATCAACATCTTGACTCGGCGAGGGACTCGCAATAAGCCGATGTTTACCATTCTGAATTTCTATATATATAGGTAGAAGAAGTGGGGATTAAACTAGAACTTCAACCTTTCAAATCAAGTCATATGCAATTTATATTTACAAAGTCCGAAATCGGTTTGTCAAAAACTGGTAGGAAAGCTGCTAAACGATCAATCTTTATTCTTAGTGAGGGCGCATTTAAAAATATAAGTACGTTTTAAGGCTTCAATACAGTATTTTAAATCAATATATTAGTAGCAACATTTATATTAACATCTTCTTTACATAAGCAGGTGAAAATCGAGTTGAATTAAGTTAGCAAAACCATGACAATAAATAAATTTAGTATTGATCTTATGGTGGAGGAATGGAATTTGCTTTAATATTTCTCTGTTTTAATGGTAGTATCCAATAAATACGCCAACAATCATATAAGTAAATGTATAAGTATACATTTATAACTGAGTAAGTATACATGAGTGTTACAGTATACAGTGCTGTGTACAACTCTGAAAGGTAAAGGCAACACAGTTTCTGTGGTAAAAGTTGTCATAGTAGATATAAACAAAACTCACTTGATTAGTTAAAAAACAATGTAAGTGGACTGATAATTTATCGGTTTATGAGTGGGAGTTTGCATGAAAAAGTGATAAAATGGATATGGTATAGGTGGAATATGACCTTTGGATAGCCGGATATTGGTTTATTTAAAAATACACCAGTTTAGCTCTTAGTTTCGAGACAGCAGATTGATTTAAATAAAGAAAGAGATGATTATTTTACTTATTCAAGAATGAAATTAGGAATAAAAGTTACTTAATAAAAAAACTCATCCTCATAGAGTTGATAGCAAACTAAATGTATTAAGATATTTGCTAATGCAGTATAGATCATAATTGGATATGTTTTAAATCAAGAACATTTATTATATCATATATATTGCATGTTTTTTTATTATATGGTAATTGTGTTTTGACTTATATAGTTAGATGCAGTAGGAATCAAGATAACTTACATAGTATCATGTTGACATGTAAACAAAACTTCCGCACTCCAGGTATCAGAAAGTTGTGTTCGTGAAGTCGGAGTTTGACATCTATACTACAAGTTTGTCAACCTACACTCCGAGGAGAGTTTACATCCTGAAGAACTTCCTGGTTACTTCTTTATGTATTTTATTACATAATTACATCTAGACTGGCTGAACTCTTCAACTTTAAAATTTTCTATCTTGATTAATCCTTCATTTCATGTGCCCATTTTACACCATTATCAGTTTATTTACAGTTGTTAATCATGTATAGTATATATCTTTTGCAAACGAAAATGCATACATATGTTTATCCTCTTAAACAATTCTGCAGGCAATATTCAAGAAAAGCTTTCATTAGTTAGCCAAAAAATTCAAACGCAATCAAATATTTATACATCCTTTATTTCTTAATTGAATGCAATATCCATAGTTCAAGCAATAAAAAAAATTTTAAACTTCCCTAAATTTGAACTTGAAAACATTGATATTAGACTCCTATCTGAAGAAACCTGTATATCTTTGTTGTAGCAATATTTATGTAATCTATGAGTCTATTTTTTGTCAACTGGCGATTAATGATCAGCTATGAATGTTGAACTTCGGTGGTTCATAATTTATTTAGTCAAGGGAAGTTCAAACTAGTTTAGGGTTAAAGCTTCTTGAAGCACACTCATGTCTTTTACGAGAAAGATTAAGAGATATCAAGCCAACTTGGAAACTCCATTCGCTTACTGATGTAAGATACTTTGTATACAAATGCCGAATTTCAAATATAAATAAAATTAGTTTTTCAGGCAATATTTTTTGTGAAACCTAGTTCTGGAAATAATCGCATACATAAATTTCTATAGCAAACCCACACTAATACTATTTAGAATCTAAAATTAGTAGACAAGTCATGTTTGCACAAGTTGTACAAAATCATGATGTTATTAATAAAAGAATAATGTAATACCGTGCTGTTGATTAAAGAATATTTATGTAAAATTATCAGATTTTTTTGTTTTTGCAGTATTCATTATTTATGGGTATTTATTTTAATTGCTTAAAACTCTTGCAATAGTTCACTTGTTTATGTTAATATTTTACACTTCCCTGGTATAGTATTTAATAGTCATATTTTAATATTTAATAACAATTTAGGCCTACTAATCAAAATGATATATACTTAGTTTATCAGCTTTATTCATTGTGCAATCATTAAAAATGACTGAACATAAATAAATGTAGACTGAAATAGTAACGGTTTGATCTTATGTAGGCAGATCTTTACACACATGTGAACTTACTAATTGTCACCCGGGGCACGGGTGGTAACTTATGTTTGGTAACGCAGCGCACTCTGTACTCTTGTCTGATGATAACTCACAACTGGACTAGAAATAATATTTCATTAAATTACGAATTTTAAACAAAATTATATCATGGCAATGAATTTAAAAAAATATATTTTGGGTCACACTAATAATATAAATAATAGTTACATTAACTTAATGTTTTTAATAATATATCAATAGAAACCTTTATTAATTGTTCACTATAAATGCTTTCTTAATAATAAAAAGCAAGGCTGGTTTATTAAGTTTTAAAAAAGTCATTCAAATAAAAATGTGATTTTGAAACAGCGATAACAGAGTTACAGTATTGCCGATAACTGTCCCACACTCGACTCTAGAAGTGTTATAAGTCACACACTGTAGAATCAGTGGTAGATAACACATACACCAGGAAACAAACACAATCACAATGTAATGTAAACTTTATATTAATGAGATGAACTGATGTTTAAAAGAGGTAATGGACAACCTGCGGCTTCTACCCTCTCACTGAGAAACAAACTAGGTTTTCCAAATTTACTTAAATTTAATTGATATTTGAATTTATTTGTGGAGTGCCCTGATGATGAAACCTTTGGTTTTGAAAATTCTCGTTCAAAAAATAAACTATGTATGTTGGAAAATTATTGTTTTATTAACATTTACATCTATTTTAACTGATACTGTATACTAAAACCATAGGAAATAGCAATAACTCATCTTAGTAAAAAAATCTATGTCAGTAATTTAGTAGTATATATAGTTAAATGAATGATATTGCGTGTAGGATTATATATTACCTAATTAGTATTTAAAAAGAGCGCGTAACATTGTGACGACCGTTCGGATAGAAAATAAGTGGTGGTTTGTTAAACGCAGCGCTTGTCGTAAAATTGAGAAAATTAAAGAGTAATCTTTATAAAAAGGTTCAAAAAGTTTTACTTAAGCGCACTTCCACGCAAGTTGAAACATGTTCTATACAATTACCACGACTCCTGTATAGCGTTTTCCCCTGTGTCTCAAAGAGAGAACATTTATATTTCCTTTATTTTATTATTCTCCAAACCAGAGTTTCTTTAATTGCTGTCAGAGTGTACTACAGTTTTCCAAAACATTCATACCTTATTGAACATATAAAACTGTTATGGTCTAAGCTATAATTTACTCTCTTTAATGTTATGACAACTTAGTGGAGTTTCTTTCAACTGGTTCTTTTAGTTTTCAACACAATCACTAAGCAATGAAAGCAATATTGTATATTTTGATTTGAATTTTCTTTATAACCCCATCCTTACATGCAGTTGAAATTTTATTTTAAATTTACAGTCAATCATTTACTATACTGCAAACTACTTAACAATTATGAAATGCCAAAAGAGAAAGAAAGACTTCCCTAACACGTACATATTTATACTTAAATCTTTTGAATTAAAAAAAGGAATAAACAGTCTGACACGTGGCACTATATTGACACGCAATTATTACTACTTAAAAAATTCAGCTTTTTATCCTTAATAACTTATCGTACTTAAAAATTTAAAAATTACTTCAAATAATTATTTACTTAATAATAAATATTTATTTCGATCAATTACATTTGAATAAAATAATTTCCACAATTTCGATCCCAAGGTAAGGCAATACAAAATATATAACGCAGAGTGTGCATTTTAAAATTCATTAGTTGTGCATTTAAAATAATTTATAAACTGCTACGTATTTGAAAAAATACATGAGATTTATTATTCATCATTTATCAGTTTCAACAAGTTTAATAATTGTGACTGATTTCCAGTATGGTGGAATATGGTCATCAAATCTCAATTCAATCTACATTTATATATGAACAATAATTCTAAGACTGTCGGTGCTTCCGCTGGCTCAACATTATGCGATTTGTGAGACAGTTGCAGTTGTGACAAAAGAGGCATAAAGTAGATTTCACGAAAAGAATTTTATGCACAGCAGTTAAATATTCAGAGCTTTTTAGTGATTAAACAATAAAAGTATACAAACAAATTCACTATAAAATGTATGATTTCTCTGTGTTGGAATAGTTGCTAATATGCTAATATGTCACATGTTTGAATCTCTTGTAGGTTTAATGAGGTTTTGTTATACACATATTTATAACGCTATTTTTATCGTTGATATCGTGGTTAACCATTAGACCAGTAACAAAAATTCGCTAAAGCTCAGAAACATTCTATGGAATAAAAATCATCTTAAAATTAGTGTTCCTCATGTAATAAAGTTTCATGCTCGATTCAAATTTATAGTTAAGTACATCTTTAAGATATATGTCAAGCCCATATCAATACTGACACAAACACAGCTATACAGACAGAAAAGAAATTTTCCGGTATTTTTTAATAATGGAATAATCGAAGCCTAAAGTAATGTAATGTACCGTTCTTGAATCTGATCCCTCCCCCCCACTAGTGACAAGTTGGAGAACGTGTTGGGGCTGATATCCAACTCTACTTTAGTCTGTGTCAGCAGAGTTATACGTGTCAGGCTCCGATTCTACATAATAAAGCTGGAGATATCTTCAAGTTTAACATTTCAGACAAAAGGTGATGTCAAGTACCGGAAAGGTGCTTTCACTTGTGAAAAAGTTTATCTGAAAAAGGAAATGAGAAAGGATAAATAAAGACAAGATGTAAATTAAGTCCTGATACTCCTCGATATGTTCTTAAAGGATTAAAATATGAATGTATTACCTGAAACATACTTATTAAATAGTATTTTTGTAGGACAAAAAGTAGACAAAATGTTTTTATAGTATAAATATGTTTTGTAGTTGTTATATTTTAGATGATCTGGTGAAATAACTACAGTGCGTACATAAACGAGGACTGGATGTCCTAGTGGCACCGTGTATCATCATCCAACATATTAATATTTAATATTGTTTCATTACAGACACCTCTTTGGCAGATTAAAAATTTGTATCCATGCAGTATTTGTGACGTGGTTGTATTATTTCCACAATATTAACACAGGTCGTGTGTGTTTGAAATAATACCAACAATAAATATGAACATCTTCAGGTAAGGAATTCAGAAAATGTAAATGTTGCCATTTTGAGCCACGAGGGAAAACGCTTAACAAGAGCCACAGTAATTGTACGGAACAGGTTTTAACACGCAGGGAAGTGAGCTGAAGTAAAACTTCTTGGTTCTTCTATACTGGATTCGTTTAAAGTACCTAAATATTACACATATTATAAGCATTTAAGAAACTGCTAATGATTTTTTTCTTTGGATACTGGTAGTAATACCACACATTTTGATATTCTATTTAGGTTTTGTTATTATATATATATATATATATATATATATATATATATATATATACACGCAAAACTATTCCTTTTCATATCTTTTAATGGCGCCTATCTGGTAAACTTAAGAGATATCGAGTAAAGTTAAGACATAAAAGTTGTTTATAATTACGTTATGTACGTAGAAAGGTGGGTGCATATATATATATCATATATCGATGTGGTTGCATGTAGTAAAAAAGTTTGATCGAGTGTGAATTTTCGCCATTTTGAAATTACGATGATCGGAAAAATTAAAAAAAAAATACGTATATTTTGTCATTAGGACGATTTTACGAGACAGATTTCTATGAAATCGGCTTAACACTATTAACGTAATTTCCTTAATAATTGAAGTGAACCACGTGCATTTAAATGTACTTCAAAATTAAATATTGGGATTTCTTTATAACTCTATGAATATATATTATTTGAGCGTTTCCACTTTATCAAACAGAAGTCCGAAAGAATTGATCAAGGCCGTAAAAGAAATTATAGAACATTATTATACGAGTACTTATTATTCTTGGCTTTCACTGGTGAATTAGAAAAAAAGCAAAAAATATATTTTAGGATGTTCACAGGAAATAGACCCTGAGTAATTTTGAACAAGTCAAATACAGTGTAATTCAAATAAAACCCCTCTGAGGTAAGACTACAATATTTTATGTATTCATTTTTAGATAAAAAAGTAAAGGTACTATGGCTATTACTACTTTTATTTATTACTCACAAAATGTGCTGAAATTGATTATCCGGAATACACAAATAAGGGAAATTAATGTTGATTTTCATACATATATTTATTTATATAAAGTAATCCAGTACAAAAGAATGTAGATGTAGAAATTAGTTCTAGAAAATGGTATATAAATGATGTCCCAGCTTTAAATAAATCCGATTTCTCCATGATTTATGAGTACGAAGAGGTTATGAGTAAGCATCTTCCCAATTCTAGGAAATTCTCCATTACATGGCAGTTTATAACGCGTATGCAATGCGCTTTATACCATAGACAGAAGTAATGCTAGCCTAAACCAAAATAGAGTTAAGACAAATGCTCAATATTCTATTTGACTAACAGATAGTATTAAATAACATCTCAGTTTGTGTCAAAGTAACATTCTGAAATGCTCAAATACTCTGTAAAGTATTTACTGTATTTATATATCACTTTACAGAGAGTAGGTCAAATATATTGTATATCTAATGATGTAATATTACATATTTATCTTTGCCTTCAGATATTCTCGTTTCAATCTATTTCTGTTCGTTTTTTACTCCATTTGTTATTTACTTACCTGTTTGCTTTATACTTGTCTCTCACTTTGTCAATAACACTTCACTTATAAAGTCGAACGCGACTGAATGTTCACTTACACAGTTATCCCTCCACGTCACGACTTACATGACCTAGCTGCTATCCGGACCTTGGTACGTCATTTCTATACTTCCATGTGTAAAAGTTTAGATTTTATATCGGGGAGAATCTATAATTGTTTTTTTTTAGAGAATAGACAGTCCTTCCCTATAATGTGTGGCAAGTTGTTTTGTTTTACTACGAGTTATTATAATGGACTGACTATTCTCAATATTATTTTAAATTCCACTAATCTCATGATTGCATATTGGTATTTGCACAGTGATCAGGAATAGTAGGCTCATATTCAACTTTTTTTCTTGAGACCATGTTAATCACTGAACCATAATTTTTTTATATTTATGTATTATTTCTTTCAGTACCTCATTTAATTCGAAACAAAACATATTTTTTCTGAATTTTAAAATTATTGTATAAATTTAAAATTCAGCATCAAACGTAGTCAACGTTCAAGTTATAACTATAAATATTTAATTATAGGATTCTACTATTATTCCAGATCAGTCGCAGTCAGTTTGGCAAAGTATTACAAGGTTTAATTAGAATTAGAATAGGGATATACTAAAAATACTAAATAAAATTAATAAGCTATTGTATTTTAATATAGTTGAAGTTAGGATCTAAAAGTACTCTCTGCCACTTAACTTAAAATTAGATTGAAATGCTGAAACGAAAAATATTATACCCAACAAGGGTGACACAAAGCACGACAAGACGCAGTGAAGCACCAATCCCCAGTAGCTATCATGTAACTCTCGACATGATTTAGGGGTGTCGGTATGTGATAGATTTCATATTATCCTTTTCATAGAGAACATTTATGCAGACATGCAAACTATACGACAGTTAAAAACATCGTTTACGTTTAAATATTCATGTAAAATTATATGCTTTAAATATAAATATATATTTTATAAACGGGATTATTCTAAAGATAAAGAACTAGCTAATCAGTGTATAAAGAAAAAGCTCTTATGTATGAACGTACTAATAAACTTTGTTTTTTAGCATTAGTATCTAAATCTGCTGAAATAACCACGTTTTGCTACTTTAAATTACAATAAAGTTTTTACAATTTAATGCTAAAATTCACATTATTTATTTTGTGACTTATTATAAGCCAACTGTGTTTTAAATATTATCCTTTACCACATTTAAAGAAGTGAATATCTATTGCACGTCACCAAATCTACATTATGAATTGATACCTATTCATAGATATTTATAATAATAATATAAAAAAAATAGCTAAGGGGGCGAGAATAGTACATCAAACACATAAATTATAATTTGCATATATTTTTAAATGAAATAAAACACGTAAACAGTGACATAAAAATAAGAAAATTGTCAAGGATAACCTTGTTAATATATTAGCTGTTTTCAAATCAACGTTAGTAAAAATTAATTGATAATATATAATAACAAAATCAACTGTAACTATTGTGGAACGCAATTAGTCATTATAAAAACCAAACAGTTTTACAGTTAATGTTATAGTAATCAGCGAAAAGTGTCAAACATTTAGTCTGAAATCTTCAGTGTATTGTCTTGTTTTCTGTAATAGTAAACAGTTTATGCACATTTGTAAAAATATAAATATGAATTAACAAATAGTTGCTAAGAACATTTTTTATTTTAATGTATGCAATAACGGTCCAAAGCTTAACGGCCTCTTATGTGAACTGAAAAGTACCTCTAATACAGTAAAGAAAAACGAGAATTAAACCAGAAAAGGACATTTATTCGTTGTCCGCTCCATTATTTTTCACCCTCGTGTACTCATTCAACCTATGCCAATGTATAACAGTAATCACTATCTAGCTATTTGCTGTTCTAATACTCGTATTTTCCAACCTCTGGTATTCAATCTACCTGGTGGAGGTAACTCAGTAAGTACTATATAGTCGGTTCCCGTTCCAATATATTCCACTCTCGTGTATTCAGTAAACTTTCGTTAATGTAGCCCGAGAGATTCCATGTTGTCCTCGGCCCAACGATGCGCAGTAGCCTACCGATCATGTAGAGTGGAGGAGGAAGTCACGTGGTCAGTCTGTGAACCAGCTCACCCTTTCCAGCCTATAGTCTCCTCTCATGCATTTAGGAGACCTTATAGAATCTCTTGGCCTGTAATTAAAAACGCAGTCGTTTCCTGTATTCACTCAGCATCCACCAATATAGCACAGTAAGTACTCTTGGTGTCAGTTGAAGTTAATTAAGGAAATATTATTACATGGATGAGAAGATTTAACGACTGGACTAATAAAAATAACACTAGAACTATATCCTTATTTATATGCTCCAGTACCTGTAACATTTTACTATTCAAACATTAAAGATCTTACGAGATTGCTTTTTATGTATCAGACATATGGATCCCAATTATACAAATGTTTAGTTCTATGACAGTCTAAGTGAGTGCTGAGTCCGCAATCTGACGCTATCACATGCTTGACGTCTAAAATATGGAGTCATGATCGTCTGAATTGTAACGTTTTCCTAACGTTCCTCCAGTTCCAGATTAAGGAGAACTGGAGCTAAACTCACCATTTACATCAAATCAAACTTAACACCCGTGCTAATTTATGTGCAGAAAACTTGATTGCTGCATCGACCTTAAAGAAAGTGTCTAAAATATCGAAGTGCACTCACTTGTGCACCTTGTGAGACAATGACGATACCTCTTCAGGTATATTACAGAATATTTTGTAGTCTAGGTGTCTCTGATATCGAAACGATGTAAATTGTTCATTTTGACACTCTTCGTCGTCGATCTCTTTGCGTATCTCCTGTTTAAACTCAGTATTCACACTGGATGAATCCTTATAGGTACGTTATCAAGTCCACCATGTTAATAAAATTTAAGTTATTAAGCAAACGATTACATACATTTCTTATCTCGGAACGTTTTAAGAATAATTAATTATTTTTAACCAAACTAAATCGTAATTTAGATAAATATACTTAACACTATTCACATACCTCTTTGAAAATGTAATTTATATCAGTTGCTAAAAATATTTAAATACTAAGAGCATTGTATGAGTCAATATTAAATAAAACTCGTATCTGAACAATACAGGTTTCAAGCACTGTAGGGTAATGGGCACGTGTTGAATTCAAGTACATTTCTGTTGAGTTTTAAAACTTTATTTAATTTAAGCACTATTAAGCTATGCTTTGAACAGGGAACAAACAATTGAAATTCAATTTATAACATTTATTTTTAGTTTTGTTTCAAAACTTTAGTATATTAAAGTATCAAGAATAATTAATTTGACTTTGAACCTTGGAAGTCTCTGTGGTTGCTTAAAAGATTACCGCATTTAGGGACTACGATATCATGTTTGGTAATGTTTGAAAATAGTTAATTTATTTCTAACGTATTAGAGTTAAAATTTATAATCTATAATTAATTTATAAAATCATAAATTCTATTATGATTTTATAATAATTTTCAAGGCGTATTTACAATATAAATAATATAGGACAAGCTACTTTAAAGTAAATAATTGGATTACTCAAGCTTATTTTCAATCAATTTAACGTGTGTACATTATTACGTAACGTTTGAGCGAATTATTCCATTAGAGTAATGAAACTTTGGAAATAACTTCATTTTATTTTCCGTTTTATAAAAACAATAACGTACAACAATATCCGAAAACTGGGTTTGTGCAATGTCGTGAGCAGTCAAACTGCTATTCAGTCGCAGAAGGACCTGTAAACCGCTAATTATAACCAATCATCGCCTCAGTGCATACCACAGCTGTATTCTCTTGAGATCTAAATCAGCTGTGCCTCTATTGGCTCATTACCATCGCTATGATCAAGCAACTCTGTTATACAATATCGTGAGGACTCAAATTATACTCAGTTATAAAGTGACTGCAAGCCACCGTTTATTACAACCAATTATTATTGCCTTAGTAAAAACCACAGCTATAACCTCGTGAGAGCTAAGACATCAGCGCTTCTCTGTTGGCTCATTACTATCGTTTTCATCCAACAATTAAGTCATAGAAAGTCGTTAGGAGTCAGACCCTTCTCAGTCACAAATGGCAATAAGTAAACGCTGATGATTTCCCAGCAGGGATCACTTCTGGCTGGTTTATACCTTCCAGTTGAATTTATAACTGGGCATAGCAAAAACTGATATGTCACTTAAATTTGTGCAACCTTATGGATTTCCAGGAGCGGCACATCACTAACAGTCAATGTCGAGACACTGCGGTAAGGCTAATTTGATAGGTCGAGTATAGTGCGTGATATGACTGTTGGAGTTATTGGGTTTCGTTCCCTAAGTATCAGAAGTTATTGCTAGTCTCAACAATGGTATGCCACCTCCTGCCTGCTTTGACTGGAGAGGCTGGTTCTGAGCTGGCCTCCCCTTCTTCCGGTTGGACATGACTTTGATATTAGTGCCCTAATTCTTTCTCATGGATCTCGATAGGAGGCGGCCCCTACCTCCTAACCTTAACTAAACTGAATATCCAGTCCCTCCAGGAAGCAGTGCTAAGGATCTTATAGGAACTAAATGCAATTTATAAGCTTCTTGTCCTAAGAGAACAGACAAAAAAAAATAACTGCTGATTATAAATTTAGAACTTATTGTATAGTGTATGGGGATTTAGAATTAGGTCTACTTGTAAACAAAGTTAAATATTTAAACCATTATATTAGATCCTTAACAATGTATTTAATTTTGTCTTGATTCGTTTGTATCCTAAGTTAAATATGCTTAATTTTCACTACATCAAGTCCTCAAAGAGTGAAGCGCTAAAACTCCTAAAACTTGAGAAGTGATAATTCCTAATAAAAATAATTTTAGTGATAGTATCTGACAAATTTGAAATAATCTCACAAATTTGGTGAGTAACAATATGGTTACAGGTCGCGTTAAATAAGGTATGGATTAAACAAGCCAAATTTTAATATGAATAAGTTTTTAACTTTTTTCAAATCGACCCATTATGTTTTTAGGCTATTTATGCTATAATTGAAAAAAATGTATATGTTATTTAATATTAAGAACGAGTTATTTTATTAAGTTTTTGGAAGACACGAACCATTTTTTATAGATAAAGAACAAAGGTCTTTCAACTCATATTTTCCATGAGTCCAAGGTTCCCAACCAACTCAGAAATCCTATTGAGTGTCTCAGCTTATGTAAAGTCTACTTTCCCAACTGACTAGACACAGTGTTGGAAGTTATACGTGTAGAGTCAGGGACAGTTTTCTCCCTGTACATTTTCGCACCATCCACGATTGACTTTGTGTACTGTAAGAACATAAAAGTCTGCGAGTGGTATTTTACTAATTCACTAGTGATTATTATTTGAGTAAGTATTGTAATTGTAAGGGATCGGCTGTAAAGTTATTATACATTACACTTAACATTGAAACAGAAGAGAGCATTCTGAGCAACATCTCTCCTTTTGAGTACCATTCACAAACTAATTGTGAAAGATAAAAAGACTGTTCTTAGCAGGTCACAGTGGACCACCACAATATAAAGTTTTTATTTTTATTTTTTATTAATTTTATCGATACATTTTGTACTTATTTTATCAATAGTAGCTTTTTATTTATTTTTTTATTATTTACATACATTATGTACAAACTAATTATGAGAAATACAGATTCTGTTCTCATCAGGTCACAGTGAACCACCATACAAGCAAGTTAAGCCAGTTTATGCAATTATAAATTTACTAAGGTCAACTCTAATGTGACTCAGAATAAACATCAAAGCTTTGCTGTGTGCTTGGCTTAAACCACATTTGCTTCCCCACCTTCCTTGCAAAAGTAGTACAACTCGTATAAACCATATATTGCCATATATTATTAATGCTATCAATACTTTTTACTTATTCTCTCAATAGTGGTGATTTATTTTACGTTTTCGTTATTTGTTTTCCCCTATGTTGTCATTCTAAACTCGACATTGTATAATATTTCGTGTGGAACCATGGTCACATTATACACAAAAGAGGAGAATATCGATGTACTTCCGCTTCGTTCAATACCTAAAATGCTATACAAGTCTAAACTGAAAAATTTCATATTATAAGTAACTTTTGTGATTTCCCTTTGCAGCTGCTATCGTCGGCGATCCAAATTAAACATAAATCTTAAAATAACTGCAGTAAACCTTATCCTATACGTATTATAAACTGTTTGGTATCTCCAGCACATCCGCTTGCACATTGTGATGGAACTCAGAAATCCAATTCCTCCGCTTGTATACACTGCACGTAATTGACGCAAATAATTCCCTTTGATGTAAATTCGATACAACAAACACACACAGATATTACTCATTCACTATAACTCATTCAAACTCTTTATATGCAGTTCTTTTGACAAAGGCTTCATCTTTTTATAAATTTCTACCAGTCTTTATGGGATTTGTTAGCTTTACCTCTTCGTCCTTTAGTGCATTTTGTAGTGCTCTGGTTGTTTTTAATGATTAAAACACATTAAGCAAGCCTGCAACAACTTTGCTTGCTTTTTAAAGATATTATTTATCTAACCTTTCAGTAAATCAAGTGACTGGTCGGATTAAATACGCACTAAGAATGTACTGCAGCAACTTTGCTTGTTTTGTCTAAATATTACTTACCTGCCTTTCAGTAAATTAAGGGACTGGTCTAGATGACAAACCTTAGACGGATATTATTCGAATTTATCTCATATTTAACCAGAACTGATATCAGACACGTGGGGCCGAGCTGCAGATGAAATCGGTTCTGAACAACTCTGTTCTGAGGACTTTGTTAGGGAAGACTACATTTAAACACCATATAGTGATTTTATTGATTGATCTTGATATCATGACCCCTATAATGTAGTGAAGTTGGCAGTTTTATGCTATCTAGCATTGATATATGGGTATTTAGACCGTCCCCAAAGTTAAGACCTCGTTTCATTAAAAATCAGGACAAAACACTAATAAAATTTATACACTGTAGAATTCAGTAATAAGTGAGATATAGAAGAAATTACTAACGATCTAATCGTTATGGCACCATCAATAAATAACGATCCGAGTCGAAGTTCGAGTTAAAAGTTTGTTTGACTTAAACTTTCCCAATTATCACCTCCCTCCAGCGGGTTATCAAACTTAAGTTGTTCAATCTGAGAAAGTCGACGGTTAGTGTTAACTGAGAGTCTCTCGCTGTCTCGTGTGTGTGGTTTAAGATCCTAGGCGACTTGCTCGATATTTCTTATACCGTCGCGACATAGTGCCGAGACAGCTTACGGTGGTGATGTCAGCTTTAGAAAACAAACGTATATGGTAAAATAATTTAATTGCTGATGCAACACAATATTTGAAAATATTTGTAAATATTAAAATAAACATTTTCTTGTAATCAAAAAAAGTATTAGAATAAGAGTGATTCTATAAATGTTGTGAACTAAACATTTAGAATATTGAAAAAAAAAAAAATCTTTGCAATATTATTTTTTATAGATGCATTCTTTTTTTGAATGTCCTCTTATACACATTGTAGCCAGTTTCTTAAATTAAATTGATACAGTTTTTGTCAATACCATTTTACCACGTGGAAAGCTTTCTACATAGCAGAATTATTTACTTGGTGATTTGTTGCCGTCGGAAATGAATTCCGAGAAAATGTACGAAGTTGCAAACAATTCAGAGTAAACACTTTGGAACTGGAGCAGCCTTTTACAGCGTTTTAACAGTGATATTGGAGAGACAAATATTTATAAATAGGCCTCCATTCCAGTACATATTGCTGCCCGGAAAACCGTACTATTGGTAACACTGCTTTATGTTAACACTATAATACTACAATTACAAAAGAAACATTGGAAAGTTCAGCTTTCTATATATAGATCTCATTCCCAGTATCCTCCGGAGACTATAAAACAGTAACATTAGTAACACGGCTCCCCGTTAGCACTAGAATAACATAGTAATATTAGGAGTATTGGAGAGTTCAATCTTTCATAAATGGTCTCAGTTCAAGTACTTCTCAACGACCGAATAACTGTACTATTAGTAACACAGCTCTCTGTTAACACTATTATTTCATAATAACTTAAGTAACATTGGAAAGTTAAATTTTTTATAAATGGGTCTCATTTAAAGGAGGTAACGGTGACTGGAAAACCCTACAATTAGTAAAAAGGCTTCTTGTTAACACTAGAAGTTCGTACCATTTGTAATTATTTATTAGGTAGACCAGGTTACATATACCGCCCTATACATTTTGTCTATTTTGTGTATGAGTAGTACATATTTCTTGTACAAATTAACAATGACATAATGTGTTGAATATATATTTGTTTTTATTTCATACCTAAATCTTTATGAAGCAAAATCTAATGATTTAAAATAATCAATAAACACATTAAATCACAAAATAACCCAACATCTAAGTATACAATTAAACATACAATAAAACATACAATTAAACAAAGTTGTAACATAATTACTGGTAAAGAGGGAAATATGAAAAAGTATACAATTTGTCTTCAAGTTAATCTAATTCGGCATTTATATTTTCAAGAATTAAACTTTTATTTATTTAAATTTTCATCAGAATGGAGGAAAAAGTTTATTAATTCCTTTTAAGTACATATAATTCATCAATGTTTTCTTTTTTGTATGTTTGGCCAGTGGCTTCACCTTATTATTATTATTATATATATATCCGACATGTGCGGTGATGTTCTGACTCTAGATGATTAGATATTTCCCCAATGTATTAAAATAATTGTTTAAAATATGTACTTTAATACAAGTATTTAATTACATTATTATAGTCACATTTTACTCTGCCAATGATGAAGTGTGTTAAACAAGCAGCTACGTCTAACATATTTAAAAATCTGCATCTAATGAACTAAAGTTTGTTTTCAGATTCGAAACTTTATGAAATATTACTTTAGATCCTTTAGCTATAAAATTTCTGAAGAAAGTATAAAATAATTTCAATATTTCTAGATTTTATAGTCCACTAAATAACCCGTTATGTTTTTTTATTTAAAGCTACTTGTTTGAATGTTGGGTTAATTATTTGACGATAAACAATTAGTTTGGGTAATATCATATTTTATAGGTCTTGCAAAGATTTCCAATGCACTTGAAAAAGTCTATATAATAGTTGCATAAATGTTTGACTCGTATACATGAAATTTTTTGAGTAGCCTTCTTGCGTACACTAGATAGCAACTGGCAATATTTCCATAATTGACTGTAGATGTTGTTCCGTAAAATTTTTCAACTTTAAATTATGTATTCTCATGTTCACACAATTTCTTAAGTAATATGGATCCTTATCACATGGTATAAAACTAAATTAATATAGACCTGGCTCTTTAGGTTTATCACGTATTCTTTAAGTCAAGACATTCGTTACCTGTTACAAACTATTTAAATAGTAAATACTGTATCAGTTTTTGGAATCTTTTAACTTAAAATAACACATTAACTACTTACATAAATGTGTAAGGAACCAATTGAAGGAAAGTAATCAATATTATACAACCGTTCAGTGACTATGTTACCAATAGCAATTTCAAGCATTACCTCCTGCAGTGGCGTAATCTAACTTTGCCCATCAGCAAGAGGTGAAGGTTACCGCAGAAATTTGACTATAAACTGCGTGAGGACCGTTATATACGGGCACTTAAGTTTATCCAGATGATGATAGCAAAGTTGAAAATGGGGGATTAAAAGTGTTTAAGTTATGCATTGTTACTTGTTATTTCACTAAGGGTTCAGTTGTGAAAGTTGGTAGAATACCGGTCAAAGATGGATATAGCAATAATAGTGGCCCAAGAGATCAATTTTGACGATGTGGTAAATTTAACTTAAGGCTAAAATCAGGGGTATTTATCTTACTTAGATGTTGGTACCAGTGGTTTAAATAATAAAGGTGTTGGGTGGAAGAATTGTTGTTTTTTGTCAGAGCTATTCAAGGAGATAGTTTACCATGAGCATAATATGTACGCAATTATTAAAATTTATAATAAGATATAAAATATAAAGTACATATGTTCCTCCTTTTTTCAACTTATACAATTGGATTAAAGACTGCAAGGTTTCTAAATAATTAGAAGGGAGCCTTAATAATCCTTTTGGCAGTGCTCAACAACTTGTGTTTTATATATGTGTGTGTGTGTGTGTGTGCGCGCGCGTGTGTACGCGCGCGCGCGTGTGTGTGTAGAGTTTGCTGATCTTTGTATCACAATCTTTTACATCTTTGGAAGAAGATACACTTAAAACCTCAAGAGGTAGTTTTTATTTATTTTACCAATACATCAAGTTGGAACGTTTTCTTAAACCCGATCCATGATCTTAATCATTTTAAATCGTCAATCGCCAATATAAAGAAAGAAAAATAGTCTGATGTCATCCGCCTTGTCTTATTATGTGCATAGAATTTAACTACAGATGTCATTCAAAATCTTATCAGAAATAGAATATTTTGTAATATTAGTTATAGCTTATATCTAAGAATGCACTTATTGAAAAACCTCATACTTCAGGGTAGTATCTCCCTATAGTCAAATCAAATCAAATCAAATCAAATCTTATTTATTGCATCGACAATTCTTACATTGTATGGCAAACGTCATGGTTTTTTAAATTTCTGACATTCATATAACAATACACACTCATACATACAGTTTTCACAGTTACGCGCCTCTTTCATACATCGCCAATGCAACCCACTTAGTACAGCGGAGTCAGTTTTCTAATTGGGCGGTCCTCCCAGTCGAATGCCAAAAACTCACCTGCATTATAGAATGCTGTGACACCAAGAAGCGTTTAAGGCGAGTCTTTAACGCCTTGGGCGTTGGAGTATCTTTAATTGAATTGGGCAGTCTGTTGAGGAAATGAACACCCGCCTGCGAGGGCAGGCAGGCGTTCATAAACCACCGTTCTGTGACTCCCAGTTCGGTAGTTTGCTCTACCACGTGTCTCATACATGTGTATGTCTTGGCCCTCTGGTTAAGGCGCATTTACTCACACAAAACAAAGTTGTTTCCAAAATGTAGAGGCACGGCAGAGTCAACAGCTGCAATTTCTTGAAGGATTCCCTGCACGACTCTCTAAATTTGATTTTGGCGATTATTCGAATTGCTTTTTTTTGGAGTCTGAATGCTCTTTGAAACTGTGTGTTTGTGCAAGCTCCCCAAAGGACCACTCCGTAGGCCAGATGGGGGTAAATCAGTCCATAATACGCCGTAATCAGTACCTGACTCGGGCAGTATTTGGCTAAAGATCTCAGAATAAAAATACCTGAGCAGACTTTGGCGCAAACATAGTCAATATGCTCATTCCAAGTCAGCCCTTGGTCAAGGTGCATTCCTAGGAATTTTGAAGAGCTGACTTCTTCCAGTGTGGAGTCATCTAACAAAATAGCAGGCCCACACTGGTTGCCCGCAGTGCGCAAGGCTATATTCAAAACGTTGGTTTTTTGAAGGGTTTGTTGTAAGATTGAGGCTGTGGAAGTATTGGACACAGTTGTTGACGTCAACAAAAGCCTGTTGTTCCAAAACTTCACTTGATATTGCATTGAAAAAGAGAGTCGTATTATCGGCAAACAGCACTAATTTTGCATGCAGAAGCGATGATTTTACATCGTAGACGTAAAAGCAGGAAAAGCACAGGACTGAGGATGGATCCCTGAGGGACTCCGTAACTCAGTTCTATTTTTTTGGACGACTTACTAGATATCTGGACAACCTGGGATCTGTGAGTTAGAAACGAGCTAAGCCATTTAAGAGGCAAACCTCGAATACCGTGAGACCACAAGTTTGTCAAGCAGTGTACCGTGGTCAACGCAGTCGAATGCTTTGGACAGGTCTAAGAACACACCCATTGTGTGGTTACGACATTCAATCCCCTCTACAATCATATCGACAAGACTCACGACTGCGTCTGTTGTCGATTTGCTCTTCCTGAATCCAAATTGTTCACTGGAGAGCTGATTGTGTTCGTCCAAAAACTGAAGCATTCTTATAAGAAAAAGCTTTTCAAAAATTTTTCTCAGAACTGGCAAGATTGAGACAGGCCGATAATTGGTGATTGAAGCTGGGTCGTCTTTCTTGAAAATTGGGACAACTTTAGCAATTTTCAGGAGAGAGGGGAACACTCCTGTTTGGAATGAATAGTTTACCAATTGAGTTAAAGGTCTCACTAAATGCTTGCAGCATTTTTTTTATGAGCCATGGAGACATTAGATTGAGGTCATTCGATTTTTTGGCTGGGAGGTGCTGAATAATTCGATGAAGCTCATCCTCAATTACAGGAGCCAACCCCATTGACGATATGGGGCTCTGTCTTCGCGAGGGGCATACTTGAGGTTCAGATGGCCGAGGACCCCCGCCCACCAGCAACGGATGCGAAAAAGCCGTTGAACTGGTTGGCAATCTCTGTTTCATCCTCCACTAGCCTATCCCCAATTTTAATTTTGATTTGTTTGTGAGCTTTTGTTTTATTGTTAATGATGCCCCAGATTGTTTTTGAAAGGTTTTTGGAAGAGAGAATTGATTTTGAGACATCATATGCTTTGGGCTGCTTGGATCACTTTCCTGTATATTTTTTTGTAATTTTTGAAAAAAATTTTGAATTGTTCGTTTGAAGTGTTTTTGTAAATTTCAGAAAAGAATTTTAGTTTCTCTTTAGAAACCAAAATACCTGCTGTGATCCAGTTGTTTTTTTTTATTTCTTTCGCAAACATTGATCGTTTTTGTAGGGCAGCATATGTTAATGTGGGAAATTTAGAGTGTCGTTAAACAATTTAAATTGCTGCTCTACGGGTTGAAATGAATTTAGAAAATCCCATCTTTCTTTAGAAAGGGATTTGTTGAGGTGAGCAATGTTTTCTGGCCTTAGGTCTCTTACTGTTTGCTTAATTTTGGGCTCCCTTTTAATTGTACGCCACTAATGACGGCTTCTTGGCCGTAGTGGTCAGAAATAGCTGTATTCACTACAGACACCGCGACACTTGAGTGGTTGGTTATGATGTTGTCGATAGCCGATTTGTGTTGTAGCCGTCACTCTCGTCGGAGTTTTGACTAGCAACTCCAAGTCAAATGACCTAAGTAAATCGACCAATCGAATTGTGGAATGGTGAGTGTTGTCCAACGCGTCAATGTTGAGATCCCCCCATGACGACAAATTCTTGACGTTGGTTAGTCAGGCATGTCAATAATTTTTCGAATTTAGAAAAAAATATTTCTTCATTACCACTAGGAGACCTGTAAATTCCGATCATAAGTAATTTTGATTGTGTTGTTTTGAAGTTTGATCCCGACTGCTTCAAAATCTTTTTCGGTTGATTGTTGGATCGGAAAAGGTGTAGATAACAAATTTTGTTTAAGAAAAATAGCAACTCCCCCCCTCCTTTGGAGTGGTTTCGACAAAACGCGGAAGCCAATTTTGTAATTTGGGGATTTTGCACAGTGCGATGTTCTCCATGTTGAAACCGTTTTCGGTTACTACAAGCAGATCAGTTTTAAGATCCTCGCACATAAGTTGAATTTGGTCCAATTTGTTAGTTGCAAATTGAGAATTTTGATGAAGCAGTCTTAATTCAGTTTGTTTTTGAGTGTTTATGTTTGTTCGATTTAATTTAGTTTTGGATGTAAATTTTATCCGCTGTTTCCAAGTGGGGTCCCTAAAAAAAACAGCTTTTTGATTTAGTGTTTTCATCGGATGTACGACGTTCATTGGGAGGTGAAGATCTCACTGCCTCCGCGTAACTGTCGTGGGGTAGTGTCCAAGGTGTAGTCGGACCGGGTGGCACACAGAGGACTGCGGTGTCGGCAGTCGACCCCGGTGACAGCGTCGGCGGAGACTGCGGCTCCGCGGCGGCGATGCTCGGAGACTCAGCGGGAGCAGCAGGTGACGGCAAAGGCAGAGGCGTGGTGGCTGTGACGGGCCTATAGAGACCAAGCTTGCCCTCCTCAAATTAGCCACCACAAGTCGAGCCAGTAGCCGCTTTCCCCCCCCCATCGTCAGATGCTGGCCATGGCGAGTAAAGTGCCGCCTCCCGATGGTGTTGAAGTCCAGCAGTACGGATCCTTCACATCTGGGCACACAACTCCCCTGATGTAGTGGTTGACCAGAGTAGTCTGCTTGTTGACGGGGTGGTCGGTGGAGAGATCGTGGCGATATGGCACTGTCGACACCACGACCTTCGCAATGGAGGTGCGCACGATGATCTGGTGCTCCAGGTGCTCAAAGATCGTTGATGATTCGCCGGCTCCGACGTCATTCGCACCGGCAATTAGGACATAGCAGTTGCCCGGAAGAGGGGGTTGACCGCCCCCCCAACCACACCCAACAGTCCCGGCCCCAGGCTTGCACACCCCAAGCACACTCGTCTCCGCGGTGACGAGGGACTGGACCAGTCCAGCCAAGGAGCGAACGTGGCTGTCCCCCTCGACAATCACAGTTGAAAAGACCACTGGCGTTACAGATGTCTCGGTGTTGCGTGTTTTTTTGCTTGGGTTGCTTTTTTAGGCGTTTGTGCTTATTTTTGATTTTTTCATGCTTTTTAACGATAGATTTTTTAAAAGTAGATGTTTTAGGAGTGTTATTTTTAAGTATTTTCCGGTGTTTTCGCTCAATATCGTATTTATTTTGTATTTTTATCGGTTGATGATTCTTTTTATTCCTCCTACAAACAGTCCATTGCGTCGAATTTTTCCTCTTTCACCTCTTTACATGGCAACTGCTACTTCTCGATTTCAGCTGTTCGATCTCCGCCTCCAACACTTCGATGGTGGTTTTGAGACTGCTTACAAGATCGCGAGCCTCAGTGCACTGCCTGTTTTTGCACTCGGTGGACCGCTGCTCGCCGGGTTCAATTCGGTATAGTATCAGCTACGGAAGATGAAGTTGAGGGTGTCTCATTCCGTGAGGGATTCACGACGAACAGTTCATCAGTAAACTGTAGCAGGCGCCTGTCCGACTCAATGGTATGGTCCAATACGTCCTTGTAACTGCTTGCGGAGTTCGGCCACCTGAGTCCTTAGAGAGGAGTTCTCCGCTTGCATCTCAGCTAAACAAGTTGATTTATTACTTGGAGTCGGGTCGCGGGCTGTGTCCGGTGTTACAGCAGCATTACTATGAACAGCAGCAGACGAAGATGTGGGACGCAGTGGAAGCGAGAGGCGAGAAGTTCGCAGTCGCAGGCGACAGTGAATGGCGAACATTTTGTTGAGGAACACTGCTGCTAGGTGTGGAGCAGGCCGCTGGAGGTAGTGTGGACAAGGAAGTTGACTGCGCGGGGCCCGGAGATTTCATCTGTCGCATCGTGACGGCATGCGCTCCCGTGTGTTTTGTCATTAACAATTGACAGATTAGTCACATTTGCATCCGTTTTTTATAGACGCACCACAGTTCTTGCCAGTCAGACAGCGCCAGTTTATATCTCCTGATTTTAAAGTTCTTTGCTGTCTATATTTGTAATTTTTTAAATAAAATACATGGTTTTGCCCGCGGTCGTTTTTTCAACTGTAAAGTCCATTTTTACGATAGACAATTTTAAAATGCTAAAGCAGTTATTTTAATTAATTTTATTTTAGTGTTCATTCGATAATAAAGCTTTAATCTATCTAAAAATATAAAAATAAAATTAATTTTACAATATTTACAAAAACAAATTATTAGTGGCAAAAATATCAACGTAGACAGCGAGATTCGAACTAAGGACCTTCGACTCCGGAGAACTGTACGTTACCGATACCCCCAGCAGAGCTGATAACGAAGCTTATCACTCATTAACTGATAATGTGCGGCGCTCCGTGATAACGTCGAAATGGGTATTGTAATAGACACGTCAAGCCTTGTTAGTAATTTGTTTGGTTATCTTTGTATTTCGTGTCTACTTACAGTACACAAAATTAGCTGTTTCAATTTATTAAAACCTACGGCCACGTCAAATAATTATGTCACGTCCAAAACATTGAACACGAATTTCGACGAAAAACAGTTTAAAAATTAATTCTATCACGGAACGACACAACCCACTGTTTGTAGTATAGGACCAGGCCTACCAACCTCACTCAACTTTGCGCACTCTCCGGAACACCACCCAACTTGAACACTCCACACCAATCTACAATTATATCTCTTCTAAATTGTGGCTTTAAGTATTTTTTACTCCGGAGAACTGTACGTTACCGATACCCCCAGCAGAGCTGATAACGAAGCTTATCACTCATTAACTGATAATGTGCGGCGCTCCGTGATAACGTCGAAATGGGTATTGTAATAGACACGTCAAGCCTTGTTAGTAATTGTTTGGTTTATCTTTGTAGTTCGTGTCTACTTACAGTACAAAATTAGCTGTTTTCAATTTATTAAAACCTACGGCCAACGTCAAATAATTATGTCACGTCCAAAACATTGAACACGAATTCGACGAAAAACAGTTTTAAAATTAAATTCTATCACGGAACGACACAACCCACTGTTTGTAGTATAGGACCAGGCCTACCAACCTCACTCAACTTTGCGCACTCTCCGGAACACCACCCAACTTGAACACTCCACACCAATCTACAATTATATCTCTTCTAAAATTGTGTGCTTTAAGTATTTTTCCTTCCTAAATTACACGCAGCGCTCGGCGGCCGAGACACCGGTATTGTCGACTATGGAAATGTGACTGCCTAGGAATAGTGTTATACTATTGTATTTTAGCATTGCATTCATTACACAAACAATATTTGATAACATTAAGAACATCCTTAAGCAAAGTCTCACAAATAATAAACCAAATAGTACACAGAACTCAAAACCATGTTAATGAACTACACATTCTTATAATATGGCATTCAATGACAAGAAAAATAACACCGAATATGACAGATAAAGAACATATTAATGAAAATCGGACTGTTGCCTAAGATTACTGATCACGTTTTATCTGCAAATCATTACATGAAATGGGACGAAGCCAGCAGAATACACAGCAAGAATTCATTTTCAAACGTAAACCTATTGAGGATCTATTCATAAAACTAGTAGATGAACTGCAAGGTCAACTTTCTATTAAGGTTTAGGCTCTTTTGACTAGATATATTAAAAAGGGAATGATCAGGAAAGCCGAATGGAATTCTACAATTAAATAAACCACATCAAATAATATTCATAAACAGGTCATGACATTGAGATGCAGGCCGGAGGCGGTTCCCCCCACCCACTCATTCATGATTATCGTTTTCCTGTTGTCTAAGATAACACGCCACGATACTACAGGATACACCGATATCAATATTCTCGTCAGTGTACGACCTCACTGGTGCGTGTGACATGTTGTTTAAGCTCTTGCTTATGTTTATAAGTATCGTGCCGACGTTCAGTTTCCCTCTTTTCAGACTTTATTCATCCTGTTGGTGTAACAGTCCAGAATTACACAAATTTTGGGGCAGAACCTTTTAGTTTTTAACTGTTTACCCATGTTTTCATGTATTAGGGGCTTTACACAAGAATAAAAATTTAGATTTATGTCCTCGAAACTTTGTGTTACACTTATTTAAACGCAAAAAGAATCGCAAATCGTATCTGAAATGCTATAATACATCATAACATCCATAGGTAATAAAAAAACTGACAATGTAGTAATGCAATGTTGTTATAAATTTAACATCTATTTAGTATTCATGAGATAACTATAATAAGATCTATCTGGTTCGTATTCATACTTTATGTACGTTCATTTCCATAAATTCTTATTCAAGAAATATGAAAGATATGAATGTGATTTCATACATGTTTTATATGTAAAATGTAGCCACCGCGTCAGTTCTTGCTAACGGAATGACCATTATGTTTTAGAATTTGCTCAAAAAATCTTAGTTTTATTTTATATTTATAGAGTTAAAAACTTGTACAAACTAAATTAATGGTTATATTTGGCAGTTTGTCAGAGCTGTGACGAAATCCCGTTGAACAAAAAACAAACAAAGTGCGAGTAGCAGCAAATCAGCGTGAGAGAGAGACAGGTGACAACTCGTGACTTTCGCACGAATTTTCCAAGTCACTTTTTATACACTGATATTTTTTGAGTTTTATACTTTAAATACAAATGTTGTAAAATTATTATACTATTAAAAACCCCAGTTTCGTGTTATTTTTTTAAGAAATAATAAAACACTCTTATCTTTTCTATCAGATAGGACAGACTCTTCCTCTATTAAATTTAACTTATAAATTAATTACATTATAGTTACTAACCATAGCGGTTGCCCTTAACTTTCACTACTTATATCTAATATAAGAGACATTCGATCATCCAAACTGTGGGCTAAAATTCTAATATAAATCCTCTATATCACTATTATAAATACACGATGTCTATTCACATTCTATTTACTAATTTTATTAAGCCTCTCTTATCTCCCCCTGGATAGTACATAGGCTACAACTGCTTATAATAAAAGCACAGACCTCATGTAATGTGATAATGAAGCTAAGTTTACTAATTGATAAATACTAACTGCAAGTACTCTCAGTATTGTAGCAACTTGTCTTTTTATTTCGCCTCAATATTAACTGACTTTAATTCGACATTGGTTTTGCTTGTAGTTCTTCTAACGCTCATATTTAATTAATGTTAGATCGCAACCTGTCAGTTAATATCAACCATAACTACAATTTAATATATTTTATAGATTTATTTTTGAAATAAAGACTTTCTCGCTGTGAGACCTGTCATAAATGAAGCTTTAAAGTTCCTCTACAGTAAAACCGCTTAATTGCGAGGAAACACTCGCGTGTCTCACGCTACTGCTGCCCAGACCGAACACAAACACAGTAATCTACTTCTCTTAACTGTTATTGTTGTTTCTCTGTTGATTCAGCAATTCCGCGAACTCAAATAATTGTACATTGATGCTTGTACAGTAGATTTTATTATTTTAAACCATGTGTCAATTATTTTGAATTATTTATAGTTTCATACATTTTTCCACAAACTTACTGAAAACTAACAAAAATCAACTTCACTGTTCTCATAACTACATGCATTGTTTTTTATACCTATATTTATTCAAATATCTATTTTCCTGTGCATTTATAATTTTATTTTGTATACAGTGTTTTATGAATGATTGTCTTGATTTTTTTTATTTCAAAATAACACTGAACAATGAAAATTATTTAAAATATCCATATCACGAAATTAAGATGATGAACAGATGTATAAACAAGCATTTTAATATAAATAAAAATCATTAGAGTCAATGATTCTATATACATTCAACATACAAATGATATTTTTTTACAGTTTACCTACATCATACAACATCTGTGCAACAAAACTGTGAATAAGTACAGTTATGAACGATCATAATAAGTTAGAGGTCCAGGAGGGTTCATTTTTTGTTAGTTTTTCTCTTCTATTTTCATGTACACTAGTTGTACAGTAAATAATGTTATGTATCATAAATGTGAGAACTTTCTATAGACGTCCAGGAGTGACACATCTTCAACCGCAAATCTCGAGATATTGGGGTGCAAGTGAAGATTTAGAGTATGTCGGGGGATAACTGAGTTAGTGGAGCTCCTTAAGTGTTAAAAGCAGTTGCTAGCCGAAACAAATAGGAGTGCTAATCCATGTCTACTTTGACTGGAGAGACATAGCTGGCCTCCCCCTTTTCCAAGGAGAAAGTCTGAGATAAAAACCCAAAATCCTTCCTTATAAATGTCGACAGGAGGCGGCCCCTACCCCAACCTTGATCATCAAAAATATTCTGTCACACCGGAAGCAGCGCAAAGATTCTTCTAGGATTAAGTGCAATTTATAAGCTACTTATTTCCTCAGAGAAGAAAAAAAATGCTTATGATTCCTAATAAAAATCTGATTTGAAGACGAGTAACTTTGAAGACTTCTGCTGTCCCTGCAATGTTTATACAGAATGAGAGCTTAAAATTATATTTAAATTAACATCTTAGAAGTAAAAAACAAACACCTAATCTGCACCGACATTCAATCAACCATAACATTTCAATAGTGAAGAGAAACGAATGCCTTGATTACACGTGTGGTAATGGTAACGATATAGTTACAGTAGTCTCATAGGTTTAGTTTAAATATAAAAATATGTTTTACATAATATCAAACAACATAACAATACGGAAAGACAGAATTGAACGTGTTTCTGTTGAAAGTATTGCTAAAACTTATCTTTTATTCTATTTGAATGTTAAAATTACAAATGTTTACCTGTCTCTCTCTTGTCTGATAAAAATGATAATTTGGGATAATGAAACAACCTGCCCGCCCTTGCCCGCGCCATTATTACGTCCATGTCGACATGTTACTCATTACTTAATAACTTTTCACTTGAAGTCAAAGTTTTATATGTTAATCGTGACGATATTTCATTATTTAGATAATCAAACTATATTTGACGTACTAGATAAGGATTTTAATTCAGTTAAATATGGTGGCAAGTATTTTTGATATTTTTTGTATATTAAATGTTATTGGGACCATAACCAACATCAAAACATTTGCATAGCGTAATTAAATAAACAAAATATTAATAAAAAGAATTTGTTTAAAATTTCATTATTCATAAATATCTAGCACGTACCCGCGGCTTCGCTTGCAGTTTCTCTGCAACTTTCCCTGAATTTGATTGAATAGCTCCCACGATTTCAGTATCACTTGAACTATTTTAGACCAACTGCAAAGTAGATGTTTTTTATATGCTTAGTGAAAGCACTTGTGATGAAATAAGATAAGGTTCTACGATGTTTAAAAAATGGAATTAGTACATATCATGCATCAGCTACCTATTTTGCAGTTTTCATGATTCAGTGGACCAGATGCTAAACGAAATTGTAAGTAATTCTTATTTTAGGTTTGTTCTTCTAATTCAAATGCAGTGGAGTTAAGAGTATGGATTCAATATAAATTATATGGCTCAATGGAAGTCGGAACAGCTTTCCAGGAAATAGAAGTTAACTTTTAAGCCACCGTTACAACTTTTCCCATTTCTCCAAAATTGTATTTTTCTAGGGAAGGGGGGCGGCCCCAAATTTTTAAATGTAAACACCCATTAAGTGATACCTTTTTTGAAAGATCTTGTATGGAATATAAAGAAGAACAATGGTAACTAGATTTTTCTATCTCAACCCAGTACAAAATAGCAGCTAATTGAAATTAATTAAATATTATTTGGGGCAAGGCATGGACATCTACATTCAGAAGATAAATAACATGAGGTTGGATTCAAAACAGTACAGTTTTTTAAATGTAATGTGTGTATAAATACGGTTACTGAAAAAAAACTAGAATGGCAAAAAGCACAATAAAACATGCATCACGACAGTTGTCATCTATATATAAAGATGATACATGATTCAGTACAGTACATATTCTTGCTTCGCAACCTACGTTTGCTGTATTATACTATTTCCTCGGGTCAGTCTAGGAAGTATATAAGTATTTATATAACTGAGCAGAATCATATATCACACTATTAAAAAATGGAAGCGATTTCTCAACGTCATCGACGATTTTCTGTCATAAAAATTGCATTTAGTGTTTCGTGTATTGCTTTGAGATTCTACTTGCTATAATTACGAACCCGCTGCGTTTTTTTGTTCATCGAATTATAGTCATGGATATTAATTGTTTTATTCATGCTAGTTTCCAGTTCCTCCAATTTTGTTATTATGCCGTCTCACAATGTCTAAGGAAACTAAATCAATGTTTCACACGAATACATTCACAGTTGAGTTAAGTAAAGTACAAAATTAATAAATTGGTTTATTATGTTGCCATGATGTTGAAATAAGAGGCACTGTTACTTTCGTTACATTTTAAATCTATAAATTTGACAATATTTCTTAAATTAATGAATACATGGTCGTGCCTTCATAATAGAATGTTTACACAGAACAGTTGATTACATTTAACAGGCTCTTTCAATTCATATTTCGCATTTTTAGAGACTAATACCTTTCCATTAATTTGTAGAATGTTTTTATACCAAGTTTTTATAGTTGCGTTAAAAATTGTGGCAGTTGTCGTTTACATTTATACCCTACCTTAAAGACACAAGTGAAAAAAAAAGCATGCATGAACTGATGAACAGTTTATAATAGTGCGAATTGTAAAGAGAAGGAACAAGATTCATTTATTCACTGTAAAACTCAGTCATATTTTTATGATCATTGCTAAATTATGTTAATCGGGTTCCTTTATGCTATTGTATATGCGGTATATGTTTCTATATATTAATCACAATACATTATTAATCAGATCATTTAAAATTCTGTTGTAGCATTGTATATATATTAGAAATTTAAAAACCGTAAACGTATAATATTCCTAGCAGTATTTTGCATGAAATACTTTGAATTCTTGATTTATAATCGATGTATGTTAAAATATATATCGTAAAAAAACCTTTAAATTGAAAAGTTTACTTGAAAGAAATCTTACTTTAAGTGGCTATATCCTGTAATGTTGGGTCAAACCTCTAATTTTCCTATTCTATTTGTATTAAATAATAAAATATTCCGAAAAAATTCGTTCACATAAACGGGTTTTGGTTATAAAAACTTTAAACACAAATAAACAATAAGCCAAATAGTGAAAATTCCGCAAAAATTCGCGAGTCAGACCTTTATTATCTCGCCTTCCCTAACCTATATTACCTCATAACCAAAGCTCATGATTGGTTTCCAACCAGCCAATATAAGGGTGAAGAAATAATTGTCAAATTTTCTAACCTATTGCAATCAGTTATCATAGCCGAATTTCAGAAAAGCACTTTTTGGTACAACATAACATTCGGGAATACTTTCTTGAGAAATTAAACTTTTAAATTACCTATGAACTAACAATTATACCTACAAACTATTATATCAATTGTTTAAAAAAGGAGTTTAAAAAAATGAATAATTTTCTTAATAATTAATTGACTTCTTAAACGAATTTGGTGATATAAGATTTACCAAATATATTAAAACTAAATGAATTAGGCAATACATAACTAATGATTAAATTAAAGTATACATAAATTTGGGTTACAATCATTGCAGGGTTATAAGTATTAAAATTGCAATTGCCAACAGATTATAGGCAGCACTTTTTTAGTCTGTCTTCAAGTATACGAAGTTTAAATAAATTAAATAAAGAGATTTACTTACAATTACTTGGTACACTATCCTCGTACTTGTGCGATAATAAGTCGTGTGTTGCTCTATAATATCGGCATTATTCTTTGAGTAATTTTGATATTGAATAAAATAAGTCTCTTTTTGTCCTCTTCATTATACAAATAAACTGGACAAGTATGAGACCGGCAAGTATGCGTATTATATTTCACTGTTTACTGTATATGTAACACGGTCAATATATCATTTCACATTTACCTTTTCAATTTAATAACACAAATCCTTTCAGTATCCAGCAATCACTTCAAGTTTTATTTGCAACATTAAAGAGCTTCTATGGATAAATTAACTTTCAGAGTAACTACACTCCACTTAGCTTTCTGGCAAACCTTATTCTCTAGAATTGAATTAATAGCTGAACACTTTTTACAACAATTATGTTAATATTTAAATAGATCTCTACAAATGTCCCCGTATCAAGCCAGAGTACGTAACTTTAGGTTTGGATTCATTATGCAGAATGGATTTTAACAATTTGCCGTAATGTATTTAGGTCATAAAGACATGGACATTCAATACAAATCGCGGGTTTGATTGATAATATCATTGTTTTGATAATTTTATATTATTTATTAAGATAATTATTTAGTAAAATTAAATAATTTTCAAATATACCCTTTATGTAGTTTTTGTAATATAAATTTTGGTACCGTAAGTAACCCCACTCTACCATATCTCTAGAATCGTTGATAATAATTGCAAAACAGCAATTTCTTTATTTGGTGTAGAATTTTAAATATGAATCCTTACATGAACGTTAAGTTAAAACTTAAAGACTTAACAGAACTTAGTAGAGTATGTTTTCTCGTTCAAAATTGCAATCCTACAAAAGAAAAAAAGAATTTTGTAAAGTACACCAAGGTAGACAACATACTAAACTATTGTATGGCTACGTGAACGTTTTCAGATTTCCTTAGCTTAACCAAAATAGTAAGACGTAAGTTTCTTATCTATTTCCGAGAATTTCTTTAACGAGGTAATATGTTCTGCTGGGATATATAATGCAACTTCATTAAATAGCTACATTTAATATAAACACGAGTAATTTAATCAATGATGGTTTTTGCATTTGTAATCAAATTGTTGAAGTATAAAATTATATATAATATTTTATGTTTAAATTGTTAACGAGAATTTGTTTCTAAGTTATAATTCGCTCCAGCTGTTGAATGGAACGTTAAATTAAATCGGGTGAAATATTATACGGTACATATTTCTAATACATTTTTATATTTCAAATATATATATATATATATATATATATATATATATATATATTTATATTCTATAATTATAACATTTAGCATAACATTTTAAACTTAAATATACAACATCGCTATAGTGTGGCCTCAAACATAAGTATACAATTTCATTGTCTGTTTGTTTTAGCGCTGCCCAAAGCTGTTAGAAACGGGGAAAACAATTTATCGCTTATGAGTACCCTCAAGCTGGACCGGTTGAACAATGGACCAACTCACTGAGACAATGGGACCGACATATTGTACCACGGTTATGTACCAGTCAGAAGCAGTCTGCTAGTGGTAGCTTTACGGGCACAATCAACACTTGCGTCTGGCGATTTGAATAGTACCAGCTAAAAACTTAACCTGACAATTCTGTAATCATTAATAAAATGTAAATTAATGGAGCTGAATTCATCATTCATAACAATCCGTAATGATTTTAGAGTTTTGGATGAAGCAAGTAATAACTTTAAATACTGTAAAAAATAAAACCATTATCTGTTCTACAATTACTTGTGTAATAGTTAGTGCATAAGACATTAAAATAAGAGAAAAATATTATCAGTTTTACTGAGAGGATGAAACTGCTAGATTACATCATATTGGTTACAATAAATACTAAAAATATATTTCTACGCATGTATATTTTTAACAATGTATAACGGAGAGAGAACACTATTGAGTATTAGGCTACTTAAACCAGTGCAATTCAGTTCCATTCAAAACGAGTTTAATACTGTGCATTAGATATGTAGACAAGTGGGACACTACATAGTGTAGCTATGATGCGACTGTGTATCCAACAGAACTTACAGAGTGAGTGTAATACTGTATATTAGATATGTAGACAAGTGGGGCACTACATAGTGTAGCTATGATGCGACTGTGTAGCCAACAGAACTTACATAGCGAGTGTAATACTGTATATTAGATATGTAGACAAGTGGGACACTACATAGTGTAGCTATGATGCGACTGTGTATCCAACAGAACTTACAGAGTGAGTGTAATACTGTATATTAGATATGTAGACAAGTGGGACACTACATAGTGTAGCTATGATGCGACTGTGTATCCAACAGAACTTACAGAGTGAGTGTAATACTGTATATTAGATATGTAGACAAGTGGGGCACTACATAGTGTAGCTATGATGCGACTGTGTATCCAAACAGAACTTACATAGCGAGTGTAATACTGTATATTGGATATGTAGACAAGTGGGACACTACATAGTGTAGCTATGATGCGACTGTGTATCCAACAGAACTTACATAGCGAGTGTAATACTGTATATTTAGATATGTAGACAAGTGGGACACTACATAGTGTAGCTATGATGCGACTGTGTATCCAACAGAACTTACAGAGTGAGTGTAATACTGTATATTAGATATGTAGACAAGTGGGACACTACATAGTGTAGCTATGATGCGACTGTGTATCCAACAGAACTTACAGAGTGAGTGTAATACTGTATATTAGATATGTGACAAGTGGGGCACTACATAGTGTAGCTATGATGCGACTGTGTAGCCAACAGAACTTACATAGCGAGTGTAATACTGTATATTAGATATGTAGACAAGTGGGACACTACATAGTGTAGCTATGATGCGACGCTGTGTATCCAACAGAACTTACAGGAGTGAGTGTAATACTGTATATTAGATATGTAGACAAGTGGGCACTACATAGTGTAGCTATGATGCGACTGTGTAGCCAACAGAACTTACATAGCGAGTGTAATACTGTATATTAGATATGTAGACAAGTGGGAACACTACATAGTGTAAGCTATGATGCGACTGTGTATCCAACAGAACTTACAGAGTGAGTGTAATACTGTATATTAGATATGTAGACAAGTGGGGCACTACATAGTGTAGCTATGATGCGACTGTGTAGCCAACAGAACTTACATAGCGAGTGTAATACTGTATATTAGATATGTTAGACAAGTGGGACACTACATAGTGTAGCTATGATGCGACTGTGTATCCAACAGAACTTACAGAGTGAGTGTAATACTGTATATTAGATATGTAGACAAGTGGGGCACTACATAGTGTAGCTATGATGCGACTGTGTATCCAACAGAACTTACATAGCGAGTGTAATACTGTATATTGGATATGTAGACAAGTGGGACACTACATAGTGTAGTTCTGATGCGACTGTGCGTCCAACGCAACTTACAAAGCGAGTGTAACACTGTACATTGGATATGTAGCCAAGCTGTACATTACATAGTGTAATATAGAATTATACTGCATTAAAATGTAACACCTTGTTATTATTGGAATCAAATACTTAATTTATAAACAGACACTTCAGAAACATTTCAGTTATGTGGGTCTGATGGTGCGTTCATTGACCATGAAAGGCATCACAAAAATAAAAATTTCTTAATTTTTACAGTGTTTGTTCATAAATTAAGCGTTATACTCCATTTTCAACAGGACTCACAAAGCGAGTTTCATACTGTACATTGGGTATCGAGCCAAGTTGGACACTAAATAATGTAGTACTAAAATAAACTGTTTTTTTCAACAGAACTCACACACCTAGTGAAATACTGTTCATAGATTATCTAGCCAAGTGGGATACTACACAATGTAGTACTGAAATATATTGTGTGTTGATACAGAAATAACTCTGAACCCGATTTAATACTGTACAATGGGTATACTAGCTTAGTGGAACACTGTTTTGAGAAGTATAAAACATGCTGAAGTAAAAGGAACTACAAAATCAGTGTAATAATGTACAATTGGTAACTGGCTTAGTGGAACACTGCATAGTTCATTACTGAAATATGCGGCATTGGTAATAGAACTCACAAATCGAGTTTAATACTGCACATTGAGTAACTAACTTAGTGGAACACTGCATAGTTCGGTGTCTAAAACATGCGGCATTGCTAATAGAACTTACAAATCGAGTGTAATACTGCACATTGAGTAACCAACTTAGTGGAACACTCCATAGCTCACTACTGATATATTCGTCATAGCTAATAGAACTTAAAAAACCAGTGTAATACTGCACATTGAGTAACTAACTTAGTGGAACACTGCATAGTTCGGTGTATGAAACATGCGGCATTGCTAATAGAACTCACAAATCGAGTATAATACTGCACATTGAGTAACTAACTTAGTGGAACACTGCATAGTTCGGTGTCTGAAACATGCGCATTTCTAAAGGAACTTACAAATCGAGTGTAATACTGCACATTGGGTAACTAACTTAGTGAAACACTGCATAGTTCAGTACTGAAATATGCGGCATTGCTAATAGAACTTACAAATCTAGTGTAATACTGCGCATTGGGTAACTAACTTAGTGTAACAATGCATAGTTCATTATTGAAATATGTTGTATTGCTTATAGAACACACAAATCTAGTTTAATACTGCACCTTGGAGTAACTAGCTTAGTGGAACACTGCATAGTTCAGTACTGAAATATGCGGCATTGCTAATAGAACTTACAAATCTAGTGTAATACTGCGCATTGGGTAACTAACTTAGTGTAACACTGCATAGTTCATTATTGAAATATGTTGTTTTGCTTATAGAACACACAAATCTAGTGTAATACTGCACCTTGGGGTAACTATCTTAGTGGAACACTGCACATCGCAGTACTGAAACATGCCCCATTGCTAATAGTACTCACAAAACTTATAGACGTTCTACAACTTAATAGTATATTGTAGGAACTTTAACAAATTCTGGTAGTAGTATATATAAGCAATTTTTACCACATCTACATATATTACATGTGCATGTTTGATCACAATTACTATTGGACAACATTACATATATTATTATACCAAAACTACAATAGTGCATATTTGGTCAAACATACAAGATATATCTTTATAGACTAATATGCCAAGCCTTTAGCCAAAATATTCCATTAGGCAACATTACATCTTTTATAGCTAAACACATAATAAGGATTTTTAGGAGGTTTGTAGAAATCTTTCATTTTAGGTCTCTTAGGCTATTATTACTGACTTCTTCAATTTACATGTTATTCTATGCGTATGAAAACGAAGTCTTTTTAGAATTTTACTATCACTATTTGTTACAAATATTACACAGAGGTAGGCCTATAGACATAATCATTAGATTTACATTTACTGTTTAATCTTAAATGAAGTATTATGAAAAAGTATGTGTTTACAAACGATGCAGTGATATGCCCTGCAAGGGCATGAAAGTTAACACAAGTTAACATTGTTACAAGTTAAAGATGTCCCGTAGGCAATAGAACGAGCAGATCACCCTGTTAGGAAAAGTCTTGTGCGTATCGTGTTTGTTCGTGCTGTAATGTACCTTAACACATGATATACTCGGTCCTGTATCCTAGTACTTATGGAAAAGACATAACATTTGTTCTGTGAAGCCTTGTTACCAGATACCGTCCTTTGTAATGTATGACACACTAGCAAGAGCTTTAATAAATAATACACATCACTATTCTGTAAATCATAATGTTCTTAAATTTCGTGTTAGATGTCAGGTAATGTACCTAGTCTTTTACGAAACACTACGCGTCGTAGCTTGTTGCGTATTGTACTACAAGAGTAGTACTACAGCAAATACATAAACAAATAAAACTTTTTTTCTGTTAAGTTTATTACCAGCGATGTTAAAACACTCTGAAGTAAAAGCAATGTAACTCGTGTTATTAGCTATAAACCCGGCAATACTAGTGGACATTACGATAGATTGTGCTACAATGTTCACAAGAGCTGTACAATAACCGTTACAGGTAAGCCACCGCTCATTGTAAACAGCTTTGACCGTTATTTGGGTCAAGTATGTCTATGGTCACCAAACTCCAACTTCTGTTTATACATCAATGTATTTCCATAAATGCCTAGGTTTGTTTTAAATGTTCTATATTGTTAGCTGTAGTATAGTTAAGTTAATATAGATTTTGAGGAAAAGATTTTCAGAGTGGTAATGATTATAACATAGTCATTAATATGAATACCTCACACGAAATGAGTATTATAATTGAACACCATACGGTTACGAGCGCTGCACCGCAGGTCGTTTAGAATCGATACTTCCTAAACACTAAATGTATTGTATTGACATTTATATCACAACATTTTAGATAAAAAATAAATTCGTAGTGCAAATGGTACCCAAGTAAAATTATCTGATGATGCTCTTCTTGGTATTCAGATGTTTTTTTTCTGTTTTGTTTCCTAGTAACCGTACTATCGCTACTTAACAATAGTTTACATTTTAAAAGTGAGACACGAAATACATTATTCCCGTTTCAAACAAACGATGACTCATTATAAAAAGAATATTGTGGTGACAATAATAAATAATTGGTTATACTATTTTCACTTATAAAGTAACTGTATGTATTTGTAGAAGGAAAAAGATTGTTCGCCCAATTTAAATTTAACTAGAGCTCTTAGAAGCGGCATCTAACTCTTAGTAACTTTCTCTTCTAAGAGTAACCGATAAGAGGCAGGACAATGGAATGTACGATGTTATGGCAAACAATGCTAAACTTTTCCAGGAGAATTGTACTAGGAAGTTATACTATCGCAATACCGCAAGTTACATGTGTATATAATTGGTTGATTAATTTGTTATCATATTTTTATCAGGAAAAATGAACTAGATATTATAATAGTTTTTTAAACTATATAACAGTTGACTAAATGATAAAAGGTATCTACTGAAACAAAATTGTTCTAGAATCCATAATATACTATTGTATTTATAAAGTTAGTTTTCGACGATGAAATCCCAATTTCGTTTCCCCACTTTACCTTAATATCCCATTTTCATCCGTGCTGATGTGATGTGTGATTGTGTTTCTCGTACTCGTGACTTGTGCTCGGGACTTCTCTAAAGTGACAACACCTGGACTGGACTCTTAGCAGCTTCTGGGTATGTTTGAACCCCTTATTCCTGTTCTTTTTGTTATTTTTTGGTATGTACTAATACCCCTTCCATCTGATGAGGATGATAGAATCCAATCCTCGAAAAGTTGTGCTATACCTTTTGTAACATACAACGATGACAAATGTCCGAAATCCTGTCAAACCTTCCATTTTCAATAACAAACTTTAATATATTCTTCAATATATTGTTTATATAATGTATATTACCTAGTAAAACTCCTAAATAGGTACAGCATATTTAAGGTGAGCCGTGAACAACGTTTAGTATGTTACATAATCACACATGTTTTTAGTATGAAGTGATTTAATACATTTCAACTTGCACAGTGTTACAGAAAATCTAGAGCCATAGAACGTGAAGTAAAACAATTAATCTTCGACTTACAGACTTTCAGTTCAATCTAGACACTTCCTGTAACTTAGTAAACAACGCCGAGGATCCGGTGAAAACTCAATTATCGAGTAAGCCAGGGAAATTGATAGTTAATTTAATCAAGCCTTTGGGTAGTTACAACGGTTATTAAAATGTGTATATTTATTAGTTATTGTTACTAATAAATTAAAATATACAACATACCCATTAGACATGATAAAGAGAGGTAAATTATTTTGAAATAAACATTGATTTTACTACTGTAATTTTCTTCACAAATTTTTTCTTACTTTTATGTTAATTTTGAATGTAAAACAAATATGACATACTGTATGTTAGCATGATCAGGACAACGTATAAGCACCAAACTTGCTTGATCTTGTCAAATATGTTTCGGAAAGCCTTGCACGCAGATTGCGACTAACAAAACCGATGTAATAATGCCTTTAATTTTCTATACTATCGTGTTTATGAAAGCAAAAATAAGATTGTTGACTGAGCGTTAGAGAACATTAAAGCATGTGTCAGTCTTTCTTCACATTATCTATTAAACGAACCTACCTCAAATTTTTCAGGAAGCTTTATTTACATTTGAGGAACACTCAGTTCGATGATGGTGCATGTCACTCATGGTATTTTGCTGAGCGTTAGCAAACATTTTTACATAAGTATTATGGGTTATTATGATGGCAACGAATAAATAGTATGTTAATATCCAAAATAAACACAGCATCATGTTGGAATAACTTACTGGGATGAATTTAATTTTTTTAACACTGGTTTAAATAACCAACGCAAACGTTCCAATCATCTGCAGAATGATTTCATCAGTTGACTATAAGTTTTGTACGAAATTTCATGTCAACATAGCAAAAATTAGTTCTATGTTGGTTCATGACCAACCGTGGTAATTTTCCAGAGCGTCGACAAAAGGCTACTTAGGTGGCTGAAAAGCATTTTTCCTTGAGTTTGATAGGGGATGTAAGAATTTATTTTCTGTGTGATTATTCTTTTTGTCTGCCGTTCTATCTGTACAATGAAATAAGTTATATACTTGAAATATTTTATTTTAAAGGCTGTAAAGTGACACTTGGTGTGGCGTAATCCTACCTTGTATTTTTTGTATTGGTGTTAGACAATACTGATATGCTAAGGTGGGGACTTAGCGGGGTTTTCCGAGGAATATAGACGTTCCCTCACGTAGACCTAAAAAGAACTTCGCACCTCCCTTACTTATGTTTGTGCCCTCATAATCTAACTTTTACAGAAGCCAATGAAATTTCAGTGATCCTGTTGTCTGTAGGGCTGAGAAGATTTGCCCCTACGAATTCTTTCCTACATTTAGATAAGGCAGGACAGTTTAGCCGTATGTGTTCCGCTGATTCTTCCGCTTCTCCGCAGAGTCTATATTCATCAGTCTGACTAAGGCCCACCTTTATATGTTGTTTTCTAAGGGGACCATGCCATTTCAGCAACCCTACTATAAATCTTATATCTTTTTTACTTTGATCTAGGAGAGATGCTCACCCTTTAGCATAAGGATAAAGAAACATTTTTTATTGTCTTAATCCAGAGGCCCGACTTCAGTTATTGGATCTGTTCCTCTTTTCCCGATTTTTTACGAGAGCTTTTCTGTAAGAGAACTATACTCCACAGCCTAGCTCAGACCCCACCATAAGGGAATTTGTACCTATTTTGGCAAGGTTATGTACTCTTTCGTTTCCATGAAACGCCCTCATGGTCCGGCACCCAACCGAATGTACTCGGCTCTTCCTTGTCAGTTCCACCAGAACATTATTGCATTCCAAGAGGCTTCGTCTTTAATAGAACTGGCTGAGATATAAATTATATATTATATTACTGTTGTAAAACTCTTGTTACTGTGTACTAAGTTACATATAACCGTTTCATAGCAAAGAAACCGTAGAAAGAAACCTTAAATTTTTCCGGAATAATTTTTCTGTAACTTACATATTACGGTTAGGAGTGAAATAATGCATCGAAAAAAGGTTTTAAATTAAATTACATTTAAGCAAAATAAATCTTACCAAAGCGTTATCATTCAAATAACAACCAACATTAGTTGTATTATTTTTGGTCAACTCAATCTATAAACATGCACTTCAATTCTATATTCACACTAATCATTAAAACTGACACGGACATACAGGTCACACACGTATTCACACACACACACACACACACACACAGTATATATATATATATATATATATATATATATATATATATATATATATGCTGTTATAATATTACGATGGCATTGCGCATTACAAGTATTTAGTATGTTCGTAAAGATATATTTCATCGTTGCTTCTACTAGAAAAGAAAACTAATCATTATACCAGCGTTGCTTGGATTTTCTTTTCGAATTTATTACCGGTATAAATACCTAATATTGATTATCCGCTATTATTCACTTACTTTAATTTTTGCTCTGTTACTTACGTTTATTAGTTTAACCGTACTATTTCTAAAATACTGTAAATTCATAGTGCCATAAAAATTTACTAGTACCAAAGCATTAAAGTATAAACTTAAAAAGTAATAACATTTTACATTTGGAAACTGATTTCAAAATAAATGCGAAAAACATAATGCACATCACGTGTACAGCAATGTTATAGTTCGATAATAAACATGTATTAAAGTTATGGGACAAAAAACAGCTACAGAATTTAAATTAAAATACTTCAATATCAAATAGTGTGTATTCAGGAACACAAGAGTTGACCTACCTGTACATTAATATCGTTCATAAGGTGTAAACATTTGACATGTACCTAGGTTAAAAACTTTGTAAGTGGAGATAATAATATTTCCGATGTAATTTTATTTTACTAATTATTAGATTCATTATGAAAAGTCGCCTAGGTCAAGTAGTTGCCTTAATTATTACGTACCAGAGATGGAGTTAAAACATCTGCATCGTACGTTTCAATTTGAAGATATAATGGAGCATTATTGAGAGCAAGGTTCCATAGCGGTGTTTATGGCTCTCAGAGGAAATTACCTGTTTTCCTTATTCACTCTATCTCTATGAAGTTATTGCACGTAACAAAAGTAACAAAGCCCAGAAAATTAATTTTAATTACACTATTGTATACCTAATTTTTTTTATAACTAACGACATAAATTCCTTCAACTTTTAAATTTATCGCATAAATTACTTTAAGAGCCGACTAAAATAAAAGCACCTTAGTTTTTCGCTATTAAACAATTTTAAACCTTATTCAGTTTTAATTATTTTTATTTTCTACTGTATTTTTCATTAAAGATTTACGTGGTACGCTTCTGAATGATTTTAAAGGTCTTTATGAATTGTATACTTAAGAAATATTGAAAAGATGAAACACAAAATATAACCTTAAGATTTTATTTTATAACCATTACAAAGATCGATAATATCGGAGAAGGTTGTGGATGCTTTGTTATGATATTTTATATAATAAGTAGCTGTTTTCCCAGGCTCTCACGCTTTTTGTAAGCTTTGCCCGTATATGAGCACTTCTGGTTCAAGTGAATTATATTACCAATGCCGATGTAAAGTTTGTCTTATTGCCACGATCAAGGAAATCTATCAAAAGTGTCTGTTATAGGCATTATATACGTAGATATACTGTATTATAAAGTGGTCTAACACTCAAGCTTTAAGTTCAACCAGAAATTGATTTTAAAGACAAATATATATATAAATATATATATATATATATATATATATATATATATATATATATATATATATATATATATCATAAGTTGAAATAGTGTTTAGAAATTAAATATATTAGTACGTACCTGGTAATTACAGGCAATTACGAAATCTTTTATCTTTTGCAGCGCCGTCTGGTGGAGAGTTATATCAGAAAACATAGCATATAAACCTTCTTCGTGAAAAAATACATATACACACACACACATTTTTTATAATGATTGGTCAAATATTTTACTATTCTATAAAGTACATACGGACAAAAATTCATATAGCCTATGCATATAAATATACTGTGGTCTACAACTGCACGTAGGAGATTCAAACTTCATCGGGCTTAATATTAATTTTATTAGGAATAAGTTAAGTTTAGATTACTACAGTAAGTTTTTAAACAGCAATACGAATGTCTGTAGTGAACAACCATCCATGAATATATCTACGTAGAATACTGAATGGAATCACAGTATGTCAGTATTATAGTAATGGTATCCAACAGGTGAGAGCATATTCCATCCAATCGCATCAAGATCATTCCGCTAGCATAATATATTTGATAATGCCTATTGTTATATAGATTAATTGGCAATTGATATATTGCTACAGTTAAGCTTTAATTAGGGTAACTACATTTTAGTACTTCTTTACATAAATATTTTACCGTTATTGTTGCATTGTTGAAATAGTTCTACGCAATATTTTCCTACACACTACGTACGATTCTTCATTTTGTACAAGAACGTGACAACAAAAAAGTTGTCAAACCTTACGCGATGGCAAACATATTATGTCTATTACAATAGATCCTCCATACCAGACTCATCCTATTTATCATCTAGGCTCTAATTTGAAAGAGCATTTTACCCCTCCCTCCAAAGACCAGAATGTAATTGCATCAAACGTCACTGGGTAATTTTTCATATATATATATATATATAAATATATATATATCCCCAGTCATCAACGCCAATTTGTCAAAACTGAAGTCGATTGCACGTTTATGATGTTCTCTATATGTGGTATAGATAATACAACTGTGAAGTATAGGGTTAGAGTAATCTCTGTAATATATTTGAGCTCTTCACTAAGTTACATGAGGCAATATTTGGCTGATTATTTAATTTATTTGTTGCTTTTTATAAGCGCTCCTCTCATCTACAGGTGGTTCACTAACTTGGGGTTTTTAAATTTGTGTCTCTGCATGATAATAATTAAGTATAGGTATTTAGTTAGCTCGTTCTGACCACTTAAACAGCGTGCCTGTGCTACATGATTATGTGAGCTATCTATCGTTATGGAAAATCTGCTAAGATTTCTTGTCAACTAACTAATGTTTCAACAGCTATTCAAAAGAGACTGTAATATCAGTTCTGAAGTTCCTCCCTTAAATATTTGTTACTACGATCAAAATCTGAGTTTATGGAGCGTTTCCAGGCCGGCTCACCTGTGACCCTTCATTGGACACGTTGAGACCTCTCACTTGTCAAACCCCATAAAAACACACTTATAAAATATTAAGTCATATTCCACTCAGAAATTTGTTAATATTTTTTGGATTTCGGGTAAAAAACAGCAATAAAATATAGTTTATTAGGCTAATTTTTATTTTAATAACTGTTTTGAAAGCATAGGAATATTTAAACACTTATTGAAATTAACAATATGTTTTAAATTAACGGTACTAACTTTGAATTTTGTAATCAAAACTATGGGAGTAAAAAACCTGTATATCCTTTTTGACATAGGTAATATTGGGTATCTAAGATTCCTCATATACCAACCTACAATAACTTACACATAGTGGTGATGCTGTCTAATTTAATCAGACATGGTCGTTTAGTTTTTGTAATATAAACAAGGCAATAAAACCGAAATTTTAGATTTATCTACTACAAACGTAATATAATTACAAAAATGTTTAATAAACTAAGTAATTTATATGAATGTACTATTTTATAGGTTAAGTTAATTTCGGTAGCTCTTAGATTTGAGCGTTGGGTAGTTTTGTAAACCGTGTTCAGTTAGACGTTCGTATAATATATTTCTATCAGTGACTTTCTAAATATTATTAATGAAAATTTGGCTTACAATTCATTTACATCTTGACATCTATGGACAACATATATGGACAACTTGAAGTAATTTTGAGTACAGTTGATGTTGTGTAGTATTAGTGATGTCCGAAAATATTAGTAATATACGTCTTTTACTAATGGCATTGTAATTATTTACTTGAGTCTTTTATTTTAAATCCATAAAATTTAGTCCTGTGTGCATTTTTCTCATATCATGTCATATATGGATCATATATATATATGGTTAACCCTAAAAACAAATATCTAATTATATTACAAGTACCTTACTGAGTATATTGTGACTTAGAAATTACGATTAGTTAAAACGTTACTACATAAGTCTTTTGTATAAATTAATAATAAATAATGACAATAATTTCAAAGCAAGATTTAAAAATACGGTAACATTGTAGAGGTACAGCTGGATTTAGACCCGTCGGTGTTGGGTAACATTCATGTAACATGAGTTATCCGGTGATGGAAAGGTCTCGGGCCGGATTGGGAAGACGGAAGATATTTTATTTCCGGTAAAATATTGTAAATAAGAAAGCTTAAAATCGTCCTCGCCAACAAGTTCCTCGCGTTATTTCAATATTGATTTGTTCTGTATCTGCCGTAAAATAAATTCTGTTCCTTCGTAATACAATTTTCATACTTTAAAACTTTTGTAGTTTTCCTTTGTTAGTAAATGACCACATTTGATACTTTTTTATTTATTCTTAAAATTTTAAGTTTAAACGTTAAGACTCAAGTCACAAAAATTCTCAAACTTGAATGGGCCGCAACTTTAATTTAAATAATAAAAGCAATAAATTACGTAGTAAAACTCTTTGAAATAAGATGATTAAAACATGCTTTAAATACCCCATGATGGAAGATCACTCTAAGTAAAATTTTCTAAATCAGAGAGATGCAGATTACAGTGAAATAATAAGTATATAGTAAAAATATAATAATAAATATGTCATAAAATGTATAATTATTTTTATATAGTAATACATATATTAAAGTTTCCTAAATCTTTAATACCAGATGTTTTGAGTTAAATTTTGAATATGTATATATCCATACACACACACACACACACACACACACACACACACACACACACACACACACACACACACACACACACACACACACACACACACACACACACACACACACACACACACACACACACACACACACACACACACACACACACACACACACACACACACACACACACACACACACACACACACACACACATATATATATATATATATATATATATATATATATATATATATCTCAAATTGAAATTGTGTATAATATGCACTAAAATTATTACTAATTCGAATGGGTTATTGCGTTGAACACCACAGTCTCTGCTAAAGTCAGAACTGGGGGCAAACCACACTTTATGGAGACAGCAGTGCTTAACAGCTCACAAACGTTGCTTTCAATGACAGCTTAAACGTCCATGTGGTCAAACAAGTGATTCTGGGTGGTTTGTTGATGTGCTTAGGGCTCAGTTAGGAGATCAACTGTAGTACTTGACTTTACCTAAGAACTGTTACTGATTCTGTTACTCCTACATAATACTGGATTTCCTACAACCCAATGGGATTCTGCACCAACAAGATGTTCTACTTTCAATATTAAATGTTATGGATATATTCTAAAATACTACATCATGCAATTCCATGCCATATTCCATGCAGAAAATCATGTTAATCGTGTTGGTGACAGTTTATGTAAATGTTAAAGAATTAATTGCAACTCTGAGCCTAGAACAGAAAAAGTAACAAGCCGTGTAAGTTCAGAAAATAACATATAGGGTCTTATTGAAACCAACACTTCATTATGGGAATGGTTTACAGCAGGTCAGCTACTTCAGATTAAGCCTATACAAGTCTGTAATGACTATTTTGGTTTTAGTTGTGATAATAATAAAGTTTTCTGATAATATAGATATCTGATAATAAAGTCAGAGAGTCTTATTTTACTCATTTTTGAATTTTCATCATCAAGCAAGATTCTCCTGCTACAGTCGTGCTCTTGATTATAATTTCCATTCTGATGGATGACTTTCCGCCCAGTTGATTGACGCTGTCACTAAAGTTTTCACGAGACTGTGATTGATGCTGAAATGACGTTCAGTTGTCCTCATTTTAGAATTGAAATCAATTCAATATTTCTATAATATTTGCTACAACTATATTTAGGTACATTTACTTTAGAAAAGATAACGGCACACAGATACCAGTATAAATGTATAATATTCGGTGGTTCGTGATATTTCATGAAGTTTTAAAATAAATATTTCACACGTGAAAGTGATCTTAATATGTCAAATTGAACATTCATAAGTAGTAAGGATGTTTAATTTTCACAATACCTAATAGTACGATTTGTAATAAATTTTGCATATTTAGAAAAGTTACAAAACCATTACAACATATCAAAACATTTATTCTAAATCGTTATTTTGAAAAAATAAAAAAGTCAAATAAATCCATTAAAATTTTTTTTAGTTAAACATTGTACTGTAACTATAGAGATCTCACCTGATTTTTGTCCATTTACTACATCGCCTTTAATTTAAAATGGTGTTGCAAGAAAAACAATCAACTGAGTAGTTGTATAAATATTGTTAGCGGTGACAAATATGTCACTAGTAGTAGATGGTCTATTGTGTTTTATATTTATATTTTATTTGTGTGTTATATTTTGCCCGCTACGTTACGGGCTACATAAAATGGAATACACAGTAGTATTTGTTCATACACTGACAGAAATTACAGCTCTGCAGTCGGTATAGAGATATCCCTCTGTCGTGACAGCGATTTATTAAAAAGGTCGAAAGGATGACAGAATGTCGGATACAGAGGAAGCTAAACTGTCGTGGGATGGGACGATGGGGTCAAACTTTTATTTCTGTATTTTATTCCAAATTCCTTTGTCAATTTCTCCTGCTTTTATAGTATTATCACTTTTTAGATCTCAAATTATATATTATGTCTTATGCAACTTCGTTCTAGCTTTATTTTTAAGTAACAAATTCGTTTATTTATATTTATTTTTATACGTAAATCCATCAAGATTAAGTTTTTAAACACATGGATTTATTTATAAACAGAGAAAATTAATTACGATAAAAATTTAATTAATTGAAAAAATGTCCAAGTCAATTTGTTTAAAAGTTTAAATAATAAAACCCTATTAAATGAATTTAACTTTATACCATAAAAGATAAATTTTATTTGATGTGAGTTGCTGTACGCAAGATGTACGCCGTTATTTTTAGCTTGTGCTGCTCCTTACCATGTTACCATTACTGATGCTTATTGTTGATATTTCTGTTTTCCATCCATAAAATGTATTGTTAACAAAACATGGAACGATTCCAGTGCAAGATATGCTACGTTATGGTAATATCTCATCACGGCTATTTTGAAGTGTCATCATACGTCCAGTACTATATTTGTAAAGTAGTATTAGAATTCACATAACACGCAGTATACAAAAATAACTAATAAGAGCGTAGTGGTTTCGATTTTGAAAAAACTATCCCGGTTAGTATGATGTCTATAAACTTAATACAATGCGGTTTACATCATGTTATAACAATAATACTTATAGCCTTTCATAAAATAAATTTACAAACTTACCGAAAATTTACAGAAAACAGACTGCCTAAAATAAACAGATGCAATCAAAGGAAGATTATTTATTCATGTGAATATGACAGTTGGTCAAATTTAGCAACTATTTTTAAAAAGCTACTACCTGACTTACCAAGTGTAGAAATAGTATCAAAATGTCAAAGTCCATCTTGCGAAGGAAATTCTACTCAGGCGTATGTTTGTGTGGATATTAACGGTCATGTAATCATTAATGAAGGGATGAAAAGTATACACAAGGCCATATTAAAACCCAAAACCGATAGCGCTGTAGTTAGTGAACAAATTGAAGAGGTTGCTAAAGAAACCTCAGGCCCATGTAAATGTCTTTGTGGACATCAAGTAACAAACACGTTTCTAGGGAAGCAACATGTTTTCATAGATACTGACTTCTTGGGCCAGAATATTCCTACACTTGAAGAAGGGTAGGAAAATAAGCGACATGCTTTGAGAGATATGCCATTACAACTAAAGTTTGCTGGGAAGCTGTATTATCTTTTTGGGATTGTCGAATACCGTCCAGGACATTACGTAGCATACGTCCGTAAAAAGTCTTCAGGATCTTGGAATCTTCACGATGATCTCGCAAATCAAGTAAGATATAACTTGTATCTACATACAAGTTATATGTAGATACAATATAACAAATCTTACTACATACAAGTAAGAATTTGTATCTAGTTATAACTTAATTATGTTGACTTTAATATTAAGCCCTCATTTACCACCTCCCACCTTAAACCATTTTGACAAGTGTTCTATCATTACATTTAACCCTGTACTACTCACAAAAAAAACAGATGCTGTCAGATTTTATTCATTTAAAAGTTCATTTTCATATTACTTCTTCAATTGAATTGTAATACCATGTATGATCCATGCTGTCTCAATAGAAAGTATTTTATTGAGTAAAATAATTAAAAAATTCCAAACAAGCTACTATTCTGAATCACTTTTTGGGCCAAGTCATGGAACAAACTGTAATTCCATAATTCCTTATGAACAATTCCATAAAAGGAAACAAATCAACCCTTAATATTAATTATAATAAAATTAATATTTTGAAGTTTTACATTTTATTCACTTTATTGCACATTTATTTATTATTTAGTAATAATATTTACGTGTTTTGTAAGAAATAACACGTATGTGGATTTACAGGTAGCCAAAAACATCCGGGACATGCATGAAGTGCTACCTCATCTTCTGTTTTATATAGCCATAGGATAAATTACACAAACTGCAAAGGATGGATATTTTTAATTACCTGAAAAATAAATTAAGCATTTCCTAATTTATACTGCAAATTGCTTACTGTGCAAATATTTAAGTTACGAAATAATTTTAAATATACTTGTAACTGTAGGTTTTGCCATTTTGTCTATAAATTTAATTTATTAATATCTATATTTTATTAAGGTAACAATCTTTTATGACTTATTTCTTTAGTTTTAATTCTTTATATTGAAAGCCTATACATTAGTATAGATTATGTTTGTTCGTTTTCTCTTATGTTTATTTTTTTAAGATTATAAACATTGGACCCCTGCATATTTACAAATTTATCTTGAAAAAATTCATTATTTTAATGTTAATGCCAAATGTTTAACAATATTTTATAAATTTATAGCTTACTTTTTATATTTTAAGAAACAGTTTTTACGTTACATATCGATAAGGTAAAAAAATGTGATCGTTTTTACTATATTAGATTTTTTTCTTAAAATTGGTACCATGTATCATAATAATGCAGTATATTTTCAAAAAAATATTTACAACTAAACAATAAAACGGTAATTTTGAAAACTTTTCATCATTATTGTCCTTTTTACTGAAATTGGATATTAAAACAAGTATGATTGATAACATAATATTATAGTGGGATCATATTCCTACAATTATATGTTTCAACTGTATATCATCAAATTCCATTAATGTATGGATTCTTTTGTATAATTTATTATAGTACAGTACGATACGATTCATTAATTTGTCCCTTAGTTGTATTCTTTATAATAAAAATCATAGTGTGCTTAGTAATATTATGAAATATTCATTAAAATTTTGTGTTGGGTGCAAAAAACTCATGGTACTTTATGATCGTTGTCGTTGTATGATATGATTCATTATTTTGTTATTTTTTGCATTTTTTATAGGGAAATTCGTACTGTACATAGTAATACATATTATGAAATATTCATGAAAATTATGTTAGAGAAAAAAAACGCATGATAATTTATTACGGTACACTATGATATGATTCATTATTTTATTACTTTTCATTGTTGTATTATATATATATATATATTTCAAATCTTACAGTGTATAGTAATGTTAATAATATCCAATAAAATTATGTTGGATTAAAAAAACCTTAAATTAATTATTCCTATATCAAAGGTGATGGCGTTAAAGTTATTGTTGTCAACCAACACTATACACAAACGAAATGCGAGGCTAAACAAAAGGTGACGATTAGTTTTTTTACAGATTTTTAGAATAGGTACCGCAAGCAATGGTGTAGACCACGTAACTGTAACTGGTGCGAAGCTACGCGGCACTACACAATTTCGGAAATTATTGTCCAACAAAAGCTAAAAATATCTAAACAAGCCTGAATAAACCCTAAAAAAAAAACGATTACACTAGTTTTTGCCGTTATGGGCGTATTTCGTTAATGGATGCCACTAGCGACGAAGCAGAGCCTACTTTGTATTTTGCATATTTCACGCCATATAGCGGCGGCACGGTCTCACACGGCGACGGCAGTCAAGGAACGTATCCATTAGTTTTTTTAATATTTCACACATTAATGCCAAACAAACGCTGAAAATAGCTAAAAAACCTAAACAAACGTCAAACAAACGATTACATTAGTTTTTGGCGTATTATCGTTAATGGGTGCCGCTGGTGTGAAGCTAGCGGCATTCACTGTTTTTTTTTTTTTTTTAATTTCGAACATTAATGCCAAACAAACGCTGAAAATAGCTAAACAAACCTAAACAAACGCTAATACAACGATTCCACTAGTTTTGGGTGTATTTTGGTTAATGGGTGCCGCCAGCTTCACATAGCTAGCTTTACGGTCACAATCAACACTTGCGTCTGGTGATTAGAATAGTACAAGCTAACAACTTAACCTGACAGTTCTGTAATCATTAATTATAATTAATTGAGCTGAATTTAGCATTCATAATATTATCCGTAATTATTTTAGAGTTTTAGATGAAGCAAGTAATAACTTTAAATACTGTCAAAAATAAAACGATTAATGTTCTACAATTACTTGTGTAATAATTAATGAATAAAAAATAAAAAGAAGAGAAAAATATTGTCGGTTTTACTGAGAGGATCAAACTGCTAGATTACATAATATTGGTTACAATAAATACTAAAAATATCTTTCTACGCATTTATATATTTAACAATGTATAACGGAGAGAGAATCCCATTCAGTATTAGCCTATTTAAACCAGTGCAATGCAGTTCCATTCAAAGTGGGTGTAATACTATGCATCGGATATGTAGACAAGTGGGACACTACATAGTGTAGCTCTGATGCGACTGTGTATCCAACAGAACTCACGAAGCGGGTGTAATACCGTATATTGGGTATATAGACAAAAAAGGAATATATACTGTATTTCTGATCCATTACTAGAGATAATTAGTGATGATAACATACATCACTACTCTGTTATAACATAATGTTCTTAAATGTCGTGTTAGATGTCGGGCAATTGACCTTGTGTTTTACGAAACACTATACGTCGTAGTTGATGCGTATCTCACTAGAAAAGTACTAAACAAATACATAAACAAATAAATCCTTTTTAGTGTAAATTCCAGCGTTGCTAAAAAACTCTGAAGTAAGAGCAATGTAACTTGTGTTATTAGCTACAAAACCCGGCAATGGGTATCTAGCTTAGTGGAACACTGTACAGAGAAGTACAAAGATATGCTGTATTGGTATAAACTCACAAATCATTGTAATAATGTAGAATGGGTAACTAACTTAGTAGAACACTGCATAGTTCAGTACTGAAATATGCGCAATTGCTAATAGAACTCACAAATCTAGTGTAATACTGCACATTGGGTAACTAGATTAGTGAAACACTGCATAATTCAGTACTGTAATACGTGGCATTGCTAATAGAACTCACAAATCTAGTGTAATACTGCCCATTGGGTAACTAACTTAGTGAAATACTATGAAGTTCGGTACTGAAATACGTGACATTGCTAATAGAACTCACAAATATAGTGTAATACTGCACATTGGGTAACTAGATTAGTGAAACACTGCATAATTCAGTACTGAAATACGTGGCATTGCTAATAGAAATCACATATCTAGTGTAATACTGCAAATTGGGTAACTAGATTAGTGAAAACACTGCATAATTCAGTACTGAAAGACGTGACATTGCTAATAAAACTCACAAATCTAGTGTAATACTGCACATTGGGTAACAAGATTAGTGAAACACTGCATAATTCAGTACTGAAATACGTGACATTGCTAATAGAACTCACAAATCTAGTGTAATAGGCTACTGCACATTGGGTAACTAGCTTAGTGGAACACTGCATATTGCAGTACTGAAACATGCCCCATTGCTAATAGTACTCACAACAATTATAGACGTTCTAAAACTCAATAGTATATTGTTGGAACTTTAACAAATTCTGGTAGTAGTTACTATTTCTACATATATTACATGTACATGTTTGATCACAAGTACTATTGGACATGTATTATATACGAAAACTACAATAGTGCATATTCGGTCAAACATACAAGACATATCATTTTGGCTAATATGCCAAGCCTCTTGCACAAATATTCTATTAGGCAACATTACATCTTTTATAGCTAACCACATAATAAGACTTTTAGGACATTTGTAGAAATCTTTCATTTTAGGTCTATTTGGCTATTATTACTGACTTTTTTCAAATTACATGTTATTCTATATGAATGAAAACGAAGTTTTTTTGGAATTTACTATCACTATTTGTTACAAATATTGCAAAGAAGTACAAACATAATCATTAGACTTACATTTATGTTTAATCTTAAATGAAGTATAATGAAAAGGTATCTGTTTACAACGATGCAATAATATGCCTTGCAAGGGCATGGAAATTAACAACAAGTTAACATTGTCACAAGTTGAAGATGTCCCGTAGGCAATAGAACGAGCAGATCACCCTGTTAGGAAAGTCTTGTGCGTACTGTGTTTGTTCATGCTGTAATGTACCTTAACACATGATTTACTCGGTCCTGTATCCTAGTACTTATGGATAAAATTTACATTTGTTCTGTGAAGCCTTGGTACCAGATACCGTCCTGTGTAATTTATGACACACTAGCAAGAGCTTTACTAAATAATACACATCACTGCTCTGTAAAACATAATGTTCTTAAATGTCTTGTTAGATGTCAGGCAATCGACCTTGTGTTTTACTAAACACTACACGTCGTAGGTGTTTCGTATTGTACTGCTAGAGTAGTACTAAAGAAATACATAAAGTAATAAAACTTTTTGAGTGTAAAGTTTATTAACAGCGATGTTAAAACACTCTGAAGTGTAAGCAATGTAACTCGTGTTATTAGCTATAAACCCGGCAATACTAGTGGACATTACGATATATTGTGCTACAATGTTCACAAGAGCTGTACAATAACCGTTACAGGTAAGCCACCGCTCATTGTAAACAGCTTTGACCGTTATTTGGGTCAAGTATGTCTATGGTCACCAAACTCTAACTTCTGTTTATACATCAACGTATTTCCATAAATGCCTTAGTTATTTAACAAATTTTGTTTTAAATGTTCTATATCGTTAGCTGTATAATAGTTAAGTTAATATAGATTTTGAAGAAAGGAATTTCAGAGTGGCAATGATTATAATATAGTAATTAATATAAATAACACATACGAAATGGGTATTATAATTAAACACCATACGGTCACGAGCGCTTCACCGCAGGCTATTCAGAATTGATAGTTCCTAAACACTAAATGTATGGTATTGACATGTATAGAACGACATTTTATATAAAAGATTAATTTTTAATGCAAATGGTACCCATGTAAAATTATCTAATGATGCTCTTCTTAGTATTCATATGTTTTTTTTCTGTTGTGTTTGCTAGTAGCCGTAGTATAGGTACTGAACAAAAATTTACATTTTAAAAGGGAGCCACGAAATAAATTATTCCCGTTTCAAACGAAAGATGTCTCATTATGAAAAGAATATTGTGGTGACAATAATTAGTAATCGGCTATCATATTTTTACTTATAAAGTAAAGTTGTATATATTTGGTTAAAGAAAAAGATTGTTCGCCCAATTTAAATTTAACGGGAGCTCTTAGAAGCGGCATCTAACTTTTAGTAACTTTCTCTTTTAGAAGTAACCGAGAAGAGGCAGGACAATGGAATGTACGATGTAATGGCAAACAAGGGTAACATCTCAATGATATTCGTACTAGGTAATTGTACGATAGCAACACCACAATTAAAAAGTTTATATGTGTTTATAATTAGTTAATTAATTCATTAGCCTATATATATCACGAAAAATTATATAGATATTCTAATCAATTTTTTTAACGATACGACAGTTTAATAAATTATAAAAGTATCTAGTGAAACAAAATTTTTCTAGAATTCCGGAATATACTGTTCTATGTTTAAAGTTTGTTTTTGACGATGAAATCCCATTTTCCGTTAGTATCCCACTTTCATCTGTGCTGGTGTGATGTGTGCTTGTGTTTCTCGTACTCGTTACTTATGCTCGGGAATTCTCTAAATTTACAAAGCCTAGACTAGACTTTAACCAACTTTTGAGTACCTTTGAACTCCTTTCTTTCCCTTCTTTTATTCTTTTTCATCTTATTTTGGTATATATGAGGCACGTCCAGAAAGTAAGTGTACTGGTACTCTCACAGCTGTAGGGAATACTTTTTGGACATGTTGGCAACACTGCCGTGTAGCCTGAATCCTGCCCTTCAAAACGAGACTAATCAGAGGTTAGTGTGTGGAAAACTATTGACGCAGTATCTTCTCTCGCGAAAAATGTCGGTTGTATCTCCCGCCAATTGCGAAATTCGCGCCGTCATTCGCTATCTCATTGTGAAGGGAAAAGCTCAGCTACGTGCCTCGTACTAATACCTCCCTCATCTAAAAAGAAAGGGTTGACTCCAATCCTCGAAACGTTTTTTATACCTTTTGTAACATAGAACGATGGGACATGGCCGAAATCCTGTCAACCTGTCAAACCTTCCATTGTCAATAACAAACTTTTAATATTCTGCAATATATTGTCAATATAATGAATATTACCTAGTAAAATTCCTAAATATGTAAATTTAGCCAATATGTGTGTCACATAATCACGTATGTTTGTAGTATCAAGTGTTATAAATTTAAACTGTCTCCGTATTACAGAACATAGAGCCATGTAACGTGAAGTAAAACAATTAATCCTCGACCTTACAGACTTTCAGTTCAATCTAGACACTTCCTGTAACTTAGTAACAACGCCGAGGATCCGGTGAAAACTCAATTATCGAGTAAGCCAAGGAAATTGGTAGTTAATTTAATCAAACCTGTGCAGTTCTTAGAGTTACAGATTCTTCACTAAAACAGTTCTATAACCGCTATTAATAGGTAAAACGGTTAATAAAAATGTGTATATATATATATATTAGTTATTGTAAATAATAAATTAAAATATACAACATAACCATTAGGCAAGATTAAGTGAGGTAATTAAAAAAAAAAAAAAACATTGATCTTACTCTAGTCAATTTCTTATGAAATGTTTTCATGTGTTTGCTTTAAATTTGAATGTAAAAGATTTTAATATATATCTTGGCATGATAAGGAAAACGTATAATCATCGAAGGGGACCATGGCCTGTCAGCAAAGCTAATATAAATCTTATATACTTTCATCTAGGAGAAATGCTCACCCTTCAGCATAAGGATAAATAAACATTTTTTATTGTATTAATCCAGTGGCCCGACTTCAGTTATTGGTTCTGTTCCTCTTTTCCCAATCTTTTACAAGAGCTTTTCTGTAAGAGATTTCTCTCCACAGCCTAGCTCAGGCCCTACCATAAGGGAATTTGTGCCTATTTTAGCAAGGGTATCTACTGTTTCGTTTCCATGAAACGCACTCATGGTCCGGCGCCCAACCGAATGTACTCGGTTCTCCTTTGCCGCTTTCACCAGAACATTCTTGCACTCCAAGAGGCTTAGTCTTTAATATAATTTGCTGATCGTATATATATATATATATATATATATATATATATATATATATATATAAATTAAATATTATAAGATCCATTTTTATTTTATAACATTACCGTTATAGTAACAAAGAAACTCAAGAAACAGACTACAAATATGGATTAATATTTTCAGCAACTTGGATATCACGGTTAGGAGTGAAATAATACTATGAAACAAGGGTTAAATAAATTTTAAGAACATAACTGCCAAATTATCGTTGAAAAAACTAAAATTAGGTACAATTAATTAGGTATTGAGCTTTACAAGTATTTAGTAGGTTACCAAAAATATATTCCATCGTTGCTTTTAATATCAAAGTGAACAAATGATTATACCAGTGTTGCTTGGATTTTCTTTCCAAATTCATTACCAATATAAATACCTAATATTGAGTATCCACTATCATTTACTTACTTTTATTTTTGCTTATTATTACTTACGTTCATTAGTTTAACCGTACTATTTCTAAAACTAATTCATAGTGTCATACAAATTTATTAGTACAAAACTATTAAAGTATAAAGTTAAAAAGCAATCAAGTTTTTGTTTAATTGTTTTCTGTTGAAAACTGATTTCAAAATAAATGTCAAAAACAAAATGCACATCACGTGTACAGCATTGATATAGTTCGATAATAAACATGTATTAAACTTATGGGATAAAACACAGCTATAAAATTTCAATTAAAATACTTCAATATCAAATAGTGTGTATTCTAGGACCACATGAGTTAAATTAAATGTGTGTTAATATTGTTTATAAGGTGTGTAGCAATTTAAAATGTAAGTTACAAAACTTTGTAAGTGGAGATAATAATATTTCCGATGTAATTTTATTTTACTAATTATTTGACTCACTAAGAAAAGTCGTCTCGGTCAAGTAGTTGCCTCAATTATTACGTACCAGAGATGGAGTTAAAACATCTGCATCGTACATTTCAATTTGAAGATATAATGGAGCATTATTGAGAGCAAGAATCCATAGCGGTGTTTATGGCTCTCACAGGAAATTACCTGTTTTCTTTATTCACTCTATCTCTAAGAAGTTATTGCACGTAACAAAAGTAACGAAACCCAGAAAATTTATTTTAATTACTCTATTGTTTACCTAATTTGTGTTTATAACTGACAATTAAATTCCTTGAACTTTTAAATATCGCAAAACTACTTTAAGAGCCGACTAAAATAAAAGCACCTTTAGATTTTCGCTATTAAAAAATTTTAAACCTTATTCAATTTTAATTATATTTATTTTACACTGTATTTTTTAATACAGATTTAATTGGTACGCTTCTAAATGATTTTAAAGGTCTTTATGAATTGTATACTTTTCTATATATACTGAGGTCTACAACTACACGTATGAGATTCAAACTTCATTTGGTTTAATATTAATTTTATTGGGGACAAGTTAAGGTCAGTTTACTACAGTCTGTTTTTTAAGCAGCAAAACAAATGTCTGTATTGAACAACCATCCATGAACACCTGTACGTAGAATACTGAATGTAATCACAGTATGTCAGTATTATAGTACTCGTTTCCAACAGGTGCGAGTATATTCAATCCTATCGCATCAAGATCATTTCGCTAGCGTAATAGATTTGATAATGCCTATTGTTAGACGGATTAATTATCAATTGATATATTGTTACAGTTAAGCTTTAATTAGGGTAGTTACCTTTTAACGCATCTTAATAGAAATATTTTACCGTTATTTGTATTGTTGAAATAGTTCTACGCAATACTTTCTTACACACTACGTTCGATTCTTCATTTTGTACAAGAACGTGACAACAAAAATGTTGTCAAACCTTACGCGATAGCAAACATATTATGTCTATTACAATAGATCCTCCATACCAGACTCATACAACTTATCATCTAGACTCTAATTTGAATGAGCATTTTAACCCCTCCCTCCACAGACCAGAATGCATCGCATCAAACGTTCACTGGGCAATGTTTCATATATATACCAGTCAACAACGCCAATTTGTCAAAACTGAACTCGAGTACACGTTATGATGTTCCCTATTTGTGGTATAAATACTCCAACTGTGAAGTATATAGGGTTAGAGTAACCTCTGTAATCTATTTGAGCTCTTCACAAATTACATGAGGCAATATTTGGCTGATTATTTAATTTATTTGTTGCTGTTTATAAGCCCTCCTCTTACAGGTCGTTCACTAACTTAGGGTTTTCAAATCTGTGTCTCTGCATGTTAATTAAGTATAGGTATTTAGTTAACTCATTCTGGCCACTTAAAAAACGTGCCTGTGCTACATGATTATGTGAGCTATCCATCGTTATGGAAATCTGCTTAGGTTTCTTGTCAACTAACTAATGCTCAACAGCTGTTCAAAAGAGACCGCTTTCCACGTCAGTCCTGAAGTTCCTCCCTTAAATATTTGCTACTATTACCAAGATATGAGTTTAGAGCGTTTCTAGGCCGGCTCAACCTGTGACCCTTCAGTGCACATGTTGAGACCTCTCACTTGTCAAAGCCCATTACAACACACTTAGAAAATATATTAAGTCATATTCCACTCAGAAATGTGTTAATATTTTTCGGTTTTCGGTTAAAAAACAGCAATAAAGTCTAGTTTATTTGGCTAATTTTTATTTTAATAACTGTTTTGAAAACTTAGGAACATTTAAACACTTATTGAAATTAACAATATGTTTTAAATTAACGGTATTAACTTTGAATTTTGTAATTAAACGATGGGAGTAAAAATCCTGTATATCCTTTTTGATATCCTCGTAAGATCGGGTATTTAAGATTCATCATATACCAACCTACAATAATTTAGAAATAGTGGTGAAGCGGTGTAATTTAATCAGACAGGGTCATTAACATTTTGTAATATAAACAAAGCAATAAAACCGAAATATTAGATTTGTCTAATAAAAACGTAATATAATTACAAAAATGATTAATAAACTAAATAATTCGTATAGATGTACTATATAGTTTAAGGTAATTTCGATAGCTGTTAGGTCTCAGCTTTAGATACTTTTGCAAACTGTGTTCCAGTTAGACGTCCGTACAAAATATTTCTTATCAGCGACTTTCTAAATATTATTAATGAAACTTTTTACGATACAAACATCTGTCCATAACTTGAAGGAGTAATTTTGAGTACAGTTGATGTTGTCTAGTATTAGTGATGTCCGAAAATATTAGTAATCTACGTCTTCAACTAATGTCATTGTAGATATTTACTTGAGTCTATTATTTTAAATCCATAATATTTAGTGACGTCCTTAATATCTGCGTGTGTTCTTCTCTCATCGTGGATCATAATTTATGGGTCACCCTAAAAACAAATAGCACCTTATATTATAATTTCTTTACTGAGTAGGTTGTGATATGGATATTACGAATAGTTAACTTTTACAACATAAGTCTTTTGTATAAATAAATAACAATTAATGACAATAATTTCAAAACGAGATTTACAAATATTATATCATTGTGGAGGTACAGCTGCATTTAGACCCGTTGGTGTTGGGTAACAATTCATGTAAAATAAGTTATCCGGTTATGGAAAGGTCTCGGGCTAGATTGGGAAGACGGAAGATATTTTATTTCTGGTAAAATATTGAAGATAGGAAAGCTTCAAATCGTCCTCGCCACCAAGTTTCCTCGCGTTATTTCAATATTGGTTTGTTCTGTATCTGCCATAAAACAAATCCTGTTCCTTCGTAATACAATTTTCATACTTTAAAACTTTTGTAGTTTTCCTTTGTTAGTAAATGACCACATTTGATACTTTTTTTATTTATTCTTAAAATTGTACGTTTAAAAGTTAAAACTGAAATCACAAAAATTCTCAAACTTAAATGGGCTGTAACTTTAATTTAAATTATAAAAACATTAAATTACGTAATAAAACTCTTTGAGATAAAAAGATGATTAAAACATACTGTATAAACTCCATAATGAAAGATCAATCGTTCTCGAAATCATATAGATACAGATTCAGTGAAATAATAAATATGTAGTAAAAAATATAATCATAATATGTAAGTAATACAAAGTATAAGCATTAATATAGTAATAAATATAGTAACGTTTCCTAAATCTTTAATTCCAGATGTTTGAGTTAAATTTTAAATATGTATATATCCACACACACACATATATATATATATATACATATATATATATATATAATGGAAATTTTATAACATATATACTAAAATTATTACAAATTCGATTGGGTTAATGCGTTGAACACCACAATCTCTGCTAAAGTCAGAACTGGGGCAGACCACAGATTATGGAGACAGTAGTGCTTAACAGCTCGCAAACTTTGCTTTCAATGACAGCTTAAACATGCATGTGGTCAAACAAGTGATTCTGTGTGGTTTGTTGATGTGCTTAGGGCACAGTTAGGAGATCAACTGTGGTACTTGACTTTACCTAAGAACTGTTACTGATTCTGTTACTCTTGCATAATATTGGATTTCCTACATTACAAGGGGATTCTGTATCAACAAGAAACTTTAATATCATTCATAAATTGTTCTGAATAAGTCTTAAATACTACATCATGGAATTCGGTGCAATAGACCATGCAGCAAATCATGTTAATCGTGGTGACAGTTTATGTAAATGTTAAAGAATTAATTGCAACTCTGAGCCTAGAACAGAACAGAAAAAGAGACAAGCCGTGTAAGCTCAAACAATAACATATAGGGTCGTATCGAAACCAACACTTCATTATAAGAATGATTTTCAGCAGGTCAGCTACTTCAGATTAAGCCTGTAGAAGTCTGTAATGACTATTTTGGTTTAAGAGTTAGTGATAATAATAAAGTTTCTGATAGTATATATATATATATATATATATATATATATATATATATATATATCTGATAATAGAGGTCAGATAGATTTATTTTACTCATGTTTGAATTTTCATCATCAAGCAAGATTCTCCTGCTACAGCCATGCCCTTGATTATAATTTCCATGCTGATGGATGACTTTCCGCCCAGTTGTTTGACGCTGTCACTAAAGTTTTCACGAGACTGTGATTGATGCTGAGATGACGTGACAGTTATCATTATCAGTTGTCCTCATTTTCGAATTGAAATCAATTCAATATTTCTATAATATTGGTAAACTTATAACTTAAAGTTATAACTATATTTAGGTAAATTTTCTTTAGAAAAGATAACGGCACACGGATACCAGTATCAATGTAGAATATTCGGTGGTTCGTGAAATTTCATGAAGTGTTCAAATAAAGATTTCACACGTGAAAGTCATCTTAATATGTTTAATTGAACATGCGTAGCTATTAAGGACGTTTAATTTGCACAATACTACTAATAGTATGATTTGTAATAAATTTGCATATTTAGAAAACTTACAAAACCATTACAACATATAAAAACATGTATACTATTTCGTTAATTTGAAAAAAATACAAAGGGGTAAATCCATTAAAAATTATTTTATTAAACATTGTACTGTAACTTATTTTAGTCCATTTACTACCATCGCAATTTAATTTTAAATGGTGTGGAAAAGAAAATCAATCTACAGAAACTAATAATTGTATCAATATTGTTAGCGGTGACAAATATGTCAGTAGTAGTAGATGCAAAATTGTGTTTTATATTTCTGTTTTATTTGTGTGTTATATTTTTACCCACTCTGTTACGTGTTACATAAAATAAAATACACAGTAGGAACTGATCATACACGGACGGATATTTACAGCTCTGCAGTCGGTATAAAGATATCCCTCTGTTGTGACAGCGATTTATTGAAAGGTCGAAAGGATGACAGAATGTCGGATACAGAGGAAGCTGAACTGTCGTAGGATGGGGACGATGGGGTCAAACTTTTATTTCTGTAGTTTATTAAAAATTCCTTTTGTTACTTTCTTCTGCTTCTATAGTAAACTATCACTTTTTATATATCTCAACTTATATATTATGTCTTATGCAACTTCGTTTTAACTTTATGAAGTAACAATATTGGTTCATTCATAATATTTATTTTTAAGCGTAAATCCAACAGGTTAAAATGTTTAAACATATGCATCTATTTAGAAATAGAGACAATATTATATGATACAAATTTAATAAATTAATAAAATTTCAAAGTCAAATTGTTTAAAATTTTAAATAATTAAAATCTGTTAAAAGAATTTATCTTTTCGCCAAATAAGAGAAATGTTATTAATTATATTTTAATATTCAAAATGTCACCGTGGAGATGGGAGGAGATACTTTTTGTGTTCGATGGTATCTATAAAGGGGTTAATTAAACAAGGATACTGTTACACTTTTTTACACAAATTGATTGTATGACAGTAAAGGTAATTACTATAAAGAATGCTTTTAAACAATATTTCTATAAAGGCTTAGAATTATTTTATTTAAATTAACAAAATATATTGTATGATTAAGAGTGAAAGCTAAGTAACACGAAATCTGTTGGTGTGGAGCAAGCTAAACATTGCACCCTGCCCGTATCAGTAAAAAGCACAAAAAAAGTAACAAGTAAACAGTAAAAAAGTAACAAACCTAACATGCGCGTTAACTCGTAGTAAAAACTGAGCATTCTAGAAAATTCTACGAATAAGTACCAAAGCGGGTACGTACTCTGTAATTTTAAGTGTTGAGACTGACTTCGTGTAAAATTTAACGAATATTAAGATTTTTTTTTATAATTTAAGTCAAATCAAATCAAATCTTTTTATTGCTGAGACAATAATACATCGTATGGCAAACGTCAATTAATAATAATATACTAAAATTTCAGTCATTCATACTATAATACACATTACAGACATACAATGTTTAAAGTCACCTCTTTCATTCATCGCCAATGCAACCCACTTCGAAGCAGCGGTGTGATTCTTCAAATTGGGCGGCTCCCAGTTGAAAGCCAAAAACTCACCTGCATTATTAAAAACGCTTGAGAGACCAAGAAGCGTTTTAGGCGAGACTTAAACGCCTTTGGCGTTGGAGCATCTTTGATTGGATTGGGCAGTCTGTTGAGTAATTGAAACACCCGCTTGTGAAGGCAGCGTTCATAAACCCACCGTTCTGTGTCTACCAGTTCGGTAGTTTGCTCTGCCACTATATGGTATATGGCATTGTTAACAATGCTGACACAAACAGTGGTATTATAAACAAATATACACTCAATTATAGTGTATAGTACTAGGCTAACCCCTCGGAGAAATTTTATTATCAACTGAGTTAAATGTTTCACATTTTAAATAAACTAATTTCACATTTTGGTGTTCTCCTTTTTTAGCTGGAAAATTGGACGGAGTAGACGTCTTTGAAGTTCGGGTGCGATGACGTTAAACATTGGAGTAGTTGCTGACGAGTAGCAATGGAGGCGGCGCGTCGGTGCTGACCCAGCAGTCTCAGCCGCTGAAGGGCACATCCGATGACGGAATCGCAATTGGGTTGAATGATAACAATGCCCTCATAGCAACAGGATGGGAACCCGTATGTTTGGTCTAAACTGCGGTAATGTTCGTTCTACCGCAAGCTTCACAATTGCTACAGAGGCAGCGCTAAACAACCTCGCCCGTCTTGAATGAGTTTTGGTACATACTATCGTTATATACAATATTGGGTTTCCCATATTTTTTTAATTCCACTACAAAATTCATGTTTATATTTATTTTAACAAAATAAATTAAGTGTGGAATAATTGATATGAATATAAAAAGTAAAAATAAATAGGTTAAAGGAACGAAAATTAAATTATATAACAAGAGCAAAATATAAATTTAAAATTCTAGTGAACACGAGGCACAGTAAATAACAATAAAAAAAGTTATATATATATAGATATATAAATAGATAATTGAAAATCACTAGTCAGTATCAATATTCAATTATCTGCATAACAATTTGAGTTCATAATACATGATAACTTAACAATGTGGTAACAAAAAATAATGCTATGAAGAAGGACTCGATCACAGGATCTCCCCTGTTGGTAGACTTAGATGCTGAAATGTGGAGACGGTAGATAGTTATATAAGAGTCGCGCTACAGGAAAAGCAGCAGTTGTGGGCAGTTACTTGTCTCTTTCCAGTTACCTGTCTCTTAGTTCTCTTGTGAGTTTATAATGTATACAACCGTTACCCATTACCCATTCTATTCCAAGAATTAAGAATCTAATAATGTCTATCGGTGTGTTTAAAGATAAAAAGAGCTTTGAAAAAAAAATATTATTGATTGAGTTTTAACCATATTATAAAGTTATAAATCAAGGAGAGAATATTAGCATCCAGGCAGCTCTAACCGGAAACCGAAACAACCCGTAAGATCATAATTGTATCGTGATTCTGAAACCATTATTAAAATATTCAATTTTAAAGACTTGAGTTAAAAAGCATACCTAGGGGACACCCATGCACATGAGTGTGTTATATGGCCATTTGTAAGTGTATCAATCAATAAGTTTATGGCTTACATTTTCTTGATGAATTTACAATTTATGCAAATTCTTCTCATGTTTCGTACGAAAGCAAAACTATTTATGTTGACTATGCTGTAAATTAATTTCAAAAGTTTATCCTGTTAAGAAATAGGAAAAACTAAAGTCTAATAATTTAGTATTAACGTTTATTAATTAAAAGTTTGTCAATATGGGTGATACCTATGATTAAGTTTTACTCAATTATATTCACAAGAACTGATTTAAAATCTTTATAGATTCTAGCACCTTTTTTCCATTTCGCAGACTGTGTTGTCAGCAGAGCTTCATGAAACAGCGCCAGGGCATAAAGTGAGCTGTCTTATTTGCAGCATCTGTTGTGCCTCACCACGTTCCTCATTGGTACTGGAAGCGTACTCTTGATATTTCTGTCTTTTCAGTCCACGGAATGTATTGTCAGGAAAGTCTGGAACAGCGATAAGGTATCATGTTTAATATTATTTGGGAGCATATGCTGCTCCTTACCATGTTCCGCATAGTTACTGACGCAAATATTTTATATTTTAATCTTTTCCATTAACAAAATGTATTGTCAACAAAAACTTAAAAACAAACACCTGTGCAAAGATGTACGCTGTTATTTTCAGCATGTGCTGCTCCATATCATGTCCCGCATTGTTACTGATGGTTTTATTTCTGATATTTCAATACTTTTCATCCACATAACGTATTAACAACAAAACTTGGAACCGGGGCCAGTGCAAGATATACTGCGTTCTTTGCAGTATGTGCTGCTTACTGAGACATTCCTGTACTGGAATGTCTCAGTAACTAATTATGATATAGTGCCACCTCCTTTGTTTCTTCCCAAATTCAGCTTTATGACTTTTTTAAAATTTATATAAAATATGAGACACAAATAAAATAAATAAATAAACCAGGTCATACTTTAAACTCATACAAAGTCAATCACAAAATTGCAGTTAGAAAGTAAACAGCAGTTTCTGATATCCTACGTACAAAAAACCTGTCATTGATCATTAGACCTAAGAACAATCCATAGAAATGAGTTAACGATAAAGTTAACCAAGATAATATTACATAAATGAAAATTCATGAAAAAAATAATTAAGAGAGTCATAATTAGGAATTGAAAAATATATTAGTTTAGAGAGTTTGCAGTTCAAAAACGATTCTTTAGCTTGTAGCTTTTGGTATCAGATATGTGGGAAGAAAATAATTGATTATTTTTTGAAAACCACAAAATATGATATGTGTACCGAAATTAAAGAAGGGAAGATTTGATTATAGTTACCCGAGTTATATTTTTTATGTGTATACATGTACTAATAATAATTTGTATAAATTATTATATAAATATAAATAATTCATAAAATAAAATAAAAATATTACAAATAATTTCTGAAAATTGTATCAATTAATTAATCTAATATTAATCTACTATAATCTAGCATTACTTTTTGCTGTTGTATGTAGGCTATTATTTTATTATAAACTGTTTTCTAATAAATGTGCATTAAATTTGTTTAAACAATTTAACAACGCACAACAACTTTTGCATTAAGGTCAATTCTCCTATTACTGGGATTATTTTTCAAGTAGACATTTTGACATAGAAGTATTTTTTACGTACACTTATTCTGACGTGGAGTTTAAAATCTTTTATGAGATTTGTTAATTATTTGCTTTAAAAAATTAATTAAATTAATCTACAATAATAGTTGTATAGAATATCTGTGGTTTAAAAGAAACTGTAGCCAAGCTCTCCCGGCCCCTACCAGAAATAATACTGGAAATGGTTTGCTCGTTGGATTGAACTGTAGATTCTTTTATGCCTGTACATAGTTAGCAATGCTATTACTTTCGAGAGGGGAGTGTAGAGAATTGTAAACATTCAAAGTGTTAGGTTCAATTTACAATGCTATCTGAAGCTTTTATTCGTATACTAATATAATTGTTCGTCTAATGTTATATTACATAGTTGTTTTTAAATCAACAATGTCTAACATAAAAAAGTAATTCGTCTTTAAAAAACTGAAGTTTATTTGATTCACAATAATTAGGTGTTTGTAATATATGATGTACATAGTGTTGTATATTATCTTAAACTATTGTGATGCTTAACCAGATAACTTATAATAGGTGTAAATATGTTTTTTTCTTGAATGGCAGTAAAAAAGGAAATAAAAGTCGAATTTCGCGTGTGGTATATCAGTTAGCGTGACAGTGTGGAAGTATTCGTTTGTTTTCCTTAACTGCTGTGTTTTGTTTAATTGTGTGCATCAGGGACAGTTTTACAACAAACCGTTTTTAAAAACCAAAACAATAAAAATTTTACTGTTTTTTTTTTGGTAATTTATATTTACATACGTAATTTTAAAATATATACCTTACAACAAAAGGCTAACCTAATAATGCACAAACTTGAGAGTAATATCCATACTTTTAATTTGGTTAATAGTTATCTACATCGACTTGACGGAAACCTTGTTATAATGTAAATGTACTATACGATTGTAAACTATGAGTAACTGTTTTAAATGTCATAAAATTTCTATGCCCTTGATGAAAGGATTAGGCTGTTATTGGGAACATTGAAATATTTTATCGTATTTATCCATATAATCAATAGAAGGTATCTTTATATGTTTATCTGTAAAACTAACTTAGTTTACGTTTCATTTTTTAACGATATGGGCAGGTAGTAACGATTTTACTGATTAATTTCACTAAGATAAGTCTATAGGCTTTAGTGGGAAATAGTTTATATGTGTTTATATTATAATTAGTTAAGTAATTCATTAACCTATTTATATCACGAATAATGATCGTATATATTATAATAAATTTTTTAAACGATATGACAGTTGACTAAATTATATAAGTATCTACTGAAACAACATTTTTCTAGAATTCCGGAATATACTGATCTATGTTTAAAGTTTGTTTTTGACGATTAAATCCCACTTTCGTTTCCCCCACTTTACGTTAGTATCCTACTTTCATCCGTGCTGGTGTGATGTGTGATTGTGTGTTTCTCGTACTCGTGACTTGTGCTCGGGACGAGTCTCTAAAGTGACAAAGCCTGGACTAGACTCTAAGCATCTTTTGGGTATGTTTGAACCCCTTTCTTTCCCTTCTTTAATTCGTTTTGTTATTATTTTGGTATGTAATAATACTTTACCTCACCCGAAAAAGAGTGTAGATTCCAATCCTCGAAATGAAGTGTTATATCTTTTGTAACATACAAACGATGACAAATGTCAAAAATTATGTCAAACTGTTAAACCCTCCATTGTCAATAACTAACTTTAAAATATTCTGCAATTTATTGTCAATATAATGAATATTACCTAGTAATATTCCTAAATATGTAAATTTTAGCCGATATTTTATTTCACAATAATCACACATATGTTTGTAGTATTAAGTGTTATATAAATTTAAACTGTCTCCGTATTACAGAACATAGAGCCATGTAACGTGAAGTAAAACAATTAATCTTCGATCTTACAGACTTTCAGTTCAATCTAGACACTTCCTGTAACTTAGTAACAACGCCGATGATCCCGGTGAAAACTCAATTATCGAGTAAGCCAAGGAAATTGGTAGTTAATTTAATCAAACCTTTGCAGATCTTAGAGTTACAGATTCTTAACTACAAAAAATAGTTCTTTAACAACTATTATTATGTACAAAGGCTATTAAAATGTGTATAATTATTAGCTATTGTAAGTAATAAATTAAATATACAACATAAAACCATTAGACATGATAAATTGAGGTCAATTATTTTTAAATAAACCTTAATTTTTCTTTAGTTATTTGATTACGAAATGTTTACTCATGTTAATTTTTGGGGTGTAATCTAATTTTACGTTATATCTTGACATGATAAGGACAATGTATAAGCACCGAACTTGATTGATTATATTTTAATATGTGTTTCGAAAAGGTTTTTACAGGCAAACTAAGTAAAAGGATGTAATAATGTCTTTAATTTTCAGCTCTATCATGTTTATGAAAGCAATAAGCGTATTTGTTACCTGAGTGCCTGTAAAAACTCATTTCTGATTGGCTCTCTGTGTGTGGCAGGGGGTGTCTGTCTGCAGGATATTTCGAGAACGAAGTAACCTGAATAATTTTCAAGAAGCTTTATTTACATATGAGGAACACTCAGTTTCAATGGTGGTGCATGTCATCATTGTATTTTGTGTGGAGCGATAACAAACAATTTTACATAAGTATTTATGGACTATTATGATGGCAAATAATAAATAGTAGGTTAATATCCAAAATAAACACAGTATCATGTTGGAATAACTTACTGAGATGAATTAATTTTTTAATACTGTTTAATAACCAATGCAAACGTTCCAATCATCTGCAGAATGAATTTCATCAGTTGACTATAAGTTTTGTACGAAATTTCATGTCAAAATAGCAAGAATTAGTTCTATGTTGGTTCATGACGAACTGTGGTAATTTTCCAGAGCGTCGACAAAGGCTACTTAGGTGGCTGAAAAAGATTTTTCCTTGAGTTTGATAGGGGATGTAAGAATTTAGTTTCTGTGTGATTATTCTTTTTGTCTGCCGTTCTATCTGTACAATGAAATAAGTTATATAATTGAAATAGTTTATTTTAAAGGCTGTAAAGTGACACGTGGTGTGGCTTTAATCCTACCTTGTATTTTATGTATTGTTGTTAGACAATATTGATATGCTAAGGTGGGGACTTAGCGGGGTTTTCCGAAGAAAATATACGTTCCCCCACGTAGACCTAAGCAGATCTTCGCACCTCCCTTACTTATGTTTGTGCCCTCAAAAACTAACTTTTACCGAAGCCAATGAAATTTGAGCGATCCTGTTATCTGATGTCCTTAGGGCTGAGAAGATTTACCCCTAAGAATTCTTTTCTACTTTTAGATATGGCAGGACCGTTTAGCCATATGGTTCCGCTGATTCTTCTTCTGCTTCTCCGCAGAATCTATATTCATCAGTCTGACTAAGGTCTATCTTCATAAGTACTTTTCTAAGGGCCCATGCCATGTGAGCAACCCTACTATAAATCTTATATCTTATTTACTTTGATCTAGGAGAGATGCTCACCCTTTAGCATAAGAATAAAAAAACACTTTTGATTGTCTTAATCCAGAGGCCCGACTTCAGTTATTGGATCTTTTCCTCTTTTCCCGATTTTTTACGAAAGCTTTTCTGTAAGAGAATATACTCCACAGCCTAGCTCATGCCCTATCTTGAGGGAATTTGTACCTATTTTTCCAACACTACCTACTCTTTCGTTTCCATGAAAACGCCTTCATGGTCCGCGCACCAAACCGAATGTACTCGGCTCTTCCTTGCCAGTTCAACCAGAACATTCTTGCATTCCATAGAGGCTTCGTCTTTAAGAGACTGTTTAAATTTGGAAATAGTATTTTCTGTAACTTAGATATTACGGTTAGGATTGAAATAGTAATACGAAAAAGAGGTTTCAATTACATTTAAGCACATAAATGCCAAATTATCATTAATATTACTAAGATTAGGCATTATTTGTGTTATTCAATTCAATTCTCTATTCACAAATATGAAAAAAGCACACACACACACACACACACACAACCACACACACACACACACACACACACACACACACACACACAACACACACACACACACACACACACACACACACACACACACACGCACACACGCACACACACACATATATATATATATATATATATATATATATATATATATATATATATATATTATATATATATATATGCTGTTATATATTATTATGCTATTGAGCATTGCAAGTATTTAGTATGTTCGTAAAAGATATATTTTATCCTTGCTTCTAATTAGCAAAGAAAACCAATGATTATAACCAGTGTGCATGGATTTTCTTTTCGAATTCATTACCGGGGATAAATACCTAATATTGATTATCCGTATTATTTACTTACTTTAATTTTGCTCTATTACTTACTTTTATTAGTTTAAACCGTACTATTTCTAACAATAAATTCATAGTGTCATAACAATTTACTAGTACTTAAGCATTAAAGTATAAAGTTAAAAAGTAATCAAGTTTTTGTTTAACATTTTACAGTTGAGAACTGATTTTCAAAAATAAATGCGAGAAACAAAATGCACATCACGTGTACAGCAATGTTATAGTTCTATAATAAACATGTATTGAACTTATGGGACAAAAAACAGCTACAGAATAAAATTAAAAAATACTTCAATATCAATTAGTGTGTATTCAGGAACACAAGATTTATATTACCTCAATATATAACATATTGCTCATAAGGTGTGTAAACATTTGAAATGTAAGTTACAAAACTAAGTGAAGATAATAATATTTCCGATGTAATTATTTTACTAATTATTTGACTCACTAAGAAAAGTCGCCCTTCGGTCAAGTAGTTGCCTCAATTATAACGTACCAGAGATGGAGTTAAAACATCTGCATCGTACATTTCAATTTGAAGATATAATGGAGCATTATTGAGAGCAAGAATCCATTAGCGGTGTTTATGGCTCTCAGAGGAAATTACCCCGTTTTCTTTATTCAACTCTATCTCTATGTAGATATGCCAAGTAACAAAAGGAACAAAACCTAGAACTTTTAATTTTGATTACAATATTGTTAACCTTATTTGTGTTTTTAATATCGAAAATTACACTGTTTTAAACTTTTAGTTTATCGCATAATCACTTTAAGAGCTGGCCACAATAAACATTAGGTTGAAATAGCAACTTTAGTTTTTCGCTATAAAACAATGTTTTTAACTTTATACAGTTTTAATTATTTTTTGTTTCCAATGTATTTCTCATTAAACATTTAATTGGCACGCTTCTGAATGATTTTAAAGATATTTATTATTTGAATAATTTTGGAATTATTTTAAAGATAAAATACAAATAGCTTAATAGCTTTATTTTATAACCATTACAAAAGATCGAATTATATCGGAGAAGAGTGTGGATGATTATTAATGATATTTTATATAATAAGTAGCTTTTTCCCCAGGCTTCGCACGCTTTTTTTTGTAAGCTTTTGCCCGTATATGAGCACTTCTGGTTCAAGTATGAATTATATTATCAAATGCCACGATCGAGAAAATCTATCAAAAGTGTATGTTATCAGGCATTATACACGTAAATATACTGTATTATAAAGTGGTCTAACCCTCAAGCTTTAAGTTCAACCAGAAATGGATTATGAAGACAAAATACAATATCATAACTAAGCGCCTTCAAATAGTGTTGTGGCAATTAAATATACGAGTACGTAACTGGTAATTACAGGCGCTTATGAAATCTTTTATCTTTTGCGGAGCGCCTGCTGGCGATTTACATAAAAAAAGCATAGCATATAAAACTTCTTCATGAAAAAATACATATGCACACACATTTTTATAATGATCGGTCAAATAGTTTACTATACTATGTAGTACACACAGACAAAAATTCGTCTTATATATATATACTGAGGTCTACAACTGCACGTAATTAGATTCAAACTTCATCAGGTTTAATATTAATTTTATCAGGGACAAGTTAAGGTCAGTTACTACAGTAAGTTTTTAAGCAGCAAAACAAAAATGTCTGTATTGAAACAACTATCCATGAACATCTGTACGTAGAATACTGAATGTAATCACAGTATGTCAGTATTATAGTACTGGTTTCCAATAGGTGAGAGTATATTCAATCCAATCACATCAAGATCATTCCGCTCAAGCATAATAGATTTGATAATGCCTATTGTTAGACGGATTAATTGTCAATTGATATATTGTTACAGTTAAAGCTTTAATTAGAGTAGTTACCTTTTAACTCTTCTTAATATAAATATTTTTACCGTTATTTGTATTGTTGAAATAGTTCTACGCAATACTTTCCTAAACACTACGTTCGATTCTTCATTTTGTCCATGACCTTGACAACAAAAAAGTTGTCAACCTTACGCCATGGCAAAGATATTATGTCTATTACCAATAGATCCTCCATACCAGACTCATCCAATTTTATCATCTAGGCTCCAATATAAAGGAGCATTTTACCACTCCCTCTCCCCACCAGAATGCATCGCATCAAACGTCCACTGGATTATTTTGTATATATGTTCCCAGTCAAAAAACGCCCATTTGTCAAAACTGAACTCGAGTACACGTTATGATGTTCTCTATTTGTGGTATAGATAATCCAACGGTAAAGTAGATAGGGTTAGAGTAACCTCTGTAATCTATTTGAGCTCTTTCACAAATTTACATGAGGCAATATTTGGCTGATTATATAATTTATTTGTTGCTGTTTATAAGCCCTATTCTTACAGGTCGTTCACTAACTTAGGGTTTCTCAAATCTGTGTCTCTGCATGAAAATTAAGTATAGGTATTTAGTTAACTCGTTCTGGCCACTTAAAAAGCGTGCCTGTGCTACATGATTATGTGAGCTATCCATCGTTATGGAAACCAGCTTAGGTTTCTTGTCAACTAACTAAAGTTCAACAGCTGTTCAAAAGAGACCGCTTTCCACGTCAGTCCTGAAGTTCCTCCCTGAAATATTTGCTACTACGACCAAGACATGAGTTTAGAGCGTTTCCAGGCCGGCTCAACTTGTGACCCTTCAGTGGCACACGTTGAGACCTCTCACTTGTCAAAGCCCATAACAACACACTTATAAATATTAAGTTCATATTCAACTCAGAAATTTGTTAATATTTTTCGGTTTTCGGTTAAAAAAAACAACAATAAAGTTTAGTTAATTTGGCTAGTTTTTATTTTATTAAACTGTTTTAAAAACTTAGGAATATTTTAACACTTATTGAAATTAACAATATGTTTTAAATTAACGGTATTAACTTTAAAATTTGTAATTAACGAATGGAGTAAAAAGCATGTATATCCTTTTTGATATCCTCGTAAGATCGGGTATTTAAGATTTCATCATATACCAACCTACAATAATTTAGAAATAGTGGTGAGCGGTGTAATTTAATCAGACAAGGTCATTTACATTTTGTAATTTAAAACAAAGCAATAAAAACCTAAATTTTAGATTTGTCCTAATAAAAACGTAATATAATTACAAAAATGATTAATACACTAAATAATTCGTATAGGATGTACTATATAGTTTAAAGGTAATTTCGATAGCTGTTTAGGTCTCAGCTTTAGATACTTTTTCAAACTGTGTTCCAGTTAGACGTTCGTACAATATATTTCTTATCAGCGACTTTCTAAATATTGTTAATGAAAATTTGGCTTACAATTCAGTGGACTTCTTGACATCTATGGACAAACATCTATTGGACAACTTGAAGTAATTTTGAGTAGAGTTGATGTTGTCTAGAATTAGTGATGTCCGAAAAATATTAGTAATCTACGTCTTTAACTAATGTCATTGTAGATATTTACTTGATTCTATTATTTTAAATCCATAATATTTAGTGACGTCCTTAATATCTGTGTGTGTTCTTCTCTCTCAACGTGGGTCATAAATTTATGGGTCACCCTAAAAACAAATAGCACCTTATATTATAATTTTCTTTACTGAGTAGGTTGTGATATAGATATTACGAATAGTTAACTTTTACAACATAAGTTTTTGTATAAATAAATAACAATTAATGACAATAATTTCAAAACGAGATTTACAAAAATTGTATCATATTTGTGGAGGTACAGCTGCATTTAGAACCGTTGGTTTTGGGTAACAATCCATGTTAAATAAGTTATCCGGTTATGGAAAGGTCTCGGGCTAGATTGGGAAGACGGAAGATATTTTATTTCTGGTGAAATATTGAAAATAGGAAAGCTTCAAATCGTCCTCGCCACCAAGTTTCCTCCTCGCGTTTATTTCAATATTGGTTTGTTCTGTATCTGCCATAAAAACAAATCTGTTCCTTCGTAATACAATTTTCATACTTTAAAACTTTTGTAGTTTCCCTTTTGTTAGTAAACGGCACATTTGATACTTTTTTATTTATAATTGTACGTTTACACGTTTAAAAACTGAAGTCACAAAAATTCTCAAACTTTGAATGGGTCTGTAACTTTAATTTAAATTATAAAAACAATAAATTACGTAATAAAACTCTTTGAGATAAAATGATGCTTTAAAAATACTGTATAAACTCCATAATGAAAGATCAATCGTTCTCGAAATCATATAGATACAGATTCAGTGAAATAATAAATATGTAGTAAAAAAATATAATCATAAAATGTAAGTAAATACAAAGTAATAAGCATTAATATAGTAATAAACTAGCTGTTTCCCGCGGCTTCGCACGCTTTTCGTAAGTTTTGCCCGCGTATGAGCATTTCTGGTTGAAGTAAATTATATTTCCAACCCCGATGTAGATTTTACCTTGATGTCACGATCAAAGAAAATATGTCAAAAATGTATTGTACATGCATAATGTATTTTATTACAAAGTGGGTCTACCACTCAACCTTTAAGTTCAACCAAAAATTTAGTTTACACAATTATACATCATAACTTAGCGCCTTCAAATAGTGTTTCACTGTTTAATATACGTATCTATCTCGTAATTGCAGGTTTATAATGTGCAGGCGCTTTGAAAACTTTTCTTCATTTTATTCGTTTATATTCGTAAATGTCAAAAAATGTTCGTTTTACATAGAAACGTCAAAAATATTTATGTTTACTTTAGTTACTGTCAAAAATAACAACAATTTTTTGTCGCATTATATATGTTTACAAAGAACAGCTGATTAAAAATTTGAAAAGACTCTTTCACTTAATAACATATGTTTTGCTGCCAATGCATTTCTTACGGGTATTTCTGTAACCAGTGGGGCGGAATCCTGAATCGGGAAAGGGATAAAAAGTATCCTATAACCTTCTACAGATCAAGACGAACAAATTAAAAAAAAAATTAGGCGAATCCGTCCAGCCGTTTGTGAGTGATGCTGTTACACACGAACAGTTTCATTTTTTATATATATAGATATAGTAAAGTTTCCTAAATCTTTAATTCCAGATGTTTGAGTTAAATTTTAAATATGTATATATCCACACACACACACACACACACACACACACACACCACACACACACACACACACACACACACACACACCACAAGCGCGCGCACACACGCGCACACACACACACACACACACACACATATATATATATATATATATATAATAACAAATTAGACTTCTTAGTTTAAATTTCCTTTAATATTTCGGCTTTGCCGTTTTCAAAAAAGGTATAATAAAATGTATAATTAAAAAGTATAAAACAAAAATAAACAACAGCAACAAAATTTACACAAGTAAATAAATAAACATTTGCATAAATAAATAAATAAACAAACAGGAATTTTTGAACATGTGATTAACACCAAAGAGAAAATATCATGAACAGAGAAAAGAATTTAGAAAAAATAATTTAGAAAAAATTATAATAACAAAAACAATTGATCATTTCATCTTTTATTCAGAACAAAAGGGTACTTTTGATTTTAATATTAACTGATGTGCCTGTTCTAAATTTTCTAAGTAAATTTTGTTTCCATCTTCTGGTACTTTGGAAATACCTTTCAATGAATAACATTGTTCAAAAATTTTGTTTGTGGCCTATTGCGTTGTTGTGAAACCAAATTTTTCATCCTGTTTTTTAGACGAACAACGATGATTTATTCATTCTTATGTGCAATGGATTGGTTGTCAATCCAAAACATAATCCATTGCACAATTTTTTACATGTTAATTGATAAATTACATTTTTGCTTTTTGCAATTAATTTCTCCTCTAATAGGGTGTAAATTTTCTTTGTTTTACTACTGGTAAAAAAATTTGACGATTTTATAATTTTGCAAGTAATTACATCGTTTGTCTTTACAGGGTTGACACTTTTTAAAACTTTCTTCTTCTTTTCTGAATTTTGAATGTACAGTAGGTGGCAATTTGGGCCGTACCAGAAGATTTTTCAGGTTGGTATTTCTACGAAACACTAGCCTGGGTTGGTTTTGAAAATAAGTTTTTAGTAATTGGTGAAGATTCAAGAATTTTGTGTGCCGTTCTTAGAATATTTGTTTGTTTTATATAAACCAGGAAAATATTTTGTTTATAAATTTTACATCATCATTATTTTGGATTTTTATGAACATTAGGGTGTTTAATTTGATTATTTATAAATTTTGAAGGATATTTTCTTTTGACAAATGCATTTCCAAGTTTTTCTAGATAATTTTGATAATCTGCACTATCAGTACATAATTTTTTTGGCCCTAGCTGATAAACCCTTGGTACTGATTTTTTGACATGTACAGGATGGCAGCTGTTGAAATGTAGATAATCCATTGTGTTACTTTCTTTAATATGAATTTTTTGTTTTGAGAAATCCAGATTTAATAAAAACATCTAACATCCAAGAATTGTTATGATTTCTTTAGAAAATTTCCAGGTAATTTCAAAATAGAGAATTTGTTCAGATTTCCAAAAATTCTTTTAAATGTTCAAAGCTATTATTCCAGATCATAAAAAATATCGTCAATGAATCTCAACCATACAAGAGGTTTGTAGGATTGAGAATTCAAAAAATCTTCTTCTAATTTTGCCATAAATAGATTAGCCTACGCAGGTGCCATCCTGGTGCCCATAGCTGTTCCATTAATTTGGAGGTAATTTTTATCTTGAAATTTAAAGTTGTTCATAGTTAAAATAAAATTAAGTAATGTCATTATAAATTTTGTGCTGGGACTGGCTTGCTTAGGTCTAGTTCTTAAAAAACTATGAATAGCTTCTTCGCCCCAAATTGTGAGGAATGTTTGTGTATAGAGACTGGACATCAATGGTAACCATAATTACATCGCTGGGAATGGGTTGCTTCATTTCAATACAAAAAATTTTTTTTGCAATTTTTTTTATATTTTTTTAATTTTTTCTTGTTTATTTACAATTAATTTGATGTAAATATCATGGGCATACGATTTTTTTTTCTGAGTTACACGTAAAAGTGTAAACGTATGTCAGACAAAAATTTGTTTTGATTCTATTTTCCAGTCATTCATACCAACAAGCAGTTGCTTCAAACAGTCTTGGGACTTTTAAACATAAAAAAAACTATCCCCAAAGCCATCATGCTGGAGATAAAACCAATATTTGTAGACCTAACAATGCCAAACCTTCTCCAAAGATGTCTTATGGGAAAAACACAGAACTCCAACGAAAGTTTCAACAGTATTTTGTGGTCACTGTGTCCTAAAAAAGGATTTGCAGGAAGGGATATTGTGGAAATAGCTGCTCATGAAGCTTCCCTGATATTTAATGAAGGGAATAATGCAAAGTCAAAAGTGCTAGACCACTTGAAAATCAAACCCAAAAACACTTCAACAGCTGCATGGAGACTTTTGACGTTCGACGAGTGCGCGACGCAAATAAAAGAACTATGTTGGCAAGTCTGGAAGAAAGGAGAGCCAGGAGAAGGCTTAGAATAGAAAAGGAAAGTCAAGACAAGGAGAAAGAAGGTGTTTCTTATGCTGCTGGAGGATTTTAGAGTACCATTTTAGTAAATTTATCAATAAAATATGTTTGTTTGCGATTTCCCGAAACATTGTTTTTTTTCCTATTATTTACATCATAACTCCAAAAGTATTGGAGCAATCTTCACCAAATTTTCACCAGATCTTCATTTTAGCTGTGTAAATGGCTTGAACTAAAATTAAAATGGTGAGTAAAGTATTTCTTATATTCCAAGCCCATTACCTTCTAAAAACTCAATTTTTTTGGTAAAACTACTTTAAAATTCAGTAATTTGTTTTATTTGTACATTTTTGATATATTTTTAGTTCAGGCCAAGAAACTATTGCCTAGGAACAAGATACATTTTATTTTGTGAAATTATCTCATAAGGTAGATTAATTATCATGTTAAAACCATTAGACTAAAGATTTTTTTTTGAAAAAAAAAAACAAAAATTAAAAAAAATAATAAATTTTATATTTAAAATTTTGTTTTTTCTTAAGTGTGTATAAAAAGTCGTATGTGTTCATACACGGATGGAAATTACAGCTCTGCAGTCGGTATAGAGATATCCCTCTGTTGTGACAGCGATTTATTGAAAGGTCGAAAGGATGACAGAATGTCGGATACAGAGGAAGCTGAACTGTCGTAGTATGGGTTCAAAATTTATTTCTGTATTTTATTCAAAATTCCTTTGTTACTTTCTCCTGATTCTATAGTATTATTACTTTTTTATATCTCAACTTATATATTATGTCTTAGGCAACTTCGTTTTAGCTTTAAGTAACAATATTGGTTCATTTATAATATTTATTTTTAAGCGTAAATCCAACAGGTTTTAATTTTTAAACACATGCATCTGTTTAGAAATATGGACATATTATACGATAAAAATTTAATAAATTAACAAAATTTCAAAGTCAAATTGTTTTAAAAGTTTAAATAAATAAATTCTGGTAAAATAATAATTGATCTTTCCTCCAAATAAGAAAAATGTTATTAATATTATATATTAATATTCAAAATGTCACCGTGGAGATAGGAGGAGATAATTCCTCTGTTCAATGGGAACTATAACGGGGTGAATTAACAAGGATACTGTACACTATCTACACAAATTGAATGTATGACATTACAGGTACTTACTATAAAGAATGCTTTTAAACAATATTTCTATAATTGCTTAGAATTATTTTCTTACATTTATAAAAAATATTGTAGGATTAAGAGTCAGAATTAACACAACATCTGTTGGTGTGGAGCAGCTGTACATTGTACCCTGTCCGTATCAGTAAAAAGTACAACTTAACACGCGTTTTAACTCGTAGTAAACACTGAGCTTTCTAGAACATTTAACAAATAAGTACCAAAGCGGTACATACTACTGTAATTGTGTGTTGAGACTAACTTCATTTAAAACTTAAAGAATATTAAGTTTTGTATAGCTTAAGTATATGGCATGTTCACAATTTTGACGCAAAACAGTGGTATTAATAAAAAAATATGCACACAAATACTAGGATAGCCCTGCGAGAAATTATATTATTAACTGAATTAAGGGTGTTAAGATGGCAGAAAATATTGTTTAATTCATTTCTATTTTATTAGGTATTTGTGTTCATATACATGACACAAACATTTGAAGACCACTCCCATCAAAATCTGTTATTTAGAAAAAAAGTTATTCCAATTTTAGTGGACTTATGTCATGCGTCTATACCAAATTTTTAGTAGCTCTGCCATGAATTGACAAGACAAGAGCAAATTGCTTAGCAACAACTTATACTTTCTGCAATGAAATTTATATAGTACACATTAGTAAGTTTTTTGTTGTTGAATGTGTTAGGTTGGTACTTCTGAGTGTTTATAAACAAGACAATTTTGTTCTGCTGTTTTATTGTGGCTGTATCTGTTTGTTTACCAAACATAGGCTATTGTGTTGTGTCTTATGATATTGTGAATATTATAACATATTTTCAGTGATAAATAGTTATTGATAAAGTAAAATGACTAGGCGTAAAGGTGTGTTCAAGAAAAGGAAAAATGTTGGGGTTCAAAAACACAAGCCAGAAAGTGGTCAACAAGTTGATTCAACAGTAGTCCTAGGCCTAACCCCAAAACATGATGACTTACCTAGTGTAAGCTCTTCAAAGATGAAAATAATGAGTGAACTAGACAGACTGCGAGTGCAAAGGGGCGAGCGAGAACTTTCAAAACTCCAGAAAAAAGCCAAACAACGACGTGAAAGTGCCAAAAGGAGGTTGGAAGAAGCTTTTGCTGAAGAAGAGGACCCAGACCAACATCGTATTGTGCTGGATTGCACTAAACTAATTTTATAGGTCAGTACTTGAATAATTTCCTGTAGGCCAAATCTTTATTTGCGTTTTCCCTAAAACCGTGATTTTTTACATAAATGACCCGTTATCTCAGAAACTACAAGAGATATAACTCTACAATTTTTACCACATCCTCTTGTAGTTATTATAAAACCTTTAACATGGTTTTTTTTTAGTTTTATACTTTAGTTTTTTTTTACAGGAAAAATTATAGGATTTCTTTCGGATTTGTATGATAAAATTTTTAAAACATCATGAAAAGTATAAAGAAAACCCTCGTGGTAAAATCTGTATTACATAATATATAATTACCCCAAACAATGTCACCTCTTTAACTTTAGCAGTTTTAGAGAAAACGGGTCATCAATATTGCAAATTTAACATGTTAAAGATAGTGCTGTCCGAACCCCCTTAACTGTTTCACATTTTAATAAACTAATTTCAGTTTTTAGTTTTCCTCCTTTTTAGCTGGAAAATTGGACGGAGTAGACGTCTTTGAAGTTTGAGTGCGATGATGTAACATTGGTGTAGTAGTGGCTGACATGTCCGATGAGGGTTCACAGAAAGGCTGGTCACTGACGTGCAGCAATGGAGAAGCCGTCGGTGCTGACCCAGCAGTCTCAGCCGCTGAAGGCACAACCGAAGATGGAATCGCAGTTGGGTCGATGATAACAATGTCCTCATAGCAACAGAATAGGAACCCGTGTGTTTGGTGTTAACTGCGGTAATGTTCGTTCTACCGCAGCTTCACAGTTTCTACCGAGGCAGCGCCAAACAACCTCGCCAGTCTTAAATGAGTCTTGGTACATACTATTATATACAATATTGTGTTTCCCGTATTTTTTTAATTTCACTACAACATTCATGATTAGATTTAGCTTAACAAAATAAACTAATTGTGAATAATTAATACGTAATGTAAAGTATAAATAAATAGTTTAAAAGGCACGAAAATTAAGTTATATAACAAGAGCAAAATATAAATTTAAAATTCTAGTGAACACAGGCACAGTCACAATAACAATAAAATATTTTAATATAAATAGATAATTTAAAATCAATAATCAAAATCAATAAATTATCTGCATAACAGTTTGAGTTCATACACAGGCACAGTCACAATAACAATACAAAATTTTAATATAAATAGATAATTTAAAATCAATAATCAAAATCAATATTTAATTATCTGCATAACAATTTGAGTTCATAATAAATTATGACTTAACAAAGTGGTAACAAAAAATAATGCTATGATGAAGGAATCGCTCACAAGATCTCCCTGTTGGTAGACTTAGATGCTGAAATGTGGAGACGGAAGATACTTATATAAGAGTCGCACTAGAGGAAAAGCAGCAGTTGTGGGCAAGTACCATTCGTCTCTTTCCGGTTACTTGTCTCTTAGTTCTCTTGTGAGTTTAGGATATATACAACCGTTACCCATTACTCATTCTATACCAATAATTAAAAAATAAATAATGTTGATCGGTGTGTTAAAGATAAAAAGAGCTTGTTTGGCCATTTGTAAGTTTATCAATCAAGATTACGGCTTACATTTCTTGATGAATTTACACCTATGCAACTACTTCTCATGTTTCGTACGAAAGCAAAACTATTTATGTCGACTATACTGTAAATTAATTTAAAATTTTATCCTGTTAAAAAATTGAAAAAAAAGAAAGCCTATTAATTTTGTATTAAACGTTTATCAATTAAAAGTAAGTCAATATGGGTGGTACCTATGATTAAGTTTTACTCAATATATTCACAAGAACTGATTTAAATCTTTATAGATCTAGCACCTTTTTCCATTTCGCAGACTGTGTTGTCAGCAGAGCTTCTTGAAACAGCGCCAGGGCATAAAGTGAGCTGTTATTTGCAGCATCTGTTGTGCCTCACCACGTTCCTCATTGGTACTGAAGCGTATTCTTGATATTTCTGTCTTTTCAGTCCACGGAATGTTATTGTCAGGAAAGTCTGGAACAGCGATAAGGTATTATGTTTAATATTATTTGCAGCATCTGTTGTGCCTCACCACGTTCCTCATTGGTACTGAAGTCGCGTATTTTCTTGATATTTCTGTCTTTTTTTTTTTTTATTTTTCAGTCCACGGAATGTATTGTCAGGAAAGTCTGGCGAAACAAGGTGATATAAGGTATATGTTTACAATTTGTATTTGCAGACATCTGTTATTTGCCTCACCACGTTTTCCTCATTATTGGGTACTGAAGCGTATTCTTGATATTTCTGTCTTTTCAGTCCACGAATATATAGTCAGGAAAGTCTGGAACAGCGATAAGGTATTATGTTTAATATTATTTGCTCAGCATCCATGTTTGTGCCTCACCACGTTTCCTCATACCGTAGGTACTGAAGCGTATTATCTTGATAAATTTCCCCGCTGTCTTTGTCAGCCCACGGAATGTATTGTCAGGAAAGTCTGGGAACAGCGATAAGGTATTATGTTTAATATTATTTGCAGCATCTGTTGTTCCTCACCACGTTCCTCATTGGTACTGAAAAGCGTATTATTCTTGATATTTCTGTCTTTTCAGTCCACGGAATGTATTGTCAGGAAAGTCTGGAACAGCGATAAGGTATCATGTTTAATATTATTTGCAGCATCTGTTGTGGCCTCACCACGTTCCTCATTGGTACTGAAAAGCGTATTCTTGATATTTCTGTCTTTTCAGTCCACGGAATGTATTGTCAGGAAAGTCTGAACAGCGATAAGGTATTATGTTTAATATTATTTGCAGCATCTGTTGTGCCTCACACGTTCCTCATTGGTACTGAATGAAGCGTTATTCTTGATATTTCTGTCTTTTCAGTCCACGGAATGTATTGTCAGGAAAGTCTGGAACAGCGATAAGGTATTATGTTTAATATTATTTGCAGCATCTGTTGTGCCTCACCACGTTCCTCCAATGGTACTGAAGCGTATTCTTGATATTTCTGTCTTTTCAGTCCACGGAATGTATTGTCAGGAAAGTCTGGAACAGCGATAAGGTATTATGTTTAATATTATTTGCCAGCATTCTGTTGTGCCTCACCACGTTCCTCATTGGTACTGAAGCGTATTCTTGATATTTCTGTTCTTTTCAGTCCACGGAATGTATTGTCAGAGAAGTCTGGAACAGCGATATAAGGTAATTATGATTTAATATTATTTGCAGCATCTGTTGTGCCTCACCACGTTCCTCATTGGTACTGAAGCGTATTCTTGATATTTCTGTCTTTTCAGTCCACGGAATGTATTGTCAGGAAAGTCTGGAACAGCGATAAGGTATTATGTTTAATATTATTTGCAGCATATGCTGCTCCTTACATGTTCCACATAGTTACTGACGCAAATATTTTATATTTTAATATTTTCCATTAACAAAATATATTGTCAACAAAACTTAAAACAACACCTGTGCAAGATGTACGCCGTTATTTGCAGCATGTGCTTCTCCATATCATGTCCCGCATTGTTACTGATGGTTATTTCTGATTTTTCAATACTTTCCATCCACATAACGTATTAACAACAAAACTTGGAACCGGGCCAGTGCAAGATATACTGCGTTCTTTGCAGTATGTGCTGCTTACTGAGACATTCCTGTACTGGAATGTCTCAGTAACTAATTATGATATAGTGCCACCTCCTTTGTTTCTTCCCAAATTCAGCTTTATGACTTTTTTAAAATTTATATAAAATATGAGACATAAATAAAATAAATAAACCAGGTCATACTTTAACACATACAACGTCAATCACAAAATTGCAGTTAGAAAGTAAACAGCAGTTTCTGATATCCTACGTACAAACAAACTGTCATTGAACATAAGACATAAAAACAATCATAGAAATGAGTTAACGATAAAGTTAACCAAGATAATATTACATAAATGAAAATTCACGAAAAAAATAATTAAGAGAGTCATAATTAAATTGAAAAATATATTAGTTTAGAGAGTTGCAGTTCAAAAACGATTCTTTACCTTGTAGCTTTTGTATCAGATATGTGGGAAGAAAATAATTGATTATTTTTGAAAACCACAAAATATGATATGTGTACCGAAATTAAAGAAGGGAAGATTTGATTATAGTTACCCGATTTATATTTTTATGTGTATACATGTACTAATAATAATTTCTATAAATTATTATATAAATTTAAATAATCATAAAATAAAATAAAAATATTACAAATAATTTCTGAAAATTTTATCAATTACTTAATCTAATATTAATCTACTATAATCTAGCATTACTTTTTGCTGTTGTATTTAGGCTATTATTTTATTATAAACTGTTTTCTAATAAATGTGCATTAAATTTGTTTAAACAATTTAACAACGCACAACAAATTTCGCATTAAGGTCAATTCTCCTATTACAGCGATTATTTTCAAGTAGATATTTTGACATAGAGTATTTTTTACGTACACTTATTCTGACGTGGAGTTTAAAAATCTTTTATGAGATTTGTTAATTAGTTGCTTTAAAAAATTAATTAAATTAATCTACAATAATATTTGTATAGAAATCTGTGGTTTAAAAGAAACTGTAGCCAAGCTCTCCCGGCCCTACCAGAATAATACTGGAAATGGTTTGCTCGTTTGATTGAACTTTAGATTCTTTTATGCCTGTACATAGTTATCAATGCGATTACTTTCGAGAGGGGAATGTAGAGAATAGTAAACATTCAAAGTGTTAGCTTCAATTTACAATGCTATCTGAAGCTTTTATTCGTTTACTATTATAATTGTTCGTCTAAATTTATATGACATATTTGTTTTTAAATCAACAATGTCTAACATAAAAAAGGTAATTCGTCTTTAAAAAACTGAATTTTATTTGATTCATAACCAATTATGTGTTTGTAATATACGTTGTATATTATCTTAACTATTGTGATGCTTAACCAGATAACTTATACTAGGTGTAAATATGTTTTTTCTTGAATGGCAGTAAAAAAGGAAATAAAAGTCGAATTTCGCGTGTGGTATATCAGTTAGCGTGACAGTGTGGAAGTCTTCGTTTGTTTTCCTTAACTGCTGTGTTTAGTTTAATTGTGTGCATCAGGGACAGTTTTACAAACCGTTTAAAAACCAAAACAATAAAAATTTTACTGTTTTTTTTTGGTAATTTATATTTACATACGCAATTTTAAAATATATACCTTACAACAAAAGGCTAACCTAATAATGCACAAACTTGAGAGTAATATCCATACTTTTAATTTGGTTAATAGTTATCTACATCGACTTGACGGAAACCTTGTATAATGTAAATGTACTATACGATTGTAAACTATGAGTAACTGTTTTAAATGTCATAAAATGTCTATGCCCTTGATGAAAGATTAGGCTGTTATTGGGAACATTGAAATAGTTTATCGTATTTATTCATATAATCACTAGAAGGTATCTTTATATGTTTATCTGTAAAAATAACTTAGTTTACGTTTCATTTTTTAACGATATGGGCAGGTAGTACGATTTTACTGATTAATTTCACTAAGATAAGTCTATAGGCTTTAGTGGGAAAAGTGATTTACTCTTACTAATTATTTATAATTATTAAGAGTAATTTTTTTAGAATCACAAGGTTTCAGACGTATCACCAATTCTGTAAATTTTAATATTAAAGATAAATTGAGGTAATCTAGGAAAATATTTGTTTAGTCATGGTCAAGTTAACCACTTTATAGAATACAATGCTTAAAATTTAATTGTTACATGGGGTGACATATAAAAAGAAAAATTTTGAATATGAAATATTTCGCGATTTAGTCAAACGTAGGTATCTCGTTCTGCTGTATTTTGCTGGATGAGAACGATTGAGATAATTCTTAAAATATTTCAGCCCAGTGGATTGAATCTCTGAGGATGAATTGGATAGACAACTTTATCAACGGATTTTTATGTTAAAATGTTAAAACGTGAATAAATGCATTCTTTTCTATAAATAATAGAGAAGTCTTGAAAATTGTAGTATTTCCATGATAAAAAAAGGTTTGATACGAATTTACTATTCTTGCATTTCATCCCCCCTTTCCAACATACACTCTCATCTTTGCGGTACACATGTTGACGACCTCCAACTCTGTTCTTGCATTTCATTCACCCTTTTCAACATACACTGCCACAATTCTAATAGCGTCATTAGTTTATCTTTGAGCTACACATGTTGACGATCTCCACCTCTGTTTTTGCATTTCCTCCACCATTTCCAACATACACTGCCACAATTCCGTTAGCGTCATTAGTTTATATTTGCGCTACACATGTTGCCAACCACCACCTATGTTCTTTCATGACCTCCAGTCACTTTCAACATAGATTGCCACAATCCCAGTTAAGCTAATTTCAAGTAACTTAGGTGCTTATATTCATAGTGTTTATTTTTGATTTTTATTAGACTTGACAGTCTATTAAAATAATACCTTTACTGCACTAAAACTTTTGGATAAGTATATGCCACCTCCTTTACTGAATACTCATGTAATTCTATAATTTTTAATTCCCGGATATTAGAATACTATGTACTCAATATAGTCTAAAACTACCATTTTTATAGTATTTTTATATAATATCAAAATATGATTTATTTGAAAATAAGAATTCTCTATTGTGTCCACGTTTTAATTTAACTTATATATTGATGGTAGTTTTGAAATTATTAAATTGTCACCGTATTCTTTAAAGTCATATTTTTCTGTTGCATCTATCTTGCATATCATTATTGTCAATACATTTATTATCTGAATGAGAAATACAACCAGTTACCTGCCGTACACATAACAAAATACACACAAACACAAATGCATACTTGTGCACCTTCAATATTGTTTATGTTCAGCAAGTTGTCGTACCACGTTTCCTGCTACAAATTGAATAGGCTTCCTGTTATACAGTAAACGGGACATGTGTTTCATAATATATTCAGTAATGTACTATGTCTTCGCATTGCATCATAATATATTACAACTGTTTTTAATTCACTCAAGGTTTTCTTATTTTTACATGAACATATATGGATTGTTGTAATAAAAATAGATTAAGCAACGTGTCATAATGTTAATTAATTAATTTTAGATGCCCAGAAATAAAATTGCACACTACATATTTGTAATAACTGTAACATGAGATTTTTGGAATAGCAAACTCATAAATACTAATGGTTAATTATGCTCTATTTCTAAGGTAGATGAAGTAAAACAAACCAGTATACATACAAACATGATTAGGATCAGAAATTGAGTAAATGACATTTAGTAATTAATTACTAGAATATAACAAATAATGTAATAAAATATATGTATATCTTATTGTAATTGTATATTTTCGGACATTCTCCGTATATTCTCGTTGATTGTAAAACCTGAAAACATAACGAATATATTCGTTTTCAAGATTGGAATTAATCATCATCTTTAGATGTGTTATAATAATCTTAAAGCAAAAGATTAAGCCGTCTTCATTCCATTTTTGATCTCTATATAAAGAATTGTGTGTTGTCCAGAGAGCATTATTTTAATAGTTGCTGAACTAATTTTGTGTAAAAGCTTCAATTAGTTTAAGTTTAAAAACATTTTCCTGCCTTATTTGGAATAAAGAAAGATATCACTTGAGGCTGTCATCTTAGCAAATCTTAATACGTGTTACTATATTAGGTAAATTTAATTTGCACAATACTGAAGACTTTCAATGTTTGCATTTGATATATTCATAACACATTTATATGTTTTGAAGCCTTTAAAGACAAAATCCTGAAAATTTTTAAACTTTATATTTTACAAAACAACAAAATATACGACAATATATAATTCATAATAAATAATAGCATATGTCCCATAATTTAAAATTTTGAATAAGTATACTTCCGTTATTGATACCTTAAGAGGAGAATAGATTACAATTCTCAGGCCATGTATTCTATGTTAATAACATATTCTATATTGTAATATGTCCCACGATTTGAAATCTGAAGAAGAATACCTCTTTATTTACACCTGAATCAGAGAATAATTTACAATATTTGAAAATTTGCATTATATTGTATTAACATTAGCTACGGAATATGTCTAACAGTTCTGGATAAGCATACGGCGTTATTGATACCTAAACAAGAGAATGAATTACAATCCTCAAGATTTTGTATTTTATGTTATTATCATTAGCTACGGAATATGTCTAACAATTCTGGATAAGCATACGGCGTTATTGATACCTAAACAAGAGAATAAATTACAATCCTCAAGATTTTGTATTTTATGTTATTACCATTAGCTACGGAATATGTTTACCAATTCTTGATAAGCATACGGGAACCTATGCATTCTTGATACCTAAACAAGAAAATAAATAACAATCCTCGAGGCTTTGTATTCTATGTTATTACCATTAGCTATGGAATATTTACCACAATTATGTCTCGAAATCGGAAAAAGAGTACAGTTTTATTGGAACCTGAAGAAGAGGATAATTTACAATATTTGAAACGTTGCATTCTATTTTATTAACCTTGCCATGGTGGGTCCCACAATTAGAACTTAACAAAACAATAATAAACAAAATGCTTGTTGATAGATATAAATACTACGTAACGATAACTGAGAAAGGGAATAAATACAATTCTCATGATTTTCTATTTTATTTTATTAACATTAGCTATGCGAAATGTCCCAAACGTTGTCACCTTTCAGCTATTCATTATCAACAATGAATCTCAAATGGAGGGTATTGTACCCTTACCAAATTTAAAAGAACCCCATTAAGAACAGGTACGCAACTACCCCATTATTACAGGGATTATGAAAGGTCCCCAACAAAATTAATCATATACAGCCATTTCCTAATTACATCACCACATCCTAATATTTATCTAAATAATTGAAATCCAACACAGTGTGAGGCAGTGACATGGAAATCTTCGTTTCCACTTATAAACAAAATACAAGGTTTATAAATTAATATACTCAAATTGTAAGCTTGTTCCAATATATCTAACAAATTAAAGTTTACAGCAATTCAAAACCAATGAATATGTTTCTTATAAGTTTAAGAAAAGAATCTAGTATGTAAGCCGAATTCATTGATAAAATAATTCTGTAAGGAATTTTTCAGAATTTTATTCGGATCGAATTACTTTAAAAATTTATTTTTTTCTACAAACAGACAGTTTAACTGACAATTGACTTGCTATTAAGTTATTTCAGTGGAAATTTGGCTATATATGTTACAAACTGTTGAAGTTTGGAAAATAATTAAAAAAAATAATATTTTTTACGTCAAGATAAAATTACAACATTTAGTACCTGATCTAGGTCTACTATGTTCGTAGGTAATAGATGATACATCGAACATCCTTTTCATAAAAATTTTGTTGTATACATTAAGGCCGCAGACTATTTTTAGTTCCTATGAATGTAAATAATATAAATAAAAGAACTTCTAATTGACTCCAAACCAGCCTTGTTGATAGATATAACAATAAATAAAAACAGGATAATATAAAATACCTTTAAAAAGAATAATTTATTTGATCATCTATTTCAGTAATTTACGATAGAACGCAGTTTTGTAAAATAAATAAGAAGAAATGGAATTGAACTGTGAAGTTTGCCGGTTGAATAGCATCTGCTATTTGACACATTTGTTTCTCTCCCGACTCGTGCAAGCGTAACTTTAAATTAGACGTGCTAGATTATTCCTTTGACGGATTTTATTGTAAAAGTACAATTGAAATTGAACTGAAAGTTTTCCGGTTGAATATCATCTGCTATTTGACACATTTGTTTCTCCCGGCTCGTGCAAGCGTACCTTTAAATGTAGTCGAGCTCACTCATGCATTGACGGAATTTGTTGAAAAAGTACCATTGGAATTTCAATAAAAACTGCATTAAATTTCAATAGGCATGTATTTTAAATGGAGTTCTTGTATTGTATTTTGTACCAACTACTCTACTTTTCTCCGATATTCCCAGCAAATAAGGAATTGAAATTAATGAATATTCTTGTAAACTGACTCAGGTTATTTCGGGTTTACTTGTTTGTTACTGGCATTGCGTCTAGGATCCGATTCAACAATTTCTTTTTAATCCATATTTATTTCAAAATAAGCTCTTTGCTATATAAAATAACGAGTAGGCCACTCTTTTTTTGACTAATTATTGATGGTACGACTGATAATTTAAATGCTTTCTCGTGTGTGTTTCTTTGGAAAATCCGTATTATTTAGGAATTTTCTATCTCTTAATACACACACACATCCAAAAATGAATATTATTTTAGACTTCCACTTCCATTGTGAGGAGAATGGCAGAATAAATACTAAAAATTTGATTTTAAAACTAATTTAATTTAGTGTCTACAGGAGGAAAATGAAACAAATGTATCATCCACAGACCTCCACCAAATGTTATGTTTGATCCTAATTAAAGCCAAGGATGTTTGCTCAATTTCTTCAGTAAAATTATTGGCGAAAATAATAGTCAGTAGAATTGCAGTTTCTGATATCCTACGTACAAAAAACCTGTCATTGAACATAAGACATAAAAATAATCATAGAAATGAGTTAACGATAAAGTTAACCAAGATAATATTACATAAATGAAAATTCACGAAAAAAATAATTAAGAGAGTCATAATTAGGAATTGAAAAATATATTAGTTTAGAGAGTTGCAGTTCAAAAAACGATTCTTTAGCTTGTAGCTTTTGTATCAGATATGTGGGAAGAAAATAATTGATTATTTTTGAAAACCACAAAATATGATATGTGTACCGAAATTAAAGAAGGGAAGATTTGATTATAGTTACCCGATTTATATTTTTTATGTGTATACATGTACTAATAATAATTTGTATAAATTATTATATAAATATAAATAATCATAAAATAAAATAAAAATATTACAAATAATTTCTGAAAATTTTATCAATTACTTAATCTAATATTAATCTACTATAATCTAGCATTACTTTTTGCTGTTGTATTTAGGCTATTATTTTATTATAAACTGTTTTCTAATAAATGTGCATTAAATTTGTTTAAACAATTTAACAACGCACAACAAATTTTGCATTAAGGTCAATTCTCCTATTACAGCGATTATTTTCAAGTAGACATTTTGACATAGAGTATTTTTTACGTACTCTTATTCTGACGTGGAGTTTAAAATCTTTTATGAGATTTGTTAATTAATTGATTTAAAAAATCAATTAAATTAATCTACAATAATAGTTGTATAGAAATCTGTGGTTTAAAAGAAACTGTAGCCAAGCTCTCCCGGCCCTACCAGAATAATACTGGAAATGGTTTGCTCGTTGGATTGAACTGTAGATTCTTTTATGCCTGTACATAGTTAGCAATGCTATTACTTTCGAGAGGGGAGTGTAGAGAATTGTAAACATTAAAAGTGTTAGGTTCAATTTACAATGCTATCTGAAGCTTTTATTCGTTTAATATTATAATTGTTCGTCTAAGTTTATATGACATATTTGTTATTAAATCAACAATGTCTAACATAAAAAAGGTAATTCGTCTTTAAAAAACTGAAGTTTATTTGATTCGTAACTAATTAGGTGTTTGTAATATATGATGTACATAGTGTTGTATATTATCTTAACTATTGTGATGCTTAACCAGATAATTTATACTAGGTGTAAATATGTTTTTTCTTGAATGGCAGTAAAAAAGGAAATAAAAGTCGAATTTCGCGTGTGGTATATCAGTTAGCGTGACAGTGTGGAAGTCTTCGTTTGTTTTCCTTAACTGCTGTGTTTAGTTTAATTGTGTGCATCAGGGACAGTTTTACAAACCGTTTAAAAACCAAAACAATAAAAATTTTACTGTTTTTTTTTGGTAATTTATATTTACATACGTAATTTTAAAATATATACCTTACAACAAAAGGCTAACCTAATAATGCACAAACTTGAGAGTAATATCCAAACTTTTAATTTGGTTAATAGTTATCTACATCGACTTGACGGAAACCTTGTATAATGTAAATGTACTATACGATTGTAAACTATGAGTAACTGTTTTAAATGTCATAAAATTTCTATGCCCTTGATGAAAGATTAGGCTGTTATTGGGAACATTGAAATAGTTTATCGTATTTATCCATATAATCACTAGAAGGTATCTTTATATGTTTATCTGTAAAAATAACTTAGTTTACGTTTCATTTTTTAACGATATGGGCAGGTAGTACGATTTTACTGATTAATTTCACTAAGATAAGTCTATAGGCTTTAGTGGGAAAAGTGATTTACTCTTACTAATTATTTATAATTATTAAGAGTATTTTTTTCAGAATCACAAGGTTTCAGACGTATCACCAATTCTGTAAATTTTAATATTAAAGATAATTTGAGGTAATCTAGGAAAATATTTGTTTAGTCATGGTCAAGTTAACCACTTTATAGAATACAATACTTAAAATTTAATTGTTACATGGGGTGACATATAAAAAGAAAAATTTTGAATATGAAATATTTCGCAATTTAGTCAAACGTAGGTATCTCGTTCTGCTGTATTATGCTGGATGAGAACGATTGAGATAATTCTTAAAATATTTCAGCCCAGTGGATTGAATCCCTGAGGATGAATTGGATAGACAACTTTATCAACGGAGTTTTATGTTAAAATGTTAAAACGTGAATAAATGCATTCTTTTCTATAAATAATAGAGAAGTCTTGAAAATTGTAGTATTTCCATGATAAAAAAAGGTTTGATACGAATTTACAATTCTTGCATTTCATCCCCCCTTTCCAACATACACTGTCATCTTTGCGGTACACATGTTGACGACCTCCAACTCTGTTCTTGCATTTCATTCACCCTTTTCAACATACACTGCCACAATTCTAATAGCGTCATTAGTTTATCTTTGAGCTACACACGTTGACGATCTCCACCTCTGTTTTTGCATTTCCTCCACCATTTCCAACATACACTGCCACAATTTCATTAGCGTCATTAGTTTATATTTGCGCTACACATGTTGCCAACCACCACCTATGTTCTTTCATGACCTCCAGTCACTTTCAACATAGATTGCCACAATCCCAGTTAAGCCAATTTCAAGTAACTTAGGTGCTTATATTCATAGTGTTTATTTTTGATTTTTATTAGACTTGACAGTCTATTAAAATAATACCTTTACTGCACTAAAACTTTTGGATAAGTATATGCCACCTCCTTTACTGAATACTCATGTAATTCTATAATTTTTAATTCCCGGATATTAGAATACTATGTACTCAATATAGTCTAAAACTACCATTTTTCTAGTATTTTTATATAATATCAAAATATGATTTATTTGAAAATAAGAATTCTCTATTGTGTCCACGTTTTAATTTAACTTATATATTGATGGTAGTTTTGAAATTATTAAATTGTCACCGTATTCTTTAAAGTCATATTTTTCTGTTGCATCTATCTTGCATATCATTATTGTCAATATATTTATTATCTGAATGAGAAATACAACCAGTTACCTGCCGTATACATAACAAAATACACACAAACACAAATGCATACTTGTGCACCTTCAATATTGTTTATGTTCAGCAAGTTGTCGTACCACGTTTCCTGCTACAAATTGAATAGGCTTCCTGCTATACAGTAAACGGGACATGTGTTTCATAATATATTCAGTAATGTACTATGTCTTCGCATTGCATCATAATATATTACAACTGTTTTTAATTCACTCAAGGTTTTCTTATTTTTACATGAACATATATGGATTGTTGTAATAAAAATAGATTAAGCAACGTGTCATAATGTTAATTAATTAATTTTAGATGCCCAGAAATAAAATTGCACACTACATATTTGTAATAACTGTAACATGAGATTTTTGGAATAGCAAACTCATAAATACTAATGGTTAATTATGCTCTATTTCTAAGGTAGATGAAGTAAAACAAACCAGTATACATACAAACATGATTAGGATCAGAAATTGAGTAAATGACATTTAGTAATTAATTACTAGAATATAACAAATAATGTAATAAAATATATGTATATCTTATTGAAATTGTATATTTTCGGACATTCTCCGTATATTCTCGTTGATTGTAAAACCTTAAAACATAACGAATATATTCGTTTTCAAGATTGGAATTAATCATCATCTTTAGATGTGTTATAATAATCTTAAAGCAAAAGATTAAGCCGTCTTCATTCCATTTTTGATCTCTATATAAAGAATTGTGTGTTGTCCAGAGAGCATTATTTTAATAGTTGCTGAACTAATTTTGTGTAAAAGCTTCAATTAGTTTAAGTTTAAAAACATTTTCCTGCCTTATTTGGAATAAAGAAAGATATCACTTGAGGCTGTCATCTTAGTAAATCTTAATACGTGTTACTATATTAGGTAAATTTAATTTGCACAATACTGAAGACTTTCAATGTTTGCATTTGATATATTCATAACACATTTATATGTTTTGAAGCCTTTAAAGACAAAATCCTGAAAATGTTTAAACTTTATATTTTACAAAACAACAAAATACACGACAATATATAATTCATAATAAATAATAGCATATGTCCCATAATTTAAAATTTTGAATAAGTATACTTCCGTTATTGATACCTTAAGAGGAGAATAGATTACAATTCTCATGCCATTTATTCTATGTTAATAACATACTCTATATGGTAATATGTCCCACAATTTGAAATCTAAAGAAGAATACCTCTTTATTTACACCTGAATCAGAGAATAATTTACAATATTCGAAAATTTGCATTATATTTTATTAACATTAGCTACGGAATATGTCTAACAATTCTGGATAAGCATACGGCGTTATTGATACCTAAACAAGAGAATAAATTACAATCCTCAAGATTTTGTGTTTTATGTTATTATCATTAGCTACGGAATATGTCTAACAATTCTGGATAAGCATACGGCGTTATTGATACCTAAACAAGAGAATAAATTACAATCCTCAAGATTTTGTATTTTATGTTATTACCATTAGCTACGGAATATGTTTACCAATTCTTGATAAGCATGCGGCGTTATTGATACCTAAACAAGAAAATAAATAACAATCCTCGAGACTTTGTATTCTATGTTATTACCATTAGCTCCGGAATATGTTTACCAATTCTTGATAAGCATGCGGCGTTATTGATACCTAAACAAGAAAATAAATAACAATCCTCGAGACTTTGTATTCTATGTTATTACCATTAGCTACGGAATATGTTTACCAATTCTTGATAAGCATGCGGCGTTATTGATACCTAAACAAGAGAATAAATTACAATCCTCAAGATTTTGTATTTTATGTTATTATCATTAGCTACGGAATATGTCTAACAATTCTGGATAAGCATAAGGCGTTATTGATACCTAAACAAGAAAATAAATAACAATCCTCGAGACTTTGTATTCTATGTTATTACCATTAGCTACGGAATATGTTTACCAATTCTTGATAAGCATGCAGCGTTATTGATACCTAAACAAGAGAATAAATTACAATCCTCAAGATTTTGTATTTTATGTTATTATCATTAGCTACGGAATATGTCTAACAATTCTGGATAAGCATACGGCGTTATTGATACCTAAACATGAGAATAAATTACAATCCTCAAGATTTTGTATTTTATGTTATTACCATTAGCTACGGAATATGTTTACCAATTCTTGATAAGCATGCGGCGTTATTGATAACTAAACAAGAGAATAAATTACAATCCTCAAGATTTTGTATTTTATGTTATTACCATTAGCTACGGAATATGTTTACCAATTCTTGATAAGCATGCGGCGTTATTGATACCTAAACAAGAAAATAAATAACAATCCTCGAGACTTTGTATTCTATGTTATTACCATTAGCTACGGAATATGTTTACCAATTCTTGATAAGCATGCGGCGTTATTGATACCTAAACAAGAAAATAAATAACAATCCTCGAGACTTTGTATTCTATGTTATTACCATTAGCTACGGAATATGTTTACCAATTCTTGATAAGCATGCAGCGTTATTGATACCTAAACAAGAGAATAAATTACAATCCTCAAGATTTTGTATTTTATGTTATTATCATTAGCTACGGAATATGTCTAACAATTCTGGATAAGCATACGGCGTTATTGATACCTAAACATGAGAATAAATTACAATCCTCAAGATTTTGTATTTTATGTTATTACCATTAGCTACGGAATATGTTTACCAATTCTTGATAAGCATGCGGCGTTATTGATAACTAAACAAGAGAATAAATTACAATCCTCAAGATTTTGTATTTTATGTTATTACCATTAGCTACGGAATATGTTTACCAATTCTTGATAAGCATGCGGCGTTATTGATACCTAAACAAGAAAATAAATAACAATCCTCGAGACTTTGTATTCTATGTTATTACCATTAGCTACGGAATATGTTTACCAATTCTTGATAAGCATGCGGCGTTATTGATACCTAAACAAGAGAATAAATTACAAACCTCAAGATTTTGTATTTTATGTTATTACCATTAGCTACGGAATATGTTTACCAATTCTTGATAAGCATGCGGCGTTATTGATACCTAAACAAGAAAATAAATAACAATCCTCGAGACTTTGTATTCTATGTTATTACCATTAGCTACGGAATATGTTTACCAATTCTTGATAAGCATGCGGCGTTATTGATACCTAAACAAGAAAATAAATAACAATCCTCGAGACTTTGTATTCTATGTTATTACCATTAGCTACGGAATATGTTTACCAATTCTTGATAAGCATGCGGCGTTATTGATACCTAAACAAGAGAATAAATTACAATCCTCAAGATTTTGTATTTTATGTTATTATCATTAGCTACGGAATATGTCTAACAATTCTGGATAAGCATGCGGCGTTATTGATACCTACACAAGAGAATAAATTACAATCCTCAAGATTTTGTATTTTATGTTATTATCATTAGCTACGGAATATGTCTAACAATTCTGGATAAGCATACGGCGTTATTGATACCTAAACAAGAGAATAAATTACAATCCTCAAGATTTTGTATTTTATGTTATTACCATTAGCTACGGAATATGTTTACCAATTCTTGATAAGCATGCGGCGTTATTGGTACCTAAACAAGAAAATAAATAACAATCCTCGAGACTTTGTATTCTATGTTATTACCATTAGCTACGGAATATGTTTACCAATTCTTGATAAGCATGCGGCGTTATTGATACCTAAACAAGAGAATAAATTACAATCCTCAAGATTTTGTATTTTATGTTATTATCATTAGCTACGGAATATGTCTAACAATTCTGGATAAGCATACGGCGTTATTGATACCTAAACAAGAGAATAAATTACAATCCTCAAGATTTTGTTTTTTATGTTATTATCATTAGCTACGGAATATGTCTAACAATTCTGGATAAGCATACGGCGTTATTGATACCTAAACAAGAAAATAAATAACAATCCTCGAGACTTTGTATTCTATGTTATTACCATTAGCTACGGAATATGTTTACCAATTCTTGATAAGCATGCGGCGTTATTGATACCTAAACAAGAGAATAAATTACAATCCTCAAGATTTTGTATTTTATGTTATTATCATTAGCTACGGAATATGTCTAACAATTCTGGATAAGCATACGGCGTTATTGATACCTAAACAAGAGAATAAATTACAATCCTCAAGATTTTGTATTTTATGTTATTACCATTAGCTACGGAATATGTTTACCAATTCTTGATAAGCATGCGGCGTTATTGATACCTAAACAAGAAAATAAATAACAATCCTCGAGACTTTGTATTCTATGTTATTACCATTAGCTACGGAATATGTTTACCAATTCTTGATAAGCATGCGGCGTTATTGATACCTAAACAAGAAAATAAATAACAATCCTCGAGACTTAGTATTTTATGTTATTACCATTAGCTACGGAATATGTTTACCAATTCTTGATAAGCATGCGGCGTTATTGATACCTAAACAAGAAAATAAATAACAATCCTCGAGACTTTGTATTCTATGTTATTACCATTAGCTACGGAATATGTTTACCAATTCTTGATAAGCATGCGGCGTTATTGATACCTAAACAAGAAAATAAATAACAATCCTCGAGACTTTGTATTCTATGTTATTACCATTAGCTACGGAATATGTTTACCAATTCTTGATAAGCATGCGGCGTTATTGATACCTAAACAAGAGAATAAATTACAATCCTCAAGATTTTGTATTTTATGTTATTATCATTAGCTACGGAATATGTCTAACAATTCTGGATAAGCATGCGGCGTTATTGATACCTAAACAAGAGAATAAATTACAATCCTCAAGATTTTGTATTTTATGTTATTATCATTAGCTACGGAATATGTCTAACAATTCTGGATAAGCATACGGCGTTATTGATACCTAAACAAGAGAATAAATTACAATCCTCAAGATTTTGTATTTTATGTTATTACCATTAGCTACGGAATATGTTTACCAATTCTTGATAAGCATGCGGCGTTATTGATACCTAAACAAGAAAATAAATAACAATCCTCGAGACTTTGTATTCTATGTTATTACCATTAGCTACGGAATATGTTTACCAATTCTTGATAAGCATGCGGCGTTATTGATACCTAAACAAGAGAATAAATTACAATTCTCAACATTTTGTATTTTATGTTATTATCATTAGCTACGGAATATGTCTAACAATTCTGGATAAGCATACGGCGTTATTGATACCTAAACAAGAGAATAAATTACAATCCTCAAGATTTTGTATTTTATGTTATTACCATTAACTACGGAATATGTTTACCAATTCTTGATAAGCATGCGGCGTTATTGATACCTAAACAAGAAAATAAATAACAATCCTCGAGACTTTGTATTCTATGTTATTACCATTAGCTACGGAATATGTTTACCAATTCTTGATAAGCATGCGGCGTTATTGATACCTAAACAAGAAAATTAATAACAATCCTCGAGACTTTGTATTCTATGTTATTACCATTAGCTACGGAATATGTTTACCAATTCTTGATAAGCATGCGGCGTTATTGATACCTAAACAAGAGAATAAATTACAATCCTCAAGATTTTGTTTTTATGTTATTATCATTAGCTACGGAATATGTCTAACAATTCTGGATAAGCATACGGCGTTATTGATACCTAAACAAGAAAATAAATAACAATCCTCGAGACTTTGTATTCTATGTTATTACCATTAGCTACGGAATATGTTTACCAATTCTTGATAAGCATGCAGCGTTATTGATACCTAAACAAGAGAATAAATTACAATCCTCAAGATTTTGTATTTTATGTTATTATCATTAGCTACGGAATATGTCTAACAATTCTGGATAAGCATACGGCGTTATTGATACCTAAACAAGAGAATAAATTACAATCGTCAAGATTTTGTATTTTATGTTATTACCATTAGCTACGGAATATGTTTACCAATTCTTGATAAGCATGCGGCGTTATTGATACCTAAACAAGAGAATAAATTACAATCCTCAAGATTTTGTATTTTATGTTATTACCATTAGCTACGGAATATGTTTACTAATTCTTGATAAGCATGCGGCGTTATTGATACGTAAACAAGAAAATAAATAACAACCCTCGAGACTTTGTATTCTATGTTATTACCATTAGCTACGGAATATGTTTACCAATTCATGATAAGCATGCGGCGTTATTGATACCTAAACAAGAAAATAAATAACAATCCTCGAGACTTTGTATTCTATGTTATTACCATTAGCTACGGAATATGTTTACCAATTCTTGATAAGCATGCGGCGTTATTGATACCTAAACAAGAGAATAAATTACAATCCTCAAGATTTTGTAATTTATGTTATTACCATTAGCTACGGAATATGTCTAACAATTCTGGATAAGCATACGGCATTATTGATACCTAAACAAGAGAATAAATTACAATCCTCAAGATTTTTGTATTTTATGTTATTACCATTAGCTACGGAATATGTTTACCAATTCTTGATAAGCATGCGGCGTTATTGATACCTAAACAAGAGAATAAATTACAATCCTCAAGATTTTGTATTTTATGTTATTATCATTAGCTACGGAATATGTCTAACAATTCTAGATAAGCATACGGCGTTATTGATACCCAAACAAGAGAATAAATTACAATCCTCAAGTCTTTGTATTTTATGTTATTATCATTAGCTACGGAATATGTCTAACAATTCTAGATAAGCATACGGCGTTATTGATACCTAAACAAGAGAATAAATTACAATCCTCAAGATTTTGTATTTTATGTTATTATCATTAGCTACGGAATATGTTTACCAATTCTTGATAAGCATGCGGCGTTATTGATACCTAAACAAGAGAATAAATTACAATCCTCAAGATTTTGTATTTTATGTTATTACCATTAGCTACGGATTATGTTTACCAATTCTTGATAAGCATGCGGCGTTATTGATACCTAAACAAGAGAATAAATTACAATCCTCAAGATTTTGTATTTTATGTTATTATCATTAGCTACGGAATATGTCTAACAATTCTAGATAAGCATGCGGCGTTATTGATACCTAAACAAGAGAATAAATTACAATCCTCAAGATTTTGTATTTTATGTTATTATCATTAGCTACGGAATATGTCTAACAATTCTAGATAAGCATACGGCGTTATTGATACCTAAACAAGAGAATAAATTACAATCCTCAAGATTTTGTATTTTATGTTATTATCATTAGCTACGGAATATGTTTACCAATTCTTGATAAGCATGCGGCGTTATTGATACCTAAACAAGAGAATAAATTACAATCCTCAAGATTTTGTATTTTATGTTATTATCATTAGCTACGGAATATGTTTACCAATTCTTGATAAGCATGCGGCGTTATTGATACCTAAACAAGAGAATAAATTACAATCCTCAAGATTTTGTATTTTATGTTATTATCATTAGCTACGGAATATGTCTAACAATTCTAGATAAGCATGCGGCGTTATTGATACCTAAACAAGAAAATAAATAACAATCCTTGAGACTTTGTATTCTATGTTATTACCATTAGCTATGGAATATTTACCACAATTATGTCTCGAAATCTGAAAAAGAGTACAGTTTTATTGGAACCTGAAGAAGAGGATAATTTACAATATTTGAAAACGTTGCATTCTATTTTATTAACCTTGCCATGGTGGGTCCCACAATTAGAACTTAACAAAACAATAATAAACAAAATGCTTGTTGATAGATATAAATCCTACGTAACGATAACTGAGAAAGGGAATAAATACAATTCTCAAGACTTCCTATTTTATTTTATTAACATTAGCTATGCGATACGTCCCAAACGTTGTCACCTTTCAGCTATTCATTATCAACAATGAATCTCAAACAGAGGGTATTGTATCCTTACCAAATTTAAAAGAACCCTATTAAGAACAGGTACGCAACTACCCCATTATTACAGGGATTATGAAATCCCCAACAAAATTAATCATATACAGCCATTTCCTAATTACATCACCACATCCTAATATTTATTTAAATAATTGAAATCTAACACAGTGTGAGACAGTGACATGGAAATCTTCGTTTCCACTTATAAACAAAATACAAGGTTTATAAATTAATATACTCAAATTGTAAGCTTGTTCCAATATATCTAACAAATTAAAGTATACAACAATTCAAAACCAATGAATATGTTTCTTATAAATTTAAGAAAAGAATCTAGTATGTAAGCCGAATTCATTGATAAAATAATTCTGTAAGGAATTTTTCAGAATTTTATTCGGATCGAATTACTTTAAAAATTTATTTTTTTCTACAAACAGACAGTTTAACTGACAATTGACTTGATATTAAGTTATTTCAGTGGAAATTTGGCTATATATGTTACAAACTGTTGAAGTTTGGAAAATAATTAAAAAAATAATATTTTTTACGTCAAGATAAAATTACAACATTTAGTACCTGATCTAGGTCTACTATGTTCGTAGGTAATAGATGATACATCGAACATCCTTTTTATCAAAATTGTGTTGTATACATTAAGGCCGCAGACTATTTTTAGTTCCTATGAATGTAAATAATATAAATAAAAGAACTTCTAATTGACTCCAAACCAGCCTTGTTGATAGATATACCAATAAATAAAACAAGATAATATAAAATACCTTTAAAAAGAATAATTTATTTGATCATCTATTTCAGTAGTTTACGATAGAACGCAGTTTTGTAAAATAGATAAGAAGAAATGGAATTGAACTGTAAAGTTTGCCGGTTGAATAGCATCTGCTATTTGACACATTTGTTTCTCCCGATTCGTGCAAGCGTACCTTTAAATTAGACGTGCTAGATTATTCCTTTGACGGATTTTATTGTAAAAGTACAATTGAAATTGAACTGAAAGTTTTCCGGTTGAATATCATCTGCTATTTGACACATTTGTTTCTCCCGGCTCGTGCAAGCGTACCTTTAAATTAGACGTGCTAGATTATTCCTTTGACGGATTTTATTGTAAAAGTACAATTGAAATTGAACTGAAAGTTTTCCGGTTGAATATCATCTGCTATTTGACACATTTGTTTCTCCCAGCTCGTGCAAGCGTACCTTTAAATGTAGTCGAGCTCACTCATGCATTGACGGAATTTGTTGAAAAAGTACCATTGGAATTTCAATAAAAACTGCATTAAATTTCAATAGGCATGTATTTTAAATGGAGTTCTTGTATTGTATTTTCTACCAACTACTCTACTTTTCTCCGATATTCCCAGCAAATAAGGAATTGAAATTAATGAATATTCTTGTAAACTGACTCAGGTTATTTCGGGTTTACTTGTTTGTTACTGGCATTGCGTCTAGGATCCGATTCAAAAATTTCTTTTTAATCCATATTTATTTCAAAACAAGCTCTTTGCTATATAAAATAACGAGTAGGCCACTCTTTTTTGACTAATTATTGATGGTACGACTGATAATTTAAATGCTTTCTCGTGTGTGTTTCTTTGGAAAATCCGTATTATTTAGGAATTTTCTATCTCTTAATACACACAAACATCCAAAAATGAATATTATTTTAGACTTCCACTTCCATTGTGAGGAGAATGGAAGAAGAAATACTAAAAATGTGATTTTAAAACTAATTTAATTTAGTGTCTACAGGAGGAAAATGAAACAAAGGTATCATCCACAGACCTCCACCAAATGTTATGTTTGATCCTAATTAAAGCCAAGGATGTTTGCTCAATTTCTTCAGTAAAATTATTGGCGAAAATTATAGTCAGTAGAGAACTCATGGCCATGCCATGATCTTGACCTTAACGTATACTTTCCAACTACCAATGGTGTTAAAATATAAAAAAGATATTAGACAAGTACCTACAAGATGAATCTCGAAAATTGATTGTAGGCCGGAAAGAAATGCTAGGTTTCAAGGACATAAATATGGATGATATTGAAATTATGAGAATATAATTAAAATACTTTGTTGGGGTGGCTCCTGACTTACACGTGTCACAAAGTTTTGGTATGTTGTGTTTAGTTTATTGTAGCTTAAGGTCATGCATTAGTGTAGCCATTTACCTAAAAAGATTAAAGATCTCGAAACGTGGTATTGTAATACTGAACGATGGAAGATGTTCGGAAAAAAAACTTGTAAATGAACACTTCCGCCTCTTCTTTGGTGGCTGAGTGAAATTCTCTCTTCCGGTACAAGTGTGGTGATTTCCGTTAGGCAGAGTGATCTGTCTCATCCACGAAGCTGAATTCCCGCAAACTCTATTCATTAGTATTATTATGCGTATTTTAATAGCTATCAATATGAGAACTACTTTCACGAACGTATTGACGTATTATACAGTAAATACAGTAATTTATTTATTTTTTATTTTAATTTAGTTGGTTTTTCCGCTTAAAGCCAGCTGTGAAGCTACGTTTGCCTAAGCCTTCTGGTGAAGCCGTTTTGATTTTATTAATTATGGTCTGGGCTTAAACCTAAATTTTGGGTTGCATGAGTCGCCAAGGATTTCATGGCGGCATCACTTTTTTGTCAAAATACATTGTGCATAATCATCCTTACTTCGTAGAGCAAACATTGATGGTCTACCAGTTAAAGAGGAGTATTTTTCATTAGAAAAAAGTACATAGGGAGACTTTGCGATGTAAGAGAAAAAGTAAGTGTTTAGAATTAAGGTATTAGATATTTTTTGTACATAATAAATAACTAAGCCTTTGGTAATCGCCCCTGGTAATGTGTTAGTACATAGCAACACATTGTTATAATAAATTATTATTTACAGCTGTAAAGGCTAAGTTTTATTTATTAGTCTATAACGTCCTGTACTTTGATATAACACATGACGATACAAATATTATACTTGTCATGAGACTAAGAGTCCTAAGTATATAAGGAGAATCTATTTACGCAGCCAGAGTGTTTTACGTTTGGTTTAGTGTATGATATTTTTAAACTTACGAAGCTACACAACACAGCTATAAAAGGGAGGGTTAATGCAAGGAGAATGTTGAATTTAGCTCCAATTCACATTCCTCTTACGTGGACCTTCTGAAATGTGATCCTGATGGAGTCCTTACTCGTGAAATCTGGAGTCATATTAGGCTGAAGGGAGCAAAATTTTGGTGGAAGCGAAGAGCGAAGAATCTCAAAGGGAACCTACAGCATTGTTTTGACATCAGACACGAAAAGTATTGAAAATATAGACAAAGATGTATCCTCATTTTCTCATCGGGTGCACAATTGACTAACATCAGACTAAGACAGCAACAGCATCACATTTCAAGTACTCCACGTAAGAGTAATGTGTGTGAACTGGAGATAAAATAGCAGATTGTATTGAAAATTCTGTACTTTGGGATTATACCGACCACACCAGTATGAAAAACACAAAAATATACATTCATAGAAAAAAACATGATAGAACGAAAAAAACAACTCTTCAATTACAACATTACAAGCATTTCCATGTATTGTGATCGGTATTTTTGTCGCTATTATCTTATCTTTCTCGAGAATCCCGATTGCGGCAGGCCGCGCGGCATCACATGATTATTTAAGTTTTTTGCACGGTACATAATTGCCTCTCCATTACAATTCAATTTATATTTATGATCAGCCCCTCTAGACTTTTATATTTTACTGATAGGTACTATCTCGAGGTATGTTTTTCTTCCGTTGACATCAGAGCGGGGCGGCACCTTCGGCCGGAGGCACTCGCATTTTGGGTGGCGGAGTGTAATCAAGAATAAAACATGTTTTGAGTGTTTTTTTTCAATAAAGAGTTTAGTTTTTGTTTGGTAATGTTTGTTTTTATTGAATTTTTGTGTTTGGAGAAATGTAGGGGTAAAACACGGAAGTACAACAAAGCGACACACCAGCTTAACGGGCGGCGAGACTCTGCAATCACGTTATCTACTACACCGCTCGACTTTGACCTCTGTCTGAGGATGGGGAGGGGTTTGCGATAAGACAATTCCAGTTTTATACTGACGAAATATTGTTCTACGCTAATCTAGTAATCAGTAGAAGCAAAATGTCAAATAACGATTCATGTCTGGGTGTGGTCGGTATAATCCCAAAGTACCGAAAATTCTAAGATTTTGCATATTTAACATTATTTAATTTCGTAAACTTTTATTATAATACATCAGTCTGTATTTTAGGGTCTCAATATATTCGAAAGACGTTTTTAAAATAACATTAAATCTTACATTAAGGTATTAGTGAACTAATAATTCTATCAAAAAAATTCCTAAAAAAAGTATTTCATAGAAAATTCTAAAGTTAAGCAAATTGTCATTAACAACTTTTTGTAAGAAGTAATATATTTAAAACTGAATGCCAAAAGCCTTTACTGGTTTCTTATATGTCATGAAGAGTGTAATTATGAAGAACCATATGCCTCCTTTAACTTGATATAATATAATATTCTCCTTCGTGTTTGACAGCACATCTTTCAAATGCAAAAAATTAGACCATGTCGTTAGTATAAGGAGTAGCAACATATATAGGTCTCCTAGTATAAGGATTCATTAAATGTGAACTGTTTTGATCTTTTTCTAATAAAAATGCTTTGAAACATACACTCCTTACAGCAATGGCACACAAGACACTGGCAGAAAGTTAATTTGGTAGTTCTAGAGTATTTAAAGCGAGGAGACCTTTACATTTCCTGCCTTTAATAACGACAGCTCTGTATAAAACCCGAGAACATTTAACCGCATTGTACATATAAGAGGAACTGAGTATCTTAATAACGTTGTAATGTGGGCTTTGTACCATATCCCTAAGTCTATGTAAATATTCCGTAGCAGTAAAGCTATTGCACAACGTATTTAGAATTAGACGTAATATTGTCTGTCCTATTTACAATTTCACAATATAACGTCGTCATCATGAACCTGCGAGATTAAAAAAGGAATTTCTAATGTACCAAAAGATACTTCAATTTTAAAGATTTTTATGAAAAAACTCCAGAATATGTTATTAATTTTGATGCAAATATTCTTTATTTTAGGAACTTACAAAAGGTCTACCTTATAATGATATAAAATTGATGATCTGCCACTTGTTTTAGAATATTATAAAAACTAACTGTGTACAACTAAACCTGAATATTGTATGCATTCAAAAAATGCAAAGTATTACTTTAAACAAGAAATTGTATCTAAACATTTTGATAGAATTATTATAAGCTAATTAAAATGTGACTAACTTAACAATCCTTGGTTTTTATATTTTTTATCCTAAGGCCGGTTTTTATATTGAAACATAATAATCAGTCAGGTTTTATAAATATATAAACAATCTGCAAGGTCGTCAGTGATATTAATAAAGAGTTCAAATTAGACTAACATACATAAGTGTAAAATATATCAAGATTTAAATTGGACAAACGTACCTAACCTAAGTCATAATTTCATGTCTGCATACACTGTTTCATGATTACAATATGTTTCCTTATTTTTATAACCAAGGCATATAATGTTTTTTCCTGTCTATGGTCTAATTGAGTTAAAATATCGAGGATAATGTTGTTTTTGATTCTGTTTTTTTCATTTAGAATTCATGGCTGTGATTATTGTATTGATTTATGAAGAGCAGCAAAAAACTAGACAATGTACTGAGCCGTGATCATGTAAATAGAATCGAAAAAACAGGCACCATACATTTAAGCAATCTTTTATTGCTGGATTTTTCTCACAGAAGTGGTTGTTAAAGAGCTAAAAAGATATTACGTCTAATAATTCAGTTGGTACTATTTGGCAATGCTTAGGGGACTTTGTTATAAAGGAATTTCTTTAGCGTAGTTAGGACCCACATAATAATAAATCATAACTGGTTATATAGCAGCGTTTCATAAGTCAAAACTATCCTGACAATCCAGAATATAAAGGCTTATTAGTTCATAATTTTCTTCTAAAATTTGGATAATTAAAACGAGGTACCATTCGAGAACAAGTATTCAGGTGAAATACCATTACACCTAAACAATTTCTCTATTTAAGTTTCATTTCAGTAGAACTTGTATTAACGTGATGTGTTCCACACTGGTAAACAAGATACCGCAATATTCAGAACTGGAGCACAACGTTATATCTCTACTTAAAACTCAACACAAAGCACACACATAGAGAAAAATAGCACCCTGAGGGAACTCGAGGAATTGAATACTACAAAGCTAGAGGAATGTACAGGAATACGTCCTATTGAAGCGTAAGATGTAAGTTCTTCTTAAGTTATTCGTTGTGCTAACTTTTGTGCTCGTATAAGAGTAAAAAGTACTATAATCCTTTACAGCCTTTTAAACTTAAGAATAATATTGAATTATTGGAATATATTGGTTATTATTAGATGAACTTTGCATATTATCTTAGATAAATACTCGTAACTAAATTTTCAAGTAATTCAGAGGTAGATAGACTTATATACATGCCGGTTTTTAATGTACGAGACGATATTATTTAAAATTATGATTAAAGTTTATTTAAAAATGCTGTGGTGACAATGTTGAAGTGGGCTTGACTTGTATCCCAAAGCCTTACATCGTTATATTGTAACTTTTCTCTACTGTTGTTCTACAAGTAAGTCTGGACAATAATTACAGTTGGCGTAAAATGCTGTGGTGACAATTTTGAAGTGGGCTTGACTTGTATCCCAAAGCCTTACATCGTTATATTGTAACTTTTCTCTACTGTTGTTCTACAAGTAATTCTGGACAATAATTACAGTTGGCGTAAAATGCTGTGGTGACAATGTTCAAGTGGGCTTGACTTGTATCCCAAAGCCTTTCATCATTATTATTGTAATTTCTCTCATATTGCTGTTCTACAAGTAAGTCTGGACAATAATTACAGTTGGCGTAAAATGCTGTGGTGACAATTTTGAAGTGGGCTTGACTTGTATCCCAAAGCCTTACATCGTTATATTGTAATTTCTCTCTTCTTATTGTTCTACAAGTAAGTCTGGAAAATAATTACAGTTGGCGTAAATGGTGACAATGTTGAAGTGGGCTTGACTTGTATCCCAAAGCCTTACATCGTTATATTCTGATTTCTCTCTTCTGCTGTTCTGTAACGACCCGAACCCAATATTAACAATAATTCAAAAAATTATGCTTTATTTGGTTTTATAAAAATTTCATTCATTTAGTAAAATTTAACTAAAGACATAATAATTGTAAAGTGTACAGCACTGTTGAGGAGGTCAGCAGTAAGACTGCTGACAATGCAGAGTCAGCACCTGCGTGTGCTGGGAAGCTAGTCTAGTTCAGGCCTCAGACTCGTAGACATGTAACTCTCTGTCGCCCTATTTTAAAACTTTTCTAAATTCTTTCAATAATGTAATTCAATACTTTATATCATTCAGAAGTGCTCTCCCCTTTTTAACCAATGTAAATTGTGTGATTTCTATAAATTAATCATTAATAAACAGTGTTTTTAAAATTCAATCGTTGTTGCACAAACTTTATTTCTTTTTCCGGAATCATCCGGTGGTGGCAGCGGATACCAATTAATCCCCAAATCGGTCGCGTTACAGATTTGGTGGCAGCGGTGGGATGATCGCGTAACTTTGGGACAATTTAACTGTACAGTTGATTGTTTTCCCGACGCCGAAGTGACCACGTGAACATCAAAATTACTTAAACAGTGTAATCCAGTGTCAAGTATAGTTTTAAACAGTTAGGAAAAGTGTTTCCAAGTTGGATTTTTCAAAATTTTGGAGTAAAAAGTGCAACAGGAAGACGATGGAATTGGATAAAGGAATCTACACGTGAAGACGCCAAACCGAGAAAGGACGCCAAGAGACGACGCCATCTTGCCATCTTCATCACGTCACCAGCCTAGGAGACGGAAGCGGAGCAACCAACCAACATCGTGGGTGACGCTGACAACAACCAACATCATCTGTCCACAGCCTCTAGCAACCATGGCAGTCACAATGGCGGCGATATTTGGTGAGCCTTTGTTCACGTTCAGAAATTAAAATAAATATAATAAAGAAACATTGGCTGCACTTTAAAACTAATTTTTATCAAACATTCTACGTTAATTATATAATAAAATAAGACATAGAAATAAGAGAGAATAAAGGTGCTGTGGTATAATAGTGAATGCAGCATTGAATGAACACATTTTTTTGGCAAATTTTGTGATTGATTATTAAGTAACAAGTAAATTAAATTGAATTACTCTAACATGGAGTAACAATGTGTACTTCAATGTCAGGTCGTCACTTCCAGGGCACCTATTTCTCATTTTAAAATTAAGATAAGAACATTTATTAATAATATTCAGGAAGAAATGCCAATGTTTCCAGATAAAAAATTATTTATTAAATCTTTGTAATGTAAAAGCACTCCTTAAAACAAAAGTGTCATAGCTATGATAAAATTAATATTTTGGGTTTAAATAATTGTTGTTATTGAGAAATATTGATGTTTTAAAATTAATTTTAATTTGAAGTTAGACGCTATTCCAGTGCGTTATTTAAAATCTATACTTATACCGTGCTGTGTAAATTGATATTGTTAATTGATTAGGCATTGCTAATCTACTAATTAGTTTTATATGATGTATATGGATTATTATCACTAACATCAATTGATGATGATTGATTGATTAGATAGGTATAGATAGGTTATCAATCATTGATTGGTTATTGGAAAATTTATTTTGATAGAAAACTTTTGGGATTTTGAAGAAAAAAATAGTATTATTAGTCATAAATTCAGTCGTATATTTTAAATCGAACTTCGTAAAATTTTGTAGAGTTTCCTAAATTAAATGTTAGATTATTAAGATCATTATAACAAATCAACAATCATGAGTTCTACAGTAACGTTTGAAGGAAAAACCATTGAATTTCAAGAGGCTTTTGATGCAATTTCACCCAAAGTCAGGTCTCTTCAAGACTGCATAGACGAAACCATCGCGGGAAATTCTGTGCTGAACAGAACAGAAATGTCACCATCCGCTATGGATATGACAATCGGAGCAGCAAGCAGACCATCATTTGAGCTAGTGTCTAGCATTACTCCCTACGACGGAGAGAGAGCCGATCTACTCATGCCATTCTTCGATAGCATTCAAGGCATAGGAGAACTAAGCAATTGGAACGAAACACAAACATTACAAGTATTGAAATTAAAGTTAATTGGTAGTGCTCTACAGTTTTCAAAATCAGATGAAAAATGCAAAAACGCCACAACACTTAAAGAAATTAAGTCTGCTCTAACAGAAAGGTTTGGAGATAGCCTACCAGATCACTATTATTTTGAACAATTAGCTAACATCAGACAAAATAAAGGAGAGACCATCGAACAATTTTCTGACAGATTCAAGAGGGTCAGTGACAAAACACTGAGAACCACCAATAACGAAGAAGTAAATAGAGTATTAAGAGAAGAAGCTGACCGAAGAACAATGGAAGCCTTTGTCAGAGGACTCTACGGAGAAATTGGCAGACAAACAAGGATTAAGTTTCCAAAGAATTTTAGAGAAGCAGTGACTACCGCAATAGCAATAAATAACTTAGAAAAAAGGCCAAATCCATTTGAAGAAAAACCAAGGAAAGTTTTTGGAAACAATTTAACAAGTAAATGCTACAATTGTGGAAAGATAGGACACGTAGCAAAAGACTGTAGATGTAGAAGCTCTACAGACAGGCAGATGAAGGAATGTGGATATTGCCGTAGAAAAGGGCACAGAGAATCAGAATATAAATCAAAGGCAAACTCCACACGTCCTCACTGCAGCTTCTGCAAGAAGCAAGGTCATACAGCTGATAATTGCTGGGCCAGAACAAAGAATACGGGTAACGAAAGAGGTCAACCTTCAGGAAGCGGTTATAGTTCAAGAAACGCTCTACCGTTAAACTACAGCGGGGAACCCAGAAGCGCCGCTGGCAACCCCGTGAGGAAGTAAATCTGAACCTACACAAGATAAGGTTTGGACAGGCGAAGAAAATACCTAAAATTGCGTACATCACTGAGCAGGAAAACAACTATGAACTACTAGCTCATGGAACCATTGGGAGTGTCAATGGGCCAGTCATAATCGATACTGGGGCACAAATCTCGATGATAGAGAAAAGGGTCACCCAAGGACCTATCTCACCGACTGATGTTCGTGTACATGGCATCACAGGAGCCGTAATGCACACCTACGGTCAAGTAAAACAGACTATAAAGCTAGGAGACACAGAAATGATGTGTACGTTCATAGTAGCAGACTTGCCTGACGATTATATTGCAGTTATAGGGTATGATGTGCTTAGGTGGAAAAGAGCTGTCATTGATTTAGAACGATATGTCTTAAGTATTGAAGGTCGTGACGCAGTCAACCTATACGAACGAGACAAAGAAACTACGAATGATTGTGTGAGTGGACTTGGTATAGCCACCAAGCGAACTCAAACCTTCCAAGTAGAACCCGATCGCTCAATCAACGCGCAAGTGAAGCCTAACGAAAACGAAAACTTGCCTGAATATCTTCCAGCCTACTGCAGAACTAACCTCAACATACCTGCCCGTTCAGAAATGTTAGTACAACTAAAATAGGGGAAAAATGTGAAACAACGAAAGCAAGAAATTGAGAACAAAGTTGTAATTACAGAACCAGCACTCGTAAAAATTAATGGAATTTATGTAGCCAGAAGTCTAACTAAAGTAAGAAATGGAACTTGTTGGAAGTAAGTAGTTAATACAAGCCCAGAAGATTTAGTAATGTACAAGGACACTCTGATCTGTAAATTAGAAGAACCTCATTTAAAACCAAAGAATTCGACAGAACCAAAAAGGGTCAACACAGTATCTAAAAAAAAGCGACGAATTCAGAAGAAAAGATAGAGCATTTGAGACCAGAAGAAAAAGCAAAGATTAGAAACGTACTTCATCGATTTGGAAATTTGTTTAGCCTTGGAGGAATTGAAAATTTAGGATGTACAGCAAAAGTAAGCCACAAAATTAACACAGGAGACCACCCTCCCATTAACAAAAGGCCATACAGAGTGCCGCATGCACAGAAACAAGTGATACAAGAGCTGATAGAGGAACAACTGGATAAGGGAACCATAATACCGAGTGTATCACCATGGTCAGCACCAGTGGTCATAGTTCCAAAGAAACCTGGTCCAGATGGTGTTGTAACTCACAGAATGTGCATCGACTACAGAGATCTGAACTCATGCACAGTACCAGAAGTTTATCCTTTACCAGATATCCACGAAACACTTGACATGCTTGGTGGAAGTAAATTCTTTACTGCACTAGATATGAATTCGGGATTCTTCCAAATTAAAATGCATCCTGACAGCCAAGAGAAAACAGCTTTCAGTACTCCAACAGGACATTATGAATATACCAGAATGCCCATGGGTCTTATAAACTCCCCTACAGTTTTCCAGAGGTTGATTGATACCACTTTATCAGGACTGAAAGGAAAGTCTTGTCTACCATACATGGATGACATCTTAGTCTACAGCCCGACAATAGAACAGCATGCACAAGATTTGAGTGACGTGCTAGAGAGGTTTAAGGAGGTAAACTTAAGTGTACAGCTAAAGAAATGCCAAATTGCAAAACCCGAAATTAATTTCTTAGGACATATAATCACGAATCAAGGAGTAAAGCCTTGTCCGAAAAAGATTGAAGCTGTAAAGGAGTTTCCTCAGCCAAAGAATGAGAAAGAAATCAGAGGATTCATTGGATTATGCAGTTACTACAGAAGGCATGTTCCAAACTTTGCGGACATAGCCAAACCATTAACTAAATTGATCAAAAAGAATGAAAAATTTAATTGGTCACCGGATTGTGAGACACCTTTCAAAAAACTAAAAGAAAAACTAACGACTGAACCCTTGTTGATCTACCCAGACTTTTCAAAATCTTTCATTCTTAGCACAGATGCCAGCAACGTAGCGATTGGTGCAGTGCTAGGACAGGAAATAAACGGTGTAGAACATCCTATAGCGTATGCATCAAGACAGTTGAATTCCGCAGAACAGAACTACAGTGTAACCGAAAGAGAGTTATTAGCTGTAGTTTGGGCAGTTAAGTACTTCAGATGTTATCTTTATGGAAGATCTTTTTCTCTTTACACGGATCACAGTGCAATCAAATGGTTACTATCATTAAAAGATCCTTCAAGTAGATTAACAAGATGGGCTTTGAAATTAGCTGAGTATGATTACAAAGTTTACCACAAACCCGGTGTGAAAAACAAAAATGCAGATTGTCTAAGTAGAGTAGTATACAAAAATGAGTGTGAAAAGTTACCTTTATTAGATATAGACGCGATTAAAGCAGCTCAAAAGAAAGATAAAGAATGTCAAAAACTGAAAATGCATGAACATTTCAAAACAAGTCCCCAAGGAGTAGTGTACTTCAAGAAAAAAGATGAAAAATTAATTGTAATACCAAGAGAATTGAGAGAGAAAGTAATACGACTACATCATGATTTACCAACGAGTGGACATGGAGGAATAAAGAAGACCATATTAAGAATTCAAGATAAATTCTACTGGCCAAAAATGAGAGCAGATGTAACAGCATTCGTACGATCATGTGACTCATGCAACAGACGAACAGACTATGGAAAATCAAAAGCACCATTAGGGAAGTTTCAAGAAGTGAGTGAATTTGGTTATAGATTAGCATGCGACATAGTAGGTCCCTTACCGTTAACTAGATCAAATAACAAGTACATATTAACTGTTATCGACCATTTCACAAGATTCGGAATATTTATAGCATTACCAGATCAAACAGCTGAAACCATAGCACGAGCATTTGTTCAGAAAGTTATAACGTCAATCGGAGTACCAAAAGAATTAATTACAGACCAAGGGAAGAATTTCACATCAGAACTGATTCAGAATGTTTGCAAACTACTGAAAATAAAAAAATTACAGACAACTGCTTACCACCCTATGAGTAACGGACGGACAGAGAGAGTACACCGAACCATCCCTAAAATGCTGAGCCACTTTGTCAACAAAAACCAGTCAGACTGGGACGAACTGTTACCCATGATCAACATGGCATACAACAGCCAAGAACAGGAGTGTACAGGATACACACCTTTTGAAATGGTGTACGGAAAGAAGATGGAAACACCCTTAGAAGCAGATCTCACTATAACTGAGGACACAGATGTCTACTCAGATTACGTGGAAGATCTACGAACCAGATTAAAAGAGATTCAAGAAATATCGAAACACTGCCAGGAGAAGGCAAGGAAAGCTCAAAAGAAGCATTACGACAAGAAGTCGAAAGAAAGTGAGTATTATGTCGGACAGTTAGTGTACCTGCATGTACCACACATAAAAAAGGGAAGAGTTAAAAAACTCTCACAGTTATGGAAAGGTCCATACAAAATAGTAGAAATCGTATCTGAGTTAAATGTAGTTTTAAGAATAAGAGGGAAAAACGTCAAAGTGCACGTGAATAGAATCAAGCCAGTAGTTGAACTGAAAAACAAAGAAGAACAAAGCGAAGACAGCGTAGAAGAATTCCATGGGAATGAAAATGAAGAAGCACTAGAAGTTCCTAGCAAGGAAGCAAGAAGAGGAGTAAGCCTCGAAGAAGAAGCAAGTGATGCAGAAGAGGAGGTTGAAGATCCAACAGTACCAAGCCAAGCAGCAGAGCAAGCCGGACCGAGTGGATTACAACCTGCCCAAGAAGGAAACAATGAAAGACCAGTCAGGGAAAGGAGGAAGCCATCCAGACTGGAAGACTATGAAGTTGAGTTGTAAATAGAAGCATACAAGTTGTACTATAATAATGTAGAAGTAAAGTGTTATATCATGAGAGAAGTAAGAAAAAGCCGAAGTTGTTGTGTATTCTCGAAATTTCATCTTGTAGGATTACAACTCAGTAGCGAATGAAGTGAAAATGATCAGTTTGACAGAAGAGAAAATGTGAAACGAATGTTGCTGAATGAGTTTGAATGTTGTGTGAGAGAAAACAAAAAAAAAGGTAGGCCTACCCTGAAGATTAAAAATTGTCTGATTATATCCACACAAACACATGAGATTACTGAGAGTACTAACACAGAAGGCCAGAAGAAAAAAAAAGTTGTAAGAAGTGAAAGGACAAATCGAGTTACTTTAAGAAGATTAATTGTGTTATATTATAATAAGGAGAAGTTAGTTAAACAACATTGAATATGCATAACATAAATTAAAGGTTAGATTATGGATGTCAAGTATAACCTTTGTTACAGGACTAATGATTATTACGTTGGTCAAAGCAGCTGAAATGAGCCAAGGAGTTGTGTTTAGAAAGCTAGAAGACTCTGTGATATCCGGAGATGAATGGAGAATCGTTTTAGATTTTGATCTAGTGGAAATCCTTGATGAACTGATACCATTAAAAGAAAGATGTGTAGAATTAGAACAGTTTAAAAATATCAGTGTGAACGTCTGGGATGAAGACTTCGAGTTTGAATATATAAGAGTGAAGGAAGGAATCGAGCAGTATGAGAGTGATATAACTGACTTATTAAAACTTTTGCCACCTGTAGGACATTCTAGAAATAAGCGTGGACTTATAAATGCAGGAGGTTATGCATTAAAGTGGTTATTTGGTGTACCGACTAGTGAAGATTTAGAACATGTAAATACCAAAGTAGACGAACTAAAGTTAATAAGTGGTACAGTTGTTAGTTCGAGTCATACACAAATAACTTTGATGAAAGATATTAATTCTAGAATTGTAAGTAACACTAAAGCTATTCATGAGATAATGATTAAGTTATCTACAGCCAACGACAGGTTAATAACATCATTAACGAACTTTAATGAACAGAATATAATGATGCATCAGTCCTTAGCAAAACATATGGCAATTACAACAATGTTAAGACATTTAGGTCAAACTGTTGATGAAGCTAAGCTAAGAGTAGTAGAGTTTAGGCAAGCATTAGAACTTATATACTCTGGTAAGATAAGCAGTAAATTACTAAATCCACATGATTTTACAAAAGTTTTGAATAAAATTGAAAAGATTATACCATCTCATTTGAAAATAATTGTTCCTGTAAATGATGAAGATATATTTTTGTATTACGATCTTTGTACAGCGCAAGCATTAGCTAATCCAGCTAGCATAAGATTGATTGTTACAGTACCATTAAGCTCAATTGATAGACAATTTGAAACCTATAAAATCGAAGTGATACCACTTTATCAACCTAGGTTAAGACATTGGTTAGTTTGGAAAATTGAACACGATTACTTGTTGATATCTAAAGATAGGCAGTACTATGTACCTCTCACCTCAGATGAATATGTTCAATGTAGGCACAGTTAACATTTGTCCAAATTCAATAAGTGTACTACACCATACAGTCGATGGTTGCATCTATTCACTGTTTATGGGATTAAGTTCTGTAACTCAAAAGTGTAACAGAGTTCTAACTGAGAATGTAAATTCACCGTTTTGGTTACAAAATGGTAATGATTGGATTTATAGTGTTGCAGAACCCTACAATGTAATATTAAATTGTTTTAGAAATATTGAAGATGATACATCTGTAATTAAAACAGACATTGTAAAAGATTATTTAGAAGTTGTTGCTAACACCTCAGGTATCATTAAACAGATATCAAGGTGTGATATTTTTGGAAAAAGTGGTAAGATATTTTCGAGGATTAGAGGCAATATAGTTTATAAAAGAAATATTACGCACCTTCATATACCGAAAATAAACATGTTGCAGCCGAATGAAACCGCTCTTATATTATTAAACAATAACTTAACTTTTGAAACGCTAAAAGATATAAAAAAGAATCTAATTGATGATCATGTAGAAATAGGCTTAAATTCATTATTGCAAGGATCTAATGTAAACCAACCTGTCGTCATTAATGTAAATAAGAATTATAATTTTATTGTCATGTATGTAGTTGTAAGTTTAAATTGTATACTGCTCGTAGTTTTTATATGTCATAGGAGAATAAGACGCCTTTGCACGACCAGTCGGCAGCAAAGACAAACTCAGAGCACAAGCGGCCCAGACCAGAGCCAACTGACGGTGAGGGTGGAGGAAGGAACTCCATTAGCAGAGATCATCCACGAAGCCTCCTTTGTTCGGATGACCCCCCCTCATGATTAAGTAGTGGAAAAAAAACGTGAAAATTTTTAAAATCTTTAAAGTGACAAATCAAAAGACTCTGACCGGCTTGTGACTCTGAAAAGAAATATTGTATATTAGTAATAATCCTAAATCTTAATAGTATCATGATTATGTAAACTTAGATTAGAAATATGTATTAATAATTTGGGGAACACTTCAAAGAAAAAAAAAAACACATTTTAAAGTTACAAATAAGTCATTAATATACGAATGTAATAGATTCAAGATGTGCCATCACTTTAATCCTATGACACATCTTTTCCAGAGGAGAGGGTGATGTAACGACCCGAACCCAATATTAACAATAATTCAAGAAATTATGCTTTATTTGGTTTTATAAAAATTTCATTCATTTAGTAAAATTTAACTAAAGACATAATAATTGTAAAGTGTACAGCACTGTTGAGGAGGTCAGCAGTAAGACTGCTGACAATGCAGAGTCAGCACCTGCGTGTGCTGGGAAGCTAGTCTAGTTCAGGCCTCAGACTCGTAGACATGTAACTCTCTGTCGCCCTATTATAAAATTTTCTAAATTCTTTCAATAATGTAATTCAATACTTTATATCATTCAGAAGTGCTCTCCCCTTTTTAACCAATGTAAATTGTGTGATTTCTATAAATTAATCATTAATAAACAGTGTTTTTAAAATTCAATCGTTGTTGCACAAACTTTATTTCTTTTTCCGGAATCATCCGGTGGTGGCAGCGGATACCAATTAATCCCCAAATCGGTCGCGTTACAGTTCTACAGTACGTCTGGACAATAATTAAAGTTGGCGTAAAATGCTGTGGTGACAATGTTGAAGTGGGCTTGACTTGTATCCAGAAGCCTTTTGCATTATGTGTCATTTATTTCTTCTTGCTGTTCTACAAGTATGTACAAAGATTAAAGTTGGAGTAAAAATGTGGCAGTGACAAAGCTGACTTGAACTTCCTACAATGAATATATTTAAAAGGTGTTGACATGTGTCATAAGGCCTGACTTAGATTTGGCATCATTGCAACGTTTTGATTATTTATCTTGCTGTTGCTATAAGCAGATATGGGCAGGCTCTACCAGTTGACGTGACCTTGCTACGATGAATATATTTAAAAGGGTCTTGACCTGTGTCATAAGGTCTGGCTTAGATTGAACCTTATTGCAACGTTTTGATTATTTATCTTGCTGTTGCTATAAGCAGATATGGGCAGGCACTACCAGTTGACGTGACCTTGCTACGATGAATATATTTAAAAGGGTCTTGACCTGTGTCATAAGGTCTGGCTTAGATTGAACCTTATTGCAACGTTTTGATTATTTTTCTTGCTGTTGTTATAAGCAAATATGGCCATTCATACCAGTTGACGTGAACTTGCTGCGATGAATATATTTAAAAGGGTCTTGACCTGTGTCATAAGGTCTGGCTTAGATTGAACCTTATTGCAACGTTTTGATTATTTTTTCTTGCTGTTGTTATAAGCAAATATGGCCATTCAGTACCAGTTGACGTGACCTTGCTAAGATGAATATATTTAAAAGGGTCTTGACCTGTGTCATAAGGTCTGGCTTAGATTGAACCTTATTGCAACGTTTTGATTATTTTTCTTGCTGTTGTTATAAACAAATATGGCCATTCAGTACCAGTTGACGTGAACTTGCTGCGATGAATATATTTAAAAGGGTCTTGACCTGTGTCATAAGGTCTGGCTTAGATTGAACCTTATTGCAACGTTTTGATTATTTTTCTTGCTGTTGTTATAAACAAATATGGCCATTCAGTACCAGTTGACGTGAACTTGCTGCGATGAATATATTTAAAAGGGTCTTGACCTGTGTCATAAGGTCTGGCTTAGATTGAACCTTATTGCAACGTTTTGATTATTTTTCTTGCTGTTGTTATAAACAAATATGGCCATTCAGTACCAGTTGACGTGAACTTGCTGTGATGAAAATATTAAAGTGGACTTGACCTGTGTCCTGAGCCCCTCCATGACTAATTTGTAATTTATTTCTTCTTGCTGTTGGACAAGTAAGTATGAATAATAATTAAATTCGACGTAAAAATTTCCGTGATGATATTAATGTGGACTTAATCTGTATCCTTAGACCTGAAATCATAATTTGTCATTTCTTCGATCTAGCTGTTCTTCGTGGCAGTAATATTTACATTTTAAAAACATTATAGTCAATTCTGTCATCCTTCTTACATACTTAAGCTGCTCCATAACTTCGGTTTCTGAGCCCCGGGTACGTTTTATACTAAATATTATTTCAACGTCTTTTTTAATTTTACTCGATTAGTAATAAATTTGATTCTTCCTAGTAGTTGATTTATACATCTGACTTCCAACTGAGATGGAAGTAAAGCTTTTGCCTGTGTTGAGCAACTCTGTAATATTCTCCAGCTCTTGTATTATAGCGATGGGCATACCCGCCCTGCAGCAGCACGCATTTGACACGCTGAACATACTCGTCTCAGCAACAAACAGCGCAGGCAGTGTCAACAATCTGAGCTCCTTTTCTGGAAGTTCAGTTATTTATTGTGTAAATGGATTTCTTGTAATATACACAATCTTTGAAAGTATAATTTTTTACAAGTATTCAACATGGTAAATTATTATGAAAAAGATATTTCTTGCAAAATAAATCCACACTAAAAAATTCTAAATAATGAATTAGAACAATTCTTTGATAAAATGCATTTCATCAAGATTATAATTAAATCTATTAAGTTTGATGTAGTCTTTTAGTTAAATTTGACTAGAATTATCCTTAAATTTTGAGGCTTCTGCTTCGTCACATCGTATAATGTATGTCCTTCTTTACTGTCATTTAAATCAAGCAGAAATGAAATTTTTCATAGGATTGATCCACTACGATAAAATATGAGTTCCGTAGTGGATCAGGAAGTTCACACAAACCTTGTTAATTATGATCAAAGAAATATGAATACTGGCAAATGTATATGAATTTATAACGCAAGATCCATAACTATACAACTTAAAACATACAATTATATGGTCTATTCCATACGATTAAAAGGCTTTGACATTATAGTCACATAAATGTGAAAATACTACGTACTTTATAGCATGTCTTCAAACCTAAAACAACAAACTCAAGTTAAAAAGTTCATTTTAATTTACTGTTTTGTTATTATTTTTGTGCTCTAGTTGATTTCGTCTTGATTCCTTGATCAAAAAAATGTATACATATACATATTTGAAAATTCTACTTCTGTTAAAGGAAACTAAGATGGGTTGTATAATAGTATTTAAATTTATAGTAAAAGTTAGATAGTAACTTTGCCTTTGATATCTGCATTAAAGTACTGATTAAATACTGCATACTTAATATTTGCTCAAATCTATGTTCACAACAGCGGTTGCAGAAAAGGTGGGTATAAGAAGTTTTGTAACTATGAAGCTTACTCTATGATTTTAAAACTATAAATATAACTCTTATAATACACTAAATGCATTATTGAACATATGGTTTTACAACGTTTGATTATCAAACATCAGGAAATAAAACAAAAATTACACAGAACAGCTGATTACATTTACATAGTATAAACAATCGCTGTAATTAAAATTTATACAATCACTTGAGTGAATATTACGGTTAGTCTACCGACTCGTATTACATTTGCTAAACAGTTTATTTTCTTTAGTAGCATATTGATATCAATTTATACAATCACTTGAGTGAATATTACGGTTAGTCTACCAACTCGTATTACATTTGTTAAACAGTTTATTTTCTTTAGTAGCATATTGATATCAATTTATACAATCACTTGAGTGAATATTACGGTTAGTCTACCAACTCGTATTACATTTGCTAAACAGTTGATTTTCTTTAGTAGCATATTGATATCAATTTAAACTTTTAACGTAATACAATTAGATATTAGTCTGCATCAATAATATTATATATGTTTTTATGGCAAACGAAGTATACTTTCACCGAAAAAGGTCGGTTATATATTGGTGCGTGTTTTATATGTATATTTCAAAGAGATTTAAGACAATTTATTGAAATAAATCTTCTAATGATATGCAATAAAGATACTTTGGCAGAAAATCTGGATACAGATTGCAGTAATACAAACCTTAAAATAAATCAAACATTATACAGTATAATAACTACTTTTCTTGATAATATATGTGATAATAATCAAAGTTATTAAAAAACTAACAGTAACACAACGTATCGCTGAGAATGTCCATAACATTGTGTAGACAGCCAGGCGATTGTGGACCCATCGTTATTGGGCCAGGACATTGTTACTGTGTGGAGTGCCCTTGAAATGATGCTTTCAAAATAGTTGCTCTGAGAATATTGGAGACGACGACAGTTTGATGTCAAGAGGTCAGACAACATTATACTACGTAACATTATAAACGAGTAACAATGTAGCATTACAAAGTGACCATACAACATATATCATAGAAAATGTCGAGAGCATTGTGAGCCAGGCGATCGTGGACACATCGTTATTGTAATCAAGACATTGTTACTGTAGTGCCCCTAGGAATGATGCTCTCAAAATAGTTCTTCTTAAAATATTGGAGACGATGCTGTCCTCGCCAGACAGATGTTAAGAGGTCAGAAAACATTGTACTATGTAACATTACAACCGAAAGAAAGCAAAAGAAAGAAATAATGAGTTTATTCGTCCACACAAATATGGTTTTAGAACAATCTACATTCTAGGAATATACACTGTCTATTCATCCAGTAGTCAGGCAGCGCAATAATAAGAAAAAATGGATTTTAAGAGGTCAGACAACATTGTACTACGTAACATTATAAACTAGTAACAATGTAGCATTACAAAGCGACAATACAACATATCATTGAGAACGTTGAGAGCATTGTGAGCCAGGCGATCGCGGATCCATCGTTATTGTGGTCAGGACATTGTTACTGTTTGTAGTGCCCCTGCAAATGATGCTCTCACAATAGTCCTCTGAGAATATCGGAGACGACGACAGTTTGTTGTCAAGAGGTCAGACAACAATGCAGTACGATAAGGTACGTACCGTAGTTTAAGTTCCTTTAACAAGACAGGAACATTAGATATTTATTTAGAAAATAAGTGCATGTATTTGTTTTATTCCATCAACTAAATTTGTATTTTTATTATTAAAGATTGAGTTTTATAATTTAGTTTTTTTAATACTGCTTATGATTAAGTTGTTTGCCTTCTCCATCAGGTAATAACACTTAGTGAAATTTGAAATATAATTGTACTGCATATCGATGAAAATAAAGTTATAATAATTAAAGTAGTATATTGGGTGCAGTGAACTAACCGTTTAGATTTTAAAAACCTCTGTAAGAATTAATTACGATCAAATGCAACTACCCGTGGCTTAGCACGCAATTACTTCTGAGACGTCGGGCATTATTAAAGTCGATGTACATAATCTTTAGATTACATGAGAAACACTATTGTGATAAGATGTTAATTTGAAAATACTGCAATCTTATGATCCATTTTATAACAATTAGACTTAGAAATTATGTATTTGTAGCCTCTGAAGTGGAAGGCACAACAGTTGTCACAAGTAGTAATGGGAAAATTCTAATAATTAATCTTTAACATTCTATATATTTATTCTATTCTATATGATTTATTACTTCCTGCAATATCAGTAATACTCAATATTTTAGACCAGTGAGGAGAAATAATAAAGTCGAAATACGTTAATGTATTATCATGGAACCATAAATAATTCTTCATATAATTCAGCATCTTGTAATATTATTATAATTAATTAAACTGTGTGTAAGCCATGTTTCTTTTATTTTTCGTATAACAGTAATGCATTTCTAACTGCAGTATTTCAACACTAGCAAATAAATTAAAACATAAATATTTTAATCTGCGTATTCCTTAGTGTCTTCTCCTCATTGTACATTTCAGCTCAAACATTGAATCCTTAAAGATATATAATTACCATTTTCAGTTTTGATATATAAGTAGTAAAGGTGGAGTTATTACTAAGTTTCACTTCTTTAAATATTTTTGAAGCAGCTGTTGTTTAATGCAGATTGATCAAAAAACAATTTTTTTAGTCTATTGTAATATCTAATCAATGTAATTAGAATCTGGAACAGCTGTAGCCAAAAAGGCTATTATTTTTAATAGGCGAGCACTTGGCTGATCAGAAAAAGGGTGACAGGGTTGGCCCCTCAAAAAAAAGTGTTTTGTAATAGATTTGATTACAACACCCACGTCCAAAATTATCGTGACAATAAATTCTCAATAAATCGGAGCAAAATATGCAGTTTGAAATTATAAGAATTTCAGATCTTATGCATGTGATCTAAATCCTGTTTCCTATCATTATCTCTTCTATATTCCCTCTAAAATTATTCATAGTAAGAAGCAATACATCAGATATAGTCTTTTATATTAAATTTAGAAAATTTTTAAACCTTTTTATTCTACTATCATGAGGAAAAATTGGTAACTTTATATTATAAGTCAATTATTTAAAAAAATCTAATAGATATCATTAGTTTTTAATCAAGTTTTAAGTTGGGCCTTTGATTCTTAAGAGCGAACCCATTTTGGTATTAAATGTTTCTCTCGAATCCTCCGGCAGTAATATAGGTGATCGAATCCCAATTTTAACGTATTTTCAGTGATTTTTTTGTATAAAAGTACAGATTTTTGTAATAAATTACAATTAAAACAAGACAAATTATGAGTAAATGATAAAAATTTGATAACAATAATCCATGTGGCACTAAATTTTCTAAAACACAATAAAGCCATTATCGGAAAAACTTTGGGCATTAATCAGTTCTACATCGGTCTGGAATGACAGGTCTTGAGCTAATTGAGGAGAGAATAAATGCTAAGAAAGACAAAGAGAAATACTAAATATTGAAAATATGAAATTATACAGATTAATTAACTAAGAAATAACAACAGAACCTTATTAATACAAACACTTTATTACAATACAGAACTTTAAACAATACGTTAAATGTGTACAATAGGCTTAGAAACAGCCTAAAATGAATATATTTTTGTGAAAGAGTTATGGTAAATATTAAATTAATAGAGTAATTAGAGTAATATTAAATTATTTATTCTAATTGAGATTATGCTGCAGCTTATAAAATATGTGCCAACCTATTTACAGTCGTTGGCCTTCACAAATAAGGTAAGTTTTCCAATTTTAACTTTGTATGCAAAAGTTTGACTGAGTGTTGAGGTATTACCGTGAATGTGAACAGATTTATAACCGATACGAAAAATATTTCTCACGTCTTTCTGAATTAATGTCTCCCCAACGAATATTCTCTGAATAAATATCCTTACAAATCTGTTGAACATTTTTAACTACGTTTATCCTGGTTCGCTGTTTTTAATGAACGATAATGAACGACACGTAGTGGTTTATTTTATAAATGGGAGAGAACAAAGCTCTGGTCTTTAATTTTTTTTGTAAATAAATAAAATAAAACACTGCAGATCTGAAAACTTCACTTCGCAATTAAATTTAAAAAAATAATTAAAAAGCAAATTGAATGATGCACAAAAGTCCCATATAATAGCGGACATAGTTCTACAACTCGTATAAAAAAGCATTACTTCTGGCAATTAAAGTTGTAGAAAATCTTCAAACGATATCTAACATAATTTTAATTTATAATTTCTGCTGTTCCCCTTTTCGATCAAAATAAGTTTTAGGGCAGTTTAAACGTTCAAATAGTAACCGGAATCTTTTCCCCACAATGTGTCATTAACTGGAAAAGATGATTGTAACAACAAAATAATCTATTAATTACCTCTTTATAGGATACTGGTTTACATTTCAACCAATTTGTGCACCAAAAATATTAGTTTTTCTAGTTAATGCTTACTGGTCGATATTACAATCAGCCATAAAGTTCATTTTGGAATGCCTATCAAGTCAACACGACTGGTTTTGTTTATTGGTATGACAAATACTAGGAATGTATAGAATTGCTTTGTTTGGTGTCTGCTTTGATATATAAAGGAGAATCATATACGCATTTTTGTATTCCAACCAGGAAGTTTGTATTGGCCTTGTGTTTGAATATCACGTTTGAGTTTGTTTGAGATAGCTCACTGCACACTTTTACACATAAGAGCTCTATACAAATTACATTTATTTTGTTTTGCTGTTTATAATACAGGATAATATAGGAATAAACTTTTAAAATTACACAGCACAAAACAAATTATTTTGTTTGGTTCAATATTTTACACTATAAAAGTAATTTAGAATTGAATAGCAATTTAACTTGATAAAACATTTATGTCAATAACATAGATTAGTTGAATCTTTTTCAATCTGTATAAAAACCTCCACGAAAATCTTCCAACATCTCGTCAAATATATGAATAAACTTTTAATGAAACTCTGACACCTATAAATATTTGCGCTCGGGAAATATCTACTGTTATTGACGCTTCTCGCACAGTATATTTACATAATATGAAAACACTTTTAACTCTTATGGTGTTTATTTTAAAACATTGAAAGCTAGTACACGAACTTAATAACTATGAAATTATTGTTTAGCACAGCTAACAATTATTCCCACTCTCCTCAGTGAAATGGCTGTCTGAGTATTGTAAAAGCTTTCAAGTCTTTTAGCATACTCTTTATTACTGTTAAACAATGTACACTCAACGCCATTTAAAACTAGATAGTAAAACCTTATTTACTTTTAATTATTACTAAATGAGCTGTAAATCAGTTATAATGTTTTTTATAAATTATTCGGTTTATATATAAGTTTTAGAATATAAGAAGAAGGGAGGAAGAAATAGGTAATATTTAATACTAATCTGTAGTACAGTACCTATTGACAAAAATTAAATATTTTTTACGAAACATGTATTGTTTCTTTGCACTGAAAATATCTGTTTATTATATAACCAGTAACATTAACCATTGGACATATGCTTAAACCTTTATTGTTTGCAAAATCGACCATAATATAGGTAGGATAAAACATAATTGCAGTTTAATACAGTAAAACTGTTTTAAAAGCTAAATTAACTTTTTTTAAATTAACAATCATTTCAGTAAGATTCAGTTCGGAATTTGGTGTGGAATTTCCACGATCGACGTGGTCGAGGGACTTATGTCCAACATACTTTCCAAGTTTTGAGCTAGGTTTACCTACAGGTGCCACATTATGTGATATTTCTGGAGCGTTGGACTGCGTCGACGGAGAATTCTGTTAAAAAAGTTGGACTATTATGGAATAATTGTTATTGAAAATTCCCTTTTTAATTCCTATTTCAGTCATCGTTTTCAATATTGGTATTCACCAATAATACCTATTCTTATTATGCTGAGGTCTATCATGGGGTACCACAGGGGTCCGTTCTGGGTCCACTTTTGTTAGTCTTAGTTAACGTTTTAGATGTCAATGTCAATTTCAGATCAGATATGTTTGCTGAAGACGTTACTTTTTTTAACTCAACCTTCAATAGATTTAGTTTTCGATGGTTTTAAAATTATTTTAAATCAAGCCGATAACTGGTATAAAGCTGATATGTTATTTATTAACGCAGAGAAGACCCAACACTTAGTATTTACTCTGGATAGAGCAATTTTGGAGAAATAAAAACTAGAGAGTGTACAATTATTAGGCATTCTTCTAGATCCTACGCAGTCTTGGCATATACGTGTTGATTATGTTAGTAAACAAGTGAGCAGAATGGTATATTTATGGAAAAAACTAAAACTGTATATATCCAAAGATACGCTAAGAATGATTTACTTTGCATTGTTTCAGAGCATCGTTAGTTATGGTCTGCTCTTGTGAAGAAATTCATCTGGTATTGATAATATTGTATTGCCTCAGAAAAACACCATCAGAATTATAGCGTATGCTAATTTCAAAGCTCATTGTAAGCCGATTTTTAAAAAAGAAGCCATTTTAACGATCCATGAAAAAATTGTTTTCAAAACCTGAGACTAAATAAGCACATTCATATTCACAATACCCGGGGCGCTAACCTTATCAGCAATCCTTTCAAAAAACTTTCTAAAATTCAAACTTCATATGTGGGCATTGGAATAAATTTATTTTGAATACTGAGAGTGTTATATTAAGTCAATTTAAAACGGTTATTTATAAGTGGCTGGTAGAAAAGCAATTTTTTAACTTATCAGAGTTGTATTCACCTGAGATCAGTGGGATAGTGTTATAGTGTATTCTTCTGCTAAATATTACACTTTTGTCTATCTATCATATTGTATTAATTTAATATACCTTCTATGTTAAACCTTGCGTCTTCTGTCGATGAGTGCATAATTTAAATGGTTTCTATGATATTTTACTGTTAGTAGAAGTATTCTAACATGATCTATTGCATGTAATGTCTAATAATCAATAACAATCTTATCTTATCTTATCGACTGCCAATATAGTACAACTGGCACAATACAGGCTGACTCTACAATATATTAGCATTGCACAATAATCTTATTTTGTATACATCCACCGTATTACTATCGTTATTACAACATTATATAAAGTGGTAGAGAGTATTTATGGTATCAATACAGCAAACACAAGTGCTAACTGTACAGTTTATTGCGAGAGCTGTGCCAGCTTGTCGGCTGATAGTTGCCTGCAGCTAAAACTTTATGGTACTTTTATTTCTTCTACATCTATCTTATTGCTTCCGTCATGAGAATGTTATTGAATGTGGTAGATAGTGTTTATGGTATAAAATAACGAACAATACAGCTAATACCTTTTCTGACTTAAAGCTGACGAGTTCAAAATAGCTAGTTAAGTCGTGAGGCTCTTATCTTCCTAGTAGTGTCATGAGGCTCTTATCTCCCTAGTATGGTCGTGAGGCTCTTATCTCCCTAGTAGGGTTCCATTTTTTATCAAGGCCTCAAATCTTAGTTAGCCAGACACGAGCAGTTTAAGATAGCTAGCCTAGTCCTGAGGCCCTTGCTTCGTTTGTGAGGCTCCCGTTTTTACCAAGGGACTTCAATCTTAGCTGGCCAAACACGAGCAGTTTAAGATAGCTAGCCAAGTCGTGAGGCCCTTGCTTCGTTTGTGAGGCTCCCGTTTTTACCAAGGGACTTCAATCTTAGCTAGCCAAATACGAGCAGTTTAAGATAGCTAGCCAAGTCGTGAGGCCCTTGCTTCGTTTCTGAGGCTCCCGTTTTTACCAAGGGACTTCAATCTTAGCTGGCCAAACACGAGCAGTTTAAGATAGCTATCCAAGTCGTGAGGCCCTTGCTTCGTTTGTGAGGCTCCCGTTTTTCCAAAGGACTTCAATCTTAGTTAGCGAAAGACGAGCAGTTTAAGATAGCTATCCAAGTCGTGAGGCCCTTGCTTCGTTTGTGAGGCTCCCGTTTTCCCAAAGGACTTCAATATTAGTTAGCGAAAGACGAGCAGTTTAAGATAGCTATCCAAGTCGTGAGGCCCTTGCTTCGTTTGTGAGGCTCCCGTTTTTACCAAGGGACTTCAATCTTAGTTAGCGAAAGACGAGCAGTTTAAGATAGCTATCCAAATCGTGAGGTCCTTGCTTCGTTTGTGAGGCTCCCGTTTTTACCAAAGGACTTCAATCTTAGTTAGCGAAAGACGAGCAGTTTAAGGTAGCTAGCCAAGACGTGGGCATTTTCTAGCTTGTGAGCAGTAAATTGACCATAGTTGACACGAGACTGCTGTCTTGATCACTGACACTTTGACATTAGTAATGGTATTAGTATTGGCTGACCTAGAAAATGGACTTGGAGTGGCGTTAATCCAAATTGGACATGATACCAAATTGTCGTTTGTGTCACAAGGTTTAGTGTCTGTGAGTTGAATTTGAACTGGGTGTTAGTGTTAAAATGTAATTGCGTAGATCGTAAAAATTGCTCATATTGGCATTATGAAAATCGTTTTAAGTAAGACTTCTTTAAAATATATTTTAAGGTCATATGGAGTATGGATGAAGTAAGTTATTTAAGTATGCCATACCGATCTTGATTAATTTGATAAATAGTGAATTCCCTTTTCAGATTTCAACCTGTAAATTCCTGTACCGGAATAAAAATAAATAATATGTCGTTATAAAGAATAAATCCGAATTTATAAATGAATGCGAGGTTGTAGATTAGATTCCGTTAAGAAAGTTCATCAGGGAGACATAAAACACTGAGCTATCAGCAACTGGCAGAGTTCCCGCCATAAACCGTACAGCCTTGCTGTTCTCTTATCTGCCGGTCTGAGCCGTTACATTTGACGTTTAATCTTCTTCTGTAAGACAAACTATTTAGCTTACTGTAGCAGCAAAACTCGGTTCACTTTTGGCATCTCCTGTTTAAATGATTTATGAACAGGGGCTGGAAATATGTTCCTCCTAGCTGTTCAAGCATTAGAGCATCTTTCACAATATACAGGCCGTTTACAAACTCTCCGAAAACATGTTGGGAATTTCTTCGTGTCAAGGCAAACATTTGAAAACTAAACATTTCATATAATAGGAATGCTTAGTTTCTATATGTCTGTACAGAATTGATTTTTAGTTGTGTTCATTTAAAATTAAAATTAAAGATTAAAACTCTAATTTGACAAAATATTTTTATTGCAGTCTCAAATAAAAAACAAACTTTACAATTGATTGTGATTTCACATTACGAATTGGCAGAAGTTTTTGAAATCTTAGTATTGTAAACACTAATACGATTAGGAAATGTTTCAATAAATTGTGAAAGCTGTTAAAATAATTTAAAGTTTAACACGTATAATGTAAACAACTGTCAGTAATTAATGTACATATAAGCTTTTAAAGGATGTACTGTAGGAATAATTTTGTGGTACACATACAAGCAATGACAATTTTGCTGGGCGTATTTTTTGCTAGTTTTTAAGTTTTATGTACTAAAATCTTTGTTATTAGATTTAACAATGTTTTTTTGTTATTAAAAAAATATATATTTTCTTCGAATTTAAAATTTCAAAAATTTGCCGCTTTAAAACGTGAGACTACAGGAAAATACTATTTAGACTATTGAATTGAGATTGCAAGAGTAAAGATAGTGAAAAATAGAGTTTTTTTATTTGCTGGTTTTTAGAAATAAAATTTGGAACTAAAAAAACAAATAAACATAGGCAAACATTAGATTGTTTTTCCATATTTATATAAAGCATTCGTTTATCTGGACAAAAAGAATAAATTCCCAGAATCTCTCCGGAGAGCTTGTACACTGCTTAAAAATATAGTTTATGGATTCCAGGAAACCATCACGCTGAGTAAGATTTAACAAAAATACAGGTGGTCGTGTTTTTTAAATGCAGTTTATTTATTACACTGTAGCAAGTACACGATTTAGTTATTAAGCTTTATACATTGTTATGAAAAGAGGATTTAAAACAAAGGAGACTGTAGATGTAACATAATTAAAGTGGGGATCGGAAGTTGTCACATAAATAAATAAAGATGTGTAAATACATATAATAGTGCTGTAGTTAATAAAGCAGCCTAAATCGTACAGAGCGGTTAACACATAATCAATGTAATATTAATCGGTTAATCTACTTTACGTTGTAAATTCATATGGTAGCCACAAACAAATACTTTAAAACTTCATTATACCTCAGGTGGAAGGATGAGTGACGTACTACTATGACATTGTGGTATAATTTATGTCGTTCAAGCAACGATCGTGATTCTTAAGCCATAGTGTATAGGTGGATATAAAACTATACGAGTGTTTAAGAGAGTATTGTTTTTGTTTCATATCAGTATAGGTTATCGCACATATCGTTATATGCATTAGAAATAGTATTCACTAAAGCTGTCAAGTTATAAAAAAAATCTAGTTTAGAAGATAATTTGCTAATTATGAATACTGCTAATGATAGTTGGATAGGTTAATTTAGATAGATAGGTTCAAATCATATAGATGTTTGTTTTCAAGCCCTAATTTTGTACTAATTTTATTGATAAATATGTTTCATTTATTACTTTTAAAACACAAAATGTAAACTAGTATATTACTATATATTTTCACAATATTTTCATACTATTTATTACTAAATTATGATCACACTAAAGTCGTTGCTTATTTAAAATCCATTTTTGGAAATAGAATGTATGGTTATTTGCAATCGTTGTATGTTGTATGGAAAAGTAGAACCTGACACTTCTATACCTCAGTGTTTAGAGTCTAGCATTTATTATTATTGCTAATAAACAAAAAACAGTTTAGATACTCGGTAATGTAAAACAAGAACAGAACTTATAAGAAACATAAGGGAGCAATTTATAAGGCAAAACATTTAAGCTTGTACCTGAAAGCTAAGTTTGGTAAGAACGTATGATATAACTTGAAAATACAGTAGGACGGCACAATACAGGAGTAATGCGCAATACAGGTGTTCAGCGCAATACAGTATACCTGTATACGCGTATTACAGTAATGTACGATACAAGATTACTGCATAGGCTAATACTGGAGTACTGCGCAATATGGAGAACTGCACAATACAGTATCACTGCACAATACATGAACATTGCACAATACAGGAGCAATGTAGAGTACAGTAACACTAATCAAACTTGCTTACACTTCATAGTCGGTGAGAAACTATTTGTAGGTTTCATAATTTTGTTTAGCTTAAAGTTATGTCTAATCTTTTTGGTACGTGAAGAAGGGAATATAGTAGTCGAGATTTAGTAGTCCATTATTCACGAAACTATGTCGTATAACAATCAATACATAGTAGGCTGTACTATTAATACACCTTGTTCCCTGATTGAAGGCATAAAATTACCAAGTCCAGTGTTGTAAAGCATTCTTCTCATAGAGAGTTTATAAATAAATGTTTTGAAAATTATTATCATCCTGAGATTTCCAACGTGTTTATTATCAACTCAGGGTGAATAAAAATCATTAAAACTTCTGTACCAGTTACAGGAAAGATTTCATACGCTCAGAAAGTAAAGTATGTCACGAGATTTCCTGCTCCACCCAGGTCTTCGGTATTAAGGAATATTTAATTGAAATTAAGCCATTTCATAGATATGTATAAAATTCCTATGTCAAGTTTTTTAGCCAACTGAGCTTTCAGAACAGTGTTATTATTTTGTCGTTGTGTTCACCCTCAAATACAACTGTTCATGTTCCAATGGTATTAGTTATTACTCTTCGGTTAAGACATTACATGTTCATGCTAAACTTAACTTATTAAATCCATCAACTAACAAGATATCAAGGCTATCGATCTACATTTTTGGTTAAAAAACTTTCTCTATTTGTCTCATCTGACTGATCTACATCTACCAAAATCTTTTTAGCATCACATTTTTATAAGAGTATATGAAGGAATTTAAAGAATTCCAATAGAAATTTTTACTTAATACTGCAATGAAGTGACCTCATTTCTTATATGATCCGTAAATATTCTTTAATTTAGGATTAGTCGACATCGGTTTATATAAATTAGCTGATTACATTTAAACGTAACAATCTACATAGAAAAAGAGAAATTTAACTATGCCATTCTTGTTATGTATAGTCTCTTGTAAATATAAAGGTGATTACCGTTATTCAACCCAATACAGCACAGCAGCAGGGCTGCTTTGAAGCCGATATTGCATACATAATGTTAATCGAGATTACAGGGCGTTGCTCTTTCTTGTGATCTTTGATTTAATTATCGTCTTAACGAAAATTAATAGAGAGTTTATCAGCAGATTCTAAGATAAAACTACTTTCGTGGGTGGCATCACCGAGAAGTGCTTATTTCAGACGATATCGAGGTAAGCGAGAGAGTTATAGGAGCCAGTCATATAGTACAACTAGCACATGCATTACATACTTTTTGGGTATGTATGTACATAGCTGTTAACATTAGAGACCCTCTCACGTTCTCGTCCCATATTGGTTAAGTCATGAGTTTGTAATTGTTGTAAACATCATTCATTCCGAGTGAATTTTATAATACTCGTAGTCAGATATGGAAAATATATTTTAAATTTAATAGATATTCATATTTCATATAGACAGATTATTCTTCCCCTTGCACTGCAATTCGTTGAATGAGAACATAATCCTTACCTTTTACCACCCGTTTTTTCAATTATTTGTTTGTTGTAATAAAACAGGTATTTTGTTCAATATTTACAGCCAAACTAAGACAAAACCCGTTCATTTACAAAATCAAATCAAAATCATTTGTTTCTCATTGACATTAAAATGTATCGAGAATTGTCATTATGTATAAAATAACTAAATACTCAAAATATTTTTATTAAAGTTATTGCTATATCTGGTAAAACTAAAAATTAAAAATATATTGAAAAAAAGTACTAAGAATATTTTTACTTGTAAGGTTGGGTGGGGCATAAAAATTCAGAGAGTGAGTAAAAACAGTTTTTTTACAAGTAAGTCTTTTAGTTTGTTTTTGAAAGATGCAAGTGAAGTGCTGGCTTTTAAATAATCTGGCTATCTATTATAAATTGTAGGTCCTAAATATTCTATTGATTTGCGGAACATATTATTACTATGGTGGGGTACTGTTAAACTATTTTCATTTCTGGTGGGATATACGAGTATATGATTGTGGGTAGGAAAATCGGTAATGTGTTTAAAATTGTTAATTGAAACGGAATAAATAAAAATGGAGGGAGGGTTACTTAAGGGTTTACGTAAGAAAAAATGCGTTAAAGTACCTAATACGAGTCGAAACAAACTTTGTTTTTGTTTAATCAAACAAATAAGTACAAACTAACATATTCTCCAAGCCGCAGGCAAGTTTATCCCAGACAGTTTTCGAAGAGGTCGTGGTTTTTATAATACAGTTTTTTAGAGAAATCAAATCTAGGGGCCTCTGTTACAACATTCAGTATGAGGTATATGCCACCAAACATTAGAGCTAGTCAGTATTGAAAAATCCTTGATCCTGATGTTATAAACACTATGTTATTCTTCAAACTCATCTAAGCTATTTTTTAAATTTGAATTATGAGCAATGTATCATGTTAAATATAAACTAGTATTAGAGTGAAAACAAACAGTTTTTGTTTAGTTTTTTATTTATATTTTTTTTATATATATATATAGTAAAAAATCTAGTTTTTCAATATGTAAAAAAGGAGACTTACTGGAGGTATATTAATTATATAATTACATAATTTAAATTAAATTAAATAATAAAAAATTAATTAAATTACATAATGATACATCTATCAAGATTTTACGACAAATTATCACAAGGAAAAAATGTTTGATATTTAAAATAGTTCTCGTGAAACTAAGATAAAAACTGACCGCCCGCGCCCTTTACACTGGTGCAGACTATATTGTCACCCAACTATAGTAAAGGTTGAAACGTTGTCACTATTACTCATCCACCTCACAATAAATACTTCTATGTTGGTTGTATTACTTGGTACCAAGACATATCTGTCGCTTCTAGTCTCGCATGCTTATAAAGATAACTATCGCAAATTATGAGTATATGGTAAATAGCTATTACAGTTTGAGTCAGCTGATAGTTTGCTGTAGCTATAAACCTTATAATACTCTTATTTCGTATACATCTACCGTATTAATTCTGTCATGACAACATTATTGAATGTGGTAGAGAGTATTTATGGTATAAAATAACGAGCAATACAGCCAACACAAGTGGTGACTGCACAGTTTATTGCGAGAGCTGTGCCGGCTTGAGTCGGCTGATAGTTGTTTGCAGCTGTAAACTTTATGGTGCTCTTATACATCTACCTTAGTTCTTTCGTCATAATAACGTTTCGTGTTGTAATAGAATATTATAGTATTAAAATCGAACATGTAAATTAATACATAAAACAGTTTATCATGATTGTTGGAATCGGTTAATAAAGGGAATTATTCTATGGTGTAGATATTTCCCAGCGAAGAGTAAGACCAGAGCTGTCTTAGAAATAGTTGGATGTATTGGCCTTGACGTAAAGGGCTGTTTGGAGGATTCTTTCAATAATACGTATGAAAGTGTTAATTTACTTATTCTGTTGTAAATTTAAATTACCATTTTTACGGATTATGGCTCATTTGTGTATAGTTTACACTTTATATTTACTTTAATTAAAACATAATTGACGTCCTTATCTAAAAAAAATACCCTGATGGACCCAGTAACATCTTAAGTTCACAACACTGTTTTTTTATTATTACAAAATATTTTTCAGTCAGCTCTAGCAGCCGATTTTGTGAGCCTTAATACGTAATTCTTGAATTTAGAACATCTGTACTGGGATTATTTCCTGGTAGTTTATGCTGTATCTTCTTGTGCTACTAAAAGTTTTACGAAGATATAATTATGAAAAGAATTGCATTAAACCAATAATCCATTTACATTGTGTATCAAACTTTAAATGTAATCATAGTTTTAAAGTATAGATTTGGGCTGTTAGACCATATGAAGTTTTTTTAAAAGTTATCTATAAATATATATTTCTTTGTAATTATATGATAAATTGTAAATATTATTATTTTGAGCTGGCTTGAAATTGTACAAAAATAAACTATATTTTAAAGTTTGTACAGTAACATAAGATATCGTTTTTTAAGGGCTGTTATTGATCCAGGCTTATTAGCTAGCAGCTTTAGATTTAGTTTTTACTATTTAATTAGTGGTATGATATAAAAATTAATTGTATTAATAAAACACAAAAATGTACCTAAAATGAAAGGAATGTTAGATATGTGCCTTAAATACATAAATGAATGGAAATACATCTGGTATTTGTGCCTAGTTGGGTATATTTTTTTTCTCTTATAAAATTAAAATACCTGATGTTTTTAAAGCCCTACCCTCCTATTAACTTGCTTATGGCTATAGGTTAGTTGATTTACTTTGGGGTGTGTTTATATTGCTAACTTACAAATCTTTTAAATACAAAAAATGAGGTAGTTTGAGAGTAAATCAATAATTTTATACAAGAACCCCTAGCAAGTGATACCTTATTTTAAAAGTATTAAAAAATAAGAATAATAGTATAAACTAGATGTCTCTTATGATACTGTATTAAGTTTGTATGCATATTAGGAATTAAATTATTTTATAAAACCGCCACAATTTAAGTTACACTTAAAGTTATTGTAGGGCAGAAAAAACATTCACTCACTCACTAGTTGTTTTGAAATCTTACATCACCAAATCGTAAAAAAAGTTATGAAAACAACGAAAAAAACAACAAAAAACCAAGAATAATTTGTCATTGAATAGGTTTTTTTTGTTTGACTGAAGTCCAGTAGGAAATCCTGGGAACACCATTTGCTGGTTTTCCCATGTTTCCTAGTATTACTTTGTTACCAGTTAGTATGTGAGATCCATTCAGGCCATTTCTTTGTTAAATAAACGCCTAATGTATGCCCTGTCCACTGGAATATCTGCATAGGCAGCATTAAAAATATAACTGCTTTATGAACATTTCTCATATATTCACCATAAAACAATATCATCTCATCTTCATTTGCCCGAACCATTGCTATTACATAATAAATAAAGATTAGAGGTACCACAGTAACTAAAATTTGGGGGCCATTTACCCATAAAAATGAATTTTTTTTTTCAAAATTTTTTTTTTTTTCTGTTTTTATTTCTTAAAGACATTCTGGAAGACATTTTTTGACATTTAAATAAGATTTTTATTGACTAAATCATGGTTTTTTGTGTGGTTTTGTACATGCATACCACTGCCTGACTCCCATTTTTTCGCCTGCATGCAGAAAGAAACCTTCATTATGCTACACCCAAATACAACTATCCAACAAAATTTATTATTATTATACAATTATTATATAATTATTATATAATTATACAATATAACAGTGGTTGTTTCTCAGAGTTTTTGATTTGTTAGGTTGGCAATACCAGCCAGAAACAATCTGATTTTTTGTACTGGCAAGCAGAAAGCCAGCTGTTTTGTGTTTTGTTTACTTCTCTAGCCTTGTTTTGGTTGTGGTCAGTAAACACAGTGTGTTAATTTTTGAAGTTTGCTTTTATTTTCAGTAGAAAAGCACAAACTATAAATAGTGAATTGATATTAGTTTTATATGTTAGGTGGAAGTGTTTGAAGGACGGTGCTGTCTTCTTTGATTTGTTTTGAAGGTAGACAGATTTGTTTTGAAGAATTTTGGTAGTGAGCTTATGAATTTTTGTATTGTTAGTGAAAAATGGCACCGATAAAACATTCTACTATTCAGAAAAGTGCTAGAACTAAGAGTAACAAAAAACTTTAGCAGCCAGTAAAAGATGGGGGCAAGTGGAAAAAACTTATAGGCCTACCACATCCTGTGATGATTCTAACCCTGTTCCCAGTACTTCTAAAACATCTGAGAATAAGAGTGATTTAATTAGGTCTACAAAAATCATTAGGCCTACCTACTATTAGAGTAAATGATATATAACACAGCTTTTACTAGGCGTAAACTCGGAAGTTAGCTGCGAGGATAACACAAGCCTTCACGGCAGTACGCATAACACACCGGAGTACGCAGTGGTTGACATTAGGTGTTTGAAGCCTCTTGTTACTAGCCTAGCTTGCCCTCTATGCTTTCAACAAAATTTAGTTTTGAAGACATCAGACCAACGTGGGTTTGCAATAAAAACTTACGATTTCATGTAGTACTTGCGAAGAATTAAAAGCTTCTTCTTTTACTTCTGATACAATTGATGAATCTAACAACTTTGATGTAAACCGTAGAGTTGTGAAAAGTTTTACAGCATTAGGAAAAGGTTATGCTGCTGTAGAGCAGTTTTGTATGATTATGAAACATGCCTATTTTGAGTAGCAAAACATTTCACAAGAAGCATGCTTCAGTTGTAGCAAATACTGCTATTGATGTCAGTCAAAGTAATCTTGAAAATGGCTCGAAAAAGAGTGCGTGAAGTATACCAAGAAATGGATTGTACTGTAACTGACGATTCTGTCATTGAATCTCGGTGTTGTAAAGCTACGATGGATCGTGGCACAAGAGAGGCCATACATCCAATTATGGCATTGGATGTGTGATAGAGCTACAAACTGGCCTAGTCGTAGACTATTGCGTACTGTCAAAGTATTGTCAGGTGTGTGAAATTACTAAGACAGAGTTAGGTGAAGATTCTCCAGAATATAATATTTGGTTTAGTGTGACATAAGACTTGTGCTACAAAAACTATGATGGGTCATCCCCAGCAATGGAAACAAAAGCTGCTGCGGAAATCCTTTGGCAGAGATCTTTGACCTATAACTTTCGTTATGTCACTATTTTGTCGGACGGTGATTCTTCTGTATTTGGTCACCTCCAGAGCCTTCATATTTATGGAAATGAGTTAGTCCTAACAAAAGAAGAATGTGTTAACCACGTTGCCAAACGCCTTTGGGACTGGGCTTTCGCAATATTATTAATACATGTCGTGCTAAAGGTATAACCCTTGGTGGCAAAGGCTACGGAATGCTCAAGGAAACAACAATTAATAAAACTGACAAAATATTACAAGAATAGCATCCTTAGGAATAAAGATGACATTTCTAAAATGAAAAGTGACATACTTGCCACTTTTACATCATTGTACATCCACAGATGAAGCGCCTCGCCACTCAAAATGTCCTGATGGAGAAAAGAGCTGGTGTTTTTACAAAAGGGCGCAAGCTATAAACGTTACACCTGGTCCGCATAAGGGACAACTTGGGTACTGCCATCACGCCACAGGTTCTCAGACACATCTTTCCTGTTTACCAAAGGTTAGTGGCAAAGGATTTGTTGGAAAGATGTGTAAAAGGAAGGACCCAAAATGCAAATGAGAGTTTGCATGGTACCATATGGAAAAAGTGTCCTAAAACAAGAAACGTTTTTCGAAAAAGACTCTTGAGGGCGCAGTAGCTGAGGCTGTTTCACAGTTTAATTTTTGGAAACTCTGTATTTTCATTGAGCAATGAGTGCTGCTGGAGTCTCTCCTGGAAGGTTCAGTGGTAGAATAATAAATATCAGAGACAAAAAGAGAGTTACTAGCACTGTGCGCAAGAACAATCTGCATTACAAGAGATATCGAAGGAATTTTGAAGCTGAAGAAGCAGAGACTAGAAGACAAGAAGAAGAAGAAAGAAGGGCCTACTTATGGAGCAGGGAACTTCTAGGAACTTATATCCTTATAAGTAAGTGTTTAAACTAAATAAAATGTAAGAATTGTGTCAAGCTTTTGTTTTTTGGACTTTTCCGAAAGTTTTAAATTTCTGTGTTTTGCGTCGCAGGAAACCACTCTAACTTTTTTATTTGTTAATATATCAACTTGAAATTTTTTATGTACTCTCCTAGATACTTTATCTACACACTGTAGCATGGAAATTACAAAAATACTACAAATAACCCCACAAAAAAAATCTTTTTGAAAATTTTTTTTTTTAAAACCTGACTTTTTGGAGGAAAAAAATTTTTTATGGTAATAAATAACTGAATTTATTAAAAACCCATGCTACAGTGTGTAGGTATTTGCTTACCCTACAATTAATAAAAAAGAAATACTTAATTATCTATAATACTAATAAAACTAGAGTGTTTCCCGTTGAAAACAAAAAAAAACTGCTCTCCCCCCCCTAAGGCAATGGGTGGGGGGGAAAGAAAGTTTTTTCATTGAAATTTTTTTACAAAAACTAACCAGGTTATATAAAATAGTCAATTAAAAAAAAAAAAATTTATAATTAAAAAAACTTTTGGTTTTGGGTAAATGGCCCCCTTAAGGTATCTCACAAGCTAACTGGTAATCAAACATTAAGATATGAAAGTATTATGTTCAATATTCACTTAGTATCATAGACTACATTGTCGAATACAGAATTTAAAGTAACTCTATATGTTTATAACAATGTATGATGTAAATCTTTAGCTAAACAACTTGTATCCTCAGAATAACAAGAATGATTTACTAAGAAGTAAGTATCGGTATGAAATAACAGTACATTTGTTAAACAAACTTTAGTGAAACCAACATTGCTTCAGGGCGTCTCTGTCTTAACCTCGCAGTTAGTGATCGAAGTTTGCCGTGGTTTCTGTTAGTGACACACTTCTCTGGGGTATAGAACTTGGTATCAGTAAGTTTGAATAGAGAGTGTAACGAATTCCTTGGAAGTAGTTTAATTATATCATAGTTAACAATAAATCAATCCATATTGTGAATATGTGTGTGGGTAAATTTGATGGTCTCAGCTTGGCATGTCTCTACACATATCCATCATCGATTTATTTCATGTTTGTGTATAACGTATGCATCCATAACAAAGGTTGACCTTGTTACTTTTATGTATATGCTTTTAAGAAGACGAACCTGATGAGTGAGTGAGTGAGTGAGTGAATGAGAGAGAGAGAGAGAGAGAGGGAGAGAGAGAGAGAGAGAGAGAGAGAGAGAGAGAGAGAGAGAACTTTGTAGTGGTCAATCAAAGACGGAACTATATAATACAAGGTTGGGTTAGTCAGCAGATGAGCTATTCATCTGGATAAATTTTACACGAATGTAGAGGGAGCCAACTAATGAGAAATACCTTTGAAGTGGTTATTAACAAATTACACTAGATCACACAAGATGAGGATAGCTAGTACAGGAACTAATAATTTAAATATGTTTAACACTAAAGTACAGTGTGCCTACTAATTATAGAGCTTTGTAGTAGTTGATGACACTAGATCATAAACGACACCGCTATTCAGTAGATGAGCTATTAATCTGGATAAATGTTACACGAATGTAGAGGGAGCCAACTAATGAGAAAGAGCTTTGAAGTGGGTACTGTCAAATGACACTAGATCACACTATATAAGAATAGCTAGTACATAAACTAATAATATATGTGTTCAACACAAAAGTAAGGTGTCCTACTAATTCTAGAGCTTTGTATCGGTAGATGACATGAAAATATATCATAAATGATGGGAGTACTCAGGAGATGAGCTATTAATCTGGATAAATGTTACACGAATGTAGAGGGAGCCAACTAATGAGAAAGAGCTTTGAAGTGGGTACTGTCAAATGACACTAGATCACACTATATAAGAATAGCTAGTACATAAACTAATAATATATGTGTTCAACACAAAAGTAAGGTGTCCTACTAATTCTGGAGCTTTGTATCGGTAGATGACATGAAAATATATCATAAATGTTGGGAGTACTCAGGAGATGAGATATTAATCTGGATAAATGTTACACGCATGTAGAGGGAGGTAAATAATGAGATATGTTTGAGGGTGGCCAAACGCAGATGACAAATTATCACAGTAGATTGGGTTTGCAATAGAAGAACAAATACTCCGCAGATCGCGCTAGATATGGTGTTGTAGTGTATGTGCTAACAGTCTAATATATAGATATGTTTTATCGGCTGAGCGTTAGCGAACCATATTTACAAAGCGGTTTTGCAAATCTGTCTTTCAGTACACAAACAGTATGAAGAATAGACTTGAAATTGTGCATGAAGCTTATTTTATTGTATAAACAACACTTATTTCGATTATGGTGCATTTTAATTCATTGGATTAGACTTATTGCTAGCGATGATTTTCATATACGTCTTATGTGTAACCATGTTGAAAACGAGAAAATATAAAAACTATTAAATTGTGATAAAAGCTCAGTAAATCACCAGACATATATAAGATGTGACATAATAAAATTATTATTCTAATAATCCCAACATATGCAAAATAACTTAAGGTGACTTTATGAGTAAACGCCAGATTTAAATGAATAATATTATGAACACAAATGTGAATGAATCTTATGGTAAAATATCACAAGAAAGATATAATTTTTATACTTTAAATTTTGAATACAATTTCATATATACATTGACGCTAACAAATTGTATAATATTGCATGTCCAGCCGTGGAATTTTAATTAGCGTCGTTGGAGCATTTTGTGTTTTGTTCGCTGGGGAATGTAAACATTTATTTTGTGTGTGACTTTTGTTGTTTTATCTGTCAATAATAAACTAAGCTATTGACTTTAAACATTGCATTGAATTTCAGCAAAGCATGTTACGCGACATGTAGTGTAGCGTACTCCTGCCATGTACAAAGGTAGAGCTAGCCAACTAATGAGAGAGCTTTGAAGTGGTCGATCACTAATAACACTAGATCAAACGAGATGGGGTTAGTCAGCTGATGAGCTAATAAATCTGAATATACTAGGTGTATAACGTTTTAGGACAATGGATAGTTTAAAATTATGAGTGTGATTTTGGACATTTGCCCACGTTATATGTTACAAATATGTATAACTTTCTACATATTTTACCAAATCTATAGCAAATTTAAAAGAATGAATTGTCGGTGAGAACACTTAGCCAGTAAAAAATCAGAAACCAAGTAATTTTAGAAACTCGCACCTCAAATTAAATATCTACTCCACCATTTGACTTGTATAAAAAATTTTAGGGATGAAAATCTAATACCTAATGGTTTTTTCTAGCAAACAAGCAAGTAAAATAATTGGTTCTCTGTCTTTGCTTAGATGAAAGAATTGCAGCAGAGGAAGATACTTATATAAACTAGTATTTAAACTACAATAAAACTGGACTATGGTAATTCGCATTCATCAATATCCTTCAGAGTATCCAATAGATGGAAATGTTTTCAGAATAACATACAAAAATTCCCTGAACTTTATAAACGGAGGTCAACATATTATATTCTCCTAAATAAAAAACATTATGTAAAATGCAAAATTTAAAGAAAAATGTTACAAACTTGTATCTAGGGTACGAGCTGAGACCGAAACTACTGAATTATACAAAGAGTAAAACTTTTTCGTGGCCCATAAATCAGTAAAAGATCTGAACTTCGTAACTAGAATCGATTCGGCAGTTTCGGAGTTATCTGAGGAACAGGGTGACCGAGTTCCGTGCGAGACCAGTCTCTTAATAAACAAAAGTCCTTCCACAAAATGCAATCTTAACAAGGATAATTTCTTAGCTGTATCGATCCTTGGGAAAGACGATAATGTCCATGAATTACCATCTGACAAAAAACGCTATTCCAAGTAAAAATTACGTATATTCTGAATAGTGGGAAATACGTATAACTTAATAAATAAAGGTCTAACCAATATTTTTGAGCTTAAAAAAGCCAAAACCTTCATAACCATAAAGAACTTCTTTCTATCAAATTTAGTTAAAAATTTAACTTCTCCTTACTTAAAGTTTCCACATGTGTATGAAATTTCTTAAAATGTAGAAACACGGCATTCTTCTCAAAGCTCTTCCAAACTTCTCTTTTCTCTTGGGTTGACACCACTGTGTAACAAAACTTGAAGGACAGACTGACTCCTTAATAATAAATTCCACAGTTTTAGTTTTACACAATAAAAACTGTAAGTGTTTAACTACAGATGACAAGAAATCACACTAAATATATTTGTTATCTAAAGGTAGAGGGTGACAACCGAGGTTTGCCGTGGGCAATCACAGATGGCACAAGAATAACACTATATATATATATATCTAATATACTATACAGCCGCATGTGTAAACTGACTCACTGACTGATATATAGATACAAATTCTAACATAGTTCTAGAAGTGCTAGAAACTTGAAATTTGGCATGCAAGTACCTTTTGCAATATGACCCACAGGAAAAGTCTGAAAACCGGACATTAATTACTTTTAAACCCCTCAAAAAAATTATCAAAAAAAACGCGCATTTTTTACTCTTGCAGGCCTTTCTTGTAAGCCCGATAGCGGGCGAACCGTTGGGAGCTAGCTCGGATCTGACGAAAAAATCGTTAGTCCAGGATATGAAGTGAACTACAAAAAAGGTCCAGTAACGTTTTGCTCTATCTTCCATGGTTAAGCGGACAAAACGCGGGAATGTTAGACATTCCAGAGATTTTTTTTGCTTAAAATAAAGTTTCGAGCCTGATAGTGGCCGAACGGTAGGTCTTAGCTTAAATCTGATATAGGCCCATCAAATTAGCAAATTGCGCGATCTACAGAAAAGGTCTAGTAACTTTTTGCTCTACCCTCAGTGGTTCGGCCAAAAAAACGTGATTATGTCAATTTTTTTTTGTAATTTTTACGTGAAACTTTTGTTTTTGGGGGGTCGATAGCGGCGAAACCATTGGTCGGAAGCCAAAATAAAACAAAAGTTACATTTAGGAAATAAAGTGATCTAACAAAAAAGCTTAATTGACTTTTTTACTCTATCTCCACTGGTTTTGGCCGCAAAATGCGATTTAGTGAAAATAATTGGAAAGTTTCGCCTAAAAATTTTACCTTCCGGGCTCAATAGCGGTTAAACTGTTGGTCGTAAGCTCAACAAATTCCCATTAAGATTTAGAAAACCAGCGCGATCTACAAAAAAGGTCCAATGACATTTTGCCCTATCCCCAATGGTTTGGCCGCATTAGTACGCGTTTTTAAAGTATCGATTTTTCAAGTTTTTTTACGTGAGATAATTGTTTTCTGGGCTCCATTGCAGACAAAACCTTAGGTTTAACCAAATTGAAAATTTTATTTAATACAAAATAATGCGATTTACAAAAAAAGGTTAGTGATCTTTTACTCTATCTTCCATGCTTTAGCCGTAAAACGTGATTAAGTTGAAAATTTCACTTAAAAACTTACCTTCCGGGCTCGATATTAGCCGAACCGTTGGCCCTAGCTTAAATGTAAAATTTTTTGTTACTAACTATTGATATGATCTACAAAAAAGGTTCAGCAGCTTTCTATAGTTTATCTTTCCGTAAGCCTGATAAATGCTCTAAATGGCAAATTCTTTGTCGTCACTTTTAGGTGTTTTAAATTTTTGCAACAATAAATTTAGTGCGATTCATGCTGGTTCCAGATTAACCTTGTATTACTACGTTAACGAGTGACTAAAAACCCCCCTCCACATCGGGGGAGTTAGCTGAGCGTTAGTGAAGCTTCTATAGTAGATAGGGACAGAGTGTTTTTTTTTATTTAATTTTATGAAATATTAGTTCATTGTCAAAATTCTGGGCGTAGAAAGATAATTTCCGAAGTAATTTAAACCCCCTCATCAACGTTTTATTTTGCTAAAAATTCCTCGTGCCAAGACAACAAATTTACTAGAAAAGTACCACGCGTTCTTTAACCCCCGAGAACATAAAACCCCCCCTCCTGGGAATTTCCTGTTGAAGAACTCCTGATTAAATTAAACCCCCTGATCAACTTAATAATCTGATAAAGGTAGTTTTTAATTTATTTACACTATAATCTGTTTACACAACAGCTGACCAGTGCAGACTTTTATCCCAAGCGTTGTACCGACTAAACCATAGGTCTTACCTCAAATCCGGTGGTAGAATCGAAACACAAAATTAAATTTCCGACAAGAAAGGTCCAGTCGCTTTTGTCGTATCTCTAACGGTTAAGCCACAAAATGGCCTTAAAGTCAAAACTTTGATAAAAACTGGAAAATAAAAAAAAATAGGTCTAATACTATTCTGAATTCCGCTTATCCCCCGAATTTGGCCAACACCCCAAAATGGGGCCTGGGGTGTGTCATTAACCCTCCGGTAACATTAACCCCCTCCCGGATTTCCTGGTATGACCAGATAACCTCCTGTGTACATTAAACCCCCTGAAATGTTAACCCCCCGGTAAACATTAAATCCCCCCCAGGGAATTTCCTGCATGACGTCATGTCCGAATTTTACCAATCACCAAATCCCTCTTATCCCTGAATTTGCAAGCGGTACACCATGGGGCCCTGGGGGCGTAGCCCCCAGCGAGCCGAAGGCGAGTATATATATATATCCAGATATAATGTATCCAGATTTATCAGGTAATTCTACTTCGACCCCTATATAGTGTTATCTAAGTATATATAAAATATATATTATTGTGTGTGTGTGTGTGTGTGTGTGTGTGTGTGTGTGTGTGTGTGTGTGGTGTGTGTGTGTGTGTGTGTGTGTGTGTGTGTGTTGTGTGTGTGTGTGTGTGTGTGTGTAACGAAAGGATGGACGGTTCCGTTTTCAAACATCCTGTTGCATGTTTTTTAAAAAGCAATTTGAACTGTGAAACAAATTAATTGCTAAATAACAAAAAATCATTACTAGTTATATATACACAAATAACCTACCTAACCATTTTTTTTCATGGTGAATGTGGTCCATTTAAATTATTAATTATAATAGGACATCTGGCATTTGTCAACTTAATATGTTACAAAACAGTATTACTTCATCAGCACTTATAATATTAATTACTGTTTCAATTCAGTCCAGCCTAAATGACTTTCAAGTATGAAAATATACAAAAATAACAATTTTAGACATCAAGTAAATTAATTTAGTTTAGTGTATAATCTTTTGAGGAATAATACATGGTTTTCCATTTTGCAACTAATGTTACAGACTGACAAACATTAAGCGTAACTAAGTAAACCTACGAAACCTTTCAGTAAAAATAAATGCATTCCATCACTCCAATCCACATATCAGACGAGATTTGTTTAATATCCATGCACGCGGTTCACTTAACACAATATCCAGGGCTCGAATCACGTAGCTTGCTTCTGTGCTTCTGACCTCTGTCAGTGCAATACACTTTCTGTGATATCAATATTTTAATAGTTGATTGCAGTTATCAAATTATGTAATATGCGGAGTTTTGAGAATGATTTAATTCTGTACGAATTAAACATTCACAAGAAAATTACATATTTGAAATGTTTACTCTTATGTCCAGTCCTTCATATGTCAAATACTTAATTATTTATGTTTGCAGAAAGTTTAGAAATTTAATTTTCAAAAACGCAAAAAAACGCATTTCACAGTGCTGTGAAATGCGGGCCACCATTTTCTTATTGATGCCTAACCCTACAGTAAATATTAAAACTGTGTTGTTGCTAGTTATATAATAGTAACAACTAACAACAGACCTCGCTACTTTGCACCTCACAAAAACGTTTACATTAACAGTTCTTAATTTGAATAGTTTGTCTGTACGAGATACTATTCATTGGAATTTAGGTTCCAAATGTTTCAACCAAATTATACTTGTGGCAATAAAAGGTTACTTTTTAAAAAGTATCAAAGAGAGAGAGAGAGAGAGAGAGAGAGAGAGAGAGAGAGAGAGAGAGAGGAGATGATTTGTTTAATTGTAAACACAATTGATGGTATTCTAGTTGAAAATTGTGTTAAGTTGCAAACTGATAGGCCCATAAATAACGTAAATCGAGGAAGCTGAAGTTAACCTATGACATATGACACTCTGTACGGTAATGTCCAATACTTTAGTAGATATACATTCTTAAAATCACAATACTGCAAAATTTGTAATTCTAAAAGTCTTAGTTGTCAATATTGTCAATTCCTAGAAACTGCATAGACTTGCAGCCACAATTATTGATGTTATACAATTATACCTATAAAGTTAAATATGACATTCACTTATTAAAAAGTTGCCAGTAGCCAGCAAGGGAGACCATGCTAGATCAGCCATCCTCAGCGCCCCACTCTCTGCTCCTTCCCTTTCCAATGGATATCATTACGCCTACAAAGTAATATAAGAAGTTCACTTGCTAAATATAACCAGCAGCCAGCAAGGAAGACTATGCTAGATCAGCATCCTCAGTCCCCCTCTCTGCTCCTTCCCTTCCAATGGATATCATTACGCCTACAAAGTAATATAAGAAGTTCACTTGCTAAATAGTAACCAGCAGCCAGCAAGGAAGACCATGCTAGATCAGCCATCCTCAGTCCCCTCTCTGCTCCTTCCCTTTAAATGGATATCATTACGCCTACAAAGTAATATAAGAAGTTCACTTGCTAAATAGTAACCAGCAGCCAGCAAGGAGAGACCATGCTAGATTCAGCCCATCCTCAGCCCTCTCTCTGCTCCTTCCCTTTCCAATGGATATCATTACGCCTACAAAGTAATATAAGAAGTTCACTTGCTAAATAGTAACCAGCAGCCAGCAAGGAAACTATGCTAGATCAGCCATCCCCTCAGCCCCCTCTCTGCTCCTTTCCCTTTCCAATGGATATCATTACGCCTACATAGTAATAAAAGAAGTTCACTTGCTAAATAGTAACCAGTAACTAACAAGGGAGACCATGATAGATCAGCCATCCTCAGCCCCCTCTCTGCTCCTTCCCTTTCCAACGGATATCATTACGCCTACAAAGTAATATAAGAAGTTTACTTGCTGAATAGTAACCAGTAGTCAACATGGGAGAACATGCACGATCAGCCTTAAACAGGTCCTCATTGCTCCTCCTCCTTTATCTACGTACAAAGTGAAAAGCTGATTTGGTGATACAAACCTAACATGGATAAATCCTTATTAGACCGCAACGTTTTTAGATATTTGGTGACTTATTAGACCAAGATTAAATCAAGTAGATTATGTTTAATAAATTTGTTTAATAAATGTGTTTTTTGTATTAGTACAATGTGTAATTATCATCCATTTTAGTAGTGTATATCAAACCATGGTAGATACACAATAACCTATACCACTGAATCTACGTAATCCGAGATATATTGAATTGTAATCCGATTTCTGAGGCTTTTGAGTTTGGAATAATTTAATTGTCTGCCAGATTTGTTGGGACCAGAATTAAATTTAAATGAATAAAATTCTGAGTTTTGCGTTCAAAATAATAACTGAGTTAAATTTAAGTTTTAACAGGTATTATATTAAGAGTAGTTGTTAATACCTCAGATATGTCTTTTTGTCTAAACGGTTAGTATCCCTTTATAGGTAAGTAACATAATATTGTGTTATGTTAATATATGATTTATTACTCATCCAATGGTTGTTATGTTTTTCTTTAAATGTTTTATAAATTTAAATAACAAATCATTTTTTTTAATTGTATGAAGAACTAATAATAATATAGAAAAAATGTTACCTTTGCCAAATGTATTTTATAATTTTTCTTGAGATAAATCCAAATAAACTTTCATAGTGACGACATTGATCCTAAATGTTAAGATAATTTGCAGAAAGAATTTTTCCCTCGTTCTGGATGCGGACTGCTCTCCTCCAAATTATATCTAACCTTTTCTTTTTTTCTGTAACATCCTGTCGTCCAGTGCAGAGAACTTTGTTTGACCATCATAGAGTATTTATGCTGGATATCTGAATCATAGTACCCTCTCGTCAGTCAGTGCAGAGAACGACGTAGGATCGTCACACGGTATTTATGCTGGATTATCTTAATCATGGTTCCCCTCTCGTCAGTCAGTGTAGAGAACGTCGTTGGACCGTCACACGGTATTAATGCTGGATATCTTAATCATGGTACCCTCTCGTCATCAGTGCAGAGAACGACGTTGGACCGTCACACGGTATTTACGCTGGATATCTTAATCATGGTACCACTCTCGTCCGTCAGGGCAGAGAACGTCGTTGGACCGTCCATGGCAGTATTTATGCTGGATATCTTAATCATGGTTAACCCTCTCGTCAGTCAGTGCAGTGAACGACGTAGGATCGTCACAGGGTATTTATGCTGGATATCTTAATCATGGTACCCTCTCGTCAGTCAGTGCAGAGAACGAAGTAGATCGTCACTCGGTATTTATGCTGGATATCTTAATCATGGTACCCTCTCGTCAGTCAGTGCAGAGAACGAAGTAGGATCGTCACACGGTATTATGCTGGATATCTTAATCATGGTACCCTCTCTCGTCCGTCAGGGCAGAGAACGTCGTTTTGGACCGTCATGCAGTATTTATGCTGGATATCTTAATCAAGGTACCCTCTCGTCAGTCAGTTGCAGAGAACGACGTAGGATCGTCACTTCGGTATTTATGCTGGATATCTTAATCATTGGTACCCTCTCGTCAGTCAGTGCAGAGAACGACGTAAGGATCGTCACACGGTATTTATGCTAGATATCGGAACCAGGCACCTACGTCAGTTAGTGCGGAGACAGTTTTAGAGGGCCATCATACAGTATTTATTCGGGTTATTTGGAATCATTCTAATATCTTCTCTTCATTCAGTACAGAGAACCTTGTAGGACCGTCATGCAGTACTTATGCTGAGTATCTGAACCATGGTCACTTCTCGTCAATCAGTGCAGATAACGTTGTTACACCTTCAAACATGCTGAATATCTGAAATATTGTAACTCTCGCCATTTAAGTACACAGAATGTTGTAATACCGTCATAAATTGGTCGTGCCGAATATCTGAATCGTGGTAACTTCTCTTCATACAATGCAGAGACCGTTGTAGGATAGTCATAAAGTAGTTATGCTGAGTATCTGAATCGTGGTAACTTCTCTTCATACAATGCAGAGAACGTAGTAGGATAGTTATAAAGTAAATTACGCTGAATATCTGAATTATAGTTACCTAGATTCAGGCAGAATATAAAGAAATGGATTAGTTAAAATGAATTCAAATTCGCGTTTTTCTTCTTTAATTATTATTATTTTTATTATATTTTTATACTCAATGAAATTTCTGTGATTGAAGTAAATAATAATTTTGATAATCTTTAAAATAATAATTAAATTCGCATAGTGACTGAATGTAGTGACATCGTAACAGAGGAGTTTGATGTGACAGCGGATGAAAGGATATTTAACGTCAGTTTAGTGATGAATGTTTCTGGGAGCGCGCACGTTTATACGAATGAGGTCACGACTATAATTATATTTCCTCAAGATTAAATGTTCTGCATTGTGACATTGCTTTATATCATAATATGTGACCGAGACGGTTCATTTTTCCGCAAGACATACCTTAACAAACGAGGGGTTGAGTATAAAGAGTATTAGTTTTGTTTTTAAATATATTAATGAAATCGGCTACCTCAAGCAAGAATTGATACTAGTAAACTTGATTTCTTGATGGTGTGAAGCTAAACTGTAGTGATAAATGAAAATAAAAAATAAAAAAAATATTTGTTTAATAATAATATTAATATCAACAAAACATTAGGTGTATTTGATAACGTTCTAAAGTATTTTATTTTTCATTTTTACGAATACAATAAATGTTAAGCTACTTTTAATAACGTAACTGGGCAAACGCAATGACTTTATTCTTCCAGCAAAATGTATTTACTACAAGAGAGACTTAAGATCCAGATTCTACTTGCGTTACGTCATGTTAGACATATTCGACGTTACAAAAAATCTAGAGGTTATAAAAGTGGGCATATATAATGAAATCACTTGAAAACCTGAAAACAATATATCCATTCCTACATAAGAAAACTCACGATTCCAGCAATTTTTTGTTCTTAATATTTTGATTTATTACTGTATACTTTGAAATTTACATTTTAAATTAAAGCATTGATAAAAATGTAAATGTTACGGATACTGAATTATTAGACTAATTAAAAAGCTAAAATTATCACAACATTTTGAAAGAATTAAGTTATCTTGACTCTGTTATATCGTGTCGGAAATTAACCTTTCATGCAATAACTGTTGATATGACGTTTTCTGGACACTTGAATATTGGCACATAGGCTTTTCTTAGTGCATGCGGTAACTATGGATATTATTGGTCTGGGGATTTTTGATATTTGGCTCATAATCTCTTCTTAGTCTATCCGATAACTGTTGACAATAATTTTCTAAAGACTATTTTAAAACTTGGACATATCAACCGAAAAACCGCATAAATATAAACTAACTTAGTGCAATAGTACAATTTTATCATGTAATAATATGTGTAGAACTTATGTTGTCAGTTTATTTTGAATACTTGTATAATTTATATATATATATTTACGAAACACCAGGATAAATGTAGTGTGTAGTGTGAATATACATATAATTGACGCAATAAAAGAGAGCAATGCAATTATAAGGGAGGATAAACTTTCATGAAGATTTAGTTTCCAATTTTAATTTTCTTAGTTTTATTCTGGTAATATTTCGTATACTTTCTTGGATTGTTTTTTTTCCTCTGCATTTTGTTCGAGTTAGAGCGAAAATACTTTATGCCCACAGGTAGTCAGCCTATAGCTTTAGAACTCCTCTAAGTAGTCGGATGGAAGCTACAGGTTACCCACTAAAAACACCTTCTCTATTCGTTAAGATTCTAATATGGAATTATTTTTCCCCCATTACTCTTACTAATAACTTCCCTAAGGTATGGTACAGGAGAGAAAAGAGAGCAATGCTACACAACGAAACAAATCACAGAAAAACAGGAGCTCAGAAATCTTATAAGATATTTCATAAGTGCAGTCTAGCGGCCAGACCCAGGACTACCACTGTGGGATATCATATGTCACAAGGGAATTTTGTAATCTGTAACGTTGTTTATTCACAACCAATGAATAATTTATTTTTGGGTAGGTTTTTGTGACTAGATCTTAATTTAATAAAAACAAATTTTTTATTTTCTTAAACGAGTACTGTAGGCTATATCAAATTGAAAATTACGTTAAAATTTTAAGAATAATTATTCATATCCACATTTCAATAGTTGATTTTGTATCTTTATCAAAAGAAGTCATGGCTTTATTCGTAATTGGCTGTGAGTTAGTCAGGTATTCTTATAACAACGTTTATGATATTTAAATGACATTTTCTATGAAATAAATAATGGAACTTAGGTAATCGGAATATGCAGGCCGAGAAACATAACTTAAAAATTCAAACGTAGCCTTGACAGCTATGATGAAACAAGTCAGGTTGGTAACATAAAATTTCAGCTAAGGTTTAAAACTTGGAGTCTTACTGGTGAGCGTTGCCTAAACTTTAGAAATTTTCGTCATAAAGATAGTGTAAATTTTTGTTATCTTACATAAAAACAACCATGTTGGTTTAAAATAACTTTAGGATAATGTTTTTCACCTGCTGGTAAAATAAACTCATATAATTTGTGGTGTTTTTTGACCATTAGGTTTCTACAGCAGTATGCATACTTAACTAGTTTTGAGTGAAACAGATTTTTTTCCGGACATTTGCCTTCGTTCAGTGAAACAATAAATCAGTAACACTACGTTTTCGAGATCTGCAATCTGATCTCTTCTTCAGGTAATAACTAACATAATACATAATTACAACCTAGATTAAAATAAACAAATCATACCAAAGTGTTGTGGCATGCTTAAGTCAGAAATCACTAACACCATGTTGTATTCAACTTCACTAACTCTAAAAACCATGCACTAATAAAAAAAAACCATACACAACACAAATCATTAAAACTTAACTACAAAATACAGGTCCCAATACGTTCTGCATTCGTCTACCAACAACCTGTTACTGCTTTATTTTAGTAGTCAGTTACTTAACCTATAAGTCAACGATGATCATTCAAGGCCTGATAGTTTAAGAACTAGTCCAAATAACAAATAATAATATAAGTTAATTTCATTTGATTCCCAAATACACACTTTTTAAATGAAAACTGCTACTAATAGATTAATACTGCGTGTGCTATTGCTACAAACTATGAGTTGTGCTATAGTATTAGAATTGTTTTGTTATATTTAAAACAGAATCTCTTAAGCGCAAAACGTTTTAATAAAAATAATAAGTATGACACTTAAGTGAGAAAACTTAATTTTTAATGAGATTCAGTGCTGTTTTTACATATTTTCCATTTGCACCAGACGTTAAATCAGTATAACCTCAATTGAATGAACTATGACTTCTATTACACTTAATGTAATAAATATCGAAAAAGCCAGATTTTGCGATACAAACCAATAATGGAGAAGCTCATGGAATAATTCTGAGCGAGTATTAACAATGGAATCTACGTCGTTTACTCTAAACATGAAATAGGACGGTTAGATTGTAAACAAATTATTATAGCATTCATAACCAGCAACATTATGGCCTATTCTCTGCACAAACAGTCCTGACAGGTAATGTTACATGGTGTGCTTGTGAAACACAACGAGGTTAATTTCTTTTATTACAATAATTGTGATAATATCATGCAAATTGGGTGTTTCAGTGTTACTACAAGTGAAACAATTTCTTACTCATTTCAAGACCTATTACAAAATGAAGAAATGGTGAGGGAGATAATCTCTAATGTTGAATCATTAATATTGTTATAATATGTAAAAAAACTTTAAAATGTCTATTATGCCCTCACGTCGTTATTATTCTGCCATGAAATTGCGTGCGAATCTATTTGTAAGAATACAAAATATTTTAATTGGTGTTACGTTATAAAATGTTTATTACTTAGTAGGAAAACAATATATTACACGTAAAAGGGTTTTCCTTATGTTGATTGTTTTATTATTCATTTCCTAAAAAAAAAAACAGAATAAAACGCATTGTAATTATTTTTATAACGGAATTAAAAAATATTAAGACAACAAGTAAATTTATCTCATTCACAAACAAAGCAAAGAACAAAAAAGACATTCTGACAATTGTACATACATTTTTAATAGTAAAATAATATGTACTAATATAAAAAATAGACAATAATGGAACATATTGTGTGACTAATATAATGTATGATATAAAGTCAAGAAACGTAATGTCAAAATAAACAATGTTATAATTGTAAATGCGATACACGTGGGTACGAGAATAACGCAAGAGATGTTACTTTGTGTATTGGAAATTCTCTGAACATAATTGTACATCTCTTTATGAACCACAGAATTCCTATAGAGATAACAATGAAGCTTCTGTACAATGAACGTGGAACAGTTTTGATCGGATTTTGTAGCATCTGTGTTTCAGTGTCTCGAGCACTTTCGTTGTGTAGTGACTGAATACATTATCTGATTATTCTGTAGATATGACAAGAAGCTTCTTCTATTCTGACTGTGTAAATTGTGGGAGATATCACAATGAAGCTTCTGAACAATGAACGTGGGACAGTTTTTGATCGGATTTGTATCATTTGTGTTTTAGTGTCTCGAGCACTTTCGTTGTGTAGTGACTGGTGAGTACATTATCTGATTATTCTGTAGATATGACAAGAAGCTTTTTCTATTCTGACTGTGTAATATTTGGGAGAGATCAACAATGAAGCTTCTGTACAATGAACGTGGAACAGTTTTTAATCGGATTTGTAGCATCTGTTGTTTCAGTGTCTCGAGAACTTTCGTTGTGTAGTGACTGGTGAGTACATTATCTGATTATTCTGTAGATATGACAAGAAGCTTCTTCTATTCTGACTGTGTAATATTTGGGAGAGATCGCAATGAAAGCTTCTGAACAATGAACGTGGGACAGTTTTGATCGATTTGTAGCATTTGTGTTTCAGTGTCACGAGCACTTTCGTTGTGTAGTGACTGGTGAGTACATTATCTGATTATTCTGTAGATATGACAAGAAGCTTCTTCTATATCTGACTGCGTAATATTGGGAGAGATCACAATTAATCTTCTGAACAATGAACGTGGGACAGTTTTTGATCGGATTTGTAGCATTTGTGTTTCAGTGTCTCGAGCACTTTCGTTGTGTAGTGACTGGTGAGTATAATTATCTGATTATTCTGTAGATATGACAAGAAGCTTCTTCTATTCTGACTGTGTAATATTTGGGAGAGATCGCAATGAAGCTTCTGAACAATGAACGTGGGACAGTTTTGATCGGATTTTGTAGCATTTGTGTTTTAGTGTCTCGAGCACTTTCGTTGTGTAGTGACTGGTGAGTACATTATCTGATTATTCTGTAGATATGACAAGAAGCATTTTTCTCTTCTGAATGGGTTAATATTTGGGAGAGATCACAATGAAGCTTCTGAGTAAAGAACTTAGAAAACCGTCGATCAAATGTTGCACCAACTGTGAGTTTTGGTGTATAGGTACAGTATCGTCTCGGAGTGATCAGTTGGTACTGTCGTACAGCAAGAGTAGTTCATTAGTCACTAAACATTTACAAAATTCAGGGTTTTTACATGAATATCACATTTTCAGCTCAGCTCATAAAGCCAATAAATGATATAGTCCTTTTCATTATAATTAGTTTTGATTAACTATTTCGTCCCGCCTACTCTCATATTAGTAAGCGTTAATTGTGTGTCCAGGATTTTTTGTGAATATTAATTTTTTAAAACTGTTTTTTAATTTAGTAGTTATTTTAACATTATAAATTAAGCAGGGCAATTCCTCAGAATAACTTTGAGGTCTAGCAATTAAAGGGGCAAAGGGGCAACCTAAGTGTAGAAGCAAGTGATCGAGTTCATTTATTCGGCAATCAATCCTTTCCAGATATTTTCAGGAGAGAATTGCTTCTCCAGATCTGTCTTAATGGTATCAATTTCTATGTAATAGGGGTTTCCAGAGCAACTTGGTATTCCTTGATAAAGTACTTTGGACTGTTTAAGTAGAAGGTGCTATAAATTCTTATTCACAAAACCGCGCATCAGTTATAAAGCATTTCAGTAAAAAAATACACGAATTAGAGCAATTATTTTAAAAACTCGCATAAAAAATGTTTATTGAAGTTATTTTGTGAATGATATAGTTTATGACGCAAAGCAAGTTTTTTAATACTATACATACAATATGGTAAAATCTTTAGAGCTCTAGGTCAATTAATTTTAGTTTTTAATCTGATTTATAATTATAAAACAATAAAATAACTTACAGAAACAGAGGTTGAAACTGACACAATTATCAATGAACTATGGGAAGACTAAATCTAATTCAGTTAATGACCCCTTTTGTTTGTGCATTTATACCCTAATATAACTAACTGTGTTATCCAGATTTACAAAGCACTTAATGCTCTTACCAAAACACAAATTTCACAACATAACCTTGAATAATACCAGTAGAACAGTTTCTCGACAGTTCAGTTCTCAGAGTAACAGGGTGATATCAATAGTTAGGGTGAGAAATTTATGGTCTCTTTGTATGTGGACATGCAAAGAGGAATGAATGTAGTTTAAATTCCTTTTAGATGCCCCGTAAAGAAACATTACAAGAATTGTAGGCCAACACGTTACCTCAGCAAGACTGCAGAGCAACTTTTAATATTTTTTGGCAGTAGTTAGCTCAAGTGTTGTAACCTACCATTATGACCTTGGGGTTTTCCATAGTTTGTAAAATTGATATCACTGTTCGATATGGTTAAGATGACTTTTGGACGCAAAGTACAGTCCTTTTGAAAATCATATAATGTACGCCAATAAGCACGGACTTACTCTGGAATGCAGATATGGTGTTCGTTTCATTGTCTGTCTCTAAGGATGCTGAGAAATATTAATGGGCTCCGTTTAGAGGATAAATCTATTTTAACCTAAATCAGAAACAGATATAGTGCAGCAAAGAGTTTTCCTCCCAATCTGTTGCTTACAGTAGGCATGATCTAAACAATTACTCTGTGTACCATTTAAAATTTTATGATATTTTTCATGTTTTTACAGTTATCTAAAAATATTTTACACATAAAACTTGGCGAAAATATTGATAGCTCAAACATTCACAATACGAAATACCAGTTTATGTATGGTAATACAAACACGAGTGAAAATTATGGAAGTACTTTTACTATAAATAGCAGCAATGATGAATTTTAACAATTTACTTTATCCAGAATATTAATTTATTACAACTTGTTATGAAATTAACAAAACTGTTAATATATCCTGTAATAACGGTAATAGACAGTATAGCTAAAGGAAAATAGAGGAGGGACCGGACACTAACATGAACTTAATGTATTTTTTCTGTGGCAAAGCTTTGAGGAAACAAGCGGGCAAAGTGTACCCGTTAAAATAACGGGGTCAATACACCAGACAAAGTGAAACGTTCAAAGTAAACCTTTCTTCATGAAGTAACAGCTAGTCACAGTTGCGGTTTACCTCTGGCCCTATTTAACAATGAACACTTAAATAATATGTTAATTATATATGAGACAAGACCACTTTCCTTTTCAAAGTTACTTTACGGGTCCTATATAACACATTAACGATACTCTCGCTAAGAAGGATGCGGACTTCAACATCACTAATTATTATAGTCCAACGCAGGTGCCTAAATAAGTAAAAATTTTAACGAACATCGTTGAATGAATTACACAGTACCAAGTAATGATACAGAAAAAAATGTTTTCTTATCATAGCAGAGAAAATGCATATTTTTCATTTATCTATGTAATAGATAGTCTCAAAACTATTCCAACCTTCAAAAAGACTGCTATTGTAACCTCGAAATATTCCAAAATAATTTAGGCGATTGGGATATTTTTCAGTGACCATCATTCATCCCAGGTGTCTGTCATATAGAAAGGATATGGAGATGAAACCCCTGTTATTCAGTAGAAAACTGCAGGAGAAGCCGTTTCTATACCTCGCATATAATATCTTACTTCGTATTTTATTCTGAATGCTTCATGAAGATATAATATACCTTCATATCATCATTGTTATATTAAAAAATGCAACACATTTTAAGAAAACTGTCTCAAATAGCTTGGATATTTAACATACAATATTTGTATCATAAAAATCCAAATAAAAGCCAAAGGGTAAGACAGGTGAAATTTTATATTAATAAAAGCGGTTAAAGTCTCGACTAATATGCATACAGGAACAAACGTATTTATATTACACTGAGATTTTTTAAATCATTAGAAAATACTCCAGACATACTGCTTTCTAAAATGTAATACAGTAGCTAGCAATGTTTTTACAATAGTGAGATTTTATGGGTTGAGGTTCGGAGAAAGCTACGACTCGTGGGGCAAAAGAATTTAATTTCGTTTAGTTTGAAAAAACTAACTAATAAATAGACTTGAGTGTTTACATAAAGCTACTGTTTGATGATAGTCCATTTTACTCTATGAGATTTGGAAGAACGTTAGCGAATATTATCACATTTGTCTAATGGTTATCCATGTATTTGTCTCACAGGTAACCACGATAGAGAGAGAGAGAGAGAGAGAGAGAGAGAGAGAGAGAGAGAGAGAGAGAGAGAGAGAGAGAGAGAGAGAGAGAGAGAGCTGATTCTGACACATTTTAGAAAATTGGTTACTAAATTAAAAGTTAAGCATATTTCGAGGAAACCAGTGTTAAATACATAAACTGGAATGGAAAAAACATATTTTTAATCGTTGGCCTATAAAACATTTTTATTCATCAAGGAAAAGATCAAAATGTTTTATGCAACTTGTAGCTCATTTTATTGTTACCTAACCTGATTAAATTAAGTACACAGTAAGTGAGTAAATTTTTAGTGCAATACATTTATTTCATTATAGGACAGCACGCCTGTTACATTTAACTGACAATCACTTTATTACCCAATAAACATGCTGGAATACTGCACGGATTGATTTAATTTAATTTATAAAAATAATTATTATTCCGGGAAAGTTGACAGTACAAAAAGCGCCTGTTCAATATGGTATGTTAATTAAATGTTCAAATAGTTGCTTCAATCCATGTGCGCATTGTTCTGTTCGCAATAATTGAGTTTCAGGCCGTGCATTGTTTTGTCCTGGTAAATATTTAATGATTGGAGTAATAATGCCCCATATATTTACAAGTGAAGAGTAAGCCTATGAGGTCTATTTATGGTGTACGTGAAGGCAGTGCTACGGTCATTGTTGAAGAATAAAGACAACGTTGGCCCTACCACAGAACCCCTAATACTAGAACAGTTAGTGCTATATTTCGTACATTACGGAAAACAGGATCACTTACTAGTATAAGGTTCCGGTATTGGTATTGATGATCTGCCAACATGGTGTTATTTTAGAGGAAAACATTGTTGCTGCTGTTGAACTTCGTCCAAGTATTAGTAAGACTTATTTCTACACTGTTCACGGTTACGAAAAGTAAAGTAAGAAGAACAGTCAACAATATCAAGTACTATCCCTACCATAAACCAAAAATACAGCATTTCCATCGCTTAGAATTACTAAATTATTATTAGATAAATTTTTAAATAACCCAATATATACTATATAACCAAAAATAAATCATGATGACTTAAATATAATTTAATTCAATTCGTTCTGATCAAGCTATATTAGTCCCAGTCAACGTTCAGTATTATATAACACAGTGTTATAATAAATTGTTATTATCAGTCCTGGAAGAATAAGATGTATTTCTTAGTGCAATTTAATATATTATAATTATCATAACGTAATTTTATCTCACATGTACTAACTAAGTACATTGAAGTAATAAAGTACATAAACAGCTATATGTTGTAACAGGTTGTTTCTACAAGCTTTCACAAGTGGGAGAATCCAACAAAGTTAATCTCATCTTTATAATCTTTGCTCATAAATCTGTTGAAGTGATTTAGTATCCTCGAGTGAAAGTTTAATGCTCGAAGTTCCCTAAGCAATACTGTCAGTGTAGTCTTTCCCCTTCATTTAATATCTGACTTATCATATGTGGTGCTATTAACTCTACTCTACTCTACCCACTACTATTAACTCACATAATAATTTAGTTTAAACACTTATAATATTAGGGAAATATTTATGTCATATACATGTTTTAATAGAAATGCACCTAGTTTCAGATGAAGAAAAAGTATAGGTAGAACTTTTGTAACCTCTTTTTCTTCTATAATATCCAAGAATGCCAAATAGAAAACACCAACTGTTGTATTTTAGTCGATGTTTGCTCTAGTAATCCAGTTTTGTAGTTCCCAAGCCATTTGAGGATATCCTTATATAATAGTAATGTTTTGCATATTATATGAAAGAAAATTTGGACACTTATAAGTTGGATCATGTTTAATTTAAAAGAAAATGGTCGCGTTCTGCATAAAGGTCTTATATATTAGCGTAGTGGTGGTCTAGTGCTATATATTTGTCGTGAATATTTACTCTTGGAGTGGGTACGTGCTGTATAATGGTCGTAGATATTACCCTAGGTGTGGTAGATGATGTATAATGGTCGTGAATATATTTAACATTGAAGTGATCACGTGCTGTATAATGGTCGTAAATATTTATACTTTGAGTGGTCACATGCTGTATAATAGTCGTGAATATTTATCCTTTGAGTGTTCAGGTGCTGTATAATGGTCGTAAATATTTATCCTTTGAGTGATCAGGTGCTGTATAATGGTCGTAAATATTTACCCTTTGAGTGTTCAGGTGCTGTATAATAGTCGTGAATATTTATCCTTTGAGTGTTCAGGTGCTGTATAATGGTCGTAATATTTATCCCTTTGAGTGATCTCATGCTCACCCCTAGGTGTGGTAGATGATGTATAATGGTCGTGAATATTTATCCTTTGAGTGGTCACGTGCTGTATAATAGGTCGTAAATATTTATACTTTGAGTGTTCAGGTGCTGTATAATGACGGGGTAAATATTTACCCTTTGAGTGTTTAGGTGCTGTATAATGACGGGAATATTTACCCTTTGAGTGGTCACGTGCTGTAAATTAGTCGTGAATGTTTTCCCCTGGTTTTTTCACGTGCTGGTAAAGCTTTTGTACTCGACTTCCTCTTATAATACGCTATTGGTCTCAACAGTTTTATTTAACAAATTCGGTATAGCTATTCTCACTAAAATATCCATTCAAATGTAGACAGGCTTACTCAGTGAAAAATACTTAAAGGCTCATGCCGCTTAGGATTAAAATAGCAAAATAAAAATATGAGAAATTGAAATACGAGAAATTTCAACCAGCTTCCATACATTTGTAAATTCCCTAGGTTTTTGTAATTTTTGTAATATTGTTCATAAATAGAGCCATAGCTAGAAATGGGTTGGGGGAGGGGGTTATCTTTTGCCCGGGATATAAAATTGTCGGGGCGGCAATAATATAGAAGGTTGAGTAGTTTCGTCGCATCTGTTTACGCGTAGTTTGTTAATCTACACGTGAATCGCTTTACTCGAGGATTGGGATTTTAACCAAACTTCAATCATGAAAATTTCATAACTCGGAAACTGAATATGCGATTAAGACCAAATCAGTGATTGTAAAAGAAAGAATATCTTATCTTTTTAAAATTACTGTATGTGGGACAGTTATTAAATTACCATCTAAACATTAATTTTTGCTCGAGGGGTTAAAATAGTCTGCATGATTAATATTTAAATATAATACAGTGTCTAGTCCTGTAATTTTTGTAAAACGACATTTGAAATAGTAAGTTTTTGACACAATTTTTATTTAACAAGGTTTTTTAACTTACGTTTACTAATTTACAGTAAGATTAACAAATTTAAGTACTATAAATTTAATTCTTTATATTTCTTGTTGTGTTTAATCGTAACTATAAATGAGTAAAATATATTTTCAGTATGAGCAACTATTAACATGTTTATGTTCTTTTATTAGTTTTTTTTATTAATTGAGAAACTTAGTCCCAAAAGTATCTTTACGATTGCTTCCGAAGTGACAGGATGTGTACAGTGGGGATAGGGACTGCGCCAATCCGAGAGACACAAGGAGGGAAAGAGGACTAGTTTAATCTCAGTGTATCTCAGTCATGTTACATTAAAATAAGGGGAGGCCAGCTCTTCACCATCCCCTCCAGTTAAAGTGGGCAGGGGTAGCAAGTCCTTATGTTGAAGCTAGGCCACATTTAACACTAGAACTGGACGCAAATTTAAGGAGCAAACTGTCGGAAGGAAGTGCCGTGAGTTAATTTATTCCTACAATTTTATTGGTTACCTACTTCTCGATGCATTCAAATGGGACGGCGCAATCGGAGGGAGTGCCTGTCTCAAGACGTCGTGAGCACTTAAAACAGTGTCGGACGTCAATCTCAAATTTTATGTTTTACGGCAACCATTGTATGCAAAATGTCCAACCATGCGTCTTGTTCATTACGTTGAACGTTTAACAGGCAACTAATAATGTTTTGTCATTTCGATTTAAAATGCCTTTATCACAATGCTTTTACACACTGGAGAAGCACAGCGTCAAAATACTTTCCACAAAATTAATCACAGCACTTCCGGCGGCTTCCGACTTGACGATTTGCTCCTCCGGTGTACACCCACCTTCAATTTGCCGTAACCGCACCCCCTTGAAGTTTTGTTTGGCTCTCAAATAAACAAAATCGATTTAAAGAGCTTAAAAATGTAATCAAAGATTCCAGCTGACAGTTACCTAGAAGATTTAAACAAAGAGGAACTGGTCAAAGAAATATAAGGATTTGAGAGGCTTTACATTAAAATGGATAACAAATTTAAAAAAAACGTTACATCTCGTTTAAAACTATTTATGTACAAAATTAAAACAAATGTTACCAAAAACTCGCAACCTATCTAAAAATTTTAGTGTCTTTGCACAAATATACGGCTTTTTGTATTAATCTTTATGCTGTAGGAATAAAATAATAATATATAGGGTAAACTACAGTCATGGCTATTTTGCAGTAAACTGTATCAGTTGGTATTTGTACTAAAATAGAAAAATTTGTGACGCAATGACGCAATCAACGCCTCGACTCACTTAGGGTGAATATCACATGTCCAAACTTCCAAAAATGTTTAAAACTTTCTATATTTTCACATTGATTTATTTAGACGTTTTGGGTTGTCATAAACTTGTGGAGGGTACTCAGTTTCAGTATTCCACCAAAAACTGTTTCTGAAAAATAAAAATAAACAGGCTCACAATCATAGTATTATGAACAATTTGAGATTGGTGGCTAAAATGTGTGAATTATCAAGTCTGTTCAGGAAATGTAGATACTAGTGGCGTAGACATCCCTGTGGCTAGAGTCACCAGAGTTTCCTAGAGGTTGAGAGCTCATCAAGTTTTTATTTCTCAGATGAGGCTAGAAAAGTTTCTGAGGTCGGCCGCTGCCAAGTAAATGTTTAATGGAAATTATTTATATCCTGGAAGCTTTCTGAATGTACATTGTTTATGGGTTCAGTAATCTATCTGAAATTGAAAAGTATTAAAAAAGATTCCAACCCTTTATAACATTCAAAAGCATATATCTCCTTTAAAATGCTTTTCTCTAAAAGTATTATGTTAGGCTGGCATGTGTCGTTAAATATTGCCCTCTACCTAACCGTCTAATGCATGTCTTAGAGTTATTTTATACCAAATAATATCAAAGCTAATACCAATATGATTTGTTGGAAATATTGCTCGCAAAGTCATAAACTAGTGATGTCTTCATTCTGTATAATGTGTACAAATAATACTTTAAATAATACGTAACGCTGTATACGACTTCATTATCATTTGAAGCCCGTCATTTTCGTTGTAATTAAAAATCTCATTCTCAATTTTGTTTGATCTTGGAGGTTTCTCAGAACAAAACCTCTCACTAATTTGAGACACCTGTCGCCTCATGCGACAGTTTCTTTGACAGAGAAAAGTAAACATGGTTTTATATTACTTGTGTTCCTACATCTGCCTGTATTGTTAGACCTTTACCAGCAGAGTTAGCTTTAATATTACAAGGAGGTCAAAGCTGTGCCCAGTAGTCGAGTCTCACACAGACACTACCAGTTATCAGCGCATAATACGTGATTTCCTATGGAATAACAGGTACGTTATAGGCATATCAATTATAATGGCATTATAAACTGCCCTGGAAAAGATTGGTCACCATATGAAGATATTCTAATCTCTTTAAAAATTTCAGAATAACAAATCTTATGTTAAAGACCAATATTTTGAAGCCCTGAAGTCGGAGAATTTAACACATTTTATATGAGTACCAATGCAAAAGTTTCTCAGCTACACTCCGTATTTTTATGAATAGCTACAACAATTTCAGTAACAGTTGAAATATTTAAGGCCAGACTGAAGGGATACTAAGTCTTAATAATCTTAATACAAGCTAATTGATGTAGTGTTATAGGTGACTATAATAACGTTGAATGCAAAATAGAAATGTTTATGGATCATATTATTTTATGATTCACAGCTAAGAGGTTCGAATGGTAATCAATATTTCTACTGGCTCTTATATCAGGTTTAGCGTGTGAAGAAGCATTCCTGCCTCGGATTGATTATATTATTCACACGCTATACTAGACTTTTCCTTGTTTCCACGATCAACATTATATACATACTCCCATACGTAATGGTAAAAAATTTAATAAGAATAACAGTATCTTTAACTTTAGTTCTTATTAAGCTATATGGGCTATAATTTATAACAGAGTGCATGAATGGGTTTGTTTACCCCCTTGACATTTATAACATTGTCTCTTAGGTACCACATTGTTTGTAATATATTGAAGTTACTGTAGCATTCGTGTATCATGAGGTCAGTTATAATTTTTGGAATTAAAAATGTGCTAAATATCCCACTATACGTCACAAATACCATTGGCGTACAGACATATGTAGCACCTCTGTGCAACCTGAAAAATTAAAGAATGAATTAAAACCATATTGTGTGTCTAATCCAATACTCCACATAAATATAATATTGTATAGTAAAATAAATACTGAAGCTAATTGTTCCGTCTTTTGTCTTGAATAGGGAATTCCCTCCTGAGTATCGGTTTCACCACCAGATATCGTGGCTTTTCCAGGGTCAACTCACGGTTAAGCAATCAGCAGGTCTGCACCCTGCACACGACATCCATTGGTATACAATTGGCAGCACAGGGTGATACTTGCTTTGTCTTCCCAATATTGTATACAAAGTGCACGGAGGTGTTTTGCAACTTTTGTATAACTCTATCGTTTTTCTTCAAGGTACTGTTGTCGTATGAAAGGGAAGCAATAAAAAATAACATGAAAATACTGGTATGCAAAAACTAAAATGTTTTCTCCTGTGACAAAATAATTCCCAGAGCTTTCGGACAAAAACGTACGTGACGTGTTTAGTAAATGTGAGATTACTGCATAACCAAGAGGTTTAACAACACTGCTTAGTTTCAAAGACGTGTCTTCAAGCATAGCATCCGACTTCTCCTCCTGCAATCGTTGCATTAGAGACGTGGGTGCCATTTTGATCACTTAACGTTGTTAAGTGATCAAAATGGCATCTAAACTTGAGACCATGTCATATTTGTACCCTCAAGAGTATCCTTGAGCCTTGCAAAAACCAGGCTTATAGATTAGGTGAAGCACTCATCATGTGTTGTGATCGTCACGGATTCCAACTGCAGTGCGAATCTGCAGTGTTATAATGCTCCTGCTCAATATTTATTTACCGTATACTAAACAGAATTTCTCCTCAAAAATTATGGTATTAAGATTTGCACTGTATTTCTGTTTATTATAACTATAGTATAACCCATAAAAACAGTGCTAATACATCCTATTTGAGAGTACTGTAACACATGTGACTGTCTACCTAAGCTGTACCTAATCTCATGAAACTTCTTCGATAAAATTTGTTTGTTATCAATTGCAATAGCCAGTATCTTGTTTGGGAGTACTGTATCCCATGTGACTGTCTACCTAACATGCAATAAATCTACAGGACCTCTTTTGATAAAATTTTTACTCTCATTTGTCACAGATGTTATATCGGCATTATTTTAGACTTAATTTAATGATTCCTTTCATTAATATACATTTCTGATATTGTATCTTCTAATATACCATAAGATATCATTTCCAGTTGAAGTTTGCAATTTTTTAGTGCTTGATATTGAGGTGAATGACACATATGAACTATTAAAATTGTTTGTGTTCTAACAGAAAAAAAGGAACACTTTATCATTCTTATAATAGAAGCCTGAAGTATACACGAATTATTTAACTTTGAAAATATTTTGAATTACAATAATAATTACGTTAAAAGCGTTCCTCTTTCAAGTAATTTTAAACTGAAAACACGCAGCTTGTCTTTCACTTGGCAATAAACGAAGAACTGTGAAGTAAGCATTTAACTCGATTTGACTATCCCAATTACGCCATTTGCATAGTACTTGCATCTCAGTTATGGGTTTTATTTACTTAAATTGCTTGTGTTGTTCTTCCACCTGAAAAACTTGTTTCTCTTTTACCACAACATCCAAAGTTTAGAATGTGGAAATGTTTACCTACAAATGAATACAGTCTGAACAACAAATTAATTATTCTTACAAAAGATAACATTCCATTGAAAGATATGAATGAGCATGAGTACATTATTTGTTTCAAGTGAAGTGTAGGTTCTTGTATTAGTATGAGAGTTGGTGCTGTGAACAAGAGAAGTGAGGTGATGATCAGTAACACGTGTTAGACAAACACCCTGGTATATAAGGGTGACACACCCAGCAATAAATGGTCTTGTCTTTGCCTTTGGTGTGTCAGCTACCTAATACTTACTTACAGTTCTAAAATATTCATGGCAGGTAACATTTGGTGGTTGTTTTGCATGTACCCAAAATCAATTTAAAAGGATTTTCCTATGAAAAGCTTAACAACACATAACATTAGTATACTATATAAAATATAAAGTGTATTAATCAATTAATTATATGTTGGCTCAAGAATATGTCAAATTTCATCGTTAATTCAAAACTGTTTCGTATTACCTATCAGGAATTGAAAGGATTAGTAATTGTTTATACCACTTGACAGGAATACTCACTTGAGGAAAACTCAAACTGTTTTCTGTCACCCTTTAGATCAGAGAATTTCATTTTTGAGCAAGGATGACCCAATTGTTAATATGCAACCACTGGATTTGGCCAACGTGAGCTCATTTAGCATCTTGACTGCCAAGTTCACTCTGTCTAAAGCCATGTGATTTTTATTTTTATCATGATAACTTAATAAAGGGTTGTGTATATATTATATTGACTACTATAAAATTTCAATGAAAAATACTTTGACTCGTAAACAGAAAGGTTTACCAGCTTGCAAATTCTGAATCTGAATTACATAAACATATACGTAATACTCGTATAAGCAACGAAATTTTGATCTATATAGATTTAATCACATTCAGTGAAGAATCAAATTTTATCTTAAGAGGACATATAAACCATTACAACGTGCTTATCTGAAAGTCAGAAATTCCCCGCGAAGTGGTGCATTCGTAACGAAGTTCTAAAATTATGTATTTCGTGGCATATACCGATTGTTTACTTTGCCGTTATTTTTAAGTGAATAAACTATTATTGTTTATCATCTTGATGTGGAATCCTTTGGATCTTTCCTCAATTTGATGAAGACGATCAGAGAATTTCATTTTTGAGCAAGGGTGTACAAAATTGTTAATACGCAACCACTGGATTTGGCCAACGACAGCTCATTTAGCATCTTGACTGCCTAGTTCACTCTGTCTAAAGCCATGCGATTTTTATTATGGGAACTTAATAAAGGGTTATGTGTATATTACCCTATCAGAGTCACATCCACTTACCTTGAGAAGTGGTTTAAGGCCCGTGTTCCGACCATTAGTCCAAAAACACTAATTATTAACAAAGCTGAAGGAAGAATTCACCGATCAACTGGATTTATGCCGTGTGGTGTAAAAAGTGTACATTTAACAATTAGGGAAATCCATTGTCTGGTTTGCTCTTTATTCGATAAGTAAATACAATTTAGTAAAAAGATTATTAACTTAAAAACGTAATGCTAATTTTGTAACTTTATGTATTAAATATCTTGCGATAGATGTATTGAATTCTTTGAATGTATTGAATTTCTTACTTGTGTCGATACTGGAAAAAGTATTAAGCTATATACTGTATTTAATTTGTCCTACTTATAATAAATAATAATATTGGGTGTTATATATTAAATAGGGTAAAGACAAAAAATAAAGGAATAAACATATGCAACCATATTTTAAGTTTGCCTTATACAAGAATTAGAATTTATCTGGATGTTACAAAACACGACCGTCAAGTTACAAGACTTTTATAGGTCAAGTGCACTCGATGCAACAAAAACGTTTGCCGCAAATCAACCAATTTAATAAATCTGTACAAATGGTTTTGTTCGAGGGGACGCAAAACGTTTAAGAACCCTTTGTATCTTATATTAGTTACTGTACCGCTATGTTGGTTAAACGGATGATATTTTTTATCAAAGAAGGTTACGTAACAGAGACAAACCTTTTACATCGTAAAAATTAACAGGTGTTTGTTACTTGTTGATTTAATGTTTTGGTCAAATATAAAACGTACAAGGAAATATTAAACCACATTTTTTAATTGAGAAATATAGGGTTGTGCCCCTTAAAACGCTTTCAGATAATTAAAATTTGCTACTACGAAGTGTAACTGGCTGAGCGTCTAGCGTGTTTGCTTATATTATTTGCTTACGATAGCAGATTTCTGTTTTGGTGTGTATCCATCTGTAAGTAAGATATATTTTGAAAGAGTAAAAATTAGAAACCTTAGTAGATAAAATGGTGAGTGAAATTCCACCGCTACTATTTCTATTTCTAAAGTGAATATTAATATAGTTATTCTCTTTAAAATCTAATCCTTATTACTACGTAATTTGTATAGCCTTAGACATGATACATACATTACTAATTCTATAATTTCTAAATATTAAATCGTTTAGTAAAACTATCGTTAATTCTAACATAAATTTTTCAACGTTAAGTAGTATTTCCTCCAAAACTAAGTTTTCATCGTTCTGCAGGTTTAATAAGCCACTTTCCAATATATCTGAGATCTGTGAAAGTCATCTTTTTCCATAGTGGATAAGTCAGTTGATTTTCTCTCTCCTAATTGTTAATTTCTGTGTTTAAACAATTCGTTTTGCAAATAGACAGCCATTTCTTTGTATAAATAAATATTGGAATGAGAACATATTAAAATTTAGCAAGAAATGTGTTGATATGCATATGGTATTTCACTTATTGGAGTATAAAACAAAAAAAAATAAACCTTCTATATTTCGTGGGATTCTATACCCACGTCTTGAGGTAGCAAAATAAAAATATAAAAAGAAAAATAAACACAAAAATTAATAAAATAACAACAGGATTTTAATGCTAACTAATACACTCTAAAACCGAGCTGTTTTATAGTTATTGGCTTAAAAGAAAATTAGTAAAAGTGAATTTTAACTACAATTAAAACTAATTAGGTATTTTTATTTTAGAATTAACTGATGGGCTAACGGTTTTAGGGATAATTTCGAGATACAAAGGAAGACCTTATTAATCACTAAGATCACCACACTCTTTTACTCTTTTTCTTTTTTGTGCTCAGCTGCATGTTTCGCCTCTCCTTTTCTTTATTAAAAATATAAAATCTTTGCCCCTTCATTATAACAATTAGATGTTTGCTCAATGTATTGTTTGTTGAAAAATGTACAATAAATTTCACAAATTACATTCTTAGAGCTGTAGTTTACTTTGCAAATTATGGGATATGTTAAACCAGTTACGCTAATTTTGAATTCAATAGAGTTTTTCGTAATTTTGCAAGATCAGCAACCTGGTTTTTACATCAATAAATAAATAATTAATTAAATATATATATATATATATATATATATATATATATATATATATATATATATATATATATTGATTTTGCCTGCAGCCGTCTTTTACTACCAAGACTTTGTTATACATTTTTGTAATATATTAAACATAAAACAATTAGTTATACAAATATCATTTAATTGCATTTAAAAGTGACGAAACATATTGAAAACTCTACCTGGAATATGAGACAATGGCCATTACATGTGATAACAACAAATTCGTGAATGCTTGCTGTATGTGAAGAGTAGCGGTACTCACAACGGTCTGGCCCCGTATAATACATTAACACACTGTCACAGTCAGAGGGCTGACCCAACAGCTGTCAAGAGTAAACATTACATGTGATAACACAAATTCGTGAATGCTTGCTGTATGTGAAGAGTAGCGGTACTCACAACGGTCTGGCCCCGTATAATACATTAACACACTGTCACAGTCAGAGGGCTGACCCAACAGCTGTCAAGAGTAAACATTACAAGTGATAACAACAAATTCGTGAATGCTTGCTGTATGTGAAGAGTAGCGGTACTCACAACGGTCTGGCCCCGTATAATACATTAACACACTGTCACAGTCAGAGGGCTGACCCAACAGCTGTCAAGAGTTAACATTACAAGTGATAACAACAAATTCGTGAATGCTTGCTGTATGTGAAGAGTAGCGGTACTCACAACGGTCTGGCCCCGTATAATACATTAACACACTGTCACAGTCAGAGGGCTGACCCAACAGCTGTCAAGAGGAAACATTACCAAGTTGTTTAGCTGCAAACTGTTATGTGTTTTGTATCTCTGTTTAAACCATCAGGAATATTGTGTGAAATACTTTGGACATGAGTTACTGCAAATTGAGTAATATCAGGACTCCTCTATTTAACTGCATTGTTAGTGAAAATGAATGTATTTATTAATACGTAAACCATATCAAATAAAATAGTTGCAATATCAAAGATAACTCACTTTATATTCTATGTAATGCTAATGTAATGTTTCTTTATCTACATTCTAACAAGGTGGAAGAACGCAACTCCACATATCGTTACAGGCTTCTGTGAGGTTCTGTACCTGACATTTAAAAACCTTCTCGAGATGTCCTGGGGACAGATTTAACCCACAAATACCATCATAGACAAAAAAATCATACAAACCAGAAGTTGACAAGCCAGTGATACAAACTAATCGTACTTGTAAAATTTCCGCTTCCTGCAAAATTTGCATCAACATATCTCGCTTGTGACATGATGAATTAACATTTTACGTACAATAATTTTAATTAAAATAATAAGTCTATAAACCAGTTCACTGTAAATCGATTTACTTGTTGTGATAGTTAGGCTACACTTGTTACTTATCTCACCTGATTGAATATCTTACGGGTTAATTAACTTTGTTTGTAAATTTATTTATTCTGATATTTTCTCATTACTATCGTGGTTACCTATAAGACAACTATAAAAATCTTCGCTAACGCTCAGCCAAATCACATAAAGTGACATGCACCATAAATAAAACTTAGTATTCTCACATAGAAATGAAGCTTAATTCTCAATTGTAAGACTGCAGGTCAGTTCGTTTACGATATATATTGATAGAGAAACAGTCAGACAAATATGAGATTTATCCAGCACCAACTAGTATCTATAAAAAATCAAATATACGGGTTGCAAAAAAGTCCTGCACGAGCTTCATAGTTCCTGAACGATTACTGGTAAAGTAATAAAACTTAGTAAAGCATTACTGCAACTATCAGTGAAATTTTTAAAGTAACTATGATTTTTTTGTTATGCCTGCAAGGGGTGAAAAGGAAATATTAAATTAGAGCATAGGTTAAGTAGTACATCAAATTAAAGGTCTTTACTATTGTATTGTATTTTATATAGTATTTATATTTAATCCGACTTGAAAGGGTCTTTTTTTAACTGCGCTCTTTTAAAGTTTGAAACATTTACAATGAAGATCCTGCCTTAGGTTATTTAATATCCTTGTCTTGGTTCAACTTGTGAAAGTTAAACTAATTAAGTGAATCCTGGACTTAAGAAATCGTTTTTAAGCTAGTTATTGACTCTTCACATCCAATGAAGTATTGTTTACAAGGAGTTCGGCAAAAAAACTTTAACTTAAGCAAGATGTATATTATTTTAGCTTGTTGTTTAGCACATATGAATGATAGATGGAAAACCCAATATCAGTTATTACAACAGAAGGTTCTCATTTTTAGGTTGAACTTTGGACTTTAATTGATTTAGCCTACATCTTACATAACACTTTAAAACGATGTGCATTTCATATGCGAACGACGTCTGAATTTGATTTATTGTTATGAGAAATTTCTTACAATTTAGTACATTTTAGAATTCGGATGATTCGGATGTTCTTTATCCTTTCCTGAAGAATTTTATAATTCAAGTGTATTTTTCAAATATATTTGTGCATAATTAATGAAGAAAGCTAAATATTTTCAGTTTATGTTTTTAAATAGGGCTATAACAATTAATAAAACACAATAGTGTGTTGGAACTCTTTTGGACTTTAACTTAAAAATAAACATAAATATATATATCATTTTTAACGTGAACTCACTCTCATGTGTTATTAATTTCTAAATAAAACTGACATACATTCATTAACACGACACCTCTGTATAATCAATGCAGAAAATAATCTACGCTTCAAACAGATAAATAACCTTCATTACAAAACTAATACAAAAATACAGTTATAGAAAAATATCTTTGACATGGATTTGAAACAAACAGTAACTAAGGCTCTTCAAATCAGGAGGCAAAGCATTGTATGTTTCCGGTTCAAAGTATCTATAAGATTTCTGGTCCGATTTCTAGTTGGACACTTGGCAAATGAATTAGGCCATTCTGTCGACTACTGCGAGGGTTTATTTAATACCTTTTCATGTCTAAAAATAAGCTTCTGCCTGAGATATTTAGGCTTGCCAGTATGAACAACTTTAAAGATAAGTTGAAGGGTTTGCAAGTGAGAGCAATATTTAATCGAATACACCTTAAAACTTAACCAAATTCACTGATTCACTAAAGTCTTTTGAGATTGTAGGCAAATCTCAGAGGTCTGTTCTGCATGGAAATTCAAAGTGACTCTAAGGGCTTTTAGAAAACTTTCTATAATGACAGATATGTAATTAAGTGATTCATGAAATTATAACGTGGTTGTTGATTTAATGATGACCCGTTCACCTAAAAAACAGAACATTTGTCCGAGTTAAGCGGAAGCTTATGACTTCACCCTTTTGAAGTCCAGCAAGATTTTTAGCACAGCCTCAGCTTTCTTCAATGGGTTTTAAGGTAACAGCAATTGTGAATCATCTGCACAAGAGTGAAGAGAACAGACACCCCATGATCCAGATCTGCAATATATATATAAGAAAAGGTCTTGGTCCCAGGCAACTACCCTGAGGGACACTAATGGATTTGTGAAGCATTGGTGACAACGAGGGTACAGTGGTGATTGAATTTTATATTTACAGGAAATTGAGTTTTTGACCTTGATTGTCTTATTTGATCTGACGTTTATATTGTAATAATGAATTTAATTATTTGATTAACCCTCGAGCGAATACTACTACAGATGTTCTCATAGAGTTTGATAAAAGACATAACACTGCAGTAAGTCAAATAAGTATTTCTAAAAAGCGTAAACCCATACAGATAGTAACTAATATATAACATAAATTCATAATTATACATTGCGGGTATTTAAGGATGGAGAAATTAAATACGCTTATAGTAATTTGTTGGCATAACATAGAAATACGGTGATACTTACGTTTATCTATAGATATATATATATATATATATATATATATATTGCAATAAACATTGTGATTCAATACAGCTTAATTTAATTTGTTAATTTACATTATGATGGACCTATTCGTGTGAGTCGACTTTCGGCTATGGTAAAAACAGCAAACCGCAAACAGATTTCCAAGCAGAGGGTTTTACTTGCATGGAATAGATTCGTAACAATAAGTATGAATCACTGATATATATTTTTAAGCGAGTCAATACCAAACGCAGGCAAAGTCTGTTGTAAAAAGCTTTAAATATAGACGGTGAATTTCAATGACTATTTTTCAAGGATTTTAAAATTTTTTGTGATATTTAATTCGATACGCTACTCGCATTCATTCACTAGGTGGATTAAATATAACTTTACAAGTAGTCTTTTAAATACGGCCATGAATTGTTTAAGCCGAAAAAGTTTCATTTAGAGGTTGTTTTGCAACAATCTTGGACAGTTAGGTCTTTTAATGCTATTCAATAAACAATTTAAAATTTTATATGAATTTACTGCTAACCAAACATCACCAACATATATATATATATATATATATATATATATACATATATATATTTTTTATATATATATATAATAATTCTTATATAATGTCTTATATGTAATAAAAAAAACTCTAAAAAAGACAAAAAAATTGCCTTTTTGTTGTGTATTTTATCAACTCATACAGTGCTTTCTAACTCACATGTTATGTTCAAAAATACATTATAAATTACAAAAATGCTGCTACGTTACATTTGTTTAATTCACTGAAATAATAATAAAGATGTAAAATTAATTAATTGCAACTTGTAATTAATTGCAATTAAAAAAATCAATTTAGTTCAACCTCAGGCTTCAGGTAATTCTACGGTTAGAGAATAATACAAAGAGTCTTAAACACCTAATTTAGTGACATATAATGTATTTTTAATAAAAAAGTTAACAATTGACTCCAGCGATTTAAAGTTTAATCGCACAATACCACAACGAAGATTAATACATTTTAATAATTATAGGTGTTACAATTTCTGTTCTTGCTTTAAAAAAAAATTGCTGGATGTACGAAACAATTAATGTCAGTTTTAACATCCATAATTTAATTGAATAAATTAAAAGCACGTGTGTTTTTAATACATGTAATAACTAAAATACACCAAGTATTATTGCTTATGGTTTAGTTTTAAATATTTGTTTAAAAGATTTGAGAGAGGATCTGATAAATATGAGTAAGCATTTTATTTTCTGAGCTATTACAGTTGCAACTGGTACTGGATAGCATCTTCTGTAGCAGTTTGGAAACTTACTTTCCATAACCACATCACTTTGATGTAAAATTTAGGTGACATATGAATATTCCAGAAGGTCTAATCAGTACGGGCTGAGGCAGCTCCATGATTCATGTCTGATTCACTTCTAAACCCGGTCCGAGCGGTCGGACTACTCTTGACCTTTACTGTGTCGATAAGAAATTAAATTGACTTTTCTCTACGTAAAATGAAAATGTCTTCCTTTGTAGCATATTTAAGAGTATAATATTTAAAGGTGATAGTGCATATGAAAACAATTAACATAGAGCGTTACAGTAAGGAAAACGTAAATAAAAAAGCCTACTGAATGAAATTGTATACAAAATTATGAATGAGGCTTACAGTTCTGTGGGAGTGTATAGTTTGAACTAAAACGAAATGTTAGGTGACCATTTTCATAGTTATTAGTGTTCCAGTTTCACAAGTGTGTGCATAACGTGTTACTCGTATGTAGTCCTTAACTTCTGTGCAGTGGCAATGCTTGGGTTAATTTATATAGTCTGAACTTCAATCTGTTGATGTAAAAATCTTAATATATTTTTTAGCTACCAGTCCATTGCTAAGCTTTTTAGATTTTAAGCACAGTTTAATTTTATTTATTAGGGTTTTTACACCTGTTGAAGAGGATTTATTTCAATCCCAAACTTAGTATTATATTTTTAGTTACATATAACGATTGCAAACGTGAAAAAATATATTATATACTTCTAAACATTCTATAAATATAAAACATTAAATAAAAGATAATAGACACTTTTTCAATAAAAGGTTAAGAGAAATTGTAAATGTGTAAATAGAAAGTAGGCTAATGAAAAAAGGAAATGGTGTAAATCTAAAACAGAGGTTTCGGACGATAAGCCATTGCCTGTATTATCTTTCCCAAGGATCGATACAACCCGTATTTTCTCCTTATTAATAAGATTGGGTTTTACTGGAGGAGTCCTACTTTCTACTCATTTGACTTTGATTTTTCTAAAGGCAGAAACTTTTTTTCACTAATATTAAGTATAATTACAGTTTCATGTAAAGAATATATACTTAATATAATAATTCACTGAGAATCTAACAACAAAATCTAGCAACTTTTAAATACTAATTAAATGTATATGTTTTCACCTGTATTAAACAAAAATCTTTAATTGTTAGATCATTACATTGAGTTGTAAACAATTACTATAATATTTGAAAAGGCTTTTTGATTTAGAGACCGAATGAAGTTCAATTGTTATTTTTTTTTTCATTCCATTGTTGTTAGTCTGCCTCTCCCAGAGATTACTCCACAAGTTAAACTTGCGTACGCAGGTTCAAAATTTCGTATGTCTACTGCCGAAAGAATTAAAGGTGTAAGATATGTATTGCCTTAAAATCAATTTAAATAAACCATAACGATTTTAATGATGTAAAATTTTTGAGTTTTCTGTGCAAAGTGTGGGCTCTCAACAAGACAAACACAGTATATTACCGCAATGACGTCACAGTGTTTGGGATGAGTACTGCTCTTGTTTTGTTATACGGAGTCGAGTGCTAGCCCAGGCTACAGTTTGGCCAAAATTTCTCTCGGTTAAGCCGTTTATGATATGGAGTGTAAAGTTTTTCACACATCGTTATAATGATTGTATTTTAATTACTTTTGTGAAAGATAAATATGTTAAAATTATCCAAATAAATATCAGAAATTAAAAGAACTTGGGCTTATAAATATTTAGTTTAAAATCAAATATCATTTGCTAATTAAATTACTACTAGTTGCATTTCATTTTATTTTAACAATAATTTAAAAAAAATTTGTTCTCGCAAATTACTGCAATTGTTTTAATTAACTACCAGTTTTTTTATTATGTCAGTGACCCGCAAGGAGTCAGAAGGAAATCTTAAATTAGAGGTTAGGTAGAGTAGTACATCAAATTAAAGGTCTCTACTAGTACAGTACAATGCAACAAATCCGACCTCAATAGGTTCACATTTTAAATAATTACGCTGGTTTAAAGTTTGAAACATTTGCAACGTTTCAGGATGGTTTTTATTTACCTGTTCTAAGTGGTTTAATATTCTTATCTTGACTCAAGTTGTGAAAGTTAAACTTAGTAAACGAATACAGGACATTAAGGTAGCTTTTAAGGCAGATATTGACTCTTCAAATATAATGAAGGATGGTCTAACAATTTAAAAATAATGTACATCTTGAGCTATGCTTACGTTACATTTTCCCCCCACAACCCCTTGTAGACCATCCTCATTTGGATGTGAAGAGTCATTAACTACCTTAAAAACTATTTGTTTGGACCAGTAATCAATTAATAAGTTTAAATGTCACAACTTCAGCCAAGACAAGAATATTAAACCGTTTAGAACAGGACTTACATTGTAAATGTTCTGAACTTTAAACCAACGTAATTCTTTTTAATTGTAAGCCCTTTGAGATCGGATTTTTTGGCACTGTACTCAACTAATATAGTCATTTAATGTTTAAAATGATAACCGTTATATCTCTTAAGCAGTAAGTTTGAATTTTATGGTATGATGAGATTTAGAGTTTAAAATCTGGGATCATTGATTAAAATATGTAATTTAGTCTTATATTTGGTTTCCAGTTAATATTAACACGTTCACTTCGATTCTATACTAAGTTCCAATAAATTGTCGAATAAAACAGCAAGTGAAATATGGCGTGTGACACAGTAACTACAGTTTAGCTATAATACATGAAAAAGAAAATAAATGTTTACATATATGTGAGAGTAAACATAATTATGTTTTATAACTCTTAAATTAAATATTACCATATAGTGTAACGAATGTTGAGTTATTACATTCACAGGTTATTATAAAAGTGTTATCTTATACACATTGAATAGTGGGGAAAAAGACTATCTGAGTGTTTTTATTTAAAAACATAAACTTTATAGCAAAATGATATTTATAAATAACTATTATAAAACTAAATACTTCTACGTGTAAAATTCAGTAATTATTTCAAGGTTCTTGAATTAGACCATTAACTTATTATGTTCTAATTTATTCATCCATTGCCGATTAGAACAATGCAACTAATTAACTATGTATATAAAAGTAAAATAAAGATGTCTTATTGTACCAGGCGAAGTTAGGGCCATTACTAACACAACCGCTTAAAGGTGACTTCCGAACCACCACTAATGGCCGGGCAGGCGGGCTGCTTGCAAGGACAGGATCGTTCAGCGGTCACCCATCCAAGCAGCAGCCTCGCTCGGCGTTGCTTGATCTGGTTATCTTGCGATAACCGTAACAAAACAGCCGTAGTACACGCTTCACTGCGCCATTCGTATATAATATATTATAATTATTGTTTTAACTGCCAACTCAGTATTAATGTATTTTAATTTTGATTTGTTGTGTTTATATATGTTGATTTATATGTATTTGTTGATTTGATATATTTATTTTAATTCACAATGCCCAAACACTAAAAAAATATTTCTAAACCTGCTATATGAGTATGCGTATAGGAAATGCCATCATACTAATAATAAATGTTATCTTTCCAAGTAATAAATTTAGTATGATTTTAAGGTATAATTAATAAGTACTAACATGAGCGAACGTCGAACGGTATTAAACGTTTTTATTAAGTTAGCTATGCAGGATAATAAAATAAACGAAATTCACGAAAGGCGGAAACAATTATTATGGAAGGTATATCTAGAGCTGTGCTTGTCAGAGTAAGGGTCACGACTATAGTTTGTGTCTGTTATTTTGGTTTTACAAAAAACAACGAGAAACTAAAGTCGTGATATGGGCCAAAGCCAGTTATAAAAGAAATGAAGCGAAAGGCGGGGTGAGTAATGGATGGTAGATCTTGAGCAGTGCTTGTCAGAGTTAAGGTCGAGGGATATATTTCTTCGCTGCTAAGGTAGCTTTGCAGAACACAACGAGACACTAGAGTCGTGAATAAAGGCAAAGCCACTTTATAGAAGGGATAAAGCAAAAGGCAGACTGATTAATTTATAGTAATTGTTCGATGATGGTAAGTGGCTTTGCAGATCACCACTATAAACTATTCATGAGAATTATTCAAGCCACTTATAGAAGGGATGAAGCGAAAGACGGAGTAATTAATGGATAGTAGATCTTGAGCTGTGCTTGCCAGAATGAAGATAGATATATATATATAATACAACGCTGCTAAGCTGGCTTCGCAGATCACGACGAGAAGCTAGATTAGTGAGAAGAGCATAAGCCACTTATAGAAGGGATGAAGCGAAAGACGGTAATTATTGGATGGTAGATCTTGAGCTGTGCTTGCCAGAGTGAAGATAGAGATATATAGTACCTCGCTGCTAACCTGGCTTCGCAGAACACGACGAGAAGCTAGAGTAGTGAGAAGAGCATAAGCCACTTGTAGAAGGGATGAAGCGAAAGACGGTAATTAATGGATGGTAGATCTTGAGCTGTGCTTGCCAGAGTGAAGATAGAGATATATAGTACCTCGCTACTAACCTGGCTTCGCAGATCACGACGAGAAGCTAGATTAGTGAGAAGAGCATAAGCCACTTGTAGAAGGGATGAAGCGAAAGACGGTAATTAATGGATGGTAGATCTTGAGCTGTGCTTGCCAGAGTGAAGATAGAGATATATAGTACCTCGCTACTAACCTGGCTTTGCAGAACACGACGAGAAGCTAGAGTAGTGAGAAGAGCATAAGCCACTTATAGAAGGGATGAAGCGAAAGGCAGAGTGATTAATGGATGTTATATGTGCTTGTCACTGCTTGAACACTGAGTAGTACCTCGTCAAGCGAAAACAAATATGCTAAATCAAAATACATGGGTCTTTATTGTTATTTATATGATTTTTACGCTATTCTATAACTTATATTTAAAAAATATTTAATCTTTTCGTTAATACTGCTAGTAAAGTTATTATTTGAACGCATTTATGACTTGAACAAAATGACTACAGTGAATTGCACATTATTAATGTTTATATCAAGCTAACTATGAAATTTCATTAAATGATAAATCTAGTTCTAAGGTATCCTAATTATTATCTGAGGATGTAAGTTTAGAAATGTAGATTACTCTAGATACATATCAGTATCAAAATGTATGTAGTGATTATATTATTCTAATATCAATCGTATCCAATTGAAATAACCTCTATTTTATATTCTTAAAAAAACGCAAAAGTTATACTACTTTAAACCAAACGCATGACGAAAGTTTTGAAAACCCCACAATAGATCAAATTTGAATAGATGACGAATCACCTAATGTTAGATCAAAATACATTGTGTATCTTGCGATACAGCGCCTAATGAACGGCTTGGTGTAATATGAGAAACATTTAATAAATATTTACCTTTCATTTTGAAGGCCACCCAAGAGCTGTAAGTGGAGAGCTATTGTAGAGCCTGTGGAGAAAGCGGCCACGGATATGTCTCAGCTGTGACTGATGGCTTTCAGTTTATTGCGAAACACTTTCCGGCCCCAAAGTTACGAGTAATCTGTCTCCCTGATGTCTCGAGCTATTAGTATAGCATACAATTCACAACTGTGGATTGATATCATCTTCCGCGTTTATCATTAGGATCTGCCAGTAATAATTATATAATTACAAGGCCTACCTGTAGATATTGCTAACATCCGAACCAAATTTGTGGATATACACTCTATGGAAAGTGTACACTAAACGTGTATAACTGTTAGTATATACAAAATTAAACTGCAGTTTTACTGAGAGATGGGTAATGGTATGTGTGAATACGAGTGTTTATGAACGGAATTTTAGGAATTTGTACTTAGTGTCAAGGCAAAAAATATGTATGTAACACAACCATAGGTCAGAAATGCTTAGTTTACCTTCCATCTGTATGTATGAATGTAAAGTATTTATTTAGTAAAGATAAATATCAAATTTGCACAGATATTTCGGCTTGTCAAGAGAAAGATTAATCGTATATTATCATTTTACATTTTGCGTTTCAAGTTGGGGAATGTTATGAAGTTAATAAATAACATTATGAAGCCTTTTAAAGAATATTTAAAGATTCTAAGTATAATTGAAAACATTTTCACAACTATTTCTTACAAATCTCTTGGTAAATAATTTGGATCTAATCTTTTAACTCTTATGCACGGTTAATTACATTTGTCCATTAGATTTTGTGTAAATAGGTACATACATTCAAATATATAAATATTCCGACATCATTCTGTAATAACTTAAACATTATATTATCGAACTATTAGGATTGAAATTGCCACCTTAGACTACAAATACAAGTTAAAAATTTTATTCTACCAAGTTTTCATGTAAAATATGATAATAAAATAATCACTAATTTTAATTCAACTACTCTAAGAGTCAATGATCAACCAGTTTATATACAGTCATCTCGATATAAGTAAAAAAACACTACTGAGTAATGAATTCATGTGCAACTTTCTGTTTGTTTTATAATCAGAATTTATGAACGATTAAGTCTTTAAAATAATATTATGTTATATTAGATTATGTAGGACTAGTTAAATTTATTTATTCAACTTCAACAGCTTTTTATGATAAATATTATTGCAAGCTTATTAATTTCCAAAATTTCTACAGGAAATGACAAAATTATATAATCAGCTTCTTTATTAATAGAATAAAATGGGATTGCAAATTGATTTAGAAACAATTGTATCCAAATTCTAAATGATTATAAGCCGATCCAAATACTAATACTTTAGCAAAAAAATTGTGTTACAAATATAAAATTTCTAATATAAATTGTATGTATTTAAGAGTTTCAATAATATTTAAGCTCTACTTAAATAACTTTATGCAAAAAGCTTCACAATTGTAAGCTTTAAATTCCTATATCCTTGTAAGAATATATAAAATGAACGTAATTGAATGAAAGCTTCAGTCGCAATATTCCATTCTTCACTTCACACATTTGACATATCTTGAATAGATTAGTACCCTGAGATGAGATTCTTCAATACTCGCTCCTAAATTCCCTTACTTTTAACGAGAATTGGCACCCGGAAAAGATTCTCTGCAAAACTCCCCATATTTCATTGCGGAGACTGGAACCCGGAGATGCGTTTATACAATATTCCATCCCATGGTCCCATTACTTCCTTACTAGGATTATAACCCAGAGATATATTTCTGCAATATTACTTCAAAAGCTCCCCCTACTCAATTACTATAATTGGCTCCCACCTCCCGCTTAAGCTTTGGACAACTATCCTCGTTTTCATTTCTAATCATACCAAATATCATAAAGTAAAACTGCTATGTTTCCTCTCAAGTCATTTTCTCTCCCTTCTTATCTGATTTAATTATACACTTTCATGAAGATTTCTAACTTTTTTAAATCCGACAATGAAAACTCTTTTACTGAACTAGTCACATGTTTCTATTTACTTTGACTTTGTATCCAAAGATTTATGACAAATTCCTTACAGCTAAATATTCATAATACTCAATATCGACGAAATAACTATTAGGGGCATTAGCCCCTATTAGTTAATCCTACATATCCCCTAACTGAAACTGATGTATGTACGTTTCTGTCATTACGTGTTTAATAATTCAACATTCAACTCATCGTACTTATTTGCAATAAACTTAGGAATAAATAAGTTTTCAATATCGTAATAATAGGTATGATTCAGTTATCATGTTTTAGTAATGGTCTGTGCTTTCTTAGCTTGCCTTATGATTTTTAATAAACTGAACAAGGTAATAAATTGGAGTCTGGGAAATGTAAGCTAATTTTAAATTTGTATATTGTATAACGATTGCACATTTCTGAAATACAATTATTCTTTTGTATCGTATAATCTCTTTATAGTAGCTTAGATGGGATAAAGATTTTAGTTAGAAAATCCGTACTATAATAGTTAAGCATACTTTCTATACAATAAGAACAGAACACAGACGTGTATATCTAAGTGAGTAAATACAAGGCGATGATAAAATTCCATCGTTACCTTACACATGGAATAATGTACATTGTTGAACGTAAACCAATGGTACATCCATTCTTATAAGGAAATAAGGATGAGTACAGACAGTATTAAAATGATCAATCCCTAAGCAATTTATAAAGCAAACGTTTCATGAATTCACAGACATCACATAGGGATTTAATCTGGTAAGTTCTTCAAATCAGCAAAGTTTACTAATTGGAGCGTCTATTATCACGGAAAGTTACGCGTTTTTAAATCTCTTGAATTGTATATTCCCATCCAGATAAATTTATTCCGTCGAACTTTCCATGAATAAAAAAACATAATAGAATATTTAAAAGTGAGAATATAAATAATCCATTACGGAATTTGGATTATTACATTTAAAATACGACGAATATATGACAAATAACAGCGAGTGCGAGTAGTTAATCATTTATTTTTCTCACTTTATTTCTCAATATAATCGATTAAGCTGTTAAATTTTGTACGTTGCTATATTTAACGACAATCGTTATCTACTAAAAGCTCTGTTGTGGAAACTGCTGACACAACGATCTCTCGTGACTTGTCAGTTTAGAGAAGTACTTTGAAGATCAACCACCGGAAAGAGCCAATAAGCCCACCAAAGACAACAGTTCGCAAGCTATCAAAGGTCTCTTTAAGATCGTCGGCATTCTTTGGTACTGTAACATCTAAGGAACCACCTTTTAGAAATGCTTAAATGTACAAATTTTTAAACATGTTATTTTCTATCTTTTTCTATATACATATTTTTGAAATGATAAGAATTTTGGCATATCTACTTCCGTAAATAGCTTTGCTCTAATATGTTTTTAATATTTTAAATACTCGTAGTTAATGATGGAGGCTGTAAAAGTTTTTGGAAAGAGTACAATCAAATGTAAGTAATATTTAAGTAGGAAAATTCATACCGAAACTCCATTTAAGATTTAAAATATTTCTTCCTTATTCTTTGCACAACTTTGTATTTCCAATATGGCTATTCCACATTGTTGAGATAATTTTGACGTATTATAAAAACTTAAATATGAGTTAAAACAATATATATCAACACGATTATGGCCACGATTAGGAATTCTTAACGAAATTTTGTAGGGACGTTCTACGAGTCAATGGCAAGGTTAAATTTGTAGTTTAGGATTCATTCCACCAAACAGTTAAAGGGTCCCCGATGTCGAAACCTTTTTTCTATGTAATTACTTTGACACTTTCCGGTTGGACATATTTCAGCAAAAATTGAAATAAACATATTATGGGTTTAATATTTACCCTAATGCTTCAGTGCTTCAGTGTACTTTTGAGGCGAAAAATGGGAAGTTAAAATTAAGCTAGACGTCTTGTAGTTGGATATATTTAAGGCTAAATCTACACTAATCTTTTATTGAACACATAGTAACCAATGGTAGCTCGGCTTTTCAACTAAGGAGGCAGAGCCCTTAGGCCAAACCTACTTAATACACATCATATCTTTGCAGATGGATATATTTAACTAAACTGGCAAAAAAGTTGAATACATGTAAACAAAAATCTTTTTTCAACATCATTTGAGACAAGGACTGTAAGATGAAATCAGTTATATCTATCATCACTTTGGACGCCTTTGAAGGGTGAGCTATAACCAGACTCAAATTAAATGTTCTATAAAAACCTAGTAAAAGAATTGCTTAACAAGTGGTTTTTGACAACCAAGTAAAGATTCTAACTGGACCTTTCCGTTACAGTCTAGGCCAAAATATTTTTCTCTCCGTTAGTCGACGTGATCCAGTTTTCTCCATTTTTATTAAAATTATATTGCATGACACCTTATGGATTGCATAAACAAAATTGTGTTTCAAGTACGTATGGAGCTATGGAGGAAAGAGTTGATTCAACGTGAATGGTGAATGCAATAGGCTTCCTCTTAGTGCATCTTAGAGTCATGCACGTCTCAAGAGATCCGAAAAAATTCAGTGACGAAGTTCAAAACGAGAGTCACATCATTTACAATATTTGTACTCTAGGTGAAGAGGTATTTTCATTGTCTAATCAGGTACACAACTGCGAAATCTCGATTACACTCGATTCCCCGATAAAGGCAATAAATATATATATATATATATATATATTATATATATATATATATATATATATATATATTCTTAGATTATATACACTTTTTGTATCCTTTTTGAAAACGACAATATAGTCGAAATATTAAAGGATTTATGTGAAGTGTTTTTCTTTTATTTATATTTATATATACCTAAATAGTTCTGAGAAGCCTACTTCGATCATAAAACGTATACTTTCAGCCATTGTCACTTACTTGCAGTCAAAGATATATTTTTTATTGTTGCATTAAGTTTTCTATTAGATAAAACCTACAGTAAGTAATATGTTTTCTAAAACCTCTAATTATCTTATCTGGATATTTTTTACTCAGTGCTAAACAGCGTTTGCAAAAAAACGTAGAGATATAAAGTTTTGTTATCATCAAGCTTATTCTAATGTTTTCATACTATAAACGTAAACAATTGAAAATAGCGGATAAACTAGTTAGACGTTTAATTATGCTGTCATAAGCAATATTTACACAGTACGGTTAATTACATTTAGGAGGCTCCTTCAAGTAATAATGATATTTTGCTGTAATGCAATTTTAGAGACCAAGATGAGATTTTTCGCAACTTTAAACACTAATTCGGTGTACTCCGAAGGGATTTTTTAAATAATAATAGGCTTATGTTAATCAAATACCCTAATAACGTGCATGTTAATCCACAAAAGGTCCAGTAGTGTTCCGTTATTGAGTAACCCTCAGACACCCATATTTAAGTGTTATATAATATTATAAATAATGATATCTGGAACAGTACACGCAAATATTAATTTTGTACAAGTTTTATCCACTTGTCTCTTACGTACTCTGACTAGACAAACACTGTTCTCGTACATCGTAATAAACGAGTTTACCCGCGAATCTCAAAGGAAATCCTGAAGCCGCTCTAATTTTCCTATTGCTCTAGACGAGTTCTCATTTCCGGTAAATTAATTCTTTTGAGACATCCCTTTGAGGGTGAAGTTCTTTTGGTCTCACAGTTACATACAAGTTGGGTTGAAATATACTGTCTGCTGAAAATTATACTTTTAACATCACACCCTTTTATAGTTATACAAACACAATGTTCTAGGAATCATATTCATAAAGTTAATTCACAAAATAATGTGGGTATGCTACTTGTTTATTAGAGACTTGCCTATTAAAAGCGGTGTGTAGTTCCCTAATTACACTTATAACTAAAAATAAGCAAGCATCATCCTACGTTTTATACAGGATGGCCAAGTTTATATTTGATTTGTTATATATACCAGTTTAAAAAATAACGTGTAGATTTTCAGACTGCTTTTGAGTGACCATAATGAATTATTTTGTCCTTGTTTTGGCGATATGTGATTTAAAGGGAAATCTAGATTACGAGAATTGCCATTTTTATTTAAAGTAATAAAACATGATTCAAAAACTATAGAAGAATGAAGTGAAAATTGAGAGATTATGTCGGATCAGTAACCGTGACCCGTGACGTCATGTCGGTCAAGGGTCAGGTTCCCTGTACCCGATAGTGATCATTATCTCTGCCTCTGATATGCCTGATTGTAATAATTACTCACTGGAACGGTGATGATATACAGCGACTCGTATGTACGAGTACATTGTTCCTACTGGCCAATATCAAGTTCAAATAAAGCAATACTATATAAAGCAGAACATTGATATCTATGATATTACAATCACTGTGTTTGGATATTCAAACTTATTATGTTCTTTGGAGACCGTAAATATTTTAAAGTGTTTCCACACACAAATTACAGGAAAGTGATTTAAAAAATCAGTAATTGCTATCAAAATTTACTTTTACGATGGTAAAGACAGTCAGTGGCATAGTCATTGCAAAATCTGATATTTTATGTGAATGAAAAGATGTATTGGATCCAAGTTGCGGTTATATTGGGCGCATGATTAAACCCACTTTCAGAACTAAATTAAAACTTCAGCAACAAAACAAAATCTTTACAGCCACGATAAACTTAAATCTCATTATTCAGTTTTAAGATTGGCAAGTTCCAATATTGCTTCCTAAAATAACAATGATTGAGTGGTGTAAATTTATATTAGGTTTATCAGTCCACCCCATGTTACACTGTTTTAGCAATAAACTACTTTCCTCTAGTACCACACAATTTGTTGAGGACCCGCCAGATTCTTCTTAAAATAATTTGTTTCTCCATCCGTCTGTCTATTTGTTTGATAAAACCAAAAATAGGTACCATTGAATTCAAACCTGCTACATAAATCTTTGTCGAAAGACGAATTCTATTGATTTAGGAGTAAAAATGTCAGATGGATGTTCGTTCGTCTATCTTTCCGTTCATGTAATAAATCTTTAGTCAAGTTCTGTCGCATTTCTCGGAACTCCATTGTATTGCTTTATTCATGCAATATTCCTTAATTTAAAAATTATATCGAATTGAAATAATTCTATTTTTGGCATAAATGATAGTATATTCATGTTATATGCATTGAAACGCATAAAATATAAACGGTTATTACGGTTTTCAATTCGAACAAAAATGATGAAATTTTTTTTATCTATTTACCTGCTTGTAAACATTACCGACTCGTTAGGTTTCAGCTATTGCTCTAATATTTTATCTAATTTTACTTCCTAACCTTCTCATAAACTTTTACAAACAATGTTTATGAATGAAAAGACTTTTTCAATTCAATTAAAATTAGCCAAGGTTTGATAAAGAATTATAAATATACATTACAAAACGCAATGTTTTCAAAAATAGTCTGCCTTAAATTGTGAAACGTCCAGTTAATATAGTAGCAAAAGAAAACATGAAATTATTAGAAAGTTTACATTCATTAAATCAAACAATATATTAAGTAGTTGCAATTAGGATAATGGTTTTACCATAGTGGCTAGATAGTAAGGATCACAGACATCTAGGTTGTCAGTTTTACACGCTGGTTTTGAAGATGAATTGTCATGATATTCCCTATAACCATTTGTAGTCGATACTCGAAGTCTTTTTACGTATCTTCCTTCTGGCGTCAATAAAGCTGCGCAATGTTTTAATGACTACTTGCTGAAGACGTCCGATGGACTTGGGCTTAGATTAATTGAAATAAATCTTCTGCTTTTCATGTTTGCTCACCATCTTATTAAGGAGGTAATGGATGTTGATTACTCTGTGTTCATTAGAGAGAAAACTTCTTAGGGGATTGGAAATATGCCAAAATCTTAAGAGTCACAATTGAACTGAGTTATTTTTAAGCTATTCTGAGCTCATTTCTCAAAATTATTATGAAACATTTTTCGACATTCATTAAGGAAATAAAAACATTTAATAGATTTGAAAATTTTTTCATGTCTCTTCCATAACTCTTATGATTCTATTTTGTTTTAAAAGCTTCTCAGTGTATTCAACACTGAGTTAAGCACTGTCTGTGCATGGACAAATTTTTAACTCTCTTTTTTAACTCATGCAATTTATATCTATTTTTTCTTAGGCAAATCTTTGTTCTAATATTTGTCTGTAATATTAAAAGACTGACCACATTTCTCACTATAGAAACTAGACTTTTGATCTCTGAGGGATTTTTGTATTTTTAGTCATTGACATTGAGTACAAGGTTTTGGAAATGCGAGAACCGCACACTTCACAGGATGAGATGCTGTAACTGCCGAGGTAAAGGCGACAGAGCTTCCTGACCTTGGAGTACAATGCCCTTCAACCCTCCAATAGTGTATTCCTTCAAATATGTCATCCCTTCATCCAAAAGGAAACTTTTTATAAACTTCCAATCCTTTTTGAAAGAAGGTGCAACGAAAATTTCCAATAATGGGATGATAAAACTCATTCAATTAAGTGTCTCAATGATGAAAAACAACAAAGTCACATATCTCCACCAAGTCTTTGGTTTTAACTGAGCTAATTTAAAATTCTAAATATAAATAATAGAATTGGATTCTCACACAAAACTTTCACATTATGTAATAAGTAAGTCAAATATACCGTGTACTGTGTAGACTGTTATCAATTTGGCATTATAAGGCTACAACGTTCAAGCGTTGTATGAAACTAACCAATTCATCAAACTAATTGTATCACATGAGTATATCACGGTACCCACAAGACCAATATAGCTTTGAGTCACTTCCAGACACACAGAGTGAGACTCCTAATAATTCTGTGTTTACCATTTTCAGTGCCAAGGTAGTGGTAGTAATGATTGAGTATGACATGAGGTTATTTCCAACAAGACCATTATAACTTTGAGTTACTTCCAGACACACAGAGAGCGAGCCTCTTATTTAATTCTATGTTTACCATTTTCAGTGCCCAGGTAGAGTTGAAATGATTGAGTATGGCATGAGGTTATTTCCAACAAAACTAATATAACATTAGTCACTTCCAGACACACAGATTGAGACTCCTAATAATTAAACTATGTTTACCATTTTCAGTGCCCAGGTAGAGTTAGAAATGATTGAGTGTGACATGAGGTTATTTCCAACAAGACCATTATAACTTAGATTGAGTCACTTCCAGACACACAGAGAGCGAGCCTCTTATTTAATTTATGTTTACCATTTTCAGTGCCCAGGTAGAGTTGAAATGATTGAGTATGGCATGAGGTTATTTCCAACAAAGCTAATATAACATTAGTCACTTCCAGACACACAGTAGCGAGCCTCCTAATTAAACTATGTTTACTATTTTCAGTTCCCAGGTAGAGGTAGTAAATTTAGAAAATGAAATGAGGTTATTGCCAAAGAGAACAGATAACTTCGATCGACAGATTTCGTGCATATGGATGGACAGTATTTGAATTTCGTCGTCTAACTGTAACAGGTGGTAGAGTATATCAGCAGAAAACCGAAATCTTTATTCCTCTACTGCAGTATCAATACTCATATCGACTTGTTCAATATATTTTTCTTCTAGAGCCTGTATAAACCTTTACTAATCTAACCACAGATTTGATTACATAAAATTGTGTAAAACTGTGTATTGTTTTATCACAAGACAAGCCATTTCCTGTAGGTAATTCGTTTCACACCTAAAAGGGAATACGATTAATTCTATCTCAAAAGCGATTACTCTTAACATTTGGCTGCATGAAGTATGTTATTTCATATTGTAACCAATTTCTATTGCGAAATCCCCGGCTTTACAACAGTAATCTAGAGTTATGTATCCTGGCTTACGGAATGTTAGGTCTTATCACACTCAGAACACTCACACAATGGCGAGATCTTAGGCTTTGTCACGTGAGACAATGCTGTTGTCACTAAGTTCACTATCAAATACAAATATTTTTGGTAAAATAATATATAAATGTATATATATATATATATATGTATATATACATATGTATATATAATGTATATATATAAAACGTTTACATATATATATATATATATATATATATATATATATATATATATATATATATATATGTGTGTGTGTGTGTTGTGATTCAATGTTTATTGAAATTAAATAAGGCTATTGCCACTTATACAATTTAATGTAAATAAAAGTCGTTTTACAGGTATTTTGTCTTCCGATCATATGTTAGTTTGCTTATTTAAACGCATATGTGACAGATACGGCCAAATACAAAATAATTGAATCGGAAAAAGTAAGCGCTCTGTGGTGTAATGGTAGCACATTCACCCGACAAGTGAGAGATCCGGGTTCGACTCCCGGCGGAGCAAGTACTTTTTGTGATTCAATGTTTATTGAAATTAAATAAGGCTATTGCCATTTATACAATTTAATCTATATATATAAAACATATTTATATATACATATAGTTTTGGAATACAAATTGCCGTATTTTCTGGCATAAGCAAAGGTAATATACATACATACGTAATTAAATAACATGTGGGGGTTAGAAAAAAGAGAGGTATTGTTTCATCTTTCTTAACTTTTGCTCTTCTAAAGGAATTCAAATAATATTTTCTTTACGAGTATCATTCCAAAGTATATTTTCTCAAATAACAATGTTGATCTGTGTTTTCATTGCCAACACAGTTTTAGTGGTTAGGGATGAAGTATCCTTAACATAATAAAATTTTATAGAATTACATTTTACTTTTTAAAATATATATAGATGTTAATTTCAATGTTAATGGCTTAGTTCTGATTTACCGTTACGGTTTTAAATGTTTTTTTGGAAATTATTTTATAAACGGTGCCAACTTAAAAAAATGGCACTACTTTTATTTGTTATGAGAACATCACGCGTCTGCCCTTCAGTAAGCAGTAATAGGCTACATTATTGACATAGTAATTGCTATAAGGAATTTATTACACATATAATAATGATGAGTGTTTATCATAAAAAATAACAATGTAAGAGTACGTCACCACGTGTTGTGTAGGAGGCATAGCTGGAGTTGGTTGCAAAATTTAAAGTAAATTTAATTTCAAGAATACTACAGTTGGACAAAGAAATACAAACTCCAGTATCACTGAACTGGCTCAAGAACAGCCCACAGAATAGACTGTTCTATTAAATGAAATAACTGTCACAATTATGATGTCTCTTAAAGTATAGTGAAGCTGTTAAATAAATTTTAAATCTTAAAAAACATATTTAATTGTAAAGATTAAAATAATAGTGTGTATACTAGAAAACCTGTGAACTATTTAAAGTCCTCCCATGGGTGACCACTGGTTGGAGTGACGTTGACTAATGTTTGCCACTTATTACGTTTAAGGATGTGTTTTTATGATAACTTCACGTGTTAAATACAGCCTGACACATGAAGCCAGACCGTGCGTCACGGCACATGAGTGACCACTGTTGGAGTGACGTTGACGAATGTTTAACACTTATTACGTTTGAGGACGTGTTTTTATGACAACGTCACGTGTGAAATACTGCCTCACATATGAAACCAGACCGTGCGTCACGGCGCATGGGTGACCACTGCTGGAGTGACGTTGACGAATGTTTGGCACTTATTACTTTTTAGGACGTGGGTTTATGATAACGTCACGTGTGAAATACTGCCTGACACGTGAAGCCAGACCGTGCGTCACGGCGCATGAGTGACCACTGGCTGGAGTGACGTTGACTAATGTTTGGCACTTATTACGTTTTAGGACGTGGGTTTATGATAACGTCACGTGTGAAATACTGCCTGACACATGAAGCCGGACAGTGCGTCACGGCGCATAAGTGCCCACTGACTGGAGTGACGTTGACTAATGTTTGGCACTTATTACGAAACGCGTTCAGCGTGAAAAGTAATTGTATAAGAAGGAAATAATTTATTGTTACGTTGAAGTCTTATTATTCTTTAATATATTATATATCTCTTAGTAATATTTAATTATTCTTAATTAAGTAACCAAATTTTTAATTCTAGTTTTTAATGAATATGAAAAATATTTTACGATGACAATGTATTGCAAAGAATATTCAATTCATACAATCATATCGGTTGTGCATTTTCTTGTTAGTGGCATTGCTACATAACTAAGTTTTAAACAGTGATAACATAAACAATTTAGTTTTTGGTAGTTGTATCGTACACATTATCTGGATTAAAAAAAGAAGAGTTGTGCTTAATTTATGCCACACCCATTCTAAATTTCAACATAAATACATGTGACTTAGCAACAAAGTTAATAAAAGTTATTATAATAAGCACAATCTATTTCGGTCATAAATAATTGACTATCTGACCGAACGGTCTCTGTTATTATGCAGTTCAATTTAATACGGTTCATTAGTACATCATTACAGTTTGTTTTTCTCAAGAATGTCCCTGTCCAAGCCGGGTCCCGGTAACCACTCACACGCTAAACATCTCACTTCTACCACAATTATATACATTCGTTTATGTCACATCAAAATTGTTTTTTAATAATAGGGTAGTATTCACCCATGAAAGAAAAATATGTTTTGTGTTTTAGTTTACTATAGATACATGCATTGTATTTTTTATAAAATATACATTTGTGGACTGCATCGTAATAGTTGTATATACGTAATAATGTTTAAATTGTAAGAATGAATTCAGTAAAAAAAAAAACAATTATCCTATTCATACTTAAATTTCTTTATTATTTTGACTTTCGGTTTTTGTACATGAGCTCCCGTTGACTTCACAAAGATTATTTGACTGATATTGATTTCCCTAATCAGCCGTGACGTCAGATTCCGCGCTGAGTGATTGTTATCTGAGCATTGACTGACACAGCCTAAGTGGATATTGATGCCATCTCTATGATGGGGTCCACTGTATGTAGAATATAACAGCATATTTTCACAACAATTATATCTACGTTGTATATGAAAATTACTAAAATACTTGGTATATGTATATCAAAAATATAATTATTTAAATAACTCTTCACAACACTGTTATCGTGGTGTTGAATGTAACAAAGTCAAAGTCAAGTCAAAGTGAAAGTCAAGTCTTTTATTGCCGTTGATAATATTACAATTATGTGGCATAAGTCATACCGAATAAATCTATAATTTTTACATTCGTTCACAATACCACATTCAGACATACAATCGTTACATTCATCCATACCACTTACTCGCCAATTCTCTCCACTGCCAACGCCAGTGTCAGTCTTCTAGATTGGAGGTCTCCCAACTATAATTCAAAAACTCGTAGACGCTATAGAATGCTTTAGACGCTAAAAAGCGCTTTAGACGAGTTTTTAACGCCTTGGGCGTTTGTACGTTTTTCATGGAATCCGGCAAACTGTGGATGAAACGGACACCTGCCTGCGAGGGCAGGTTTTCATAAACCACCGTTCTGTGTCGCCCAGTACGGTAGTTGTCTCTGCCTCTCGTTTCATATTCATGCACGTCACGGCCCCTAGTCAGGGCACATTTTGACTTACAGAATAAAACTGCCTTCTAGATATAGAGACATGGCAGGGTCAACAGCTGCAATTTTTTTAAAAGCTGGTCTACACACGACTCTCTGAAGTTCATGTTGGCGATTGTTCTAATCGCTTTCTTTTGAAGCCTGAAAACTCTCAAAATTTGATTGTTTTGAACAAGCTCCCCACAAAATCACTCCGTATTAAAGATGTGGGTAAATCAGGCCGTAATACGTCGCCATCAGAACCTGACTTGGGCAGTATTTGGCTAAAGATCTTAAAACATAAACGCCAGATGCTAATTTTGAACCAACTGAATCAATGTGAACATTCCATGTTAAACCTCGATCAAGGTATATACCAAGGAATTTGGAGGTGTAAACTTCTTCTAATGTGGAGTCTCCCAGCATGACGGAAGGCCCACACCCAAACGTCCATTGGTCGCAGGGCGAAATTAAGAAAATTAGATTTTTGTGGAATTTGTTGTGAGGTTGAGGCTATGAAAATGTTGGACGCAGGTCAACAAAAGCTTTTTGTTTCCAAAACTTATTTTGATTTACCGTTAAAACAGAGAGTCGTGTCATCAGCATACTGCACGAGATTCCCGTACAGAAGTGATGACTCGATGTCATTGACATAGACCAGAAAAAGGATTGGACTGAGGATGGAGCCTTGGGGAACTCCATATCTCAAATCCAATGGGCTTGAAAGGTGATTTGTAATTTGGACAGTCTGTGTTCTATTGCTTATAAATGATTTAATCCACAGCAGGGGCACACCTCGAATGCCATGAGATTCAAGTTTGTCAAGAAGTGTATTATGGTCAACACAGTCGAATACTTTGGATAAGTCGAGAAACACACTTATGGTGGGATTCCGACACTCTAACCCCTCTACAACCATTTCGACCAGACTCACCACAGCGTCCTACCGTCGATTTTCCCGTTCTGAAGCCAAATTGGCCTTCAGAGAGCTGGTTGTGTTTGCTAAGAAAAACAAGCATTCTTGTCAAAAATAGTTTTTTTCGAAAATCTTGCTCACAGTTGGCAAAATAGAGACAGGCCGATAATTGTTAAGGGAGCATGGGTCATCTTTTTTGAAAATGGGGTGTACTTTAGCATTTTTTGAGGAGGGAGGGAAAACTCCTGTTTGAAAAGCCAGATTTACCAATTCAGTCAGAGGGCTCACAATATGCTTGGCACATTTTTTTCAAGATCCACATGGACAATAAATTTAGATCGGTTGATTTTTTTGGCCGGGAGCTGCTGAATAATTTTTTTCCAACTCTTCCTCAAGTACAGGTGCCAGTATCATTGATTCTACTGGACTATACGTCTTCGCGCGTGATTAACCTGGGGCTCTGACGGTCGAGGACCTCGCCACAAGCAACAGACGCAACAAATATATTAAACTCATGTGCGATTTCCCAGCTTCATCCCTGCACCAAGGTATCTCCAATTTTAATTTTGATCTGTTTGTGAGCTTTATTTTTATTGTTAATAATGTCCCAAACAGTTTTTAGAAACATTTTTAGAAGAAAGAATTTTTTTTTTGAGACATCATATGATTCGCGGCTTGGATCACTTTTCGGTAAATTTTTTGTAGTTTCGGTAATAAACCTTTGAAATTTTCATTTGAATCTGATCTATAAATTTCGGAAAGGAATTTTTAGTTTATCTCTTGAGAACCAATATTCCTTTCGTGATCCAAGTATTTCTTGGTCTTTTTTTTGGCATATTTTAATTGTTTTTGTAGGACAGCATATATTTAGATGAAAATTTAGGCAATTAATTGAATGCCTGCAACTGCTGTTCTAACTGTTTGTCTTGAATTTAGAAAGTGCCATTGTTCTTTAAAAAGAGAGGCGTTTTAGGAGAGCAATGTTGCTAGGCCTTATGTCTCTTATTGTTTTATTAATTTTTAGCTCCCTCTCGATTTATTGTCCTGTAATTATACCCTCTTGGCCATAATGATCCGCGATTGCTGTGTTTGATCACGGACACTTCGACATTTGGGAGATTTGAAATGACATTGTCGATAGCAGATTGTGTTGCTGGCGTCACTCTCGTTGGAGTTTTTTTTGACCAGCAACTCCAAGCCAAAGCATTGTAAGCATATCGACAAAGCGTTTAGTCGCTGGAATGAGTTTTGTTCATCGCATCGATGTTAAAATCACCCATCAGAACGAATTTCAGTTGTTGGGTAGTCAATTCCGTCAGCAAAGCTTCAAATTTTGACATGAAAACATCTTCGTTCCCGTTGGGAGACCTATAAAAGCCAACGACGATTAATTTTGACTTTGTGGTGTAAATTTGACTCCAACTGCTTCAAAATCTTTTTCAATTGTTTCCTTGACTGAAAACAGGTTTGAACTTAAAATTTTCCTTCATAAAAATGGCGACACCCCTCCTTTGGAGAGTTGTCTACAGAATGCTTTGGCCAAAGTGAAATTTGGAATTTTGCAGATGGCAATGTTCCTGTCGGTTGAAACCGTTTTCGGTCACAACTAGGATATCTGTTTTTCGTCCTCACAAATGAGATGCAGTTCCTCCAGTTTGTTTCTCGCCTGATTGGGCGTTTTTGGTGAAGCAGTAGGACTGAATTGTTTTGATTGAGAAATTTTTAAGTGGTTGTTTGTTGTGATGGAGAAAGTGTCTGTCAATTTATTCTCTTGTTGGCAAGTGGAGTCCCTAAAAAAACAGTTTGATGTGAAAATGCTATTAATGTTTGCATCATGCAGTTGTGTTTGTGGAGGCGCAGGCTGGCCCGGACCTCCCGGTGTAGAAGTTACTCTGACCACCCTCCGCGTACGTGAGTAGCTGGAGACCAGATGATCGCCGAGGGGCAAAACTTAATTCACCGTGGGTAGCAGCAGACGTCGGCAAGATGGGGGGTGAGACGGTTACTGCTGGGGCAGTCACGAGGAGTGGTGGTGGTGAGCGCGTCTCAAGTCTTGTACCGGCAGAACCCGAGAGTACGAGGCCGCCCACGATCATCCTCGCCAGTAGTCTCTTGCCACGCATTGAAAGATGCTGACCGTGTCTCGTCAAATACCCACGGCCGATGTCATTGAAGTTTATGACACGGACGTTGTGTCGAATTGTCAGTTCTTCAATGTAGGCATTCACGAGCACGGTCTCATCGTGGATAGGGTGGTTCGGTTTTCAGATCGTGACGGTGTGGAAGGGTGGTTAGAACGATCTCGGTGTCTTTTGATCGGGACGTGATGTATGTCTCTAAGTGACGGTAGATATTTTGCTGCTTGCCTACTGCCAGGTCATTGGTCGCCAGCGATCAACAACTCGCAGCGCGTTCCGGGTCGAGGGGATGTTTGGTCCGAGTTTAGAATGTCGAGCAGCTTTGCGCCTGGCAGGCACACGCCATCAAACTGAGGTTCCAGGGGCGATCAAGTCACTCACCAGTCCAGCGATGTGACGGGCGTGGCTGTCACCTCTGATAATTATTACTGATGTAAAATGATGTGTTTTTTACATTTTGAGATGTCTTGTTGGATTGGTGATTCGTGGTATTTGTTTTTCATTGTGATAGGATTTGGAATTTATTTTATATATAGGTATTTGAAACGTTTGTTTATTACTTTTGTTGTTTTTATTTCTAATTTTAACTTTGGTCCATTTTCTGTTCAGATTTAAAATTCGAAAACCTTGCACGAAGTTTGCTGATGTTTTAAGCACTGATTTTCTGCTTCTAGAACTTCTATGGTCGTTTTCCATGCAGCGAATAATCTCAGTGTTTCCGGCACATCGCGCACACGCGACAGACTGTGTCCGATAGGTCGCACTGCGTACCGATGTTCCGCAGCAAGTGGTGGTGACGGTTCGCACTGGACACCGCAAGTCCACCGTCGCGAGGAAGCGCGGGCGCTCTGGTCGACGCGAGATGCGTTCACTTGAAATATCTGGTCCGTGAACTCAAGCAAACGAGTGTCCGATTCTATAGTGTGGTTTAGTAGCTTTTGGTATTCACTCTCAAGGCGCTCAATCTCTTTTCTGAGTCGGGAAATCTCCGCTAGAACCGGATCTTCAGATATTTTGCTGTATATATCTCTTTGTTCTGTTGTACCCAGGCGGATCGTCAGACAGTGAGAGATCTAAGGCGGGTGTGGAGCAGACGGGCGTTCCCACAGCAATCCCAGTACAGGTGGTGTAACCGGCGTAGAAGGCACCGCAGGAAGCGCAGCGGTCGCAGACTGAGACTTCAGCAGTGGTGATAGGAGGGAACGCATCGTAACAGGATGCTCGCCACTATGTTTTTTACGTATTATAAGTAATAACTTTTGTCATTACCCGCATCAGTTTTAATGGACCGCGCCACAGCTTTTCCCTAGACAGCGCCAAGACACATTTATACCCGGTTTCTTAAAAGCCCCCCTCTCCATTCCATTCTAATGAATTTTTATTGTTCATTAACGATACAGCATTGGTTGGAACATTGTCATAATCATATACTTATAATGTTTACACAAACTATATTACATATAACATAATTTATAAATGTCGTTTCAAATTTCAACAGATCCCAAACAAATTCACTTAACATGTCTATTTAAAAATGCAATTTACACGTCAGAGACAAGCCTCCCAAAAAGTCTTCTAAGGTATAACATACTCTGTTCATGAGATAGTTATTTTGTAATTTTTACCCTAAAAAGGGTTTCCATTGTTTTTATATAGTCTGGTAAAGCAATAACATATTTTGCAATAAGATATGTAGTTTTTTTTTTCTTTAATTTACTTTCTTAGGAATAGAGATAGAGTGATTTGCTTTGGTAGATGTTTATATGACCAACTGGGTTTTTTTTTTCATTAATTGGGTATTTCGTGAGATAAGTAAAACTATTTAAACAGGAACCCCTAGTAAGTGACTCCTCATTAAAAAATTATTATAAAAAGAAGAATGGCACATTAAAGGTCTCTAATGATACTCTATCAAATTTGTTGGCTAATTAATGTTTGAACTGTTTTATAAAACCCGCACAGTTTAAGTTACTTTTAAAGTACTTGTAAAGCTGATAAAACATCCCCCTTACAAGTCATTTTGAGAACATTAATATCATAAATCAACTTATTAAAATAATCTACAAACATCAACAAACATGAATAACATAGCATTTATTACGTTTTTTGTCTAACCGAAGCTCATTAGAAGTCCTGAATTAGAATACCAATGACTGGTTTTAGCATGTTATCTCTCATTGGTTACCAGAAGACATAGTAAGTGGACTGAACGTGTTTCACATACTAACTGGTCACTTACTAGGGGTTCCTATTTACGCATTTTTATTTATTTTCAAAATACCCCATTTGCGGGGGGGGGGAGATTTTAATAAATATGGAACTCCCCAATTGGTCATATAAACATTCTCCAAAGTAAATAACTCCATCTATAATTAAAAAAAAGTTAATAGGGTGGGAGTTGGGATTAGAACTTTTAAGGCACCCAGTACACACAGTTCCAGACGTAAAAAAACACTCAAAACTACACGGATATCGTGTTAGTGATAATAAGCCAGCCTTTGTATTTTTATACACGCAGTTCCGGGCGTATGAAACACTAAACACAACACAGTTATCGTGATAGTGACCATAATTCACAAGTCTTTGCCAATTTATAGACTTTTTACGGGCATACAATACACTCTGCATCATTTTTAAACTATGGAAACACTGCTCAACCAACTTTAAGGTAAAGAGAAAGTCAATTAAAATACGGAAAGAAGATCCTACAAATTAAAGATTAATAGGTCTTCGAGAATAGAACGACTAATGTAATAGAAATTTAATTACTATATGGGGGTTATTGAAAATAACAAATATGATACAAAAAAATATTGGGTAGCACATCACAATCTCTAGATGTCAACAGTATAAAAAATAGTAGTACATATGTGACAAGTTGATCACAACACTAGATAGGTAATGAAAATATTTAAAATATGAAATGGGTTAGAAAATTAATTCATAAAACTTTGAAGATCAAATGGAGCCCTTGCATACCTTTTATATGCCTAAATGAACTTCGACTAAATTATTTACTACAACAAATGTTCAAATCTTCAATCATTATCTGCCACAACCTGTTCTTTGTGAATGACGCATTTTGCTGCAATAACCGCAATAATTTTAGTTCAGCTCCTGTTCACTTTAATCTTATAGCAGAGTATGGTATCTGACGTCGTCTCAGGCTTGAACCCTGAAATCTGGAGTCATGTTCGTCTGAAGAGATAAAAAAAAGTCGGCGACGAAGAGGCTTTTAAAACAACATTTGTAGCGTTTCGATATCAGAAATACCTGCACTACAACATACAGTAATGTGGGGTAATCTATATGAAGTGGCAGTCTCATTGCCTCGTCAAAGGCACAATTTTAATGTACTACAATGTTTCTTACACGATCTCTAATCACCTAGTTTCTTACACAAGACAAAGGTATAGTAGGAAGGAACGATTCAATTTTAAGGGTTTATTAATTGAATCACTCAAGAAATCGAGTGTGCAAAACTTAAATTAATATTCATCACGAACACTAATGATCTCTTTTAAACCAAACGAGTAGGTATTAATGCCAGAAAATAACAAAAATGGATCGAATAAAAGAAATGGAGACATTTTTGTGGCATATACAACACTTTGTATGTTTTACTGATAAGGAAAACAATATTTACGTTTCTTTCATCATCAAACTTTTAATGTGTCTAAAACTATTTTGGTAAAATCGTGGTTCTATGTGTCTTGGAAATTGACACGTATCACATTTTTCTATTCCTAAATTCATTTTGAGAAGGTAGGAAAATGGAACAAAGCAGGATACAACATTCTAAACTAAAATGTACCTTAACTTAAGGAGTAAATTGCTTGTGCTACAGATTTAAAATCAAGAACTTAATTTCTATACAGATATGTCACATTATTTTAATAATTAATGAGTTTAGTTAGAATTTATTAATTATGATGCATTTCCTTTATAAATATTTTATACCAAGTGAAAGTAGTAAAAGTATAACCGATTTACTTTAACTAAAGAAGTATTTTGAATTTGGAAGAGACGGCGCTAATTAAAAAGATAATAATTTTAGTTAACAAAGTTGTCAAAGTGTCAATTCTTTTAAACCTCTCTTTACAGCTTGTCATACCTGATACTAACGTTTAAAACAAATTGATTATTAGTTACAACAATTTTTCTTAAGAGAACGAAATTAACAATTATACGTACATTTCAGGAGATAACAGAATATAATAAATTCACTAGAGGATATGGAGCTTTCACAGAAATTATTCATTTCGTTGTAATTATTTATAATAACAAATTGATAACATGTAAACTGTGTGAATAGCAGAAGTTCTAGCCAGGTGGGTACCTGTAGAAGCTAGTAATTATTGATATAGCTCGGTAATGTGTTCTCCCTCATCATAGAAATTATTTATATTTCCAGATAGTCCGTATCAAAATCTTAACATATTAAAAGTCTGTGTTGCAGACAGCCAATTATCTTCTAACGTGGATAACGTCAGTCTCAATCATGACGTTATATTTATTCCACTTAGTCAGGATCAGAGACTTTTACTTGGAATTGCCAGTCAGTAATCAATCAAGGTGGAAAATCTCAGTCTAAACCATGATATTATATATATTTCACTTAGTCGAGATCAGAGATTATATTCTAAATTGCCAGTCACTGATTTAGCAAGGTGGAAAATCTCAGCCTGAACCATAATATTATATCTATTCCACTTAGTCAGGATCAGAGATTTTACTCAGAATTGCCAGTCACGGTCTAGCAAGATGGAAAACATCAGTCTCAACCATAACATTATGTCTATCCTACTTAGTCAGAATCAGAAATGTGACTCTGAATTGCCAGTAACTGATCTATCAAGGTGGAAACCGAAATCTCTTCCATTGCTATATCTATTTCAATCAGTCAGGATGAGAAACTTGTCTAAGTATAAACTTGAAATCTGTGTGGTGCAGTGAATCAGTGGTCTGGCGATATGCTTATTTTCTGAATAAGTCATGACGTTAATCACTCTCATCTGAGGTTCCAGCTTAACAATTTGTTTAAACAAAATGTTCTAAAATGATTAATAACGTTTGTATTGTTTCTATGCATCTTTGGTGCACATGTTAACCTAAAACTGACAGCACCACCATTTTTCACCCACTGCTAAGTAGAGTGAATGAGACCTTCATGTGATTAGCTAGATATTACCTCTGAAGTAAAATTATGTATATCAAATGCAGTTATGTGTGCTAAAGAGGTAATGCATATAATTAACCATGTACTGCCTATTATAAGTTAAATTCAACCAATTAATAATTTAAAAGTAAACGTGATACAGATCTGGATTTGTTACTCTATGTTTCTTGGCCTAGGTAACTCGTAAACCGCAACAGGTTTTTATTGTTACTCCTGAGTTGATGAATGAGCCTCATACTGCCAGTGTGGCAGCTCTCGGCTCGACACCAAGCTGTTATTGGCTTGACCTAGGTTACTCGTAAACAGCAACAGGTTTTTATTGTTACTCCTGAGTTGATGAATGAGCCTCATACTGCCAGTGTGGCAGCTCTCGGCTCGACACCAAGCTGTTATTGGCTTGACCTAGGTTACTCGTAAACAACAACAGGTTTTTATTGTTACTCCTGAGTTGATGAATGAGCCTCATACTGCCAGTGTGGCAGCTCTCGGCTCGACACCAAGCTGTTATTGGCTTGACCTAGGTTACTCGTAAACCGCAACAGGTTTTTATTGTTACTCCTGAGTTGATGAATGAGCCTCATACTGCCAGTGTGGCAGCTCTCGGCTCGTCACCAAGCTGTTATTGGCTTGACCTAGGTTACTCGTAAACCGCAACAGGTTTTTATTGTTACTCCTGAGTTGATGAATGAGCCTCATACTGCCAGTGTGGCAGCTCTCGGCTCGACACCAAGCTGTTATTGGCTTGGCCTAGGTTACTCGTAAACCGCAACAGGTTTTTATTGTTACTCCTGAGTTGATGAATGAGCCTCATACTGCCAGTGTGGCAGCTCTCGGCTCGACACCAAGCTGTTATTGGCTTGACCTAGGTTACTCGTAAACCGCAACAGGTTTTTATTGTTACTCCTGAGTTGATGAATGAGCCTCATACTGCCAGTGTGGCAGCTCTCGGCTCGACACCAAGCTGTTATTGGATTTGTTCTCATATGTTTCCCGTGCGCCACAAATCATAGTACATGAGACCGATTAACTTTTACTGTTACTTTTACTTTTTCTGATACATAATTAACCATAATTTCTTCGTGGTGCTTTAGAAATTTCTTAGGTAATTTAAGGTATAATTTACTATTAACTACTATTATTTGGGGCATATTATGTCCTACAATTAATAAAGTTACTTTTTATTTAATTTATTTTCTATCCAGAACGAAATTGGTATGCATATGTTACAGTTTTTAATATAGTTCTAATAAGGTTTGGTAACTGTTTCAATACTTGTTAAACATTATTATTTTGAATATTCAGTTTTTACTACTAGCTATTTACCTGCAGCTCTGCATGCAATTTACAAAATCAGTCAATATACTATTTATTAATAGCGCTAATGATGTAATATGATGTAGTCATACACCAGGTACACATTATTTCCAAAACCATGATTAAAATAATTTGAAATTCACCTGACTCTTACATTATTTTGTGCAATTGTAAGGTCATTTATGGTTCGAATTAGTTAAAGTCTGCCTTGTTAACCCAATCAAGAAATGTCCAATGTAAAAATACTCAGACATAGAAACCTACTTCTGTCAAAAAGCGATTAATTCTAATCTTTTTCAAATACTTCCTGCTTTAGATATTTTCAGTGTCATAGTAAAGTTTGTTTTGTCTCAACGAAGACAGTAATCTACTGGTATACATACTTCCATGCGTTGAAACTTCTCTACTTTCGGTCGTATAAATTCACTTATGCTGCCTCAGATGTTTGGGTCGGTAACTTATTGCGTAGATTAAAAAGCTATACACGATCTAAAACTCACGGAAATCTACTTCGGTCAAAAATCGTCTACTTCCGGCTCTTGTGGTCCACTTTTTAGTCAAATATATTTCCAATACCATAGTAAAATTTAAGTGGTTCTCCCGATGAAGAGAATGTATATATATACGAGGATTGAGAAGTCTATTAAGTAAGAGGAAAACTCTGCATAACTCCTGTCTATTTCCTGCATAAGAGGGAAAATCTTATTAGGTTCATGCAACATTTCAAAATAATCATGTATAAAGTGTTTCGTTATAGAAGTCATATTATTTCGTACGCTGTAGTCTGGAAAAATGGATCGGTGAGGTTACTGTGTGATTCATTGGTTTACCTGTTGAAATTCCCAGGAAGCCGATATTGCTTTTTCCTAGCAATATTTTGAGTAACTTAAGTAAGAAAATTTACAGCTTTGGTTTTTAAGTTTCGTTTTATAACGGTGTATTTAAAATGTACGAGATGTTTGTAATTCGTCACTAGTGCAATCTAGAGTAATGGTTAGACATTAAAATTTTCTTTCCTGTTATATTCATTATATCACTGAACAGGCACTATATACTTAATATATTATGATAATAAAATTTATTAATATGTTTAAGACACTGTCAAACTTTAGCTGTTGAGACCAGTTAGATTATTGAACAATAAATAATAAAACTTTTTCCGAATTCTAAAATATTGTAGGTAGTTTTTTATATCTTTTTCTTAATATAAAACTTTCCCGTATTTCAACAAATATTTTTCAAAAAGAATTAACCGAATTAGTCCATGCATTTCTGAAATTATTACTTAGCAAAAAATGTATTGGTTTATTTTATTTATAAGACTAGCAGTTACCCACTGTTTCGCCCGTAATTTATTAGATTTCGCATTATATGAGAAAGTTTGGTTAATATGTTTTTTTTCTACACCAATATGCATAGAAACAAAGAACCTGCTTTACTTTACTTGCAGGTATAATTAATAGAGTCTGCTGTATCAAAATCTACATGTTATGGTACTATATTTAAACTATTAATGCAATATTTTGAGAATTTCCATAATCATTCGAATGCTACACAATTATTTTATATTTCTACGAACGTAATTTCGTACACAATTTAATCAGTACTAGGTTAACAAGGATATTTCTGTTAGTAAGGTTTAGACTTTATAATCAAACGAACCAATAAATAAATATTTAAAAAGGGGCTTTTCTTAGATGGTCGATGCTACTTTATTCCTTTGAATTAGTTGATGATGTTGCAGCATGCTATAGAGCAATACGTTAAGAAATAGTTACAAAAAGTGGAATATTTTTCCAATTTATTGTGTAATAACTTCGAATGAAATATTGAAAAACATTAGACTGCTAAAATATAATTATCTTATAGGAAGACACTGGTGTATAATGAATTGAAGTATAAACTTTGATGTTTATATATTATACGTCACAGTTTTATTATCATATCGTGCATTATTTATTAGCGTTAGTTAAGGTATATTTGTAACAATATTTTCATAATAATAACCTTTTTGTACTTAGACTTCTTCAACCTGGGATAACCACATTTGAACCTCTAAAAGAATAAAAAAAATAAATAAATTGAAAAATAATATTTTTTCATGAGAAATGGTACAGGAATTAATGATAAACGTTTTAAAATAATAAATCCAATGGTAAATTGAGAATTTATGGTACGTGTAGTGCTGGATATAAATTCACAAGACAGTGAAATAATGTTAGATGTTATACGCATGGTTAATTATAAAGTGTTGATAGTATATCTTAACTTAATTATATGATAAATATCAATTGTATGGATTATATAACGATATCAAATTTATATTATAATCGGTTTAGCTCGACCGTTAAAAATAATTATTCGTAGATTGTATTGAGATAATAAAACTGTGAAGAACTATAGAATACCATTTCAATAATAAAATTAGGGACGTCTACCAACGATCAAATTCATGTTTTTAATTCCAAAATATCCTAGGTAGTTTTTCCTACCTTATTTTTACTATAAACCTTTCCCGTATTTCAATAAGTATTTTTTTTTTTTTAATTAGCCGAATAGGTCCAACCATTTCTGAAATTATCGCTTAGAAACATATTTACTGACTTATTTATAATTTATAAGACTAGGTTTGTTATTATATAGTATAACAATCCATGGATGAATAGTGAGTAAGGTGATTCATAATAATAGTTTAGCCGAATTATCCAGTACGTGCAGGCGTCATCTAATTTGCATACTATATTTATTTTCAAAACAACTTGAGTAAATTATAAAGTAAATATAATAAGATAAGAGGTTATTTGGTAAAACATGGTAATAAAATTGAAATTCGTTTAGTAGAGAGAAGTGTTGGCGTTCGCCATTAAATATGTGTATTCACATCCCCCTCCCCCTCCAGCCAAAGCTCACACAGGCAGTTCCGTTTATCTTCTATTGAAAGGCAAGAGTGTCTGAACTGTAACTAAAGAAAGCCTACCTCTGTAAGCATGTTTCCTTTTATCTCGAGGTTCCCGCAGTGTCAATTTGCATTGGATATTGTCAACGTTTGTTTTCTTTGCGGGAACATTTCTCTGCAAAATGTGTATTCACTTTGGAGTATTCTTACACGTTTTTGTAAGTGAAGTACGCTGATTTGCTGTAGTAAGCCATTTAATCATATTTTTAGGAATGATGATAACTACTACAAGGTGTCAAATATAACAAACCACAAAATAAATCTCCATTTTCAATTACGAGTATTTTAATGAGTATTTTATGAGGCCTTGTTAAGACAATGTTATTTTGGGAAGCTATGGCGTTTTTTTCATTCTATGTACCTAGTTACAGTAGTACAAATTATGATGCATGTTTCTTTAAAAATGTTACACTTTTATGTTTCTTACCCGTTTTAAGTATTTATTTATATGTATTAAGAATACAGATTATTTCATTGAAATGTTAAGTGAAATTAAAAATTCAATTTAAAATGGCGTTATAATTGTCACTATTAATGTACATAGAATACGAATGAAGACGGCTTTATTGAAATAGTAGTTAAAACAAAACAACGACTTTCAAATGAAATTATGATAGTGAAAATTGATGTGCAAAATAACACGGACACTTACATTGGAATAATAAGTGAGATGAAAGAACAAATTTTAAATTACCAATCTAATTTGTATCAAAGCAAAATGTAACAGACCTAACAACGTTTTGTTATTTCATTCTTGTAAACGATAAAAATATCTAAACATATTTGTTTAGATTGCTTGTTTATTTATTAGTATGAAATTTCCAATTGATTCTTTTGTCAAGATGAATTCCCAAATATTTAATACATTCCGCTGTATCTAAAACAGTACATTTACTGGTCCTGAAAACTTCCAGTTATATAAGACAATCGTCACACTTATATTCCAGATTATTTTTAAATACAGTATAAGTTCTTCAAATTAAATTGTATGAGTCTTTTATGTTTATTGGTGAACCACTAATGAATTATCCTAAGATCTCTTTGAATTGCTTGTATATATTTTACGCTATTTATGACAAAAACACGCATTTATTCCACTGGTATGTACATTATCTAATATGTTATATAATTTATATATTATATATATAAATATATATTATATATTTTTAATATCAAATCTGTTATACACTTTACCATGAATAACTGTATCGAATTATTTTATGTATCTAAAAACAACCCATTTTCAAATTTGATTTCATTATATACATCAGTTATAAATTCGACACAGCACTTTCAGTATTCATCCCTTTCCTCAAATCATATTGATTCATGCTGAAATATTAAAATCATGATGTTTTCTAAAATCTGGACTATCTTTTGTTTCTTAGTATTTTTCCTATACTTTAGAAAAATACGAACACCTGTAGTTGTATTTTGTATTTGAGTAAATTTTTTTTATATACAGATATAACTACTGCAATATACGGTCACAAAAACGAGACAAAAATCCTAGCATTTCTAGAGCGGCATTATTTTTAGAAATTATAATGCACTTTCAACATTCTGTGATAAAAAGGTATCAATAAAAATATTGAAATTAGCTGATTTGTTATTGGAAAATAGTTTATTAATATCAGTAAAGATAAGAAAAGAAGTGGAATATTGGCTAAATTGAGTTTGAGTACTATAATGAGAAAATGACTGTTAAATTCATTGGCCACAATTTTAGAGTCTTTCTCAATCCTATCATTCACCTTCAAACACACTATCCTAGTATTTTATTTCTTTTGCCCAGTTATTTCATTAACATTATTCCAAGTAGTTTTGGATTTACTCTTCTATCTATCATATTTATTAAAATTAATTAATTTTTAAACTATCTTTTTTTATTTTTCAATCCATTTCTAAATCTCAAATAACAATTTTTCGTTATTCAGATTTTTATTATAATTCTATAAAGTAAATTCCTTAACTTTATTTTTAAGAAAAGTGATTCATATATGCATGATTTAAGTTTATTACTTTTAGTTCGATTTTGAGTAGGTACTTTACCATGTAATAAAATATTAACGAAAGTGTGAAAGATTTATTCTAAAGTACCTTTTTTCTGTGCGGACTGGGCAGTTGGTATCACCGATTTGATGCGTTATCAGATCGGCGATACGATCAGCCCAGTCCACACAGACTAATAGCGGATGGAGTTTATCGTAGTCAGTTCTATAAGCATGAGCATGAGCGGGGGAGGCAAGGCTACTGCCACACACACGCGCACTAAAGAGTGATCAGTTCCTGCATGTTCTCTGTCTCCCTCTACAGGCTTCATGTCTACACGTAAAACCCTTGCAAGGACACGATCGATGTTAAGTTGCTGCATCTGCTTTTATTATCGTGGATAATTTAACTGACATTCAAAACCAATCACCGCCATTACCATTTTATAATTATCCATTGCAGCTGTGTTCTCTAACGTGTTATTATTTAAACCCCCTAAAATTAACATCTTTTAATGCTTCTACAATTTCTTAAATAAGCTGTTAAAACAATAATAAGAGAATCCACTGATAAAAATTACTATTTATAAAGCGATAAAATATTAATATCTCTATTAAAGAGTCGTATAAATATACTGCATTAACTGTTGTAAAATGCACCATTGCAGTAGTTGTATTTACACTACATGCTGTTATTTTCATAAATAACTACCCCACACGCTCTATTCAATCCTTACAACATTTCACCATTATTTTAAAGTCAGGAATTTCGTACAACTTGTACGTTTTATCAAGCACAGTACCCATTACTGACTGCTATAGGACCTTGAAATCAGAACACCACTGCTTCTGTCTTAAAAATTATTATATTAATTATTTTTGCACAAAAATACATAATTTTTCTTCTGTGTGTGGGTAGACTATGTGTAGAATATGTAGACTATGGGTTAGAATTCATTTCATAATCATAAATATATAGAGACGTGGATTAAATGTATATTTATTGAAGAATATTCTATGTATTATTTTAACTCCATTTTTACTATTTAAAAATTATATTAGGCTTCTTTTTATCACTGTTCTTATGGATCGAACCAAATTTCATATTTCAAAATATTAATGAAATGGAATTTAAATTTTTTATAGAAAATGTGCCATTTTTATTATATAATGCTTGAAAAATATAATTGTGGCATAATATAATGCTATGTGTTCACAAAGTAGGGTATAAGAAGTGTCATATGCCTATGGGAAATGTCTTGGCAGTTAGGTTACCACATCTAAGCAATCGTTTTTTCGTACAAAACCTAATATATAATGCTGTGTATTCATAAGGTGGGGTATAAGAAGTTCCATATGATTGTGGGAAATATCTTACCAGTAGATTACCATAACTAAACAATCGTATTTACAGACGAAAACTATTATAAAATGTTATGTGTTTACTAATTAGATCATAAGAACTTCCATACGCCTGTAGGATATACGTTACAAGTAGTTTATGACAACTAAACGACTGAAATTTACGGTTATAAACTAATATATAGTTTTAATTGTTAAACATTTACTCATATATAAAAAAAGCATAAAAACCACGCACATGTGGTGTGTGTGTGTTTTATTAAATCAATCCAGTAAAACACTCTGCCATTTAACTAGAACCCAAAAGCTCTTAGCTTTTGAAACATGAAACAAGCTTTATTGAATTTGATACAAACATTATTATAATTGAACCACGCACTGGAATGTATTTGCTACGAGACTAACTGTTAAACATTGCTACTTTTATACGATTAAAAAGACACCAACAATGAATCTAACTGATACTTTTGACTTAAACATACAAACCTTGTGAGAAAGACTATCGTATACTAAAAAGATACTCAATATTTGGTGATATTGAACATTTGAACTTTGATTGCGTCACTGGCGTTTTACACATTCGATTGGATTTGATAATGATTTTACTAACTAAAATAGTTTTATTTTATGTCTCTCACTAAAAAATGTTTAATACCACATGGAAAATTATAGTGGAAAGCTTCGAATGCCGATAGAGTTTATTTAATGCACTAAAACAACTTTTGAATATCCTGTTAACTAATTATGACTGGCATTCAATCATGGTTTAACACATAGTTGGTAATTATGTAATAGAAAACATAGAAAGCATACACTTAATCATTGGTGGAATCAAAACCAAGAACCCAAACATGACGGCTAGTTGACTCATGAAATGTTGTTGCCAATAAAAACCAACAAACCAATATTTACAGAATTCTGTACATTTACGAAAACATTGCTAACATGAAATAAAGCACTTCTACATCACAGAATTTAACTTACGGTGAAATGTCGTTAATTAGAGTGCTACTCGCTCTAATAAATTGTGGATATTTATATTGATTTTATTACATGATTAAAATACGATGTTTTTGGTGGCAATGGGATGGGACTTACGTTTGTTTTAGAGATAAAAAATATTTATCGATAAACATTCATAAGCTGCAGTCTTGAAAATATTAGAATTTATTCAGGTTTTGTAGGTAATTATATCATTTAATATTGGTTGGCTTAGCTTTGTCAGAAATTTCAGTTAGTGGACTTCCTTATACTATAAACAGTACTACAACTAAATTATGTTATGTTTCAGTAAAGTTCTCTCTACAGTTTAGTTGCTCTATGTGACTTCTTGTAATGATTTTCACATCTTCAATGCTGCAATATTGTAACTTCATACACACTATTTTACCCACTACAGTACCTTATCCACTGCTCTTTTTCTTTTATCAAGACCGTTCAAATGAGGTGTCACTTATTGGATCTTTATATTTAAAACATTTTTGTCGCACCCCCAAATTCCATTTTAGAGAAATAGGCAAAGTTGTAACAGAGACTAAACTGTTTACCTCGTATTTCCTAGAAAGGTGTCCCTAATTCTATCCCTCCGTCATTATCCATCAAAAAATAAACAGAGTGTCTACATACGTTTAACTCACACTGTATACTAAGTACACTACACCATACTCATAACCTTAGTTTATTTAATAAGTCGAGATACTTGAACTAAACAATGAAACCTTTTACTCCGATCACGTGTGGCTAAACAATGTTGTTACTTTAGCGATCGATCATGTCAACGCTACTTGAAGTTTATACTCAACCTGAGGGCAATTTAATCAGTGACGGCCCCTAAGTTCGTGATGTGACCAGAGTTTGTGTACCACATCAAGACATCAAATTTATGTATGATTTTAGTACAGCTTTCTTCTCATGTATTTACATACTGGTTGTTTAAACAGTCGATTCTGGACACCTTTACAGCGCCCTTACACTCTATGACAAGAATTACCATTACAGAGAAAATTGCTAATATATTATAGACACGATAGACAAGATAAGGAAGGAGGAGGGGTAGCTATTTATTTTAAGAAAAGTTTTAATACTAGGGTAGTAGCGTTTTTCGCAGGCTTCTTACTGCAGAAAACCTGAGTTTTTGATTATAGAAATGTCATTAGGGTGGAAACTTCTTCTTTGTGTGGTATATCGGCCACCTAAAATTGGTTTTATTAATGAGTTTATTGAGATTATTGCTAATTTATTGCCTTTATATACTAATATTTTAATTATTGGTGATTTCAATACAGATCTAGCAACAAACAGAGTTTTTGCTGATAAAAATGAACTTGTAAATTTAGTTAGTAATTTGAATTTGTCTATTTTACCTTTAAGACCTACTTTTCATTTACTACAGTTAGATACATGGCTAGATTTGATAATATGTAATGAGCTTAATAGAGTTAAGAATTTTGGTCAAATACCAGTACCAGGAATCTCATATCATGACATGATATATGTTGAATTGAATTTAAAGGTACGATTAGCTAACAATAAGGAATTAATAGTGATTAAGGATTATAAAAATATTGCAATAGATGAACTTAATAATGAGTGTAGTAATTTAGAATTTAATGAAATGTATTTGAAAACTACTATAGATGAAAAGGTTGATATTGTTTCAGATAAAGTATTACAATTACTTAATAAATATGTTCCAGAAAGAAAGATTTCAAAAAATAGAAATCCATGTCCATGGATTAATTCTGAAATTAAAACTCAAATGAAAGAAAGAGATAGGTTATATAAACAATATTGCGACGATTTTCGAAAACTGAATTTGGAAAGACTGGGTCCTAAATATTAAACGAGGTCGTGAAACGTTGATTGGAAGGTAGGCATACGATATTAACACCAAAACACCGTGCCGGTTCGTAGAGGGAGCGGGCAGCCAGCTTTGATTTTGTAACTCCGACCACAGAAAACTCCAAGATGTCCTTGCCCTATGGAAGTCAGAAGAGAAAAGGACAAGAAACCTAATTCCCGATATCTAGAAAACCTGAAAATACTAGAACCAATCAAAAAGCCAGAAAGCCACAGAAACATCTAGAAAGAGAACAACCATCTGGTAAAACAGATGGCTCGACCAGCTGTAAGGAAACAGCTCCCGGTCCGTCCAAAGACCAACAAAATAAAGTGGCAAACGCCACATCCTCCCCCTCTACCCCGGGAGAGAAAAGAAAAAAAACTCAAAAGGATAAGGTAGGAAGACAAGGACGGAAAGATTAGAGACTACAACTGGTACTGCTGTCGTTAGCAAACAGCTAGAAATAGCTCTAGTATGGATATCCTGCACGCTCGCGAGGCGCTCCAAAAGCGTAACGGCTAGAATCCATTCCGACTGACCACACTACTCAAGATTAAATCTTTTTAGTTTAAAGAGGCTTGAGGAAAAGCCTAGTAGTAGTAAAAAAAACTTGAACAAAATTAACTACTTTCTGTGGTAGCTACCAATAAATAAAGGTCTGAAGTGTTGACACAAGGATGGGTTTTTTCGTTTGTTTCTACATCACTAATACGCTTGGTGGTCAAAAGGCTACAAGAGGGTGTTCCAGTAAGGTTGGGAAGGAAATTAAATAAGTGTACACTTATTAGCCAAAGCTTATTAGCCAAAGCACTTCCTAAAGTCTCCACCATCCGGGTATCTCCACCCCGGAACCCAAGGGCCACTTAAGCACCCGAATGGAAACCCCGAACGGCTGGCGGAACTCCTTGGACCACCGGGAGAGTATTACTCCAGACATAAGGTCTGTATTTTTTTTCTTCAAAGATGGGAGGAACAGAAGGGATGAAGAGACCATTCCAAAGCGAAAATTAAAAATATGAGAAAATTACACCCATCATAATATCAACAGACCCAAGTTCGTGTTGTAAAGGCTAATTAGGTAAAAACCTGGTACTGGCAAAATTTAGCAAAAGTGGGCCAGTACTCTCCTCCCCCTACGGGACGGCTGAGAAAAAAAATTGGTGGCCAGTGGGAAAAGACAAAATAAAGTTTTATTTTTCCATACTAGTTTTTTAAATTTAGAGACTTGGAGCAAATAAATTCAGGCTCTTAAAAGGCGTGAAAGAAAAACTGTAGAGCTACGGGAAGAGCTTAACGGAGTAAGGAAATCATTTGGTCGTGGTAAAGTGGTTTAATTAGGAACTTTAAAAACAAAAAAAACAACTAGTTTCTAAGTGTTGGCCAGGAAAGGCAAAAAAAAACCCTGAAACCTACGGAAAAGAGACCCAAAAAAAACTAACTGGGCCAAAACCCAACAAAATTAGGTTAACAATCAATAAACCTCTAAAACAATAACAATAAAAAAAGCCTTCAAAGGATAACAGTAACAACAGTAAAAAAAAACACTTCCAATATAAACACTAAACAGCAAATAAATAAGATAGCTGCTGGAACATTTAGCAGCTTCAGAGACAAAATTATAAAGTCTTAAAGACACAAAGAGATAACAACAACAACTAACTACAAAAAATATATAGACAAACTACAATCTTCAACAATATTTTCAACAATAAAAACTAAACCTATCCATCGCTGCTAACTTAGCTGAATAACAAAGAATTCCACCTACTGCCAAAAGACTGACCCTACTAAGCAAGAGAAAGACAAAGAAAAGGAAAAGGGAAAGAAAATGTAAGCTTGTGTTGTAAAATGTAATGGGTTGGCCGAACCAAGGATAGCAGGCTGCGCGACTGCATTAGGGAATGTTAAAAATAAATAAACATAAAATTCGCTCCCAATGTACAGCCTAGAAAAATTGCCGAAGCAAAAAAAATTCTCTAAACAGCCAATGCTAATCCTGATCCCCCCGTGTATATGTACTGTAAAAGAAGAGGAGTAAAAGTATCAGAGTGTTAATGTGGTGTAAGGAAGAGAAGAAGAAGAAGAAGGAGGGGGAAAAAACTAAACTAACATCACTATGCCCTAAACCATCCCTATAAACGTCCCGGCAGCGGTGCTTTGGTCTTAGATAGGCCCAAAATATTTCTTTAGGTGGGAAACATGGGCCGACCTAATAAGTTTCCCTGACTTGGGACACCTCAATGTCACGGTGACTGGAGAGGTAAAATCATGAATAACCAGAGGGCGTGACCACAGAGGTTGCAGTTTGGCTGAAATTTGATTAGCCGCATTACTCAAATTTACTCGTCGAAACATTGCCAAATCACCGATACGAAAATTAACTGGTAAACGACCTTGGTTGTACTGCCGAGCAACTTTTCGGTGTGCAACCTCCAACCGATCCAAGGCCTGAGACCATCTCCTCTGCATGTCTCTGGAATCTTGTGTTTGGAGGAGATCATCCAAATTCCAATTGTTTTCCAGGGGAGAAGTAATTTTGTAGCCAAGGAAAATTTCAGCAGGAGAGGTGCCAATTGACTCATGCTTAGCCGAATTAAAAGCGACTTGGAATAAATGGAGATTAGTGTCCCAGTCAGTATGATTTTGAGAATGGAAAATTCTCAAGGCAACGCCGAGGTTTTTATTAACTCTTTCAGCAATTGACGGCTTCGGATAATATGGCGAGGTCATAACGTGTTTGATACCAAGTTCCAGACACATGTTATCGAACTGTCTGGATTTGAAACAACCACCACGGTCGGTGACGAGTTGTGAGGGGAAGCCAAAAAACGCGAACAAGCCCTTATGCAAAAGATTCACCGTAGTAGGAGCGGTAGCATTTTTAGCAGGCAAAATCACTGTATATTTTGAAAAGGCGTCAACGATTGTAAGAAGCCATTTGTGGCCTTTTTTTGTTCTAGGAAGAGGTCCCACGTAATCAACAAACACCCGTTGAAAAGGCCTGGTTGCCAATTGAGAAGCCAAAGGGCCTACCTTAGTATTTTGAGCCTGTTTGCATCTCTGACAGAAAGGACAAGCCTTTACCCTCTCTTGGATAGCCTGCTTCAGGTCGGTAGAAAAGAAAATTTGACTAATCCGATCCCAAGTTTTCTTGAATCCCAGATGAGCTCCGAGAGGTGACTCATGGTAAACTTTAAACAATAGGTCGTAGAGTTTGCTAGGTACCACTACTCTAGGTTTGGATTGATTAGGCAATTGGTGAACTAAAATGCCTTGAATTACAGAATAATTTTGATTGGGATTAGTACCCTTCAAAGATTTCACAATATTGCGAATTTGAGCATCTTGCTCTTGGTGGCCTTTGATGTCTTTGAAGGCTTCCGGTACAGAAAAAAGAATAAAAGCCTGTGTGTGGTCGGTTTTATTTTGAATAGTAGAACTCTGTGATGAATCGGTTTGGGGCTCAAATAAACGCGAGAGGCAGTCGGCCACAACATTGTCTTTGCCCCTAACATGCTTGACAGTAAATTGAAAGGCATTGATGAGAGTGGTCCAACGTGCTATTTTTCCTACCTGGCGAGGATTGTTAAGTAACCATGAGAGTGAGGAATTGTCAGTCTCAAGCGTGAAGGAACGATGCTCTAAATATTGTCTAAATTTTGTAAAGGCATAGACTACTGCCAAAGCTTCTAAATGGAAAGTTGAATAGTTCCTCTCGTGTACATTTAAAGGACGGCTCGCAAAAGCTATAGGGTATATTTGGCCCTGGATTTCCTGAGACAGCACTGCACCTACAGCAGTACCTGAAGCATCAGTTGACAGAATAAACGGGGCATCAAAATTTGGTAAGCGTAGGACCGGAGCAGAGACTAAAGACCGTTTAAGTTTGTGAAAAGCATTCTGTTGCTCCTCACCCCATATGAAATTTACATCCTTTCTCTTTAACCTATTCAACGGCTCACAGATTGACGCGAAATTGGGAATAAATTTAGAATAAAAGGCACACATTCCAAGAAACCTGCTAAGCTGCTTAGTATTTTTGGGTTGAGGGTAGTTGTCGATAGGGCGAGTTCTATTTGGGTTGATGGTAACTTTCCCATCTTCGAAGACGTGGCCTAGAAATTCTATTTTATGAGAGGCAATGACCATCTTTTCTGGGTTAACTGTTAACCCTGCCCTACTAAGTCGGTCAAGGACTAAATCGAGATGTCTTTGGTGATCTTCCAGATTTTCAGAAAAAATAACAAGGTCGTCGAAATAGCAGAACAAGAAATCAAATTTCACATCACCAAAGATTTTATTTATCAACTGAGTCAGTATCATGCTACCACTAGCTAGACCAAAAGGGAGGTAATTGTATTCCCATTGGCCAGTGCTTGTGACAAATGAAGTGTACTTCTTGGAAGCCTCATCAAGTGGTATCTGGTTGTAAGCGGACACCAAGTCTAACATAGAAAAGATCTTAGCCTTGCCTAGAAATTGAAAAGAAGACTCTACCGTAGGCATCGGAGTTGAATCGAGCTCCAAGACATTGTTTAAGGCGCGGAAGTCAACCACCAGGCGTGAAGAACCTCCCTTTTTAGGTACTAAAAATGCTGGACTGGAGTAAGGGGAAGTTGAAGGTCTAATAACGCCTTTCTCCAGAAGGCCTTCGATATGCTCACGAATTAAAGCCATTTTCGGGGGAGCATAATGATACGGACGGCACCTGAACGGCTTGTCTGACTTGACAGTGATAGAATAAGTCAAAAGGTTAGTTTTACCCAGCTGTTTGGTCACAGTTTCGGGAAAACACCGCAGAATATTTTTAAATGTCTGAACTTGGGAATTATCAAGCCTCTCTCCAAAGATAGGTCCCAAACTAACATCCTCTGCCTGTTCATCCTCTTGGTTTTCGGCTATAACTAGTGAAGTGTCAAAGGGAAAAGACACCTGGCGTTGAGCCGCATTAATGCTCATTTCAGAGGCCTGAAAGAAGTCGAGTCCAATCAAAACAGGAACCGGTAAGTTGTTAGTAACAAGAAATGGGAAAGTCCAAGAGAAACAAGCTAATTTGAAATGAATATGGGCCAAAAATTGAAAGGAGACATCTGAACCATTTGCAGCTGTAGCCGTCAATGAAGTTTCTTCAACTTTCTTCACGACACCCTTGAGTTTAGAGAGAGTATCAAATACGCTTTTAGCTACGATAGATCTGGTAGAACCAGTATCAATCACAGCAGAAGACTTAATGTTAGAAAAAGCAATAGGAATTTCTAGGGGTTTGACCTTGGGCAAAGCCGGAGCTAAAGGATTAATGGGCCTAGTCTTCTTGGGGAATGCCGGCCCTTTCAGCGAATTCCCCTTTTGGAGTTTAAATTAACCGCAGGATTAGCGGAACTATAATTATGGTTTTGATTATTCCTATTATAGGAAAACCTCCGTTCCTGGTTTGGCCTACTATTGTTCCCTGGAAGCATATTATCTTGCAATTGATTAGAATTACAAACTTGGGGGTTCAGCCGCTGAATGAAAGCATTATCATAGCCATTTGCCCTTACTTGGCCCTGCCTAGAATTATTGGGTTGAGAATGAAAGTTCTGGTAAGGTCTACTATTATTGTAAGGCCCGCTTCCTTGCCTTTGGTTACCTCCAAACGAATGGTTTGGATAAAATGTGCTATAGGGGGTTCTCTTAGCGGCGTCTCGGTCGAAGTTTGTACCCGAACCACGGTAAAATGTTCTGTTATTATAACGATTATTTTGGAAAAGATGTCCAGCGTATTGTAAATTAGTATTATCATAAGTGACATTTTTATTAGAATCTATTGCAGCTTCCTGAGATTCAGAATTGCCATACCCTAACGGAGCTTGAACAGTGTTGACCGTCAAACTCTCAATCATGGAAACCATGTTTTTCAGTTGTTGTACTGTGGTAGGGGGTTGAAGACCTGCAAAAGCTGCCCTAGTATGAGGGTTGAGACCGGTAAAAATAGTTGTAAAAATCTCGCCATCACTTATTTCTGGTCCAAGAATTTGGAAAATGCTAACAATGTCAGTAAGATAATCAGCATAAGGTTCTGACAGTCGTTGTTGTCTATACATGAGTTTAGACTGAATGTCTCTAATGGCCCTAGATGAGAAAAAGGTAAACCTAATTGTCTGCAGAGCATTCGGCCAGGTAGAGTCAGCACTCACGAGACCCATCCACACATCACGAAGTCTGCCTTCAGTGCGTGCCACAGCGTTTAATAGAATAGTTTTATCTGAACCTAAATTTAACTCTACTATTTTTTGGATTTTTACGAGAAATTCTGTTAGCTGAAATAAATCTGTACCAGAAGTAATGGGTACCTCTCTAAGCATATCCCGCAAAATGTTAGGGAATGAGACATCGTCCCTGTTATATGGCCTATTTTGGGTTGCAATTTCTTGGGCTACCGTCTTAGCAGTCGCTTCAATAGCATTTAAGGTCATTGTATGCAGACTCTTCACTAAACCACCAAGATCCACCGGCACTACAGGGGGCAGCACAGTACAAGTTCCTACTTCGTCCTGTTTTAAACTGGGATTATCCACTAAATCATCCGTTACGGGTACCCTTGGTTCATCCGCAGATTCCTCCAAGTCACTCACGACCCCTTCGCTAGACCGAGCCACAAATTCACTTAGCTGCACTCGCATGTCATCAAGCTTATCCTTGGGTTTAATTCCCCATAGCTTGCATTGTTCGCGGGCTTCCTCAATAGTCAACTTTTTAATCCAAGACACAGTCTTTGGAACATTATTTAAATCGAAGAACTTCATCTCGTAAAAGGTTCAATAATCAACAATAAATAAACACAAATCACAACAAACAAGTTAAACAATAAATTAATCAAAGACACATGAGAGCGTGGACAGATATTCCACACAAACTAGAGAGCAGTAAAAAAAAATTCAGAAAAACATTAGGGCAATTTTACTGTGGTGTGTGAAAAAGTACAAGTTGTAAAAAAAACTATTATAAATTTATAGTATTACAAATAAATAAAAGCATATAGTACATTTCCTTATTATTACCATGAAACCAAATTCCAGTATCACCAACAGGTGAAGGCAGAAAATACAACAAGTTTGGCTTTCAGAACAAAAAAAGTCGGTTGCCATCAGTCGGGGGTAGACTCAATTTGTTTCCTCTCAAAAGGTTGAGAAAGTTCAAAGTATTCAAAAAAACCTAACAACACCTTTCAAAACCTAAAAGAATAAGAGAGGGAAACAAAGTAAACAAAAAATTAATCAAAAGCAAGAGCAACTGTACCGTAGAAGAGCAAAAAAAAATATATATGTGGAGCGAGTCGTAAAGTAGCGCTACCGGTAACTACTACATAAAGTTCAACAAGGCCCAAGTGAACAAGACACAAGCCTAAATAGTAAACTCTCCCTTAAAACTGTAAATAATTTAGAACACCCCCAAAAAAAATCTCTTTTGAGGCCAAGAATCCAAAAAAAAAAACTCCAGTGAAAAATTAAAAATTAAGAAATTAAAGACCAAAGGGAAAAAAAAATATTTAACCACTTAAGGCTTAAATTAGGCTAAACTGAAATTTAGGTAAGTTAAACACCCGAAGCTGAATCAAGCAAGCTGACATATCAATCAATCCAAAGAGTCCACTAGGGTTTGGTATATTATAAAATAGTGAACCCTCAAGGTGGCAAACTATAGTTTTAAAAGTTTGTAAAAGGAAGGATGTTTCAACATTTTGGAAAGAAAGTTTAGTTTTGTAAGTAATTAAATCACTTATATGTATGTCAGCACGTCAAATCCAACCCCAAGCTGCAACTTCATAAAAATTACAAAACAAGCCTAGGCCTATGTTACTTTCAAAACTAGTTGAAACTAAAGGTGTACTCCATATTAACTTTAACTGTTTTAATTTAAACAGGCACTAGTCAAAAGAATCAAAGGGCTTTTAATAATAGACTATGAAAGAATTATTATTTTTACAATAACATTAAAGTTTTGAAGAAGGTTTTAGAAAAAAAATTGCAAACTGTTAGACTAAATCAACCCCTTAAGCTTGAACTGCCCCGAACAATCAAATAGCATAGGCCTACATAAAAGTTTGACATGTTTCTAAGTAGAAAAATTATCAGATAAATTTAACAGTAACACTTCACTTACCTTGTGTATAGACTAAGATTAATTAACAAAATTGTGTAAGACTCGAATAAATTCAACGCAGTAGACAAAATCATCAAATTAGTGCTATTAAAAATTTAAACTCTTATCAACTTAAAACATGTACAAGTGGAGTAAATTCGCTGGAAGAATAAATAAATAACTAAATAATTAATTAAATCCTAGTATAACAACAATTAATTGCATTTGGAACTAAGGGTAGGTGTGGAAAGGTTAAAAATTTTAATTAAATCAGAAGTAGAGATGAAATATCAGAAGGAAAGCAAGTTATATAAAAAAGAACACTTTTAATTATAAGCCAACCCAAAGTAAATAATCTGGTGAAACTGAATGGGGGTTTCAAATATTAACCAGAAAGCTAAGAACTTTAAAAACAAAAGGTAGGCTATACATAGGCGGCAGTACAATACGCAGTCACCCACAGCATCTATGAAATCCTTCGACTTTACTTGCACCGATCTGAGCCAAAGTTTAAATTAAAATACTAAAAGGTGCTAATTAAAGTTTAGAAAGCACAAGTAATTAAGTACCAGGTATGTTTAAGGCAACAGGCTACACTGTAGGTGAAAGTAAAAGTTAGGTTAAGAGTTAACTTGGTGAGAGAAAAAAATTTATTAAAATTGGTTTAAAGTAAAATTTTAAGCTAGAAAAAAATCAACCAAATACCTATGCCTAAATAATTAGTGAGAATAAGTTACTAAAGTTTAAGAAATACTGCCACTCACATGTTCAATTATTACACAACTAGGCTTAGGTAGCAGTTGGTTGCAAGAACTGCTTGGCTCAGACCTGCACATTAAAAACAAGCTACTTCGAAAAAGTTTAACATTTTGAGTAAAAACAAAGGCAGTGTAAGGAAAATTTAGAAAACTAAAAAAATTTAGAAAAACGTCTACCCCTTTAAAAAAACTTAAAACTAGGACTTAGCTCTCATAGCTGTGTAGAATTCCTCCGCTCCCACCGGCAAGCCTAGCCTTCCATTTCAAACCACGCTCTGCTACCAATTTGCGACGATTTTCGAAAACTGAATTTGGAAAGACTGGGTCCTAAATATTAAACGAGGTCGTGAAACGTTGATTGGAAGGTAGGCATACGATATTAACACCAAAACACCGTGCCGGTTCGTAGAGGGAGCGGGCAGCCAGCTTTGATTTTGTAACTCCGACCACAGAAAACTCCAAGATGTCCTTGCCCTATGGAAGTCAGAAGAGAAAAGGACAAGAAACCTAATTCCCGATATCTAGAAAACCTGAAAATACTAGAACCAATCAAAAAGCCAGAAAGCCACAGAAACATCTAGAAAGAGAACAACCATCTGGTAAAACAGATGGCTCGACCAGCTGTAAGGAAACAGCTCCCGGTCCGTCCAAAGACCAACAAAATAAAGTGGCAAACGCCACAATATATAAGAACAAAATATGTATTTATTTGGGAATCTTATAGATTGATAAGAAATAGGGTGAAGAGATTGACTAGAGATGGTAGAAACAGGTACTTTGATAAGTTGTTACGAGTAGATAAGCCTAGCAAAGATGTGTAGAAAGTTATAAAAAATCAAGGAGCGGGAAAGCAATGTAATAAATTAAGTGAACCTGTTGTATATTTAAATGATTTAAATATTTATTTTTGTGGTATAGATAATGTAATTAATAGGGATTTAGTAGATTATTATGAAGCTCTGAGAGACGTTGATGATAATAATCATACTTTTCTGAAATTTTCAAATGTTAGTTATAAAAATATATCTGAAGTGTTAAATGAGATATCTTCCAATGCAGTAGGTAGTGATGGTATTTCATTGAGGGATGTGAAGTTGGTGTTTGAAAGTATAAAACCTGTAATTTCGCATATTTTTAACTTCTCTCTGCAGTGTGCTAAATATCCTGATCAGTGGAAAAGGTCAATGATTTTACCATTACCTAAAGTTGTAAATCCTATAGAATGTAAGAATTATAGACCTATAAATATATTATGTGTTTTGGGAAAGGTATTAGATAAATTGGTGTATAAGCAGGTTATTGAGTATGTTAATGACAATAATATACTGAATAAATATCAGTCAGGTTATAGAACACATTTTAGTACACAGTCTGCTTTAGTAAAAATAACTGATGATGAAAGACTAGGGATGGATAGAGGGTGCCTTACTGTACTAATGTTACTTGACTTTAGCCGTGCCTTCGATTGTGTAAATCATAAGTTGTTAGTTTCAATTCTTAAATCTTATAACTTTAGTGATAATGTTGTTCAATGGTTTGAGTCGTATTTGGAAGGGAGGCTACAGCAAATTAGAACTGTCGAAGGTAAGAAATCTGACTGGAGACATAATCCTCTAGGTGTACCACAAGGTTCAACTTTGTCGTCATTATTGTTTTCTTTGTACATTAATCGAATTAATGAATGTGTTACTTTTAGTAATATTATGTTGTATGCGGATGACATACAGTTATATGTTCAATGTACACCTGATAAAATAAATGATGCTGTTAATCAATTAAACGTAGATTTAACTAATGTTTTCTCTTGGTGTAGTGATCATGGGTTACAATTAAATATATTGAAGTGTAAGCCGATGATATTAGGAACCTCTAGATTGTTGAATACTATTAGTGAAAACAATATTACGCCTATAGAAATCAATGGGCAGATTGTTAAGTTTGAAAATTCAGTTGTAAATTTAGGACTTAGAATTATGGGTAACTTGTCATGGGAAGAGCAAGTAAATTATGTTTGTAAAAAGGTTTTCCAAAGTTTGTATCAATTCAAACGTTTATGTTTCAAGCCACCAACTCATACAAAAAAACAGCTTGTGATGTCATTGATTTTCCCACATTTTGATTATGCTATGTCAGCATATTGTGATATAAATGACGAACTAAGTAATAGGTTACAAGTTGCACAAAATGCTTGCATTAGGTATATTTTCAATCTACGATTGGATGATCATGTAACTAGGTATTATAAAGAGTTGAATTGGCTAAAGATTAAAGAACGGAGGGAGTTAATTATATTGAGTTTAGCTTTTATGACTTTAAAATATAAAACGCCAGAATATTTGTATGAAAAATTTGTTAGAATGCAAGATGTTCATTTGAGACAAACAAGATTTGGTGATCATATCTTGCAATTTCCAATCCATAGAACGGTGATATATTCTAAATCTTTTCGTGTCCAATCAATTAGATTATTAAATAAACTAGAACGAACATTAAAAGAAGAGCAAAATGAGAGAATATTTGTGAAAAATATAAGACGTCTATTGCTTTTAAAATATAGTGAATAGGGTTAGAAAATAAAATTGTTATGAAATCATGCTTAAGATAAACAGTGTAATAAAATAAGGCTATATTTGAGTTGTTGATATAGATTGAAGTGTATTTGGATTATAATTGTTTTCTTCTTTATATTATGTGTTTGTTTTGTAGATTGTATTTACAATGTAATGAAATGAAGTGTTGGAATTATATTTACGTAAGAAACATGATAGTATATTTTGATTTACAAAAAAAATATATATATATATATTTAACTAGATATATAATTAACAATGTATTCCTTGCACAATGTATAAATCATGTTTGTAAGGTCAAACGTTTGTAAAACCACGACCTATGTTCTGTGTTGTAATGTGTTGGTGCCTGTCCCGGTGGAAGAGTGGACCTTTGGTCTAAACCGGGGCTGGTAAAATAAAAAAATTGGTGTGAAATTGGTCTCTCTCTCTCTCTCTCTCTCTCTCTCTCTCTCTCTCTCTCTCTCTTCTCTCTCTCTCTCTCTCCTCTCTCTCTCTCTCTCTCTCTCTCTCTCTCTCTCTCTCTCTCTCTCTCTCTCTCTCTCTCTCTCTCTCTCTCTCTCTCTCTCTCCTCTCTCTCTCTCTCTCTCTCTCTCCTCTCTCTCTCTCTCTCTCTCTCTCTCTCTCTCTCCTCTCTCTCTCTCTCTCTCTCTCTCTCTCTCTCTCTCTCTTAGAACAAGAAGCTTATACATTGCACATAGATTTGTAAGGACAATTGCGCTGTTTACGCAGAGTGACAAGATATTCAGGAAAGGTAACGTTGAGGGTAGGGGCCGCCTCCTATCGAGATCTATGAGAAAGAATTTAGGCCACTAATCTCAATTCATGTTCCCTCGAAAGAAAGGGGGGCCAGCTCTAAACCAGCCTCTCCAGTCAAAGCATTCAGTGGGTGGCACACTCTTCTTGAAAATAGCAAGAACCTCTGACGCTTAGGGATCGAACCCCACCAACTCCAACGGTCATCTCCGCATAGACTAGACCTATCTAATTACCCTTGCACTCCATAATATCGACATTTTCGGTTATTGATGTGCAGTTTCTGAACTCCCATAAGGTTACCCAGATTCAAGTGACACATCGGTTTTTGCTATGCTCAGTGGTAAGTTCAACTGGAAGGTAAAAACAAGCCAGAAGTGATACCTTCTGGGTATGACTAGTCCCCATCTACTGACGTACTTCTTCTCTGCTGTGGTGGCACTTCAAGCACACTGCATTCATAGTACATTGACATGTAATGTTTACATTCTGATAATTTCGGCGGTCAATCCTCAGTCTCCATACTCTATTCTCCTCTTTTATGACAACGTGTTCCACTAAAGTGCTGAGGTAGTACGCCAATCACGCTGAAGTTTATTGACATGACATGATAACATTCTGATTACATTATTTATTGATTGTAAAATAGGGAGCTTTGGTAATGCTTTAAATGTTATAAAGTAATACACTGCATTTCTAATTATTTGATTAGATTTGTATCGTTTGAAAATATTTTAAGTTTACTAATGCTCACAAGTATTTCGATTGCTATTTGTAAACTGTACCTATAAAAGTTGAGTAACATTTGTTGTTGCGTTTATAGCATAGTATTTGAAAGAAATTGAAGTAAATGTACTATCACTGTCTTTTGAAATGCTGGGAGATGGTTTTTAATTAGAATTATTTCTTAAAATCAATATGTTATAGGATACTCATATTTTTATACATTGATGTTTAATTAAGACACAGAACTCTCCTACAGACACAATGGATCCAACTCGACAAAAGTCAATATAACGTATATTCTCCGATAAGAGTAACCACAAATTGCCCTGGTACAGAGTTGTAAGGGGGTTATGAACAGCTGTGCTTGCTGCAGTAACTTACCGATATGAAACAGTTTGTTAAGTAGGACACAAATACGTCATGTTTGATTCTGTGCCAATGCCGATTTCAAACATTATATTAGAAACACCTCTTAATAATATAATACATGTAGGTGTGTCTTTGTTTGTTGTGCTTTCACACGAAAACTATTAAACTGATAGTACTAAAAGTTCACGAGGCATTCTTACAGCCCTTGTACGAATATAAGCCTATCCTTATTGCGAAGATGGCTACAAACTACGCCCGACTGGTCTTTTAAGTAGGAAAAGTCACACCTTAGTCTCTTAACTTGTAAAGTATTATTTAAAGAGCTTGATAAATGTAATGAACTGTTCTGTGTAAACATTAGTTTATGACAGCAAAACTTTATGTTTAATTTAAAGACTTTAATTTTTTAGATTCACACTGTGTAAATTGCCCAAGGAGTAATAGTTTTATAGGTTTTAGCGATTAGTTAAGTACTCATCTACGTTAGAAAATATCCTAAAACAAATGATGGTGAGAATGTGACCTCAAAAACTCCCAATGAAATAGTCTGCAAGAACTAAGCAAGATGAAAGTTTGCTGGATTGTGCTTTTGAATTAATATAGAAATTCAAGCTAAACATTTTGTAAAATATTAAAACCATTTATCAGTGTGTAAAGAAACAAACATATTAATAGTGTAATTGTTAAAAAAACCATCTTAGTTATTTTTAACAGAAGCATGCTTCTCTGATCTTTGATGCAGATTTTCTTGCCGTAAATAAGCAGCTATCGACTTAAGCTTTGTTCAAACTTTAAAACATTATACATAAGGGCTGAAGACAAATTTAATGTTTATGATATCCATTAATTCATTATTTTCATCCATTTTCTAAACCTTAAACCCTGACATTCTCTATTTTAAAAAGATCATAGCACTCCATCTTGGATGTCAACCACCATAATGTATGTAATGAAGCGTGTTAGTATTATTTATGTTGATTTTAGTTTTGAATGTTTAATTTTCTATAACAAAAACTATGTCCATACAATTTAACTAACTGCACTGTTTTTAATCAAATTGCAATATATATATATATATATATATATATATATATATATATATATATATATATATGTGTGTGTGTGTGTGTATATATGTACAGGTGACTAAATATTGTTTCTCGGGGTGAGATAGCATATTCCAATTTGGTGTTACTTTTGTGTTCATAAAATATTACTGATATTAAATTGGGCCAGTACTACGTTTATAAATTCAATGTATATTAAAAGACTAGGCGTTTTGTACTTTACTCATATGTTGGCTTGATTTTAAAAAGTAATGTGTGACAGAAAGTTTCAAATATAAAATAATTACAAGGAGTGGTATATCAGCGTCAGCGGTATAAAAGTGACAACCTCACCCGGCATGTGAGAAATCCAGATGGTAGTCCCGGTGGAGCCAGTACCTTTTATAACTGTCGTTATTAATGCTTTGTATAACTTAGTGCCTGTTTGTGTACTATTTATACACATATGAATTTTAATTACACCTTTTATAACACGAAATATTGTGGTTGATACAGAATCCAGAAAATAGAGAGAAGCAGGAATGGAACATAAACTGGAGTAACTGTGACATGAATGACGTCATCTGCTGCACTAAGTGGTGACATCAGACACGTTTCCCATTCTACTGTCTGGAAACTGTAGTTGTTATTACTATTATTATACTCGGCCATTACCAACTTACAATTTTGTTGGTTAAAAATGTACACATATTACATTATATACTACTACGAGGACTATATTTGCAGTGTATTTTCTAAGCGACTACTATTTTATTCATCTTCTGATCTATTAAAGTAATATAAATATATTTGTATATATATATATATATATATATATATATATATATATATATATATTAATCAGCTTAATCTATCTCAATTCGTATATTATCTTTACAAAAACTGGGATATATGGGTCTAAACTAAGTTTTAAGTTGAATTCTATCCATTATGACCAATAAGAACGACTTTAACTATGTGCATTTATTGACGGGGCTAAGTTAGAAGGCACATAGGTTATGCTGTACAGATCTGGTGAATTCAAAAGGTATAAGATAAACCTTTCCTTTTCATCAGTTGTCTAATGTATTGTACAATGTATTTGGACATACTTTACATAAGCTATGTATTTTCTGCGCATGATACTATTTTCATGCTGCTTTTACAGGACTCCAGCATCAAACTGGTGTCCCAAAGGTATAGGCTCGTGGGTTCTGGAACCTATATCACTGAAATAGGCTCTCAGGGCGATGTTTTAGAAGTCCAGAATCTGGCATTCAACACCAATCTATACGTGTAGAGACTTTATTTTAGCGTTAAAATTAAATAAGTTCAATAGATTGTGATGTAAAATCTTAGGTATAGGTAACTGTATACGACAACTGATTGGACGCTATGGACTGTGCAAAATAACCTATTCTTATGGTTGAGGAAATTATAGTTTTCGTGCCCATGCAGAATTGAAGTGGGTAAGTGAAAGGAAATAAGACTCAACCTCCACTTTAGGTTGCGCAAGCAGACAATGGAGACATGGAAGGTGGTGGATGGTTCTTATTTCTGAACCTGTATCTATAAATCTAGCAGACAAGGTCCTAGTAGAAAAGAAGCTGATAATGCGAGTTCGATGAAGTTACTTTTGCTAACTGTAAGACGGGGTATTCGAACCTCTGTGTGAAACTAGGACATCCCGATGATGATTTCAGAAGGGAGTAACATCTGCCCAGAACGTAAGGTGGGGGAAGGGTTGTGTTATGAAGGGCTAAGACACGGTGTGTAATAATCAAAGGTTGTACTACGAGCTTCTAATAAATTATCATCACTCACACCACGTGGGGAAATAAGGAAGGCGGAAAACAAGACGAAAGGTACGGTGTATGGAAAACTGCTTTATCCTATCTTACTAAATACTTTAAATGTATATCACGGATCTCGTAGTCCAGTGTATCAAAGATGGAATGCACAATATTTTACGTAAAACATGTATTTTGCAAATAACATGTAAATTAGATAATTTATTGAGCGAAATAAAATTCAGAATAAGAGTCTCTGAATAAATAATTAAGTCACACCAGTGCCAACATACAACAAGCTAACCTCGTGGTTGAGCGGAGCACTGGGAATACATTGACTTTTTGGATTTGTCTTATATTACTTTAGTGTAGTACTAAAGTATGTACAGTGACCGAGAATTACAAAAGCTTAACCTAATTTGTTTTATTCAAACTACAAGTATTTTTAATGAAATTAATCCAGCCCTAACATACGTCATTCATACCTGGTGCAAGTCCGATGGTTTTACGAAAATAACCTAACTTGTTTTATACATACTACAATTTCATATTATATTAAATGACACCAGTACCTACATATGCCAAGCAAACTTTGTTTGAAATCGAGTGATATAAAATAACTTGTTTATACGAACTCGAAGTATTTCTGAAATTACACCAGTGCCAGAATACGTCAAGAAAACATAACATCCTTACTTCATTTGGTCCTTACTTGTGTATATTAGCCTATACGGTGATCACCGCATTTAATAAACCTCCACAACCTCCGTACAAGATTGCAGCCTGGGGGCCTAAAATAAGTCCAAGATTTTCCATTTACATTACAAAATAGTAATGAATATATAAGGGTATTCAGTTATAATCAGTAAAGAGCTGCAATAACCTGTGATAACTATCTTTAATTTTTGGTCTTGGGAATCGATATTTACTATTGCGAGTCGACTGTATCTCGATGAGATCGGAATGTTACGGTGTTCTGAGGTGGAGGTAATTCCGTAACGCTTGCCTCTTTGGGAGAAGGATCATATATTGTCTTTAAATTCAGAACTCATTGAACAGAAAAACTGATCTTAATAATAAATATCCCTTCCGGCTCAGTCATAGGTAAGGCTGATTTCATCTAGAGATGTGTTTTTAGGTAATTTTGAATTATAGTAGCATTCAGTACGCAATACTGTGTCAATATACGGTAGGTACCAATAAGATATTTATTTTCTGATTATTTCGCTACCTATCAATTTTTTATAAATTTGTCAGTACCTGATACCTGACCCCTATCCAGTATACTGTAGATTTTGTATGTATCTTAACCAATCCGATGTAATATTAACAATCGATTAAAAATATAAATCATCTTTAACTACAACTTTGCTACATTAATAATTGCTACATGTTTTTATCACTACACTAAATGTGACATAGTCAGCTGACTAATATTTGTTTTTGTTGTTGTTTACATTCCAATATTTATTTCATTCATTCATACAGTCTTCAATAAAGATGTTTTAACTGTTACATTTAACTTAATTATCTTAGTTGGTGTCAGAAGATGTTAAAAGTAAAGCCACACAAGCCTTTTTCTATATCAGAAGATGGAAATTCCAAAAACTGGGAAATGTGGAAACAAAGCTTTGAGTTCTTTGCCTAGGCAACCGGGTTGAAAGAAAAAGAAGGTGAGGTTAAAGTAGCTACATTCATGACCATATTAGGGTATGAAGCAATACCAGTATTTAACAGTTTCTCACTATCTGGAAAAGCAAAGTCAGATTTAGGAACAGTAATAAAACACTTTGATGATTATTTTTCTCCTCAGAAGAATATTATGTACATTAGATACATGTTTAATATTGCGGTCCAAAATGAAACTGAGAGCATAGGTGAATTCATCTCACGACTGAGAAACTTAGCTCAGGACTGTGAGTATGGGGTTCTAAAGGACGAACTTATTAGAGATAGGCTGGTAGTTGGACTAAGCGACACCTGCCTAAAAGAAAAACTGTTGCTAGAACCAAAACTTACTCTAAGCAGGGCAACAGAAATGGCACGACTAGTCGAGCAAACTAAGAAACAATAGGGAGCCTTAAAAAATACAACACCAAGTATAGATCAGGTAGCCAGTCAACATCTTGAACCACTGCATAACCAGCCTGCGATTTGTCAAGTTTTCAATAACAGTTTTAAAAGTTTAAACAAGAATAATAGTAATTTAAGTAGAAATCTTATATTCCAATGTAGAAACTGCGGAAACCAGCATGGTCCACGTCAGTGTCCCGCATTTGGCAAGGAGTGTTTGAAGTGTTCTAAGCTCAACCACTTTGCTAGGTATCGCAGGTCTGAATCAAAAACTTCAATGCCAGGAGTTTCTATGGTCGAACAATCTAGCAATGCAAGTAAGAAGGATACAGAGGGACAATATTTAGGTGTAATGGAAATTGCTCGTAGTGAGGCAAACGACCGATGGGTAGTTACAGTAAACACAAGCAACATAAGCTTCAATGCAAACACTGATTCAGGAGCAGCTTGTAACGTACTTCCAAGAAAAATTGCAGAGCGCCTCAACGTACCTATTTCAGCAACTAAACGCCTTGTTTCGTATAGCAAACATTTCATTGAAGTCTTGAGTGAGGTTGAAGTAAACTGTTTTATTGGTAAAAGTCGAGAAGAAACCAAGATCAAGTTTTTAGTTGCAAATAGTGATAATGTATCTCCAATATTAGGAGCTGCAACTAGTAAACAGATTGGACTGATAAAAAGGGTAGAAAGTACAAATAGTATGATAGAAATGAGTGCAATAAAGGATAATATTTATGATATAGATTTGGTTGAAAATCCAGTTTTCAGAATACATGCTGCCAGAAGAATACCATTTGCAATTAGGGACGAGGTGAAGAGTGGGTTAGACAAAATGGTTGAGTTGGGGGTAATCAAGTCGGTTCAAAAACCAACCCCAGTTGTGTCACCTTTAGTTGTGGTTAAACAAAATGGAAAACTAAGAATTTGTTTGGACCCAACTGATGTCAATAAAAACCTACTCAGAAGACGTTACCCTCTGAAGACATTGGATGAAATCCTCGCAAAATTAAATGGTGGAAAATATTTTACTAAACTAGATGCCGAGAAAGGTTTCTGGCAAATAAGAGTCAGTGAAAGATCTCAAGATTATTTGACATTTGCTACACCTTGGGGAAGATTTTCCTTTATACGATTGCCTTTTGGACTCGCGTCCGCTCCATAAATTTTCCAAAAGTTAATTTGCGACATTCTCAAGGATGTGCCAAACACCGAATGTGCTATGGATGACGTAATAATTTATGCAAACACTGTTGATGACTTAGAAACGTAACTGAAATCGTTAAGAAGCGGTTCTCAGAAGCAGGACTGAAACTAAATGACAAGAAATGCGAATACGAGATGACTAAAATAAAATTTTTAAGTCATATAATTAGTGGAAATGGAATTCAAATTGACGAAGAGAAAATACAAGCCATCGAACAATTGCAGGCCCCTACCAACCTAAAAGAGCTTAGACGACTAATGGACATGTTAAATTACTTGTCAAGATTCATTCTAAATTACTCCGATCTAGTTCTTCCTCTGAGATCACTTTTGAAGAAAGATCATTACTTCAGTTGGACTGTAGATCAGGAAAAGGCATTTGAAAATGTAAAAAAGCTATTACTACAGCACGTACACTAGGATTTTATGATGTAAAGAAGCCTGTGAGACTGTCAGTTGATTCAAGCCAACATTCAATTGGGGCTTTTCTATTACAGGACCGTCCAATTGCCTATGCTACAAGAGCATTATCACCAACAGAACAAGTAATGCCACAAATAGTAAAAAAAGCTCTTGCGGTACAATTTGGTTGCACAAAATTGCACTGTTTTATTTACGGTAGACCATTGACTATAGAGACTGATCATCAGCCTCTACAAACAATATTTAGAAAAACATTGAATTAAGCACCTGTTCGTCTTCAAAGGATATTTCTAGAGATAATTCCGTACGATCCGAAAATATTGTACATAAAAGGAACAAATATGCACATTGCAGATGTTTTAAGTAGGGACTGTAAAACGGCTGAAAATACTACTATGCAGGAAAAAGACCTTGAAGTGATATCAATCTTCTCGATACATCCATAAAATCAGCTTTTAAGAGTCAAAGAGGAAACATTGAAAAGTTCCACCTTACAAGAACTAATACAAGTAATACAAAATGGTTGGCCTAAATCAAAAACTGAGTTGCCTAAGAGCTTGCACTTATTTTGGAATTTCAGAGATGAAATGATGGTTGAAGATGGAGTTGTGTTCAAAGGAACCAAAGTTGTAATTCAAAATGGTATGAAAACGGATATTATCAAAGCTATTCATACTGGACATCAAGGAATTCAATCTTGTTATCAAAGGGCAAGAGAATCCTTGTACTGGCCCAACATGTTTGAAGATTTGAGTGACTTCATACGATCATGCACAGTATGCCAAAGTCAGAGCAGGGCAGAAATAAAAGAACCCATCAAAAGTAAACAAATTCCAATCAGGCCATGGGAGGTTACAGCAGCTGATTATTTTAAGTTCAAAGACAAAAGTTACCTTGTTCTTGGTGACAGCTACTCTGGTTACTTCGAACTCGCTGAAGTGTCGTCAAGTAGTTATGCAACTATCAAACAGTTGAAGTCATGGTTTGCTGTTCATGGTGTACCAGATGTACTGGAATCAGATAACATGCCTTTCAATTCAGCAGAGTTTAAAACATTTTCAAAACGATGGGGATTTGAACAGTCCATATCCTCTCCAAACTTCCCAAGAGCAAACGGATTGGCAGAGAGGTTTGTTCAGACAGCGATAAACTTGGTCAGGCGATGTTATCAAGACGGAACAGACTTATTTGAAGCTCTGTTGAATCATAGAAACACTCCACGATCACCAGATCTAGGTTCTCCAGCACAAAGGCTAATGTCTAGAAGGACACATACATTGGTTCCAATTTATGATGCGCTTCTATTGCCATCAATAATTGATCCAAAGAAAGTGCATCAACAACTCTCTGAAGCGAGAGAAAAACAAAACATGTATGGAGATAGAGGTGCAGTTCCAAATCCAGAGTTTAAACCTAGAGAGAACGTAAAGCTAACAAAGGGTCATCGAAGTGTTGGGTGTTAGACGGAGTAATTAAAGACAAAGTAAACCCCAGGTCTTACATAGTGGAAAGCAAAGGAAAACTTTATCGACGCAACTCACAGCATATTGCCAAGAGATATGGTAAACCCAATTACCTGAAGGGTTACACTTACATTTCCTGAGGAAGGGAGATGTGACATATTCAGCTGACTATTATTTGTTTTTGTTGTTGTTTACATTCCAATTATACATTCCAATTATACATTCCAATTATACATTCCAATACTTACATTCATTCATTATACAGTCTTCAATAAAGATGTTTTAACTGTTGCATTTAACTTAATTATCTTAGTCTAAATAAACAATTATGACTTATCTTTAATAGATTTTTATTTGGCTAGAATAAAATGTTCCCGTAATCTTTTCAGATAACGCCCTTTTAAGTTATAGCCTAATTACTTTTCAGGAACAATATTGCCAATATAGGAGATTTTTCATAGTGAGGAGTAAATTTCTGACATATAGACAAAAAATTAAGAAGTTTCGATCATAATTGATAACAATATGTTGGTTTACAAATTCGCTACCAAGGGGAACGGAGGCTAGGTATGATGACAATTGGGTTATCATACACTAGTATCATCACTAACAATGAATACAAGTAGCAAGTGAAAATCATTCACTAATCAAATACAATTGTTTTATTTCGAAAATTCAAATGCTAACTTACAACAATATAGCTAAAAACAAATGATTATGACATCATAGGGAAATCACAATAATGAGATAGCTGCCCGGTTCATGGATATGTGTGCAATGGAAGTTACTGGCAGTCAACTGCATTGGAGTATGTCGTGAGACACACTCAGTCCACTTTAACACGGTAACTGAACTAAATGTGTCACATACTAACTTGTAACCAATAAGAGATAACTTGGCAAAACCAGCCATTGGCATTCCCAGGATATCCTACTTGACTTCGGTTAGACAAAACAAGACAGCTTTTTGATGCTAGTTCATTTTTGTAATAACTTGTTTTATGATTTCGTGTCGTAAGTTGTCAAAATAACTAGTGAGTGAATGTTTTACCTGCCTTAAAATAACTTTAAGTTTATTTTTAATTCAGTGGGTTTGATAAAACAATAGTATTTTAATTAGCCAACAAATTTGATAGAGTAATATTAGACACCTCTAGTTTGCGCCTTTCCTCTTTTATAATACCTTTAAAATTAAGTAAGGTCACTTAATAGGGGTACCTGTTTAGTTATTTTTACTTACCCCTTAAATAAACCAAGTGACTCCTCAATAGGTCCTATAAACATTCCCCAAAGTATATAATTTCATTTCTTTTTATAAGAAGTTTAATAGAGGGGGAGGACTTTTAAGACAACTGGTATACTGTTCGTAACCTTGTTACTCGTTACTGGTTACAATTATTGTTCTCCGCTATTATTGGAACTAAATTCTTGGTGGAATAAGAACATAATTGGTACGCATAGTAATATTTTCACTCTCGAATTTTGTAACCGTTCTACAGCTCAATGGTTACCACCTCGCGCGCCTTGTCCGTAAGTAAAATTTACATCACATAACTATGATGTATAATCGCTATGATCATAAGTACATCGCTCTTTCAGACGAGACTACTATTTAGAATGTAATGTAATGTCAATATGTACATAGTAGAGTAACTTAACTATGATGATTTTTATTTGTCAGATTAATACAAATATAAGTTGTGGTGATGTCCTTCTGAAGAGCCCACGTTGTCATATTATAAATTGTCTTGATAAATGGTTAAACCCGTCACAATTTTGTATTAGGGGAGTGTTTGCATTCTTGCGAATAATTTTTATTTGAGGACTAATTGTAATCTTCATTTTTTTAAATACAGCTAAAATGTCGAACCAAGAAGCTGACTCTGCGTTGTGCAAGTTGACATCAAAGTTAAGGTAATTTATTTTAAAGTTTTATTAAGTAATTAAATTTTCAGGAAAAACCCCAATGGACAATTTCAATATAAAAAAATTTAGATATTTGCTTCTTGAAAACTTTTATTGGTTGAGAGACTATACCTTTATTGATGGAGAACCACTGAGTTTGGTATATGAGGAACTCTGAGTTCCTCAAAGGTATAACAGTCTCATGAGATAATTATTTAGTCTTGTTATATATAGAACAGGTTTCACTAGTTATATTATATTATTATTATATTGGCAGAGCATTGAAATATTTTGTCCCAAGATATTTGTTAAATTTTTAAGAGTTCATAATGATCCATTGGCACCATATCAGAAGTTTTGAAAGTGTGGAATAAGAATGCACACATGTACTGGAAAAGATGACAGGTTTCTTCAGTTAAACACATATATCAGATGCATAATAAGGATGGAAGAGTAAAGAGATATTCACGTCGAAATACTTCTCGCCAACTTTCCTGGCTCATGTCACAAATCACACTCACAGCCATTTCTGCAGTCAAAAGATTTGGTTGAAAGAGCATGACAATTAAGTTCACTAAAAGAGGATACCATATGATACCCAGTTGTAAAAACCATAATAAACCATTTTAAGAATAAATTTTTTCAAGAAACTAGATAAATATCTAGGATATAAATGCAGCTGGTTATATTCTACAATGTGATTTTTCCCATCAAAGTAAGGATCATGTGCATCCTTAAGACGCGAACAGAGTTGGATTTTAAACCAGCAAAGGTTAGCGTCTTAGACAAAGTTCTATGTGATCTAAAGTAGAGCAAACTTTTGTTCTATTTACGTTTAAAATCAAACTGTGACTCAAACCGCCAAAATTAAAAAAAAAACTATCAAAATCCAAGTATAATCGTTGAATGAAGCACTTATTACTTGCCTAAGTGAAGATTAAGTTTCAATCTGGAATAACCATTGTAGACAGAAACATAAATATTGCTTTCCAGGAAAGCCCCTGGCAATAGAACATATTTTTTATGAATGAAATTTGTGTAATAAAACGGTAATAAGTTTAGTTCGGGGAATATTGCTATTTTCTTCGTAAAGTCCTAGAAGTAGATTAAACTATTCATTCATAATCATCATTTAGTTGGTTACAGGTTTAATTAAAATAAGTAGTTAAAAATGGTTTCCTATATCACCTGAAATAAACCAAACCGAATAAAGATTGACTAAAACGATACAAATGTATCGTTCAAAGGTATGTTTTGAGCTTGTGATATCAAATAACTTTGGTTCACTTCTTGCGAGTGTGTGTGTCAACTTATTACATAACATCATAACTGATGTTTTTGGTGTGGTATTTATTGGAATTCCTTCTTTAAATAAAGCACTGTGAAACATCTGACGAGCTGGAGTGAGAGTGTTGTAAGAAACAGCTGTGTTATGTAAATTAATATTACACCGAGAATGCCCCCGTACCCAACTCTGGTACTCTTGTATCTTGATTACACTCGCTCTCAGAATCATGGATGTCGAGACAAGAATGTTTAAACTACGTGTTTATTACTGGGTTTAAACATTTCATAGCGTTCCAGTGTTCGAGGTTTAAACAAAATCTTCGTGTTATTATATTACTTATTTCAGTCAGTTTTATGAATGGACCATGCGTCTTTCCATTGTATAATATAATTAAACACAGAGCTGTGTTAATTGACAGATATTTTTCTAATTCATTAGGCTGTTGTAAAATGATCATGAGTTTTTCCAATAAGATCTACGTTACTCCTCAGGCAATGAAAACTCTTATTGTGCGTTATTACATCTGGAACTGGAAAACATTTGATTTCTGCTTGTAAATCTGTACGATATCTTGAAAACGAACACTTATATATATATATATATATATATATATATATATATATATATATATATAGTGTAAATTAGATAGTGATACGCCTAGATATATTCCAAACGGATACAGATATCCATTTTAAAGGATAAAATTATGTCCCCCTTTTTCAACGAGAGGTAGACGGGGTCGCTGTAATTTTTCAAATTTAAAATCCTATCTTATGACATGTAGAGGCAAATTCACAAGAAACACTGACATTTACAAAACATCTCTACTAAGACTATTGTTTAATACACTCTGGGATTGAGATAATCCACTGACAATTACATTGACTAACTTTTGTAAACTGGCAAGCAACTATAATTTATGCAGTGGGCCATTAATATAAGTAGAATTCTTGTTAAATACTCAGTGGGATTAGGATAATCCACTGACTTTATGACGTTGACTAATTTGTGTAAACTGGCAAGCAACTATAATTTATGCAGTGGGCCATCAATATAAGTAGAATTCTTGTTAAATACTAAGTGGGATTAGGATAAACCACTGACTTTATGACGTTGACTAATTTGTGTAAACTGGCAAGCAACTATAATTTATGCAGTGGGCCATCAATATAAGTAGAATTCTTGTTAAATACTAAGTGGGATTAGGATAATCCACTGACTTTATGACGTTGACTAATTTGTGTAAACTGAAAAGCAACTATAATTTATGCAGTGGGCCATCAATATAAGTAGAATTCTTGTTAAATACTAAGTGGGATTAGGATAATCCACTGACTTTATGACGTTGACTAATTTGTGTAAACTGACAAGCAACTATAATTTATGCAGTGGGCCATCAATATAAGTAGAATTCTTGTTAAATACTAAGTGGGATTAGGATAAACCACTGACTTTATGACGTTGACTAATTTGTGTAAACTGACAAGCAACTATAATTTATGCAGTGGGCCATCAATATAAGTAGAATTCTTGTTAAATACTAAGTGGGATTAGGATAATCCACTGACTTTATGACGTTGACTAATTTGTGTAAACTGACAAGCAACTATAATTTATGCAGTGGGCCATCAATATAAGTAGAATTCTTGTTAAATACTAAGTGGGATTAGGATAATCCACTGACTTTATGACGTTGACTAATTTGTGTAAACTGGCAAGCAACTATAATTTATGCCGTGGGCCATCAATATAAGTAGAATTCTTGTTACATACTCTGTGCTATTGATATAATACACTGATTTAATGATGTTCACTCATTTGTGTAAACTAGCAGGCAACTATAAGTTATGAAGTGGACAACCTACATAATTAGAATTCTTGTTAAGTACACAGTGTAAATGCGTAGCTTGCTCCGCCTTGCTTTGATATCATGTCAGAAACAACTTGGTTCACTTATTTTCTGATTTGTGCACCTGATAAGGTAATGAGACTGTCACTTCACTTAGATTGCTCTATATTATTGTATTTTGTAGTCCATGTGTCTCTGATGTCAAAAATATTTTCAATTTGATTTTGTGCTTCTTCGTCACCGACTTTTTTATCTCTTCAGAAGAACATCACTCCAGATTCTAGGAATTAAGTATGAGCTAAACTCAGTTTTAAAATACATTGATTGATTGTTAATTTATTTTCACAAAATTACCATACTATTAACATTATTGAAGTTTCAGTATTATTGGCTAAACTATCTGCTGGTATAACAACACTATATCATCCCACAGTACATAACATAGCAGCCTACAGGGAATCGTTCTCTACAGCAGATCATATGACTGTATTCGCGTAAACATAAGTTTCTGTTATAAATCAAAAGGAACAGCAAATTGTAAACTGATATTTCATCCAGATATTGCTGTAAGACATATTTTTCTCATTATTTACGTAATTTTTTATGCTCACTACTTGATTTGACGTCATAATAATTATAAAATAGTAAATCTTCAATAACTGCATCTGGAGTGAGTGATGACGTGACACCTATGTTATCTGGCTCCAGTACACTCTTATCAACTTGTAACAATGGTGTACACTGGAACCTGTGAAGGGTGTTATCATGGGATTATGAATGTATTGGGTGTATAGTCGGGTTTATCGGTGATGGTATTGGAAACCTCACCACTGCTATCTGGCGGGCTTTACTGTAAACTGTGAACTGGTTATGTGGGATTATCTTTTTTGTGTACAAAAAGAAGAGTTTTTGTAATTAAATTGACTTAATTGATACAACCAATTATTACTATTCTGTTTCAGTTTTAAGATTAGTATCGAGTCAAGCAGCAGTTACTCTTTCTTAACGAATTCAAGTACATTTGTCGTAAGAGTTCCCTGGTCGTTAAATAATGTTAAACAATAATGCTAATAAAATATGGATCCGCTGTTTTATGTAAATGCTGTGCTACCATTTATAATAAACCATAAGTATATTTTTTTTTATTTAATTTAAAACTTAAATACTAGACTTGTCAATAAATTAAATAATAATAATAAATAAATAATCATTAAATATTTCATATAATATGCGTAGCCATTTACATCTCCAATTTTAATTTATTTTATTTACAATGTTAAAAGCTCTGCTTTACGTGTGAAATTATTATAATACTAAACCTTTTCAATTGAATATAAGTGAATTTAACTGATACCTAGATTTTTTTTCTTCTTTAATTAAAATATTAAATTGAAACATTTTTCATTGGAAAAATACCTAAGTTATAGATTTATAAATAGGTTTTTACATTTTACACGATTTCGCAAGTAATAATTGGAATTTGGAATGTTTAATTTCAATATTTAGAAATAATGTTCAACATTCATGACACTAAAGGTCAGTACTAACATAGACATTGTACTAACATAGACAATGAATCATTCATGATTCTCATTAAATGTGCATCCAAAAATTTATTGGAATCTGACAGCGCCTTGGTTCCATAATTAGAAAACAGGTTTTAAAATCTGAAATCCATTCGAAACACAATTTCTCTTTCCAATTAGCTAAGGAAAAAGTTGGTTCATAGTCATACTTGTCCTATCAAGTCTCTCTCACAACAAAAACTGCCAATTGCACTTTTTTATAATGTTAATAATTTAATCCAATTAAAACAAAATACTAATTTTTTCATCCGGCAATGACACAGGTTTTCGGATTAAAATAAGAAATCGTTTAAAAGAATTATTCCTTCTAATGCAACCAGTTGAAAATGTAAAGTAAGGTAAAGTAATAATAATAATTTAATCCAATAATAGAAAATAGTAATTCTTTTCATCCGGCAATAATACAGGTTTTCGGATTAAAATAAGAATCGTTTAAATTAATTAATCCTTTTAATGCAACCAATTGAAACTGTAAAGTAAGGTAAATAATGTTTTAGTAAGTAGTGTTAAAGTAATGTAAGGTAAAGTAATCTTTTACCAGGCGAAGTTAGGACTAAGAATCCCTCTCTAACACAATCTGCGGACCAACAGCTCAAAGGTGTATTCCATACCACCACCAATGGCCGGACACGTGGGCTGCTTGCAAGGACAGGATCGCTCAGCGGTCACCCATCCCAGCAACAACCACGCTCGACGTTGCTTGTTTCTGTTATCTCCCTATAACCGACTTACCCGTTACACTACGCCATTGGGCTAGTGTAGCGTATATGAAACTGTATATTCAAATATGCGATCAAAAGAAAACATGGAAGCTCTTGTGGGCGTAGTAAGCTTTCGAGTTTGTGCTCTTTTCTTTAAAATATAAGCTCAACAAACGGTTGAACAATAATTAAAATACCGTTCTTCAATGAAAAACTTGACGTTTAATAGTTAGATACTAAAATTGTTTTAGTAATAAAGTATGATTTAAATTCCACAAACAGGTATTATTGGTATACGTCATTCTTCTTATGCTCATTCACCGTTATGTTGTGCAAGTTAATATTTTATTTTATTTTCCTCTTTGTTTCAATAGTATTTTTTTGGTGCCAGTTTATATGTATTTTAAATATGAACACATTTACCTATATAAACTCTATTACACTACATTTTGTCCAAAGATTGTCCCCTAATATCAAATATTATAGAAACAGAGATACTCAAGCTTACTTCTACAGGTCTATTTAAAACCTCAATAACATCATACCAGTTCACATTTCTAGTAAAAGTATTAAATTCATGGTATATAGACTGTTATTGAAGAGAAATAGTTTATAAGGATAAGATTGTCAAGAACACGTGTCATGTGTTACAATAACTAAACCAAAACGTGTGTGCATTCAAACAGTAAATTTAAATTAACGTAATTATTGGAGTTTGCAATAACAAGTTCCTATATGTTATAAGTTAATGAAAAAGAGAAAAGTATTTGAAATCCTATACAAATTTGGCAGGCAAAAATTTATTTTTAGAAGAAAGATTACGGATTTTAAGTGCTGCAGCTGAAAATATTTTCTCGGAAAACTATGGTCCATTACTCAACGTCATTCAGTGGATCCTCTCACTCCCACTCTGTGTGTAACAATATTTCTACTTAAGTTGGCAGTCCATTACAAAGCCTATTGTTGCTGCCAGTTTTCAAAAATTAGGCAATGTCACTCGGAGAACCCACTCAATCCCCCTCTGAATGGAACAAGATTTTTTTCTTATATTTTTCGTTAATATTATGGCTTATTGTTGCCTGCTAGTTTACAAAAAATAGGCACTGTCTTTCAGTCAGTGGATTCTTTCACTCATATAATATATGCAACAATGTTTTTACCTATGGTGATGGTTCACTACATAGCTTATTTCTGCCTACCAGTTACCAAAGTTAGTCAATGCCACATAGTCAGTGAACTCTTTCACTTTTTTATTGCTATTTAATTTTGATAACTTTTGAGGTTAGGGTTCAAAATTCCAACGCAGAAAATGATTGAGGAAAAATACGCCAACATTTACGAATGATAATTAAGTCTGTTTAAACAATACTACTACTGAGCTGAACTTTTGGATAATAATATTCGGGCCAGCTTTGTTACTGTACGCAATCTTAAACAGAAGCCTATTTACATATGACATGAAACATCGAATTGAAAATCAAATTAAACGAAAAATGTTTTATTATAGGCGAATTTAGGACCATAATATCCTCTCTACCACTTAACCAGATAAAAAATTTAATTTACACACACAAACACACATATATACATTTATGATTAAAAATAAATCTATTTATTATGTAAAATAAACCTTAGCTTAAATAACACGGATCAATAATTAATGTAACTTTATACATACTGTACTTACAATACTATATCAAGACACAATCACATTATTCAACATGCATTCCATTGTCCTAAGTACCACACTCCAAAGCCGCCAACCGCTATAGACTCCCTGACCCCCAGCATCAAAAAGCCCTGACCTCCACCCCAAAGCGAGCGCGCTTATCGATAGCTCTGAAGTTTACAGGTAAAGCATTCCAAAATTGACAGTCAGAACCTATAAACGACTTATAAAACTTTTGTTGTTCGATGAATTGGGATAGATAATACGGATGTACTTCTCCTAGTACTTCGTTCACTTATTTCAGACATAAATTGAAAGTTGTTTAAAAGATAACTGGGAAAATTTTTATTTAAAAGAGCGTGCAACAGAATGAGTGAGTGATAGTCTCGAATATCTTGTAATTTTAAGATAGATAATTTTAAAATACGTTATAAATACGTATTACCGTTATTAAATATTACAAATAAAGTATTCATATTACGTAAAAATTCTCTATTTATAGATGTAGATTTGTAATGAATAGGCAAGAAATTAACTAACAATAATAAATATAAAAGAATCCTAATTATAATGACAATGACCAGAATCTGCCCCACAAGAATGAATATTCATTGAATCCCTTCCCTTTTCGCAAACCTTCATTATTTTAATGAGTTGACGCTAGCTTCTTCGAGCTTGAGCTCTTTTATGCATACGCATTGTTTTTTAGTACTGCTTATAATTTTATTGCTATATTTCTGTTAATAATAGCTTGTAAAATTTATTTCTCAATAAATAAATACTTACTTATACATGTATTTATGTCTCATCTATACACATGCACATATATATAAGACCAATCCCTGACTCACCCATTCACTTGTATCACTAACTTGAATCTCTTACATCACGATATTGAATAAAATATAAACATGGTACAAATATAGTGCATGATTGAAATAGAAAACTAAAAGAATTTTCAGGTTGGTTAAACGTGTCCGTATAGGATGAAAGTAGGGTTGAAGCAACTATATTTTTGGTTTCAGACTTCGCGATATCCCGTTATTAAAAAAAAGATTAACTTTTACAAGCATGTGTCTAATAAAAAAAACAAAGTTAAGGACCATTCACGAACTTTCCGTGTAAGTAAAGAGTAGGTTTCAACGGAAGTAGATTGATTAAAGTGGACGTCCAATATTATGACACTAGTTTCTTTTTGAATTCAACATATGTATATATTTATTTATCTTGATAGGGTCAACAAAGCAAACAACTATAACGGTTCAATTGTCTTGGGTTGGATGTAAATATCAAAGGCCGGAATTAGACGCTTTTTGACCGAAATAGTATCCGAGACATACGTGTGTAACTATAAATTTTATTGATCAGAACAAAACCAACTAAGGCACTGAACATTTCATATACGGAAGTACATTGCGTGGTTTGGAAGTTGATTATTATTTTGGAAGTAGGTTTTTAAGAGGTAAAATTTAAATACTTTATAACACCCGCAAGCCAAAAAGTAATTTGTGTCGTCAGAAAATCATACATTCCAAGCAAAAGGGCTAATACTCCTAAAACACCTGAAATAAGAACTAATCATAATTTTTCTAAACGTCGGATCCTCTTAATATTGAACATTGAAACAACATATTACCTTACATATATCTTGAAATATAACATATGGCTTTGCCATATACATCATAGTTTCGCTAAAATACGGTGGACTTCAACTTTGGAAATTGCTTGAGAAGGCACTCGTAACTGGTAGTCATCAATACGGCCTTAAAAACGCAATATGGTCGTAAAATTCATTTTATGTCTCCTTAATATATTTTGTGACTACATTTAAAAGAACAGGTTGCTTTATGTTTAAGACTAGAATCTACATCTAGAAATATAAACCATGGAAATCGCTGACTGACTGTCGGATGAATCTTTATTCTATTGTCTTACTTTTATTGCCTTACTTTCCGTAAAACGCTAATCAAATCTTTTATTACTTAGAATTGTTGTAGATAAGGCATCCTGTATTGCAAACTGCTCAAGCTGGGAACTTGTAGTATTTTCGAACTTTATATATTGTAGATGAAAAATGCACTCTAAATGTTAAGTTTAGCTCCAGTTCACCTTCCTTCTATTGCAGCGTCTGATATATGACGCTGTCTTAGACTTGAATCCTGTAATCTGGATTCATGCTTGTTCAAAAGGTACACAAGTGATGAGACAGTGATACTGCCACCTCACCTATTTATAGGTGTCTCTGATGACTAACAATGTAAAGGTTCGTTTTGAGAGTTTTCTCCGCATACTTTCTTAGGATCTCTTCAGGTGAACAAAGAATATACTTTGATTCATTCAAATACTGATTTACAGATACAAACATACTACTCTGTAAGAACTGTGCTAGATCCTGATGAGGCAATTCATTTTCCCACCGAATTCCTACATTAGTCTTGAAAGTAGGGTGTCAAGTTATTTTACTACGTAACCGTAATCCCTCTAAATTATGCAATTATACACGATTGGTGAAATCAAATTCCACATCCATTTACTATTGTGCTTTCAATTATATAGGTTTTTAAATAAATTGTTTTGATTCCCTTAATACCTACTGATTCGTTCCAATTTAAGCGAGTGGAATTGTCCGTTAAATTCTCTTTTTCAATGACCATTAATAAGTCACAGGGTCAAGCATTCAACGTTGCAGGATTAGATTAAAGCGTTCAGTGTTTTTCACATGGAAAGGTCAACTATATGTTGACCTTTCAAGGTTAACTTCCAAGAAGAACCTACTTGTATTGTCCAAAATAATATTTTTAATATTGTATATAACGCTATTTTTTAGTTATTAATAGTAACAATAGTCTAATGTTAGATAAAGTGATGTAGTTCATTAATATTGTTTGATTGCTAAAGCAATTGATTATTATTAGCTATATCAATGCATTATCTTATTTTGAGGTTTTATGAGAAGATTTTATTCATTATCAGAATCTTGAATATTAAATTAAGTGATTGTTAATAATTAAATATTGAAATACATTTTTAAACGTAACGGACCCATGCAAAGCCGTACAGAGTCGCTAGTCTTGTATAAGTATAAATTATAGATTTTTTTATTATTACCAGTAATTTTTTATACCTAAGTAATCGGTTGTTCAAAAGGTTTCTGTAAAGGAAATTTTAATAAATAGGCAGAAATTGTGTTTATGTATGTTAAAATGAAAGAAATAAACTAGTAAGGGTTTAAGTGAGATATTCTTTTGTTGTCCGCGTAAATAAAACTAACATTCTCAAAAATTTTCGTTGTTTTTGGATAAAAATAACGTTTTGAAGTATTCAATACCGTAGCAATGGACTTTTTTTTAGTAACATAATCTGCATAAAGCAAGAAGTTAGCTACAAAGTATCTACTAATAATTTAACTTAACACTTTTAACTTGAATATCAAAAATTGATAAAAAATACTGAGAAAGGTGTTACATGTATAAGAACCATAGTAATCTATATACAACGAATTGGAATGTTATTAATAGACTAGACTTAGTTTTTTAAATTATTCATCTTGTTGGTTATAACAAGATGTATAACCAAGAGTTGTAGATTTCAGCAGTTTTTAGAAAAAATTACAAGGTTTGTATATCAAATAATATTTTCACATTCCTTATTTAGGATTTGTTATTTGATTATTATTATATATTTATTATTATTATTATTATATATTTTATTATTTGATCATGCATATGGATCATCATACAGTTTATTAAGAGAGTTTAAATAATGTGATGTTACTTCAAAAGTTAATTATGTTGTAAAATAATTAGGAAATGTACTCATTTTAATTAATATTATGACGTAACATTTTTTAATAAATAATAATAGAACAAAGTATGTCATATAAAACAGTATTTTTATGTGAGTAGCACTTTGAAGATTTAGCTATATAGTAATGTAACCATGTAATTTCTTTGACCAGAGGATTGGCCAACAGGCAAAAAGAAAGTAAATGTAGTGGCAGCGCTGTGGTTTATAGTAGACCATTAACCCTAGCCTCAGGCTCTCCCAGAGTAACGTGGCTGTTCACATTTTTCTAGAAAGAACCAACATTTCAGTCTTCAAACTACCTTTGTTATCATCAATCAATATCTCAAATGCCTTATAAAACTGTATTTATTTTACAAATAAATATACTTAAAAATATTAAAGGCTTGGGTATAACTATCCCATTGGTTTAAAATTATAATGGGCGTTGTATTATCTAAATGTAAAAATATTAAATTGTATTTCAATATAATCCTAATAATATTATAATTTCGAAAGTGCTCATGTTTATTTATTTAGTTTTCATGCATAAACTATTCAACCGATTGTTCTGAAATATTACATGACACGGTCTCTGAGAATAATATATGCCTATCCTTATTTCGAAAATCCATCCGAGCTACGACCCATTCGCCTTTAAAGTAGTGAACAATCCCCATCTGAGTCTCTAAGTTGTAAAATATTAATCGAAATAACCCGTTAAATTTAATAAATTTTCCTGAGGTTTAGAATTTAATAATCGGTTTAGAGGTCTGTTGCCTGAGCCTATAAAACTCCAGATCATGCAGTCTTTAGTATTACCAGCTTTGTACGTATTATTGTTGCCCTGCATATGGGAAAAGTATCCCGATGACTCTCAGAGCAAACAGTCTAAAACATAACGTTGAGGTATGTGATCATGTGTCACAGTATCGTGTTGCTGTCAGCATGGGTGAATTCTACAAGCTGTTCACAGACTGCATGACTCACAAAGTCCTAATATTCACGGAGTCCCAGTACCTGAGTGAGACACTGCGGTATTGGGATGAGGTCTCGCAGCGTGTAGCCACGACCGGAAGTTTCATTTCCAAAGAGTGAGGCTTCAGTTTTTCATATTTTGGACGCACATTGTATAATGACCTCCATGGTTTCCTGAAGTCCCTCTCCATAATTTATTTTTAGAATAACATAAAAACGGAATTAAATGTTAAAATTTGACTTGAATTGTCCTGAAAACCAGTTTGTAACTAAGCAACGCTTGTAAATAAGGGCATTTTAATTTAATTATTTATTTAATTTATTATGAGTAAACATTCTTTTATGCCAGCACAAACATGTTCTTAATTAATTTAACAATTTTCAATTTGTTTACCATTATTTTGTGTAAAGTCTATAAGGGATAACCATTCGTTATAGGCCTTTTATAGATTTCAGCGAGTAGTAGGTACTCTGTCTAACTTAGAAATATTACTGAATAATAACATGGCTAGAATTTGAGTTTAAGTCTACGATTGAAGCAGTCGGAAATAACTATGTTAGATGAAAGTTTACTGGACTCTGCGTTTAAACTAAAGTACTAATTCAGGTACTAAACATCAATATATTAAGCACCGATTTAAAATATTAAGTTACAGATATATAAAAGAGAAAGTTACTATCTAATTTATATTATAATATATATATATGTATATATTATATATATATATATATATATAATATATATATATATATATATATATATTCTTATTCGGGAAAATATGCAAAACAAACTGAGGAGTAAACATTCTAAAACTTGACCCATTCAAAATTAACATGACCACAAATATGCACTTTTTCATATATATACATATATATATTATAAAATATTTTCTTCATTGAGGCAAAAGGTTAAACTAAACATTGTATTTCAAATATAATTCACTCGAACCAGAAGTGCTAATTCAGGTGCAAAACCTACGAAGTTACGTGCAAAGCGACTGTTAACTGCTAGTAATATTACAAAGTGTCTATGTTTCTTTAGCTTTCACGCGTAAACGATTCCACCGATTGAACATAGGTTTTACTTGGATATTATTACGACCCCTGTTATGAGTATAGGCCTATTCATATTTCGAAAATCCCTTCTGGTATTTAAAGTAGCGAACAATGCCATATTTGTCTCCTAAGTTGAATGTATTGATTGAAAAAATCGGTCAAATGCAATTAACTGTTCTGTGTTAACTTTGTTTTATGACAGCACAACCATATGTTTAGTTCATTTAACCTACGTATGTGTATCGTACTCGTATTCAGTTAGCCAACAAAACATTTTCAAATTATAAAAATATATTTTGTAAATAATGATGCTCTTTATATTTCAGTAGACTGGAACGTGAAAAAAATGGTATCCATCAAAGAATATAAATTTACATAATAATTAAAACTCGTAATGCTAATCCCTTTGAGCAATCTTCAGTTGATATGGCATATCTAAACTGACTTTGTGTCAAAGGAATTTCCGTTTCTTTCTTTTCTCGCTGCCGGAAACAGTTCCGGCGTGGGTAAGTGCCATAAAGAGGAAGGCTTTTACTTCTGACAGATTGTATGTACAATCATTCTCTCGAGCAATTTTATAATTTTTCATCTAGTATTTTCAAATTGATAGCTATATATCTCAGCTTTGTGTATTATTATTAAAGGTTTTTTCCTCTAAATATATCTGAAATAATTTACATTTAACTGTATATAATTGAGATATAGTTAAAAATATTTATTTTTTCGAAACAATACCATAACAGATCAAACACATTATAATATTTGCAAAGCTACAATTAAAATACTGTTAAGTTATAAATGAGGATAGTTAGCAATGATTGTTTTACACATCTACTTTCATCTTCAACTCGTTAAAATAATAGAGAAGGTATATAATTTATAAATAAGACAAGATTATAAGCTGTGAGACAGGATTTAAGGTTTTGTACTCCTAATCATCTAATGCTATTATAATTAAACTACGTCAATATATAATCTGGATACCGTGCGTGTCACAACTTTCTTTTCCTATATCTATGTATGCCCTCCCATTGAAGAGCACATGCTGCAGTCCTAAACGTCTCGTACTATTATTAACTAAACTAGATGATAATTTAACCTTGCTTTCTTGCGTGTTAACGTTTTTCATTCTCTGTATGTGCCCTCCCATTGAAAATATGCTGCAAGTCCTAAACTTCTTATACTGTTGATAACTAAACTAGATGATGATATAATCTTTCTTTCATACAGGACTTTACTTTCTTTTCCTATATCTATCTATGCCCTCCCACTGAAGACCAAATTCTGCAGTTCCTAAATTCTTATACTACAGGATGATACAATCTTGCTTTTATGATTGTCTAAGTTTATTTTCTTAATTATATGTAAGCCCTCCGATTGTAGACCATATGCTTACTGTGCAGTTCGCGGTGACACTCCACTTATACAATATGTAGAGTCTGCCCATTTTTGCTAAATTACATCAGAAAGGTATCAACTCCCAACTCTTAACTACCACAGTGGGGCCTCTTTAACGACACTCAATTTGTGTGGTTTAATACGTGATGAACAGTATGCCCCAGTTTCCAAAGTTAAATGCGTGTATTCTCGTAAATGTTTTTAGATTAAATCGAGATATACCTTAATCAGACCACTGTATGTTACAGCTTCAAATTGCAAGCTATTGGGTACCCCACAATGGTATTTATGTTACATTAGTATGCATGTTTATTCATTTGTTGTAAATCAAATTCTTATTGAAAAACACGGTCTTAATTAATTTAAGGGAATGAAATACGAAGGTAGATGATTTATTATATTGAGAAAACTTTGATTGCTTATTTTATCTGTCGTGGAAACAACGAAGAACGACTAAAAGATGAGGAATTAGGATTATAAATAACGTAGCAATGGTTAAAATGGTTTATTCGATTTGAATGTTGGGCTTAGCTCCTTCTTACCTTACGTTATGTATAGAATACTTAGAGCCTCCACCGTGGTTAGAGATCGAGTCTAAACCATCGTAATGCTCTCCGTTATGACCTGATGACATAATTAGGATACCTCTGAATCTTGTTATCTAGGTGTCTCTAATGTCGAACCAATGTAGAGGTCATTTTGAGCTTCATTGTCGCCGACTTTATTATATCTGTTCAGACGAACATGACTCCATGAGTCAAGTCTGTGACATCATCAAATTATTAAAAAGAAATTGAACTGGGTTGTAATATTCATTTTACGACTATGTTTGTTTAATAAAGACGTCAGCCAAACATTCGGCCCAGTCATAATAGTATTACCATACATCAGTGCGTTATAGCTTGGTTATGGTTTTTGGTAGAAACACCCGAAAAATCTCGTTTCTTAAAGCTCTAAACTCCAAAAAAACGAAACTGGACACACTCTTGTTTACACAACATATAAAAGGATACACAAAGACAGCAAGTTACTTATAATTACAATATATCATATTACAGTTTTATTTTACAAATATACTGATTTCGATTATTCTAAAGTAACAGTGCTTCCAGATTTTAAACATTGCGAAACCATATGTAGTAATTGTATTCAATTCCATAGTATAATACTTTTGTCGTAAAAACTATCCCAAAAATGTAATATATTTTATAATGTGAAGTTCATACACCTAATACAACTTAGTTAAATACAACTAATTCCAACCTGCAGAGTTTCCACTGCCGATGTGCGCTGACGTCACAATATACTGCACCATAAATTGACGTACTCAGGAAGCGTCCTCTTAGGGACCAAAGTTCATAACAAGTTTGTCTTCCAAGTTTATCAAACTGAAGCCTCTTAAGACTTTATGAAGTAGCGTCGACTTTATCTGCCTGAAACTCTGTCGGAACTTAATAATTAGTCACGAGCGCCATTAATTAGGCGTTTCATTTGTTTGCGATTCTACTTCAAAAACAATAACAATTAATAATAGCTTATAATTAGAAGACAACTTGAAAACATGTAACATCGACTACATAACATATATGACTATCATTCTTAATCTTTATGGCAAATATTTTCACAATTCCACATAATATCGTAATACTAATTTAGTTATATAGATATATTTGTTTTAATTATAAACACGTACATCGGAGACCCATGCTCATGAGGTAAAATGTATTTGCCTTGACCTGAGCAATAGTGTGATATACCTTTGTCCACATACCTATGCAACAATCTGCATGTTTTGGCAACTAGATATCAGATTGAAAAAACTTTGACTTTGACTAAAACATATATATTATATTACATATTATATATTAAAATTCAATTTGCGTTACGTAAACAATATGTACAGATAAATTCTAACACAGAATATAGTGTTAAGAGGAACGGTGTTATTCTGCTGCAGGACTTGTAAATGAGAAACAGGCAACTCATCTAGACTCTAAAGTTCTAATGAAAGTGTTCCCAGGCAACGGAGAGGTTAACACTTAACAGCTACAACGTCCTCGCTAACATCTTTTCTCGTCTCAGAGCCATCTTTTCTACAGGCAACCGTAATGGTAACACCTAGTTGTTGTTACAACTGCCTCACTCACATCCCATCATGTGTCAGATAGATCTCTCCTAACAGACAACTGTAATGTTAGCACATAACTACATCTGCTCATCCACACATCTCTTCTCAGGCACGAAACATCTACAACTAACCCGCTCTTATCCACAATCTCCGTAGACAAAGCTTATTTGTGTCGTGTATCGATGATGAATTTTGTTTTGGTTTATATGATTTTATTTTGCTGAAAGTTAGTGAAGCGTATGCCTTTTAGGGACTTGTAATTCTCTCTGCTTGTCTGTCCAAACGATATTTTGACAAGTAACTGACTTCGTAAACTATAAGTTTTGCATGGAAACGTCATTCTTATAAAGCTATATACTATATAATCCCCATGAGATTGCGTTGATTGAAAATGGAGCTAATCCAATCAGTAGCCTAATAATATTTTTCCTTTGGGGGTGTAAAAATGTTCTGTATGTCCGTCTGTTTTCAAGAACATTTCTAAAATGAAATAAGCTGTAGTTTAAATTTGCATTCGACACTATAACCTGTTACGCAACATGTAGTGTGGGCTACTCCTAGTTTCCTATGATTTATATGGAAACTCTTTAAGTCATGTGATGGAATGGAGTAATTGCTAAATATTTTTGTTGATATTTAGAGGCATTGATGTGACTCTATCGATTAACAAACAATTCAGGTAATATCTTCTGCTGTAGCTGTTGCCTCTTAACCCAAATTAACCGGCACTCAAATCATTACTAACATATGAAGGGGATTTTAAATATATGAGGACTTATATAAACTAAAAATTGCTATTAAAATATTAAAAGACACTTAGTTTTAACTGGAAATAAGAAGATGGAAATAACCATTTTATATCATCAATATTTTCGGCGAGTATTTAAAATTTCAGTGCAACGTGTTTTCTAACCCTTAAACTTTGTACAGAGTCAAGGATTGTAACAATTGCTCAGTTTGAGTCTCTGAGGTAGGATATATAATCTGTTAAAAATATAATGTCAATGACAAAATTGTCAAGGATGCTACTTTTCTCACACCGTTGTTTTTATGATAAACTGGAAGGGCTGAATACGAGTAATGTAACTTAGAATTTTTCTTTATGTAATAATTCATGTTTAAATTATATTTGACCATTAATTTATTTTATAAACTATCACTTTAACAGTACATATATCCTGTTGGATTAGTCTTAAGTCTAAGATAAAAAATAATAGTTTTAAATTGACGAATAATCTCCGTGACGTTTACAGATACTGTATAAAATGGTCGATATTTAATTATGTAAAAAAATTTTACAACTTTAGTTATTAAGCTTACGTGGCCAGTGCCATAATAATCCTCTAGGTGACATAAATACAGCGTCGATAACACAGTTATATTCTTGATATATATTCTACTTTGCACACTTCCACCTCACTGTGGAGAACCATACTGAGCCATATTATATTGAAACAAACTTGATCGAAAATTTTATTAATTGTAGTATTTTAATTCCATATTTTGTTAAGTATAAAAATAATACTTATCGTTGCGGTTCAAATTAAACTGTATTACTTTTAAACAACATTTAATGATGCACTTTAAAACCTCAAACTACATGTGACAAACAATCGTTTTGGCAATTTGAATGTCCTATATATACACTTTATGAGTTTTAGACTATTTAAATTTATCTTATAGTGCTCATTCCTTCAAAATGAGCAGGAATTTATGAAATATTTAGATTTTTTAAGATTTAATTTAATTTATCATGAGTAAAACATAAAAACCAACTGCCTAATTAAAAACGTGAAATAAGTACTTAATGAAAAGGTTTATACTAACATTTCATTATATAACATGATTATCGAAAACTACAGGCGGTTCGAATATTTTAGAGAACTCGAGCATCTTTCTTATTCTCTAATTTCAATCGGATCTCTTCAATTCGTATGAATGAACCCTCAAATATTGACTCCGCATTGTTTGAGGATAAGCCAGTTCCATCGCTATAGAAAACTTAAGCTAACAAGGAAGTTTTTTTTTTTGAAATAATTAAATAGAATATAATATAAATATTTAAAGATTTATTATTATTGAACCCATATATTTTACTAATGTAATTGTTGGTTTCTTCAAAACTAGTACTAATAGGTATTTAACCTTAAAAGTTAAAATCACGCTCTCCTCTCTCCTTTGGCAAGAAATTTTACAGTCTGTTTGTGAGCACGATACTGATCGTATTTTGTTAAACTTTACCTAATTAGGGAATTAAAAGTGTTCGGCATTGTAGCTACCAGTGCCTATCTAATATTTTTTCTCCCTCACCTTTATCTACCTCTTATTCCGTTATATAACATTTATTTATCTCATAATTTTTTTATTTTAATTTTAATTGATTTAAAAAAACTAATACTACCTTGAAGGTATCCGGACAAGGGTATAAGTTTTTAGAGCCATTTTATTTCAGTGAGCAATAATTATGTACCAAAAATGTTATTATTATTAATCTATTTATTTAAGCGTTTAAATTACTTATAAAAAAGTCTCGGAGACCTCTTAAATGATTACTAGAATTGTAAAAAGAATGTATTGCAACGATAGGATTATGTTATTAAAAGTGTAGTAATATTCATATTACATGATTATTTTTACATTTATAGTTATTTGATGCATTGCAACCTTTGTATGACGAAAAAGAAACTAAAAAAAATTATAAATTGAATAAGTAATAATTACGAGTGTACTGAATTTATCTTCGGATGTACAAAAAAGAAACGCACAGATGGCCTAGACAGTTATGACGTTTGAAGTCATTATAATATTAAAATAGGCTGGTTTAAAACATTAGATTTACAAAATTAATTTTTTCAGAGGAAGCCAAAAAGAGAACAAAACTAAATTCATTCCTTCATATGAATTTTAGTACCCTTTTCAGTACTTATACTTACTTATAATATTATGAGTTGTCTGTAAGCGTCTGTTAAATTATTTATTAATTCCAGTATAGATAGTAATTAAGTTTGTATTCGGCTAAATAAATATCTCACATTCAATACCTTAACACAATTATAAAATTACTAACATAGCAAACATGTAAAACATGAGGAAACAGACGAGTTGTAGTCTATGAGACTTTCTTAAATATAAATATTTTAGATGTAGAGTTTATTCTCCTACACTATCTAGAATGGTACAAAGAGAGAGCGAAGCTGCACAACGAGAACTTCACTCTTTGAGTACCATAGTAAGTAGTGTAACAGACTAAACTTACTACATTCAAAATATAGCAGTAGTAATTTAAAGCAAATCGTAAACAAGATCGTATTCTAAAAGAATGTTCTTTGAGATATTAATATTGAAGAGATAAAATAAAATATTCTTTACTGTGAGCAGATACTTCTAGGAATACTGGATATTTCTGGTTCAAGGAACAAGAATAAAATATCTCTCGTCACTTCACTGCTCCCATCAGAAAACCTCTCACAAACGGTCAAGGTTATAATTAAAACGACAATAAAACATTGTGATACCACAGTTTTAGTACCTATTATTAAATACTTTACTAATTATCGACTATGGTGTATACTCCTTCAAGGCATGCAAAAAAAGAAGGTTAGTTAAATATTTGTATTTGTTAGTTTGCTGAAGACGTTTTTGGAACTTTTACATATATTATTAGCAACTGACTGACTCAACTTGTGTAAGGTAAGTTCCAGAATCAATGTATTAGAGAAGAGATAAAACGTAGGAATTGGTGAGTGATAGTCTCCAAGGAAATATTACATGAGGAGCTCGACGGAAAGTTCTACACCTTATTGGCTGAACGATCTGAAGTATAGCTCTAGAAGTGAAGAAAAACATTTATTATCTCTCTGTTTATAACCACTACAGTAGCATTGATTTCTGCCAGATGTTCTCTAAATTCAGCACAAACTTCCTTCTCGTAAGTTAAACATAAGTTAATTATTTAGTAAAAGTAGAGAGATGTAAGGTAAAGACAGTTTCTAAGAAATTTAATTAGTGGCATGTCATTGAAGAGATTTTGACGAAATTTACGTAGTTATTTTATAGATTGACCCAAATTAATGGATATATGTCACTAAGGTCCAAGGGAGCAAAGCCTCATGTCATGTTATCGTAACATTGTTAGAATCACAGCTGAATATATCACTTACATTGCTCAGATTTTGGGCATCAAGAATTGTACAGCTAAGCTAAATTCGGTACAGATACAGACGTTCCTCATTATTCCTAGAAATCAAAAACCATTAGATTATTACTCAACTCTACTGGGTGCAAGGGGACTGAGCCATACAATAAAAACTACTTTCAATAATTATTTACCTGGAAGCCCTCGTACTCGTAGAAATCTTACACTTGTACTTGAATGAAACAGTGCTACAGTGTTCTAATATGTTAAATAAAAATATTATATGAAAATCTTAAATGAAATCAGAGGATTTCCATCTTTTATTTGACGGTTATAAAAACCCTTGTGACAATATAGAATTAAAACTGAACTCATTAAAACGCATTAAAGATAATGCTATACGAGCATTGTAACTAATTACTCTTGATTAATTTATCGTACAGTAGCTGTCTAATTATTATATGCGTTGTTAATAAATCGAGTTAGTAGACGATCGTAATAAATCAATTGTTTATTAGTTAATTTGTGTTTAATTTGTTATTATTATCATTAATTGTATTCTTGTAACTTATTTGTGCATCTCTTAAGACTTAATATAAGAAATGTATTTACTGAAAAATCAATTAGTAATCGAATTTACATCGTTACTTAACGTTTTATTTTATTTTATAAGTGATCATGACATTAATAAAACAAAGAAATTTGTGATTGAACTGTATCAGTGAGTATTCAATCGACAATAGCAAAACATTGAATCTCAACAAGTATTTGCTCCGCGGAGACTCGAACCGGGTCTCTCACTTGCCGGGCGAGCATTTTTTTCTTTTCCAAACATTACATACGATGTATTGTTAAAAAAATTAGGTTATTTTGGCCGTTTGTCATTTTTATGGCAAACAATAACTTGAATAAAGTTTTGAAATAATATATTTATTTTTAAACGTGTGTTTAAATTCATAAATTCTATAAAAATGGAAATCTATTTCTGAAAATGTACAGTTTCAATAAGAGTTTGTTTTGTATATGATTGATACCGATAGGGATAAATTAATTGTATTTTAATTAGTAATACGGGTTTGCTCCCTTGCCTCAAAGCTTATAAACTATGTTCTTTTGTTAATAAAAATTAACCATGCGATGAAAAATAAACCAGACATCTGCTTCAACCTAAAAGTAATTTTTGTAGTTGCCAGTCAACATCTTTGGCATTCTATATCACTCACGTACAACACCATCATTCATGGTGTTTTCTCCGTAATCACGGTACAGTTTTTGCTGCAATATTTCGTATGCTTGCAGGGAACGAATAACACTCCTCAATCCAGAATTACCGGGAGAATCAATAACCATGGTAACCATGTTTGTGCGACTGCAGCTGAGCTCAAATTAGCTACTTGAACTCGGCAGTGACATATGTAACAGGGAGTTTGCTCGATCAACCACGGCCTAGATTGCAAACCTGCCACGTGACCAGCCATCAAGACGCGCGATCGGAGGTTGAAAATAAAAATGGACCTTGCGTATGAAATACTGGATCTTCACTTTGTGCTAACTGTATCCTTCGGGTATTCCATGCAATTATATATATACATATATATATATATATATATATATATATATATATATATATATATATATATGTATATATATATATATACAAATATATATATACAACACGGAGTGTCACGTAACTCACTTAAGGTTGAGGTTGCTACAGCATAGCAAATTCTGACCGCTATATCGCATGAGCATCATCGTTTGCTTTTTTCTGCGATAAGAAGCCCGCTGGCCCATTCCATCTCCACGTTAAGTACCTAGAACCATTTCTCTGTCCCATCTGTTTATATATCTCTCTCCCTCTATCTGCCCGAACCCTAGATTTGGCAGTTTCTAAAGTAGCAGTGTACTATTAAATTTGATGTTGAGCACTGGTTCTATTAGAAATTCGTAACACATATTTTTATGTTCAGTTCATAAAGTAATGGGGAATTCTATCTTATGTACCAATAAATATATATTTGTCTTGTTATAAGTTAATTGTATCAGGTTGAACGTTCAAATGTAACATCTGTAAAGTTTAGCAAAACAATGCGAAGTAGTAAAATGTTGTTAACATTGGTTTTTGGAACTTAAAAAATTCAACACGAATAAACACTTTAATATAAATACTCTTTTCCCAAATTGTGAATTACTGTCAACTTTAAAGCGTAAGAGGTGTCGAAAAATTTAAGTATAAGAAACCCTGGGTACTTATCAGATTTCAACGCGAAATGCTTCATGTTCAAGAAACTGGTAGTAGGTGCTGTGTATAAAAGTAGTGCTATGGACACGACTCCAAGTTGTAGACAGTTGTAAACAACAATCCAAGAGTAAGTCCTCAACCAAATTCTACACAACTCTCAGTAATAGACCGTGGGGACTTACCAGATTTTAACGCGAAATGCTTCATGTTTCAGAAACTGGTAGTAGACACTGTGCATAGGAGTAGTGCTATGGACACGACTCCAAGTTGTAGACAGTTGTAAACAACAATCCAAGAGTAAGTCCTCAACCAAATTCTACACAACTCTCAGTAGTAGACCGTGGGGACTTACCAGATTTCAACGCGAAATGCTTCATGTTTCATAAACTGGTGTTAGGTGCTGTGTATAAAAGTAGTGCTATGGACACGACTCCAAGTTGCAGACAGTTGTAAACAACAATCCAACAGTAAGTTTGTAACCAACTTCTACAAAACTCTCAGTAGAAGACCGTGAGAACAGGCCAGATGTCCACGAGGCGGAGTTTATGACTTCACATATCAGAAGTAGTAACTTTTTAACGAACTGTTATCCAAGTATTATCTTGTTAAATGTACATATATTGCAACATACATTTATATGATGAGAATCACTTCTTTTAGAACTTGTCCAGCCTCTTCCGTCAGTTTCTGATTAACTAGATTCACTGTCTGTCTGTCTGTAGGCATGAGGTGCTAAACTAGTTTACATAAATTGAAATTTGATGTAAAACTCGTTTTTTATATAGAGATTAATACTGGTAAATATCGCTCCTATGGAAGTCTTTATTTCTGTCAGCGAGTATTATAGGTTAGTTGTGTCTGTTTATTGGTATTTATATTGGTAATGGGAAAAAAAATATTAGATAAATGATTAAACAGAGGATGTGCTTTGTTGACTAGAAAACTGAACTGTTAATTTTTTAACTCTTAAAGATATGAGATTACTTTTATTATTTTGTGTTAATGGTTAGAAGTTAATAAATTCGTGACTATATTTTATTCGAAGTATTTTTGCGCGTACTAAATACATTGATGTATGTAAGATTATGTTATTAGTATTCTTGCTCCCCAACAACAGCCTGAAAAATAATTAATCTTCATATTTACAATATGTAAATATGTAGAAATCCGTAATTAGTGCTGCAATACCAAGAACAACTACAGTTTGCTACGTTCTGATAATCATAATTTTAAAAATCTTTTATTTTGATGAGTGATTTTTAATTGAGGAGAATTACTTTTCATGACTTCCAATTATAACACAATAATAAAGAACAATATTGGAGTTTATTTTCCCACTAAACCTAGCTTTTGAAATATAAAGTATGATTATATTTTAAATGTCCCCTTTATAATAGATCAAATTTTAATTTATACGTTACAGAATTCTTCTCAACAAAACTTTATATTACTGCTCTTTTGTTGATAGAGCTACTAATTACTAATTAAAAAACTACAATAGTATAAATTGGTTGTGAGCTCTTTCGTTTTCAAAGAAAATATCATAAGGTTCACGTGTTAAACTTTACTTTCAGTTGTGGGTCAGATGATGTTTTCATTGAAAGCAAAGACCTCACACAAATAGTAATTGTATTATTGGAGTGTTTGTTTTAAAATTAATTAAAGATCCTTATTTTTTTAACGATATATAAACATGAATTACGTTCATTTTCAAGTAGTATTAAAACATTTTTAACTTTGTAAAATCTATTATTGACTATTATTAAGCCCCAAATGCACAAATAAAATAGAAAATTATAGTTGAAATCCATATCATTATATGAAATTTATCGTATTGGTGGTTACTGCTTACATAGGTAGAATTTCAGCTCGTGCAGGATGAAAGTTACGCCTCAGAGAGGCTTGAAATACTGCCTCAGCTAAATGGAGCGTGAACCCGTAAATAACACCACTAAGCTTTCCCTGGGATCTCAAGTGGAAACATGGCTCAAAAGCGAACAAATTATCAAACAGCGAATTTAAGTTTTACAATGTTACGGCATATTGGAATGTTATATCTCCATTACGTCTTGCTGTATATTTAGCACCATTTAGAACTAATGCGTTCTAACTAGTCTGGTGTTATTTTAAACTAATTTACTTAATATATTTAATCATTTAATAAATTTATACACTTCTGCCAAAAATTTCAGGTTTGATACACTTTTGGAATTTTTGTTTGTTAATACGTAAAAAGTTACAGAATTTAGGTTTGCCCATGATGTATGCAACTTGCAGACATAGTCAGGGTAGACCTGCCTTGGAAAACAATACAAGAATATAAAACTAGTTATAAAACTAGTTATAGAAGTGCTTTATGGATTAATATCTGACTAAATACTTACTTGGAAGCCGAGTATTTAAGACGGTTTTGCTTTATACGATGATTCCAGATATCGCTGTAATGAGAATGCGCGTTCCATTTTAGACGGTTGCAAAGTATACTGTAAATCTCTAAAATACCGAGTGTCTTAAAAGTCCCCCCCCCAATTAACTTATGTATTTATAAAGATGGATGGATTTACTTTGGAGGATTTTTATATGATCAAGTGAGAAGTTTCTATGTGTATTAAAATTTTTGACTACCCATGTCACAGCTGTCAAAGCCAACAAACGATCGGTATACCTGTTATTGTCAGGCCGAATACTTTGTGACAGCTGCAGGACAGTCAAGGCGAGAGGTAAATATTCATATTGGTCACATGTGACAGAGCTGCCAGAGCCAACAAACCATCGGTATTCCTGTTATTGTCAGGCCTAATCCTTTGTGACAGGCCAGGGCACGGTCAAGGCGAGAGGTAAATATTCATACTGGTCACATGTCACAGCTGCAGAGCAAAAAACGAATCGGTATTCCTGTTATTGTCAGGCCGACTACTTTGTGACAACAGGACGGATAAGGCAAGAGAGGTAAATAATTCATATAGGTCACATGTGACAGCTGCAGAGTCTAACAAACTATCGGTATTCACTGTTATTGTCAGGTGGCCGAATACTTTTGTGACAGCAGGACGGTCAAGGCGAGAGGTAAATATTCATATTGGTCACATGTGAGCAAGCTGCCAGAGCTAACAAAACTATCGGGTATACCTGTTATTGTCAGGCTTCGAACCGAGTAGGAGGGTTTTTGCCTTGTGTAGAGATAACAATGGAAGTGTGACAGCGACAGGGGACGGTCAAGGCCGAGAGGTAAATATTCATATTGGTCACATGTGACAGTGCCAGAGCTAACAAACTATCGGTATAAATATAGACAACACTGATATTATTATAGCCGCATAGTGTTGTCTACGAAATTTATTCCATTGTGACAACAGGAGCGGTCAAGGCGAGAGGTTAATGCGATGGGGCGTCTATATATCATATAGGTCACATGTGACAGCTGCCAGAGCTAACAAACTATCGGTATACCTGTTATGCCAGGCACGAATTACTTTGTGACATGCAGGACGGTCAAGTGCGAGAGGTAAATATTCATATAGCGTTCACATGTGACAGCTGGCGGGGGGGGCGCAGAGGGGTAGTGCCGGACAACACAACACCATCGGTATTCCTGTTATATGACACACAGGCTCTAATCCTTTAGGTGACTGACATCTGGCAGGGACGGTCAAGGCGAGAGGTAAATATTCATACTGGTCACATGTCACTGGTGGCAGCTATTGACAGAGCCAAAAAACGAATCGGAGTATTCTTCTTCTGTTATTGTCAGGCCGAATAGCATACTTCTGTGACAACAGGACGTGTCATAAGGCCACACGACTATGAGAGGTAAAATATTCATAGGTCACATGTGACAGCTCGCCAGAGACATCTAACAAAACTATCGGTATTCCTGTTTATTGTCAGGGCGAAATACTTTGTGACAGCAGGACGGTCAAGGGCGAGAGGTGGTAAAATATTCATATTGGTAACATGTGGACAGCTTGCCAGAGCTAACAAACACTCGCTCGCGTATAGGCGGGGGCGTTATTGTCAGTCCACACCGAACAGTCATGACGCGAATCTTGACTTTGTCCATCACAGCAGGACCGGTTCAAGGCGAGATTAGGTAAATATTCATATTGGTCACATGTAGTGACAGCTGCCAGAGCTAACAAAACTGATCGGTATACCTTGTTATTGTCAGGCCGAAATACTTTGTGGACAGCAGGACGGTCAAGGCGAGAGGTAAATATTTCATACTGGGTCACATGTGACAGCTGCCAGAGCTAACAAACTATCGGTATACCTGTTTCTTGTCAGGCCGAAATACTTTGTGACAACAGGACGGATAAGGCAAAGAGAGGTAATAATATTCATATAGGTCACATGTGACAGCTGCCAGATCTAACAAACTATCGGTATTCCTGTTATTGTCAGGCCGAATACTTTGTGACAGCAGGGACGGTCAAGGCGAGAGGTAAATATTCATACTGGTCACATGTCACAGCTGCCAGAGCCAAAAAAATACGATCGGTATTCCTGTTATTGTCAGCCGAATACTTTGTGACAACAGGGACGATAAGGCAAGAGAGGTAAATATTCCATATAGGTCACATGTGACAGCTGCAGATCTAACAAACTATCGGTATTCCTGTTATTGTCAGCCGAATACTTTGTGACAGCAGACGGTTCAAGGCGAGAGGTAAATATTCATAGTGGTCACATGTGACAGCTGCCAGAGCTAACAAACTATCGGTATACCTTGTTATTGTCAGGCCGAATACTTTGTGACAGCAGGGACGGTCAAGGCGAGAGGTAAATTCCTATTGGTTCACATTAACATGACAGTGCCAGATTTAACAAACTATCGGTATACTGTTATTGCCAGGCCGAATACTTGTGTGACAACAGGACGGTCAAGGCGAGAGGTAAATATTCATATAGGTCACATGTGACAGCTGCCAGAGCTAACAGGGACTATCGGTATACTGTTATTGTCAGGCCGAATACTTTGTGACAACAGGACGGTCAAGACGAGAGGTAAAATATTCATATAGGTCACATGTGACAGCTGCCAGAGCCAACAAACCATCGTTATTCCTGTTATTGTCAGGCCTAATCCTTTGTGACAGCAGAGACGGTCAAGGCCGAGAGGTAAATATTCATACTGGTCACATGTCACACGCTGCCCAGAGCCCCAAAAAATCGATCGGTATTCCTGTTATTAGTCAGGCCGAATACTTTGTGACAACAGGACGGATAAGGCAAGAGAGGTAAATATTCATATAGGTCACATGTGACAGCTGCCAGATCGAACAAACTATCGGTATTCCTGTTAATTGTCAGGCCGAATACTTTGTGACAGCAGGACGGTCCAAGGCGAGAGGTAAATATTCATATTGGTTCACATGTGACAGCTGCCGAGCTAACAAACTATCGGTATACCTGTTATTGGTCAGGCGAAATTACTTTGTGACAGCAGGACGGTCAAGGCGAGAGGTAAATATTCATATTGGTCACAAGTGACAGCTGCCAGAGCTAACAAAACTATCGGGTTATACCTGTTATTGCCAGGCCGAATACTTTGTGACAACAGGACGGTCAAGGCCGAGAGGTAAATATTCATATAGGTCACATGTGACAGCTGCCAGAGCTAACAAACTATCGGTATACCTGTTATTAATGCCAGGCCGATTACTTTGTGACAGCAAGGACGGTCAAGGCGAGAGGTAAATATTCATATTGGTCACATGTGACAGCTGCCAGAGCTAACAAACTATCGGTATACCTGTTATTGCCAGGCCGAATACTTTGTGACAACAGGACGGTCAAGGCGAGAGGTAAATATTCATATAGGTCACATGTGACAGCTGCCAGAGCTAACAAACGATCGGTATTCCTGTTATTGTCAGGCCGAATACTTTGTGACAGCAGGACGGTCAAGGCGAGAGGTAAATATTCATATAGGTCACATGTGACAGCTGCCAGAGCTAACAAACGATCGGTATTCCTGTCATTGTCAGGGTGAAAAATTTGTGACATGTTTACTGATAACACTTGGCTATATGCATTTAATTCACAACTAAGGCTTTACTATACATATTAATAAGCTTTATGAATCTCAAGTGCCTCAATTTTACAGGAAAGTTAAAGATTTTTTTAGTATGGTAGTGCCAGGACTTATGTCTTATTAAAATTTAAAGTTTTTAAATCCTAACACTACGCTTCGTTTTTTTTTTAACCAAAATAATAAAATATTAAGTGATATTTTGAAAAAGTATCTTTTTTACTATATGCTACTAAATCAATTTTATCATGAATTATACCTTCTTGATATATAAAATGCACATTCTTTGGAGTTTTCTTTGTAATAATTGCAATATTGTATAAACTTATTTCAAGATATCCTAAACCAAAAGTCATACCGTATAGAGAAAAATTTTTGAGATAACGTCTCAAAATTTTAAAAATATGAATGCAGTACTTTTCCTTATCTAATAATAAATACAAACACCACCGGTACTTGTAAATTGGCTTTATCGATGCCTACTTAGTTACAGCTACTAAATATATCTTAGGCGTTTATTCCCCATGATTATTGTGTTATTTTGTGGTAGTTGTCTTTAAGTAGACTCTGGATGGATAAATTTAGTTGAGATATTCTTATATGTTTGCAAGGCCTAATTAGATATACTTTTAACTTTAACGTAGGAAAATTTAACTATTCCCCAAATGCCTGTCTCAGGCAACCATATGTTTATCTCCTCTTAGTCTGTTTCAGGGGACGATGTTATTTTATGGTGTACACGTCAGGATTGAGGCGGGATGGATGAATTTGGATGATAACTTATTACATATACAGAACATATGCACTTCCCTCTTACCAATTTTAAACATTATTAAAAAGCCCCTTAAAATTATTTTGTAGGTTTAAACGTAGGAATGCCGATGGATAATGGACTATTCAAGAGATTATTGACTATACAAAATTCAAAATATTCTATTGGTGCCTTATCAGCTTTTCTTTTATACTTTACTACATTACCAAAATTCCTAGGTAAATTTTTTTTAATAATGCAAAACATTACTCATAAAAAAGCTTATCGGACCAAATGAGGGATGAAACGTACACAGCGAGCACATTCATACTTGATTTTCACACCCAAATTAATAGTATTAAGCAAGTCTAGGTCTCTGTAGAGTGTTTCTTTTGAACTTATTCAACATTGTAAGCTAGATAATGAGTTTTTATTATATTAACTATGGGAAGATCTTTGTTTACTTCTTATTCAACAAATACTTTTATACAAGTGGTTTGACATAGCTTCTACCTAAATAAAAGAATTTTCATAGTTAGATCCATTTTATTGAGTGACTTAAAATACTATCTACTTTAAACTGTAAATATGTGTATGAGGATGACTATATAGAGAGTTTCAGAAAAATAATTTAATGACTATACAAATTTAAGGATAAAAATAGTATTTCAATTATTGACAAAGGGACAAAGACTTATTGTGTGGTTAAGATTGGATGCGGGCTGCTGGTTGTTCACTAATGAGATCTCAAATTCCTTCTCTGTGTTTGGAGATTAAATTGAACAATCATTACTGCGTGTGATTTCTTATAATCAACTAATAATAATTTAACCTTTTTCCAATAAAAATTAATGAACACGAGAAAATAGTTATAACAGTATTAAATTACGTACAAATTACAAAAATTCATTGTATTCACATTTTATACTCAATATTTAATGGTATTACATAAAATTAATTGACGGGCCTATATCTAGACTTTTCGGATATTAAACCTGTTTAAAATGCATAAAAGTCACAAAACAGGTTTAATATTAATTCAGTTGTAAAGCCGATCTGACATACCGTAATAACTATTCATTCTGAGAACATTAATATTGATTTAAGAAGTTAAAACCACCTCAAATACATGCACGTTGCAGAGGAGATTTAATATCATTTCAGTTGAGAAAGCAATCCGACAACACGAAGTAACTACAGATTCTGGGAACATTTTCATTCATCTTTATTTAAGAAGTAATACTTGCCTCTACTGCATACACTTTATAGAAGACAATTTAAAATTAATTCTGCTGTGAAAACAATCCGTCAGACCGTAATAATTACGAATTCTGAGAAAGTTTTCTTTAACCCAGATTCAACAGGTTTAACCTGCCTGAAATACATACACGTCACATATGAGATTTAATTTAATTTTAAAAGCAACGCAAATTATGACAACAATTTCATTAACCTCGATTTACGAACCTGTGTCAAACACGTACACAGAGATTGACTCTGTTGCGATAAAAATCCAACAGGCTGTGATAATTACAAATGTTAGATTAACAACAATCCATTAATATTGATCTATTTAAACATCGTTAAAAGAAACTTAAGTTACTTCTTATTTACTTTATGTATTGAGGAACACTTTTTAACTAATGTAAATACAGTAGATACTTGAGTAAGTTTGTACAATATAAACCTGTTTATTTTAAATAGAGCTGTAAGAATCTCTCAAACCTAGAAGTAGAATTAGAAGTAGAAGTAGTAGAATAGAAGTATGATAATCCCAAAAAACTAAATATATTGAACTATACACTAAATCATTCCTACCATATTACTCGTGTAGTATTGGTCATCAACGGTGGTATCTTTCAAGACTCTGACCTAGTTGCCCTGATCTAGAAAATATATGGATTAGTTCGAAAGCCTACAACTTTAAAAAGCATGTACTTTTATCCATTGTATTCTATTTTCAACGTTAGATATTTATTGTTATACTTGAGTTTGTTTCGGTGTCCCGGCCAGGAAATATACATAAATCCGAAAATACTACTTCTGTCATGGAGATTACTTTTATATGAATAACTAATTTGATGTTAAAAATGTATATAATGAAATGGATAAAGCATAATTCTAAAATAAATAAGAGTTTTTGATAAAGTTGGTGTTTATAAAAACTATAAAATATTTGGAGCATATGGAAACTAGCTTGCCAGTTATTCCAGGAACCACACAAATTGAGTTGAACTTTCCCATAGTGTATATGTGAATCTCACATCAGCAATCTAGGGTTAAATGAGGCAATATCCGTGAGTGATGCCACCGATACCATCCCGGGCTCTGGAGCGTGTTTTGCTTTGATGCACAGTTGAACAAGCAGAGAAAAGTCTTTTGCATCTGACATCAGCAATTTGCGAGCGAACGCGGCAATACTCGTGAGTAATGCCACCGATACCATCCCGGGCTCTGGAGCGTGTTTTGCTTTGATGCAGAGTTGAACAAGCAGAGAAAAGTCTTTTTAATCTGACATCAGCAATTTGCGAGCGAACGCGGCAATACTCGTGAGTAATGCCACCGATACCATCCCGGGCTCTGGAGCGTGTTTTGCTTTGATGCAGAGTTGAACAAGCAGAGAAAAGTCTTTTGCATCTGACATCAGCAATTTGCGAGCGAACGCGGCAATACTCGTGAGTAATGCCACCGATACCATCCCGGGCTCTGGAGCGTGTTTTGCTTTGATGCACAGTTGAACAAGCAGAGAAAAGTCTTTTGCATCTGACATCAGCAATTTGCGAGCGAACGCGGCAATACTCGTGAGTAATGCCACCGATACCATCCCGGGCATTGGAGCGTGTTTTGCTTTGATGCACAGTTGAACAAGCAGAGAAAAGTCTTTTTAATCTGACATCAGCAATTTGCGAGCGAACGCGGCAATACTCGTGAGTAATGCCACCGATACCATCCCGGGCTCTGGAGCGTGTTTTGCTTTGATGCAGAGTTGAACAAGCAGAGAAAAGTCTTTTGCATCTGACATCAGCAATTTGCGAGCGAACGCGGCAATACTCGTGAGTAATGCCACCGATACCATCCCGGGCTTTGGAGCGTGTTTTGCTTTGATGCACAGTTGAACTAAGCAGAGAAAATTCTTTTGAATCTGACATCAGCAATTTGCGAGCGAACGCGGCAATACTCGTGAGTAATGCCACCGATACCATCCAGGACTCTGGAGCGTGTTTTGCTTTGATGCACAGTTGAACAAGCAGAGAAAAGTCTTTTGAATCTGACATCAGCAATTTGTGAGCGAACGCGGCAATACTCGTGAGTAATGCCACCGATACCATCCCGGGCTTTGGAGCGTGTTTTGCTTTGATGCAGAGTTGAACAAGCAGAGAAAATTCTTTTGAATCTGACATCAGCAATTTGCGAGCGAACGCGGCAATACTCGTGAGTAATGCCACCGATACCATCCCGGGCTTTGGAGCGTGTTTTGCTTTGATGCAGAGTTGAACAAGCAGAGAAAATTCTTTTGAATCTGACATCAGCAATTTGCGAGCGAACGCGGCAATACTCGTGAGTAATGCCACCGATACCATCCCGGCCTTTGGAGCGTGTTTTGCTTTGAAGCACAATTGAACAAGCAGAGAAAAGTATTTTGAATCTGACATCAGCAATTTGCGAGCGAACGCGGCAATACTCGTGAGTAATGCCACCGATACCATCCAGGGCTCTGGAGCGTGTTTTGCTTTGATGCATAGTTGAACAAGCAGAGGAAAGTCATGTGAATATTACATCAGCAAGTTACGAGCGAACGAAGCAATTTTCTGGAGTGATGCCGCCGATAACATTTCGGGCGTAGGATATTGTTTTGCTTTGATGCACAGTTCAACAAGTAGTGAAAAGGCATATAAATCTCACATCATCAATCTGCCAGTGAACGAGGCAATATTCGGGAGTGATGACCCTGATATCATCTCAGGCGTTGAAACTTGTTTTTCTTTCATGTAAAGTTCAAAAACCAGAGAAAAGTTCAGTTTAAATGCAATCTTTTACATACCCTGCAGGATTTAAGTAGTTTAGTTCCAGAGACTATATAAAAGATGAAAATTTTCATGTAATGTGACATAAAATAATCATTGTAATTGTTACAGAATTGGCAATTCCAAAAGATATTTTTGAAGTTGTAAGAAAGACTGAATGAATTTAAGCCTACCATTAGTGGCTAAACAAGCGTAGTTACATAATGATTGGCACCCATTCAAGATAATATTTCTCCAAAATTTATATTTAAAACTGGTAGATCTAGAAATAATTTGCACCATCTAATACGCAACACTGGTTTTTCTAAGGTCGCTTGTTAAATTTTAAATGTCTATCTAATTTCGCTATCGATATGGTTGTTACGCTCATCCTAATCCAATGTATCGACACACAACGTTATCAAACTTAGTGTTGTCTAGATAGAAATTATATATATATATATATATATATATATATATATATATATATATATATATATATATATGTTTCAGGCCTAATTCATTGTCGAGATATAGAGCTGACGTACAGATACATGGACAGGTCTACATACATACACAATGAAATTAATATTTAGCAGTCCATTGAGTGAAAGGCTACACTAACGCTCAGTCAATAAATGTCCTTCATATTGCTTTATCCCTACGTTTAATACTCTTACTATATCACTATTTTTACGCGAAGAGTTTATGACACAAAACATAATTTATTGTAATGACCCACACTTGCCTCATGAACACAAAATTTACGACGTATATACATATAAAGAAGTGATTTAAAGTGCTCTCAGCCCAAGCACATGACGTAACAGAAAGCAGATGTTCTACTAGTGGATATAAACCGCATATACAAAATATAGGGTAGTAAAAATCATTTAAAATACTATTACTTGTGGTCTGAGAGAAGAAATTGCCAATACTTTATCTGAACCGTTATTACGGTTATATCGCTATTTATATAAGTTTCATTATGTTTATATTACGATTAAATCCCTTTATTTAGTTTTTGAATTAAGTAAAAAACTTTTATTAATAGTCTTGTTAATTACAAATACAGCATACATAAACTTGAATATACTATTCTGCTCGTTCAGTACACATATTTCATACAATAAAGGTACAGTCCACACCGTGGGTGTTCAAACTGAGCCGATACAAGTTTTATTTCAAAGTAAATCTTAGAGTTATAACTAAAACAATGACTATAGTGACTATAAAAACTTGTCACGAGTAAAATATTTAAACGAAAATTTGGAATTGCTTATAGGAAGAAATCAAGGCTCTTTATTGTATACTGTTATCACAGTTCATTTATTTTTATTATTATCGATGCTCTTTTTAGTAACAGATACAGCATAACTCTGTTTACTTATTACTTGAATATACTACTTTGCTCGTTCAGTACATATTACAAACAGTAAACGTACAGTCCACAACGTGGGTATGCAGTAAACGGGTAAAACGATAGCTTCACAACAGAGATGTATTATAAATCTTTTAGCGGCAGATTGTGCAGGAGATAGCGGGTTTATACAACGTAGGATTTGCGAGCGGCTCGTAAAATACATGAAACCGTGTTGTGGAATTGGATAGCAGTATATTTTCGTAGCATAGAGTAATTCTATTTTGCATATAACTTGAGCATAATCAATATTATACCAGTATACAACATGAACACGTTAATAGCCTTTTATTACTGACTAATCCTATCTGAGCAACTCAAATTACCACGATAAATTATAAAAGTAAATGAGTTAGAGATGCACTTATCCATGCTAAATTATTTTCCGATACAAACAATAAATCAAATTAAATTTTAGCCATAAATCAAATAAACTCAAGCAAATTGTAGTCTTAAGTATGGTTATTAACATAAAACTAAAAAATGCCTAAATTGGTTATATCACATGGAAGTGTAGTTTTAGTGTGGTTTAGAATTCCCAAGGTTGTCTGGAATATATAGCCAAAACACTTATATCATTATTAGAATTAATTTAATTAATTAACATAATTATTAAATTAAATTAAATAATTAACTTATAATTATTAAATTATTGAGGCAAGATATTAGAAGATCTGATGGGTACAGCATCATCTTCTTTCAAGTCGAGACATTTACTTTTATGGACATCATTATTATTATTTTCATTTCTTTTATTTTAACACCAGTGACGAAAGTAAATTAGAAAGAGGACCTCATAGAGTTTAATATCCCGCGAATATTTGTCCCGTTGTTCATAGTAATGTCACGATAACTCTCTACTGCCGGTGCTGCTGTCCAAGTGGGTCAAGTCTTTCTCCTCCAACAGCTTTTCAGCTACGTTTGTAATTTTGAATGGTTATTATAGTCACCAGTTAAGATATAAAATTTGGAACTTATAAATAAAAAGTCTTTTATCTACTCAGACGTTTTTACTATGTAATTAATCATAAGTTAGTGCCTCTATTATCTCTATATCTAACCTATATTATTTTTTAAATTCAACCATAAGTATTTCCAATTCCCAAGAAATTTCTAAAGCGGAAAACAGATATTGTAAGATTAAATTCATCGTCTGTAAAGCACTAAAATTTATCAATGTCAGGATATAAATCTGTTGTACTTTATAGAATATGACACAGTAATTATACAATAAATTAATGTAAACATAACTATAGTGTAACGAACTTCAAGGTAACCTTTGACTGTACGAAATAAGTTATTTGTATAATTAGTATAACTATCACAATTACGTAACTATTAAAAAACATGTCTAATTTTACAGAAATTGGGTTTTCAATGTTATCTCACAGTGATAATACGCCAAAGTGTCGTTGAAAATGTTGAAAGTTGCTACTATTGGACTCTAAATAGGTTGGCTTTGGACTGTCAGGCACAGATAGTCTGCAGTGATACTTATACCTGCAGACCTTTCCTGAGATGTGCAAGTGAGAGTGTTACAAAAGCTGCAATCCCTCGGGAACTCGGAACCAATCTCCGTTGCAGATTCCTTACCAGTTATCTGTCTTTTCGCTAGTGTTTTCCTTCTATATACACATTGTTACATGTTTCACAAATTGCTTTACGCGCCATTTAAATCATCAGAGTTATACTATTTTTGGGCTTGTAGTACCCGAAATAGCCTAAAACCGTTTACAAATAACTTAACTTGAGTTTTTGTTAGATTATAATGTTCTTAAACTACTTATTAACCTAACAAAAAAACTAACATTTTCCAGCGAATGTAATTCTATTTGAAACAAAACAGAGCCATAAGGGAAACCAATAACCGACATATCAAAGCAATAACCGATACCATGGCTGCACCCCCCCTCCCCATCGCTGTAATATTGCCTACGTAGTGCGGTCGCTGACTGGAGCGCGGTGTGACTTGGCTCTTCTTGTTGGTGTTTTAGCAATGACCTATTGTTGGGGGGGGGGTCGTTAGATACAATATAATAATATTATAGTTCGTATTATCATTGCTAAATATTGTTTTTGAAAGAGCTAGAAAAAAAAAATAGTTAACTGGGGTAAAGGTAAAACCAAACGCGATATATTACTATGAGTAAATTTGGATTAATCACACTCTTTCAAGCTAGATTACTTTGTAACGTATTGTGTTAAGGTTTTATTTTGAATTAATATATTAATAAATAAGTTTCATATGACAATAACATACAGTTTCCATGTAGCTTGTTTTTTGGCGTATTTCTTAAAATTACTGCGTATGATTATTTTATTATGGTTAAAAGTGTTTTAAATGGAAGAATATTTAGTGTTAAGCGCACCAGTTAATATTTTGTAGTATCAAAATATATATTGCGGCCAAATATATTCTAACATTATTATTTGTTTACTTATTCTATTTCATTTCCATCGTAGAGATAACGTGGACTGATACTTTTAATTTAATAAAGTAATTGTAAGTGAAAGCATTGTGTATTAGGCTATTATATAAGCCATATGATTGTACTGTACATTGTGTTATTACAGTCTAAGAACGGCTATATATTACTTTAGCTATCGAAAATACTACAAAGCTAAATCTGATCAAAAAGTTTGCTCTGACCAAAATGAGGCTTATTTAAATTTCAGTAACACAATGATCTGACGTCAATCAATAAATATACACTATTTTATTTTACTGATTGTTGTATCAACATTATGCTTGCTTTTCACAGATAATACGAATAATTGATAATAATACCAATAATATATTGAAAATTCTATAATCCACTATTTTAGTTTATGTATACTTTTTAATCTTATATATGTGTAATTATTGTGTTGCATTAATAAATAACGTTAATTTGATGTGCTCCACAATCTATGCTCTCATTTAAACTATTACTATGAGACCACTTACCCGTATGAACGAGAAGCGCTATTATGTGTAGCATAAGCTTACTTGTAGCATCATATCATATCAGTCATATCAGTAGTCTTATCAACATACTATATATATGACTACTGTATGTTGATACTATAGCATCGAGTACAAGACGGCCGACGGCATAATTTCACATACCCTGAGTAGTACAACCACCGAAACTGTACAATTAACAAAAGGTGTGTATAATATAGTAATTATTTTCAATCCACACAATATTTAATGAATAATATGATCAAAACAATCAGTATGCTTAGTCGGTTATCAGGATTCTTTTTTTATTTTCCGCCGCTTTTAGGCAATCTGACAGACCTTTTTAATTTCTTGGGCATTACAAAGGCCGATCATCTGGGAATAACGTAGCGATAAAGAAATAATTCATCTGTGTACCTTGTATCAGACCATGCGGATGAAATTATATATTATAATGTCTAATAGACTACTTTGTCAGAGAGCCACACATTGGTTGACATTATAAATGAACTCGTATGAATAGACTGGGTATGAATACCCCACACCTCGTATCCCATAACAGGCTTCTTGAGGCTGCAGGAAGAAGTTTAGTTTACGGTTCTTTGTTAATCTGATAGATATTCTGTTACTATGTGACGTTTTAAAATATTTATGAGTCTATTAAACTTGACACATTTGTTATATGCGATTCGTAACCATATTATTATGGTAGTGTGCATCATATGTTTAACTTATTGCTAGGGTCTGCTTTGCAATTTTTAATATAGAATCGTGAAATATTCTATGTTTACCCATACGTATGCCTGTGTAGCTATGTATGTGTGGTTTCTTATGTATGTATGCATCTTCCCGCGGAGAAGGTTTATATGCTATGTCCATAGATGTAAGTTGCCATCTGGCGAACCTGCAAAAGATAACAGTTTTACAAGTGCCTGTACATTACTTTCTGCAATTACGAGACCGATACGCATATTAAATTACAACAATTTATTTGAAGGTGCCAAATTTTGATGTATTCTTGGCTTTAAATTTCTGATTTACCATAAAGCTTAAGTGTTAGACAACTTTATAATAAAGTACACATACGTGTACAATGGCTATAAACATATACTTTTGACGGATTTTCTTGATCGTGGTTACAAGAAAAACTCTACATCGGCATTGGAAATATAATTCAATTGAACCCGAATTGCTCACATACTGGCAAACCTCACGAAAAGCGTGCGACTCAGCGAGAAAAAGATATTTTAAAACTACTAATTCATTCGTAAAATAGGCAAAGCTGTGAAATCTTTTCTTCTTTATACAATAAAGTATATTCGTAAATATTGCATTCTTTAAATTTGCAATTGCTCACTTTAACTTGACTAGTAATATTTTTGTGTTTTATTTCTTTGTTTTACAGATCGTATCTAAACCAGTTCATTAAAAAACTACCCGTATTTTATATTGACTCCCAATACCAATATGTAAAAATTAATATTTTATCTTAATATTCTAAGCATACTACATATCGGCTAACTCTTCTAGCTGTAAATGTACAATTACTTATGTAGTTGCCAATCATATATTAATAACGAAAGCCTTCCATATGTCTTCATTCAAATGCCTTAATGCAGTAGTACTCTAATGCTTCTTAAGAGCCCCCAAGTAAATCTACATTGATTTGTAAGCCATAACAACATTTATAACCCTCAACATTAATTGTGCCCGTATTTGTAGACAGATAACAATACAATTTGCCTCACCTTAAAGATTTCATAAATAAGGATTATAACGTTTTTTCTGCATTTTTAAACGATGAAATACATTAAAGTTTATTTCATAAAGAATAAATGATGAAAAGACTGCAATAACCTAAATGCATACTTATAACGACATACTTAGAAAATGTAAGAAGGTTAAACATTTAGCAAGTCATAAAATGAAAATACATTGTACTTTCTTATTTAACAATTCCAATTATTTCTTTTCTCTTTTATAAATCAGTTTACCTTAGGAGAAAATGTTCTCTTATACATCTTGACTTTTAAAGATTCAGATATAATGGTGCAGATATATTGATATTAAATTGTCTTGTATCGACATAAAACTGATTCAAAATCTGTATTTCTGTTCTAAATCACCAAAATTTTAGTTGCACGGTAGAGTCGAAGAAGCAAATTGTGAAATTCAATGAACTACGTGAATTTGCAATTCACTTGCAAATTCATGGCAAACCCACGGAAGGGAAAGAGCTGCTCTATCTGTTGCATTTCAATGAACGCTACATTACCTTGTATTGTAAGAGACGCCATGCATTGATTGCTCTTTAATTTGCATCTGCTTATTTTTACTGATTGCTTCATCACCATTATGCTTGCTCTTCACAAATAATACGAATAATTGATAATAATACCAATAATATATTGAAACTTCAATAATCCACTATTTTAGTTCATGTATACTTTTTAATCTTATATACGAGTATGTGTAATTAATTGTGTTGCATTAATAAATAACTATAATTTGATGTGCTCCACAATCTATGCTCCACAAACTATTTCTATGAGACCACTTATCCGTATGGACGAGAAGCGCTATTATGTGTAGCAGAAGCTTAATTGTAGCATTATATCATATCAGTCATATCAACATACTATAGATATGACTACTGTATGTTGATACTATAGCATCGAGTACAAGACGACCGAAGGCATAATTTCACATGCCCTGAGTAATACAAACACCGAAACTGTACAATTAACAAAAGGTGTGTATAATATAGTAATTATTTTCAATCCACACAATATTTAATGAATAATATGATCAAAACAATCAGTATGCTTAGTCGGTTACCAGGATTCTTTTTTATTTTCCGCCGCTTTTAGGCAATCTGACAGACGTCGTTTTAATTTCTTGGGAATTACAAAGGCCGATCGTCTGGGTAGAACGTGGCGATAAAGAATTATTCATCTGTGTACCTTGTATCAGACCATACGGATGAAATTATATATTATAATGTCTAATAGACTACTTTGTCAGAGAACCACACATTGGTTGACATTATAAATGAACTCGTATGAATAGACTGGGTATGAATACCCCACACCTCGTATCCCGTAACAGGCTTCTTGAGGCTGCAGGAAGAAGTTTAGTTTACGGTTCTTTGTTAATCTGATAGATATTCTGTTACTATGTGACGTTTTAAAATATTTATGAGTCTATTAAACTTGACACATTTGTTATATGCGATTCGTAACCATATTATTATGGTAGTGTGCATCATATGTTTAACTTATTGCTAGGGTCTGCTTTGCAATGTTTAATATAGAATCGTGAAATATTCTATGTTTACCCATACGTATGCCTTTGTACCTATGTATGTGTGGTTTCCTATGTATATATATATATATGCGTCTTCCCGCGGAGAAGGTTTATCTGCTATGTCCATAGATGTAAGTTGCCATCTGGCGAACCTGCAAAAGATAACAGTTTTACAAGTGCCTGTACATTACTTTCTGCAATTACGAGACCGATACGCATATTAAATAACAACAATTTATTTGAAGGTGCCAAATTTTGATGTATTCTTGGCTTTAAATTTCTGATTTACCATAAAGCTTAAGTGTTAGACAACTTTATAATAAAGTACATGTACATGTACAATGGCTATAAACATATACTTTTGACAGGTTTTCTTGATCGTGGTTACAAGACAAACTCTACATCGGCATTGGAAATATAATTCAATTGAACCCGAATTGCTCACATACTGGCAAACCTCACGAAAAGCGTGCGACTCAGCGGGGAAAAGATAGTTTAAAATAAAATATTACTAATTTATTCGTAAAATAGACAAAGCTGTGAAATCTTTGCTTCTTTATTCAATAAATTATATTCGTAAATATTGCATTCATAAAAATTGTAATTGCTTGTCTTGGTCAAAAATATAATACGTTAAACTTCTTTGTTTTTAATGTCTATACTACTATAAATTAAAAATAATAATGTTTTAAATTTACAATGAGAATATGATTGTTAAAGTCACTTTAACTTGACTAGTTATATATTTGTGTTTTATTTTCTTTGTTTTACAGATAGTTGCTTAACCAGTTCATTAAACAACTACCCGTTCTGTATATTGACTCCCAATACCAATATGTAAAAAATAAGTATTTTATCTTGATATTCTAAGCTAACTACATATCGGCTAACCCTTCTAGCTCTAAATATAAAATTACTTATGTAGTTGCCAATCATTTATTTATAACGATAGCCTGCCTTATGTCTTCATCTAAATGCCCTAATGCAGTAGTACTCTAATGCTTCTCAAGAGCCCCCTAGTATATGTACCTTGATATTTAAGCCATAAGAACATTTATAACCCTTAAAATCAATCGTGGCATTAATTGTGTTCAGGATAACATACAATTTGCCTCATCTTAAAGATTTCATAATTAGAGTTCATAACGTTTTTTCAGCATTTTCATACGATGAAATACATAAAAGTTTAATTCATAAAGAATAAATGATGAAAATATAAGAATAACCTAAATGCAAACTTATAACGACATACTTAGTATATGTAAGAAGCTTAAACCTTTAACAAACCATAAAATTAAAAAACTTTGCACTTTATTATTTCACAAATCCAATGATTTCTCTTCTCTTTTATAAATCATTTTACCTTTAGAGAAAATGTCCTTTTAGACATTTTGACTTTTAAATATTCGGATATAATGGTTCAGATATATTGATATTAAATTTTCTTGTATCGACATAAAACTGATTCAAAATCCGTATTTCTGTTCTTAGTCACCAAAGTTTTAGTTGCACGGAAGAGTCGAAGAAGCAAATTGTGCAATTCAATCAAATACGTGAATTTGCAATTCACTTGCAAATTCATGGCAAACCCACGGAAGGGAAAGAGCTGCTCTATCTGTTGCATTTCAATGAACGCTACATTACCTTGTATTGTAAGAGACGCCGTGCATTGATTGCTCTTTGTGTCGAACATTATTCCAGTATTTATGGATACAAACTTTAGACTTGACAGATTTGGTACAGTATTTATATTTGCTTTATGTATTTAACTTCTTTTACTTTTTGATTGAATGGTTTTACCAGTCGACAGTCTAATTTTTATATTTGTACCGAAGCGCTATATGACAATTTGTTGTTACAGAAAAACCGTCTTTTGGCTGAAGTTCTTGGTAGTACGACACAATGCAATAAGTTTAACAGTGATTTTAAAGTGTTTTTACTAATACCAAACATACCTATACGTGTATATATATGTATATATATATATATATATATATATATATATATATATATATATATACATGCTCAATACCAACAATGTAAGTATGTATGAAGCCTCCATGTGGTAACTGCCAAATCACTTAAACATTTTATATTTTTGAGATCAGTACTGGGTATATATATATATATATACACAGTTAAATTTTCAGCATGTTCTCTATTGTTCAGTCAAAGAACTTTCATATGATTGTCATGATACTAATTACAACATGAAACTAATTTTATGTGTTTTATATGATTGTTTGGCCTGAACGCGTAATTTCAATTTTGCGAAGTATAGTTGAAATGAAAGAAAATCTCAAAAAAACGAAGTGGCCATAACAAGCTTATTATATATATATATATATATATATATATATATATATATATATATATACAAGGGTGGCCAAATTATTAGACTAGAACTAGTTTTCGGGGAAAATTATTTTATTAAATCGTTTTGAAATATCTGTGTACATCAAATTGTATAACTAATATTTTGTGTGTATACCCTTGTGCTTTATCAACATTTCAAAACTCTTTGGCATGCTCTGGACCAATTTTGTAGAGTTCTCTTTGATTTCTTCAATGTGGTACCACACTTTAATTAATTAAAAATTCATAAGCCCTTGACGTGTGGTCACCTTCTTCTTTAGCATTCTTTTCTTGACAATTGACCACAAATTATCAATTGGATTCATGTCAGGGCTGTTACCTGGTCAAGAAAGCACACTGATGTCTGATTCACTGAGAAATCTTGTTACTGTCTTGGCTTTATGGCATGGATCAACAGCATTCTTAAAAATAAACTCCCCATTTGGAAACCAATCTTGAGTCTGTGGAATTAGTCTCCTTTGCAGCACATAGATATTTTATGACTTACTTTTTCCAAATACTCTGTTGTCCAATGGTCTAAGCCTTTAGCCCACTCTAATCGCTTCTTTGCCATGGTAGACGTGATCTTTCGCTTTTTCCTTGGTCTGCGAGCGTTGAGTCCTTCTGTGTTTAACAATCTTCTCACACTTCTAGGTGAAATATTGGCTCCATACTCGTTTATCTGGTCAGCCATTTGTTTGTGGTAAGTCTTCTGTTTGTTTTAACAATATTCTTTAGTTTCCTGACCAATCTATCATTCCTTTTGGGCTTGCGGCCACATTTTCCAACTCGATGCGTCTGATTACTTAGGTTTTGGTCACAGGTTCACTTGATCCTACTTACTGATCTTTTAGAAATACCCAACCTTTACGCTAGTTCAGTTTGTGAATAACATCTTTCTTTCAAAAGAATCTTTACTGAAGCTTTTTTCTTATGAGAAAAAACACAATTTTTTTCCCATGACCGTTAAAAAGTGGCCTCACTCTTGAAGTATTCTTAAAATATTAAAAGTCAAAAAAAACACACAACCTTTGACGGTTTTACAACCAGAATCCACTACTAACACTGTTACCAGCTCATATTACAAGGAAACCCCACTAAAAACAAGAATAACCAATATTAGATACATACAGAAGTTGAGTTTATGTTCAGTTAAAATTGCCTAAAAATCGTCAGCTGATTTAAGTGCTACCAACTGGATATGACATTAACTTCAATGCCTCAAATAGAAATATAAAGTTCTAATATAATGTAACGAATGCTAATATATGAAAAATAACAATATATTCCAGGATTATAAAGCATAGTTACGAGATAACTTAAAATGTCGTAAATTTGAATGTCTAGTCTAATAATTTGGCCACCCTCAGTGGGTGGCCAAATTATTAGACTATAACTATATATATATATATATATAGAATATATATATATATATATTTATATATATATCTATATATATAACTATATATATATATAGAAATATATATATATATATATATATATATATATATATATATATATATATATAAGTATATATTTATTAGTTTAATTTCATAAAAGGTTGATGAACTATTATATAAGCTTAAGATATTATAAAATAAAAAAAATAAATTTTGTTTAGTGACGTAAAACTGCTCGAAACATGATGAATGTCTGACCAAATGATAAAAGGTTAATGTATTCTGAAGTTTTGGTCAGATTTTTATCTAAATAATAACTAAACTCAAACAACCCAAAAATTCTAAGAGTGTACATTTTTAAGCATAAACAAGAACGTATGTCTGACCAACTGATAAATAGTTAGCGTGCTCTGAAATGTTCGTCAAAGTTTGATCAACATAATATACAAACCTAAAGAACTAAAAAAAATTCCCTAAAAAATGTTTATAAAGGGTCACAAAACAGCTTAAATAGGATGTATGTCTCACCAACCGATAAATAGTAAGCGTTTTCAAACATTTAGTGGAATTTTTTATCTTAATTATTGAAACTATTATTATTGTGGTAATGAGATTTCAACAATAGCGTCCATCAATAGTGCAGGATTGTAGCCAGTAGCTACTGTAGTAGTTATGTATGCTGACAACATTTGTTATACTGCACGATCGTCAAATAGGTCATTTGCGTTTGAGTCATTGTTATGTGTATGAGCTTGTGTAAATAGACCTGCAGTAATTATGTCTGACCTTTATATCTTTCAACTCGATAGTCTTTTTTAATAGGTAATTGGAATTTATTAGGTCGTGACTATCCAGTAAATACACTTCCGATTGTGGTATTCTCACTTCATTACCTAGGCTGGTAAGGGTTCAAAATAGCCTATCAATAGTCTAATATAGTTTCTTAATGAAATATGAGTCTTTGAACTTTATTCCATCCATAATTAAATATTTCATATATCCTTTACAACATTTCAATCTAAACGTTAGATGTCTCGTCTCACTATACTAAAATAATTACTGTTTCCATTAATAAAGGATCGTCTTTAATATATTTCTCTTTTGGATGGATTTTGTACAAACCAGCGTATTGCAATCGCCCTTATGTATCAATTGTATATTTGCCGAACTAGATGCCCAGAACGGAAAGCCACCTCCCGTTGAAAATGTTATATCAATATAAATTCTATGCTGTTAACTCGATTTTTGAAACGATAACTATATAAATAGCAAAAACTAGTTGTAGATTGTTAAAAAAGTAAAAACAATTTTTATTCATAAATTAACCAATTACACCTACGGAAAAGAATAAAGGTGCCGCTTTTAATCAAAATATAAACTCATTTGTGAAGGGATCTGACAAACATGATTAAAATGAAATGAAATGAAATATGCCTTTATTTAAGAGGCGGAGTTATGATTAGGTGAAGAAAGGAGGAAATGACAAAAATTGTTTTTGTTTTGTAAAACTTTTAGAACGTTCATCTGGTAGGGTGACGCAATATCTTTTGCAGTAAATGAAGAGCAAATTGGATTCAATCTGCTATACATGAAAGTAACGAACAGGAATTAATTTATTTTAAGGTATTTATTTTATTTTCTATATTACGTTAGTAATATCAATTTATATTTTTAGCCGTAATACCTTATATTTTTTTTATTTGGCAAGTAAAAGCATTTGTTTTATTTATTTTCATGCAATAGTTGTTCCATTAAAATACATCATCAAAGTAAGAAATTCTATATAAATCTCGTAAAATTATAGAATTGTTTACTATTAAATGAGTATTATGTAACTTTATGCTGTGATTAAGTAGGCCTACTTGTTATTGCTAGATTTCATGAGTAGAGGATCTTCAAGTTTGTATGCTATAATAATAAATTCAACCAAAGGCAATGCTTATAACAGTTAAACAAGCTAAAAAGACCACTCCATAATGTTGTTGTCTGTCAGTACTTTAATATGTACTTCATATCAACATAAAGGTTAAATGTGAATGTTGAATTCAGCTCTAGTTGACCTTCTTGGCGCAACATCTAGAATCTAACGCATTCATAGACTTGACTCATGGAATGTGGAGTCATTTTCGTCTGGAGAAATCAAATCACTCGGCAACAAAGAAGCCCAATGCAAACTCTTTGTATTTTTTTGATATCAGATATTACAAAATATAAAATTAACCTAGGTTAAGAGGTATTCTCATTGTCTCGACAGTTGCAAAAGTAATCTTATTATTTTATATCTCTTCAGACAAACGTGAATCCAGATTCCAGAAGAAAGTTTCTGACAAAGTTTTCAACTCAACCTTCGCAATGAATCAAGCCTTCGAACCACAGCTACGCTTAAGTAAAGTTGTGGATCTCTAACCATTAGGTTCAATTTACAGGAATGAAGATATTCAAATAGGTTACGACAGTATTCCCTTACAATATGTTGTACACACGGATAAAAACACCATCGGCGTTGAGATACTACTACAGAGGTTCCAGTAAACTGTTTTGTTAACTACAGAATGTCTTTGTATCCACATGCTCTGAAGGTAAAACTCATCAATCTTAGTTAACATTTGCATTAGATAATATTATATCTAGTTCCAACTCTAAATATATGTGAGTACATTTACAAAGCTTAAACTTTGATTTATATAAACTTCATCGTTGTTGTTTGAAACTAATATACATATAACTATTCATATTATATTTGATTGTCAGAAGTTATCACACTTGCAGGGACAGATGTTGGACACAGTCGACTGGAAACTTTGAAATTAGTCACAGTGATCTGCGTCGCGGCTTGAAACTGTGAAACTCGTAGAAGATAATTTGTTCGAAACTTCAACAGTTAGAACATTTAATCTACCACAGTATTCTGGATAATGTGGTGTACTTTATTTATATATACAGTACTAATGAAACATAATATTTATTTGTTAAGCATTTAGGGTAAAAACACTTTCTTTTGAATCCTATTTATTTTTAGTGCTGCAATAAATTAAATTAAATCCTATTTAAATGTTTAGATAATCAATAGCTTTAAAGTCCATCAATAGCTTTAGTCAAACCAATTACTTACTAATTTGGCTACACGCAATGCTATACTGCGTATGTTATTACCATGAATAATAAATAATTAGGTGATTGAAATATTATGTCTATTTTATACGTATACATTAGAGTCATGGAGGTTCATTTTTAATCAAAATCTGATTGAAAATAATGGGTCTCATTGGCGTACACAAGGGGAGTACAATGTACTTCAGTTAATAACTAGAGCACGTTCATACCAAGTTGTCTTTGATGCCAAGCAGTTGTGTGAAAGAGAGTTGACTAGCAAACGATAGGAGCGCTGATATGATTCATGGAACTGTGAGTATGATCTAGGTGGCTGCAAAGCGTCACCCCTACATTTTCCAAGGCCATGTTACTAATACATACAGTAGAAAGTTCACTTAAGTCACTGAGATTGTAATCCTTTGTGGGTGGATGTTGTGACAACATGGGAACGATTGTAGTCGGATAGGAACATACAGTGAAGAGACGAAAATGCTTGAGATTTTGGTTCTTGAGGCGTAAAAAATATTTAGATTTTCATTAATAAATTCAATTCCATTTCATCATATTGTCTTCAATTAGAGAAACGCAGTGCAAAGGAGTCACGGACAAGATGAAAAGGCTACTCCGAGCAACTTTGCGCTATAAGTTCGATCACTTTGTCCCTTCCAGGGAAATTGATATAGTTTGAATTTGAAACCAGTGGTATAATTACATCTGACGATTGTGATACTAATCAGAAAGAGGTAATTAAGGACATGTTGTTGAAAGAGATATCTGACAGCTGCAATGAGTTAAAACTTACTTTTCACTATATACAGTGATAAGTTAATATCAACTAATTAAAAAATTATATATAAATAAGTTAGGTAACATCCATTTAGTACATCCGTTAAGTGTATAGTATTTAGTAATATTAGTGCAGTAGTGTAGTGTAGTATGTTGTTTTAGTGCAATTTTACATGCTGCTTGGAAGTGCTGTTAAAAAAACTATACAAATACAAGAAAATTTAATTATTGTATGTAGTTTTGTTCTGATAGTCCAATTGGATGTTTTACACGATAATGTGTAGTAAATGTTTCTATTCAAATAGAAAAATAAGTAAATTGTATTGAAAAAGTAGTATTAATCTAAAAGCAAAGATTACATTATTATGATAAAAACATTCAAATCATTTCAATACCATATAAAGATTTTAGAGTGCATATGTTCTTGAAAACCAATGAAAAACTTGAATCAAATTCACACAATAAAAATATTAAAATTTTAATTGCTGCATTTCTAAACCACAGTCACGACTTTTATTTGCAGTGGACTAGTACCTGGGATATTTGCCATCGGGGTAGAAAACCATTTTCACTTTAGAGAAGTTAAGCTTAAAATCACATTTACTTGGTTATAAAGAGGTCTTGTATAAGTGCGATACTATAGCGTCATAAAGAATCCAACGATTTCTGTCAACGTCATTTTTTATAATTATAATGTTAATGGCTTCTACTTAAATCTATTTCAGATTGGTACATGTAAAATAACGCTAGAATATATATATATATATATATATATATATATATATATATATGCATATATTAATTAGACCTATTAATAATACATTACCGTAGTTTTATATATTAGGAATTAGTGTGTCATAAAGTTTCGTCGGTTTATTCCACCATAGCTGTTTTAAAATAAAATTAAAAAAGGCAAATGCTTTTTTTTATTACATATTCAAATCCTCAACTGAAATTTATTATTGAACGAGTTATATCCAAAGGTACTCGTCACATCATTCTTGTCACATCAAAAATTATAATATAAGAGTACATTATACTGTATACTCTTGTGACAGTAACACCTGAGGCAACCTTTGACCAATTAACATGACAAAGGCTTAAATCCCTAGAGCTCAGTTTGAGTTAAGGTCGGATTTAGCTTTGTGTCTGGCCGGGCTAATAATTGACAACTGGAGCTCAACTATAACTGAATCCCTAAGAGATTTGCAATACGGGCATTTAATGAGGTGACAGTAACACATGAGGCAAACTTTGACCATTTAACATGACAAAGGCACAAACCCCTGGAGCTCCGATTACTGTAGTTAAGGTCAGTTTTAGCTTTGTATCAGGCCTGGCTAATCGGCGACTGGATCTCAAACATTTTGGGCACGAATAAGTATATATATATATATATATATATATATATATATATATATATATATATAATCATGATAATGACAAAATAAAAATATATGTTTTAATTAAAGAAAGATATTCCAAATCGAGCAACAGCTATTTTATGTTTTGAAAACCGGGATTTGAATATATCAACATTTGCGTTTTGTACATGAACACAATAAGTACAAAGTTTTTATTGGTTATCATTATTTTGAAACGAAGACTTAAAAACTTAAATACAAGCTGTGGTCTTACCTGAATTTTATAGCTAAACATGTTTCCAATTATATGTAATTGAACATAGGCCTTAAATATTTTAAAATATTTTAAGAGTGAAATTTTAAAGTATTATAATAATAATAATAATAATAAGAATGAGTTTTGTTTTACTGATCATGTACATGATATAAATCAGACAGTCCGTATGTTCAATTATGTCGTATTAAATATGTTTAAATGTAATTGCTACCTTATATAGTGAACAACATGTCCGACACTGTTAACTAGCAATTATCGTGTCTGGCCCCACTAGGTGTGGTTTGTTGTGTGGTAGAACATCTCGACAATCACACTCTAGGGGATGTTTGTGTGATGTCGGCTTGACGAACTCGTGCGATTTAACTCTGATTGACAAATTACCCTTGGAGATTAATTTACTAATTTATATATTTAAAAATGTAATATTTAAGTATATTATTACTTATGTTATGCATAATAGATTATTTTAAATGTTCATAAAATAACGTTTACATAACAACGAGGACTTAAAGTTAATTATCGTTCAAAATGAACCGTCATTGCACCTAAGGGAGACGGTTTGTCCTGGCCTCATAAGAACACGCCTAAGTGGTTTTGAGATAATGTGTTAGTGTTTAAAGTGTTTATGATCGAAGTTTATAATAATTATCGGGCTATATACTATAGAATAGACGCGAAAATTTGACCTTTTATGCAAAAGATATATGTTACAACGAAAAGATAAGAAACATATAGATAAACAAAATGTCTACCGAACAACAAGGAATTAAAAGAACATAGATTAGATTTGACATATGGTGTTTTTCACCTGCTGGAGCGAGGTCAGGAAATCTAGGAACCATTTCACACAGGAATATTTGGCAAACCCCTAATATCTTCCACTTTAAATTCGATTTTTAGGGGTTGGATTTTCTGAACCAAATATTTCATTGAGAAATAAAAGTCTACAAATAAATATTTACTTCATGTTTACCACAGATACTATTAATATACCAAACCGTGTAAATACACAGATTTAGAATTACACACAGACTAACTTTTGGATCTGTACAAAAGGCTGGTAACTAATGCTGTAACAAGTAACAATACATAACCAACACCTGGCCCCACATACTGGTTTCAATTCCTCAAGAAACTATACACCTGACTTGAGATCGACGTTTACAAATACATACAATATGTATGGTTAAAACTTTAATTTGAAAATATGACGAAAACTGAATAATTCTCTTAACCACATAATATATTATATCAGATTTAATCAAATAAAAGCCTTGTAATAATATCTCAAATATTCGCAGCAAAATGTGTAGAGGAATTTTAAATTGAATCTTGCCTGAGCCAATACAGATGCATTTGTGTATATTTTGCATATTTACCTTCCGTGTGACAGCAGGACGGTCAAGGCAAGAGGTAAATATTCATATTGGTCACATGTCACAGCTGCCAGAGGCAACAAACGATCGGTATTCCTGTTATTGTTAGGGTGAATACTTTGTGACATGTTTACTAATAACACTTGGCGTTATATATTTAATTCATAAATAACACTTTAATATACATATTAATAATCCTCATATAAAAGAGTGCCTTACGTTTGTAGGAAAGTTAAGAATAATTGAAGAGTGTCGTAACAGGACTTACTTAATAAATTATGAAAGCTCTACTTTTCCTTACCTAAGAAGAAAATAAACGACCAAATTTGTCAAGCTTATGAAACCTCTATCAACTTAGTTACAGCTTTTACGGTTGTCTTAAGTTTTTATTTCCTATTATGATTGTGTTATTTTCTGGTAGTGTTCTTTAAGTAGTGTCGTTATGGATTAATGTAGTTGAGATCTTATCAGTTATATCCCAGACCTAATTAAATATACTTTTACCTTTGTCCTAGGAGATTGTCTTTATTCAATAAATGTCCGTCTCAGGAAATCATGTGCTTATTTTTGTATATGTCTGTTTGTTGTTGGAAATGGTGTTATTTTATAATGTACACGTCAGGATTGAAGCTGGGTGGATGAATGTGGATGATAACTCTTCAAGTATACAGACCATGTACCTTGTAGTCACAATTTCCTTGCAAATATATTCGTTTGATAATGATGTTTTAATACATATCTAAATTGTTTAATACAATTATCTCGCTGTAATATAATCAGCATTATAATACATAAAATATTAATTTTGTGTCAATGAAACGTAACGTGTATATTAAAAAAAGCCTAAATAATACATTAATTTAGAATTTAACTATTATGCAACATAAGTAGGAAGAAATTGCCCTTAAGATATTAATAGTTTCATGTGGTATTTTTCTGTAAATATTAAATATCGCATTCTATTTATAGTATAGACGTTTCACAAATTTCACTCTCAGTATCCGCAAATAAGTGACTCTGTTTTTTTTTTTAATAATGATATTCCAAAAAATTTAACAGTTTTATTTGATTTGTTCTTATAATTGTAATAAATGTTCAAGTTACTGAATAAATGCTGTATTCTACTTCACCATACTTGAATAAATAGATATGAACTGAGGTAATAAGCAACCAAATAGACATCACATATTTATTTTTTTAAAGGAAGTATGAGAACAAGTAATCTTGCATTAAAAACAGTTTCTTGTAATTTATTTTGATTTTTGCGCAACCAAAATAATTATAATTTAAAGTAGAAAATATTGTAATATAATTCATATGTGAATTAATATTTGAGAAATTAATTTAATTTATTTCTTTTTATTATTATTGTTAAGTCAGTAATAACACAACTAGTGTGAAAGGACTGCCAATTAATGTCCTGTGCTAAGCCGTAGTAATGAAATTAAAGTTTAATCACAACAGTGAAGGCCGGCTCTTTCATCTGCTAATTACTACGATGGAGCAATCAACACTACACGACGTAGATCAATATTGACCTTGTTCGCTGATGAAAAAGGACTAATATACATTAACGTCTACAAAAGTATTAGTTAATTAATTAGGGTTTATATGTTACAACAATTTCATCTGTAGTATCTGGAGAACACTGTGATCTTCCAATTATTTGCTCTTGTCTTGGATTTTTACCTTTGTTGTAATAATAAAATGTTTCGGTTTAATGAACTTTCAGAATCAGAACTTTACACATATGCAATTGGATACAAAAGAACATACCTTGGTCTTAACACTGTAAGGTCTCAACAACAGCAATGATCAGTATTACACAGTTCTCAAAGGAATATTTAATAAGCTATGTTACGTGCCCAAGCCCATGTCATTGACTGTTAAACCTTTCGTTATCGTATTCAGAAAGACAGGATTCCTCTGCTGCTGCATTTTACACTGTTATTTGCTTCTTTTTACAGTTAAATTTATCTCTAAACGGACGCAAAATATATTTGAGTTATGTATATTTCATTCTGCACTTAATATAACGTATAATTTTCAGGTCATAGGTGAAAGTGAACAATAATTGTACCGTTATTAAATGTCCCTAATGTCACAACGATTAGCACTAAAGAGTGTTGAACTTAGTTTCATTTCACCTACTATTTAGTGCTGTGCTTGAAATCTGACAATGCCACAGACTTCACTTCTGGAATCTGCAGTCGACATCCGCCTGAAGAGCTCTAAAACCAGTCGTTTGCGTTGATATTTAGGTATCAAATAAAACAACATCACAAAATTTGTTTTTTCTGGTTTGCACAAAAAGTTATCCCGAGTTGTTTAGAGGAAGAGGTGACCCCAATGTCTAACCCTTTCTACCAGCACTAAGCAATGTTATGGTTTATATGATTTCATTAGTGATAGATATAATTCTTGTGGTTTTACCTTTTAAATATTAGTAATTTAAAAAGATTATTTCTTTAGTTTGCTGTGTCTTTTTCTCGTACTGTCTATATTAACTGAAATATAATTTAAATTTAATCATAGATACAATTATTACAAATTAAAATTGTCCTGTCAGGTGTATTTCAAAACTTGTACACAAAACTTGCAAAAACTGAGACAGGCCGGTAAATATTTTGGAAACTGGGATCGTACTTTTTGAAAATGGGAATAACGTTGGTGCTTTTAAGGATTTAGAAAAAATGTATTCACAAACTAATGAGAAGTTAAAAGCAAATACACTTAGAGCATTTTTTGTGAGACACATTGACTTCACGTTTATTACACAATGTACATGGTTATGTCAACGTTTTATCTCACGTAACAGGTATTTTCTCGCAGGAGACTCTTCAGCTACAAGTAAGCATTACAAATATATTACAAACAACAGCCGTTATCTCGCATAACTTATGTATACAAACAGGACGCTCACTAGCAGCTTATGGAGAAATATTAAAACAATGATATATTTATCAGACAAGAATACTTATCCTTAAAGGAAACTAATAAGCTAATAGTTTAGTGAATAATTAAAACAACGATATGTTATAAACACGAAGAGCATATTATCTCACATAAAGCATGACAGCATGTTAATTCGCAGCACACTCTTAAGCTAGCAGTATATAGCAGAAGATTACATATACTGTAATATATTACAAACACGTTGAATTATATCCCATAACGAATGTTTACGCATTACAGCCATTACCAGTTTACGGTAGAAGATTAAAATAAGGATATATGTATCTCGAAGAATTATTTTGCATAACGCATGTTCAACCACAGGACACTCTTAAGATAGCAGTTTAAAGTGGAGGATTACAGTAGTGATATATGACAAACACGAGGAATTATCTCGCTTTAGGTAATTCTCAAATAGTCTACAATACGTGTATTAGTTTACTAAACCTTTTTGATCTTATCATGTTTTTACCTCCATTAAGACATTCCAAAGAATATTCAACTTACTGAAAATACAATACCTTCTTGTACTTATATTTCTGTAACTGATGTACAATGGGAATAAGAAAAACGTGATGAGGGACTCATAATCTTTCCTGATTATTTTTTAATAAACCATCGATTGTGTCTAGAACTTATAATAATGTTTTATTTACCATAGAATGGGGAAAAATTCAAACAGTTTTAATCTTCATGCAAAAGTTGGCCTTTATATATAATAAATATTTTGTTAACTTTCTATTAAACAGTTTTTAGTCCATATCGTTCCACTATGGTAGTTGATGAAATTTAAACAAATTCTATAATTTACAGAGACGTAGTAATTAGTATTCTGGAAATCAAATAAAATTTCCAAAACATTTTTGCATATGCAAATTGATTGTATATAAAACTATTTTAGAGATATTAATAACATGAAAGTCCAATCAAATAATAATCTACCTGGTTTTTCGACTGAGACAAAAGGACATTTTTCATTAATTTTGCTATATAATTTTTAAAACATAAGGAACTTTTATATTGATATAAAATAAAAAAAGATATTAAATTCGTTTACATACATTTTAAATGGAGTATATTGTTACAATTTAAAATAAAGTGGAGGAGGAATTTAAGTATGGCATACCTAATATTCAAGTAAAATACTTAGTTAAGAGACAACAGTTTCTTTAGTGTAGACACCCATCAAATATGGGACTGGATGTTTTATTGATGTAATATTTTTAAGCAATTGTATAGACTAGAGCTATGTACATAAAAAAGAAATAAGTTTTTAATGTTCTATAAAAGAGAATATCTTTTATCTGCAATACGTGTTGTATTGCAGATATTGCATAACTAATTATCATCCAATGCGTATGTTAATAAACAATCCTTTGTCGTGGCGTTAGTGTTTATTCGATAAAACCGCAATAAGCTTTTAGTTTATTGTTTGTTGCAATTATCAAAATAGCTGCTGCCTAACATAAGTTTGTGAACTATCTAAACATTTATCAAATAACGGTTTCACCATAGTGGAATTGCTTTGTAAGCGCGTTCTTGAAAATACTCCATTAGTTTCTTGATATAGACCTTAGGTTGATGATATATAATGAGACCGTACCGGTAAATCAATAATATTATTATGTTTATGGTAATAAATAAAACAACATTAGCTCTATGAACATACCATATACGAGTAGAATAATATTAAAACACATAAAAATATACTCATTTCGATACTGGCCATTTCCACAACACTAATATAAAAAAGATTGTAAGAATATAGAAAGGATAGTCTTGAAATTGGATTTACACGTTTCATAACAATGTTCGTAGTTTTTGATAGGAGACAAAAATATGACCTAATTATTGCTAAAACACAAAGGACTATCATTGTGATCTGTAAATGACAAGACATCATTACAAAATGTGTCAATTATTCTGAGCAGTGGAGGCGTGAGGTAGGAAATTGCTGTCAGCATGAGGATAATTGAGCGTACATCTCACTCCATGTGAACTACTTCCGTCTACACTGATATCATATGTATGTCCATGTCAGGCTGATTTTGCTAGTTGCTGTCAACATCAGGATAATTGAGCGTACATCTCACTCCACGTGAACTACTTCCGTCTACACTGATATCATATGTAAGGCCATGTCAGGCTGATTTTGCTAGTTGTTGTCAACATCAGGATAATTGAGCGTACATCTCACTCCATGTGAACTACTTCCGTCTGCACTGATGTCACATGTAAGGCCATGACAAGGTGATTTAGCTAGCTGCAGTCAGCATGAGGATGATTGAGCGTGCAATCTCTCTCCTCTTCCTCAACTAATTAAGTGCCACAAGAGTTGAGGACTTTGACTTTGCGTAACAGTTGCAAAAAATCAGTTAAGCTTATTCGCTATCTCTAGCTTATCTATTAACCACAAGTCGATTCCTAATTTTTATTGTATCTTTTTTGTATCTTTGATTTAATTATTACTGATGCCCTTAGTAAATTGTAGCTTTAGTTTTAAGCACGATTACTAAAATCGCGTATTTCGAATTATCCGATAACCGTGCAAATATTATCATAAGTGGCAAATGTTTTAAAACTATTAATTAAAACATCTGCCATTGTACTCTTATCTGTACCACTCATTCACTAAAACTAAGGAGTAGTTGCTAATGCCCCGTTCGTGTATTTACTCTGGTCTCTTATACAGTGAAGGTTAAAATATGACACTACTATATTTATGTCTATTCAAAACGACAAGAACATGGTTTATTATTTAAAAGTACTCGGACAGTGAATAAAATGAATATGAAAGTGTATATGCACAAACCAACGTAATGTGCTATTAGGTCCATAAACGTGATTTATTTCCAACGCTCCCTGCCCGGGTTATACACTTGAGGGTATTAATTTATTATTACTTATAAACTAATATGGATGTAACATAATAGAAAATATTCAAGATCGTTTTTAGTTAATTTCTTGCTCTTTCATATCTTCCAAAGTTGGAAACAAGTTTTGATGATAATAAACGAGTATCTTGGGAGAGATTATTGTTGTAAAATTCCACAGTCATTTCTTACAAATTCACTAGAGAAACAGAGTTTTATATTGTTTCCTCACTGGACGTTTCACCAAAAATCTTCTATAATTCTTTATAATATACGTTTTTAAACCTAGTATGCAACTATAAACCACGTTTCTGACATTAAAAATCCACAAACTTGGCATTCCTATACGGCACATAAATAGTTACCGTAATCCACAGTGTAGGAAAATACATGAAACCCTCTTTTGGGCATCTTGACACTATAAACTGAATTTTTATTACAATTCTACACACTTCGGTTATAACCTTGAAACAAGGTGACAACGATAGGCTAGTTAGCTTTGACGTTGAGAGCCTCCTAACGACCGTAATAGTTTAAGCATCACGTAATCGTTTAATTTAGATTAAGAAAAGATCAAACATTAACAAGAGCCAAACTTCCGATCCTAGTAATTATGGAAACTGAGAAATAAACTCAGTGCAAAAATCATGAACTAAAGGGTGAAATGTATATTCAAGGTGAGGGAATAGCAATGGAATTTCCCATGTTTACCGACATCAATATGAAAGAATTTGAGCAAAACGTATCTGGCTTTATCTCAGTTCACACCGAGAATATGGTGTAAATAAGTAGATGCCACCAACGTCTCATGAAGATACCAAACCGAATGATTTCATGTCAGATAAGTTCTACATCTAATACGAGTCAAAACCCCCACCAATTGAGTAAAATATTACAGAATACCCGGAAAATTAATAATAATCCTAATATTAATAATAAATCGAAATAAATATAAATGGAGATAATTATTTACCATTAAAACATAATATTAAAGCTGGAATTTTTAAAGATTCTACTTAAATAAATGGTTAATGGAACACATCACCTAATTGTGATGGACATATACTATTTAACGTATCATTTCCCGGACTGACATAATTAATTCTGAGGTGCCAGAAATATTATTACAAAATAACCTCGTCCTATTTTTAACCTAACGCTTCCCCAATGTGTGAAGGTTATATTTTCATTGTTGTATCAATTCCCACATTGACCTGTTTGGTTCTAATTTGGCAGTGATACTGTCATAAAGTGACCACGTCCTTTTGGTATCCACGAAATGACCACTGAAAAATGGTATCTTATTTACTTACAAAATGAAAAAGACTTATTGTGTGGTTCAGATTGGATGCGGGCTGCTGGTTGTTCACTAATGAGATCTCAAACTCCTCCTCTGTGTTTGGAGATGGCATTGTAAAGTTATTCCTGCGTGCGATTTTTAATAATCAACAAATAATACTATAACATATAACAATTAAAATTAATTACTACAGGGCAAATACTTATAACGGTATTAGCTTACTTACATATTACTAACATGGACCTATATCTATCATTTTTATATATTAAACCTGTCTAAAATATATATGCGCCACTGAAGAGGTTTTAATATTAATTCAGTTGTAGAAACCTGGCAGATCGTAAAAACTACAAATTCTAAAAACAAATCATGATTTAAAAAGTTAAACCCAGCTCAAACTCAAACATGTGTCAGAATAGATTAATTATCATTTCAGTTGAGAAAACAATCCAAGAAGTAGAAGTAACTACATATTCTGATAACAGTTTCATTCAACTCCATTTAAGAAGTAATACCTGCCTCTAAAGCATACTCGTTACAGAAAAGATTTAAACTTGATTCTGATGTAAATCGTGCAGGCTTAGATAATTACGAATTTTGAGAACAATTACAATAATATGGATTTAAGAGGCTAAATTGTCACAGATACATACACGTTACAGAAGATATTTTATATTAATTCAGATGTAAAATCAACATGAATTATGAGAACATTTTCATTAACCTACCTCAAATAAATACAAGTAAAGAATTCATTTTAAGCTTCTCAATCACCAAATTTTTTGGATTTCCTCAGACGAAGATGATTCCAAATTCAGTCAGGTCTGAATGCGCAAGATAAACTTAAAACATAAGATTTACAAATATAGACATATATTTTACTATATGACGTATAATTTATTTTTAAATGTTTTACAGCCTATTATTCTTTTATATGTATAACACAATATAAATAAACCTTTTAACACTTTTTTGTAAACTTTTATTTTTCTCACAACGTACATTTCGAAATCTTTGATTTCATCTTCAGGTACTACCTAAGGTTAAGTTATGAAAATAAATAATTAAAACCAAGTTGTCATGTGTTTTTTCACTACCTTGGTGGCTAAATTTGTTGTATTTAATTTTATGTGTGATCAATGTATTTTGTTTAAAATTCTATCGAATAATACATTTTTGTTAGAAAATCTTTGTCATTTAATAATATATTATGATTAATTTTGGCACTTATAATTTTCAAAATGTTCTAAAGTAGATAATAAGCGACTGTTTTTGCTTGTGTGTAAAATTTCAAGATTGTTTTTGATGTTAGTGTATGTATGGCCGGTGTTATTTAAATGGTCTGCATATTTTGAATTTGATGATGATTTCAATGCTTTTATGTGTTCATTAAATATAATTTTGAAGGATCAGCCGGTTTGTCCAATATAGTCTTTTATATGTTGTTTTATTAGATGACCTGGAAAGCAAATTTCATAACTAAAATATAAGTGTAAGCTGCATTCCTTTTAGATAAGGGATTGTTCATCAATTGTATTTTTATTAAAAGTTCACACCTAAGTGTTTTGTGATACTTAAAATTTGAAGTTTATTTTATGAACTAAAATTTCATAACATTAAATAAAAAGAAGAAATAAAATTATAATTTTAGGCTTAAAACATAGTTTGTGGACATATATTTTTGTAAATATCATTCTAATCTCTTCAGTGATAAGTGATAATCACTGAAAGATAATACACTTTCTTAATTCATTTAAGATTTAGGTTTGAAGGACAGTTTTTTTGGGATCCTGAAGTCGGAGAGTGAAATAGTTTTCATATAAACCAATAAACCTTGAATTTGTTTCTTAAAAAATTCCGTGAAAGATGATAGAAAAAGTCCTAACATTTCAGTAAAAATAGAACAGTTGATGGCTAGTGAGAGAACTTCTAATCCGTAATTAACTTTTCAGATAACGCACTTCCGTGCAGTTTATATATGAAAGTAAACGTATTTTAGGTAAACTGTATGACATTGTACATTGATAACAATTCAAATATGAAGCAAAATTTCCGATATTTTCTTAGGCTATTATTGTTGCGGGAAGTATAAGTACTTCTATCAGTTATATTTATTTCATAATTATATTTATAACAACTAAGATTGAGTTAGCTTTCTTTCACAGATCAAAAGTGCGTTGGTTTGAAAGCCTACATCCGTTAAAAAGCATCTACTTTTATCCACTGTATTCTATTTCCTTTCTTACATATTTAGTGCTATATTTGGGTTTGTTTCGGTGCCCCGACCAGGAAATATACAGCAATTTAATAACACTACTTCTGTCAAAAAAGGGATCACTTTTAGAGGAGTATTTAATTTGATATTACAAGATTATTTAATGAAATGAATGTAATGCGATTTTAAAGTAAATATGAGTTTGTGACCAAGTTAGCGTTTAAGCAAACTCACTAGAAACAGGTGGGGCTTATGAGAACTAATGGACCACTTATTAGAGGAATCACACAATTAGAGTAGAGATTTGCCAAAGTGTACATGTTAATCACACATCAGCAATCTGCGAGTGGACGACGCAATACCCGTGAGTGGTGCCACCGATACTATCTTAAGCGTTGGAGTGTGTTTTGCTTTGATGCAGAGTTGAACAACAGAGAATAGTCCAGTTTATATGTAATCGTTTACATTTCCTGTGATTATCAGTGGCTTAGTTCCAGAGGTGTTATAAAAATGTTTTAATGGAAGGTGTAAGCGTTTGTGACGTTTTTTCAATGTAAGTGTTGCTAATTGGTAGTTCCAAACTTATTTTGGAGTTGTAAAAGAGAATGTATGTAGTTTATACTGACGCTATATGGCTATCTACTAATAACAAGCGGGTGTACAGAATGATTTGCACCCACCATTTGCAGATCATTTTCTCAAAACGTTTTATTTGAAACCGATAATAGATCTGGAAATAATTTGCATCGTATAATAAGCACACTGGCTTTTCTAAGGTCGCTTGTTAAATTTTAAAAATCTATTTAATTTCGTTCTCGAGATGGCCAAAGGAAAGAATGAACACAAAATTATACAGAAAGGAATTTTTTGCATCCCATACAGAGAAATCATATATTACGTTAGCCTTCTGTGTACTAGGCTCTAAAGATAAATATCCTGACCAAATCCATGTTTGACCTAAAACCATAATTGAAACTCAATTTTGATTATTTAGACTTTGTTATGCTAAAGAATAATACAGATGTAATATTTCTTGAATATCTAGCCACATCATATACTATAACATATTTTCACATTTTTATTCCTTGAGGTTTCATATAATAAAATCTCCCATGAGCTTCCAAGTACCATTCAATGTACTAATATCAAATTTTGCCACCCAATTTTATATTAAATGTTCCTTTATCTAGTCACTTCTATATATTCTAAGAAAAAAAAGGTCACACGCTAAAATCTCATATTATTGTATTCAGTTTCTCTACACATTTATTATTTATTCTTGTTGTCATTTACTTTTTTAAGACTTTTCTAAGATCCGCTAACGCTCATTCTATTCCAATGTAGTGACGTGCACCATCATCAAACTTGTCTATATAGAATGGATACATACAAACTTTCAGATCTATAGATCAAATCATTGTCGAGATATCGTGCCGACATACAGACAGATAGACAGGCATATAAATACATGGAAATTAAAGTTCTTAAGTCCATTTAATGAAAGGCTTTACTAACGCTCAGCCAATAAATGTCCATCAAATTTGTTAACTCTTACCATTATATCACTATTTTTGCAAAACATGTTTATATGACACAAAAGATAACTTATTATAATGGCCCACACTTGCCTCATGAACACAAAATTTACAATGCATATCCATATAAAGAAGTGATTTAAAGTGTGCAAGCACAATAGGTAACAAAAAACCAGATATTCTACTAGTGGATTTTTGTGTAAACAAAGCTTGTATATATTTATGAATTTATTTATTTATATAACGACATAATTAGCAAAAACCTTTTCAAAAACACCTACTCGTGGTCCGAGGCAAGAAACTGTCAATATTTTATTTTAATCTTTTATTGGTTTTACCGTTATTTATGTACTATACATTGTGGTTATAGTACGTTAAAATCCCTTTAATTAGTTTTTGATTAAGGAAAATATGTTCGAATAATAGTCATTAAGGCTTAATGATAGCGATTTTATTTCACATTATGCATACCATGCAGTTACTCAGACAACATCAAGTTTCTATCTCGTTCAAAATGGAAATGATTTCCATGTCATATTATAAATTTATTTTAAGCATAAAATATCCGAGAAATAACTTTTATTTGCGTGAACTACTCCTAAACAAATTTTATATTAAGGTAAACGGTAGAGCTAAAATTAAAATAAAGACTATAATGTTTATTGCATGAAAAATATAAAGTAAATTTGAAATATTCTATTTCAAGAAATCAAGGCTCTGTAATGTATCCTGTTAACGCAATATATTTATTTTTATTATTAACGATGCTCTTTTAATTACAAATCCAGCATAATTGTTTACTTGTTACTTGTATGTAATATTCTACTTGTTCAGTACATATTTCATACAGTAAACGTACAGTCCACACCGTGGGTATGCAGTAACCGGATAATACGATAGCTTCGCAACAGAGATGTAGTATAAATCTTTTAGCGGCAGATTATGCAGGAGATAGCGGGTTTATACAACGTAGGATTTGCGAGCGGCTCGTAAAATACATGAAACCGTGTTGTGGATTTGGACTGCAGTATATTTTCGTAGAGTAGCCTACAGTAATTCTTTTTTTAATATAACTTAAACAGAATTAATATTATATACGAATGAGATATTAAAAAGTTAATAGACACATACTACTAATTACTCTTACCCGAGCAAGGCACATTACCATAACAAACCTTAAAATCAAACTAATTGGAAATGCATTTATCTCCTTTAAATAATTTTTGGATATAAAGGACAAAATTGAAATAAAATTTAGTAAACGTCCTAGTAATTGTTTAAAAACACTTTATTATGAATTTTAATTTAATCTCTCCTATGAGCATTCTCTATTTTTCTTGTACAAGCGAAATGCGGTTGTTCCTAAAGAAGCAACTGTATGTTCAGATGAAATCACCAATGACATAGAAGACAACTCTAAAAGTCATACGTTATAAACTCAAAGAACTTGCGGTCTTAAGGATGTTTTAAAACTTAAAACTAAAAAATGTCTTAAATATTCTTAAAGCATGTAAGTATGGTTTCAGTGTGGATTAAAATTCCCAAGGTTGTCTGAAGTATATGGCCAAAAACACGTATATTAGTATTAGAAATACAAACTTTACATTAACACTTTAATACAGTGAAATTATAATAAGGAAAATATCATGAGATTTATAGATACAACATCATCTTCTTTCAAGACGAGACATTTACTTTTATTACATAATTATTATTATTTTCGTTTCTTTACTTTAACACCAGTTATGAAAAGTAAGTTAGAAAGAGGACCTCGCAAAGGTTAATAACCCGTGAATATTTGTCGCGTTGTTCATAGAAATCTCGCGATAACTCTCTACTGTCGGTGCTGCTTTCCAAGTGGGTCAAGTCTTCTGCTCCAGCAGCTTTTTAGCTACGTTTGTAATTTTAAATAGGAACTTTTAAATAAAAAAGTGTATTATCTACCAATACGTATTTACTGTGTGATATGTCATAAGTTACTTCCTCTATTATTGAGTGAAATAATGTTTAAAATCATAGTTAATATTCTATGACTACTATGATGTGTTCTAATATACGTCACTCGATTGACATGCTAGTTTAAAATTTAGTGTTTTCTGTCAAACTTTTTGAATTAATTGTTTTATCTTATACATTTTATTGTTTTAGTTAAAAATTACAAAACGGTCGCAAATTAAGTCAATTTTTAAAACAAACGGTTTTTTAGAACACGTTTCAGTAATACGTTAATAAACATACAGATAACATCAAAAGTAAACAATAGATGAAAAAAGAAATTATAAATAAATATCACATATGTACAACAACAGATTAAAGTTCTTTTAAATTGTACTACAGCGATTGTGACAAATATTCGAGTGCTGAAATGGTATAAAATTTCAAACAGGAATGATAGATGAAGGAATGAAATATTTATTTTTAAGATGTGACTTTAATATTAAAATGTATTCCTTGTCATAAATTAACCATAAGTATTTTCAACACACCAAGAAATTACCATAGCAAACAACAGGTTTTTAAAGATAACATTAGCTGCTTTCAAAAGCACTAAAATTTATCACTGTTGAGATAAAAATTCTGTATACATCAAAGATTAGGACACAGTAATCACACTATAAGTTATTCTGAACATAAATATATAGTTATGAATTTCAAGGTGACCTTTAACTGTATTAAATGTTTTTTTACATAATTAAACATTACAAGTATATTTAAAATTACGTAACTATTAAAAAAATCATTTATAATGTTAAAGAAAATTCGATTTTCAATATCTACTCACAGTGAACATACGATGAAGTTTTGTTAAAACGTTGAAAGATCTACTATTGGGCTCTAAATAGATTGGCTTTGGACTGTCAGACACAGACATTCTGCAGTGATAGTTATTCCTGCAGACCTTTCTTGGGATATGCAAGGGAGTGTGTTACAAAAGCTGCAATCCCTCGGGAACTCGGAACCAATCTCCGTTGCAGATTCCTTACCAGTTATCTGTCTTTACACTAGTGTTTCTCTTCTATATAAAACAACTTCTTACATGTTTCAAAAATCGCTTTACGGACCATTTGCATTGACAGTGTTCTAATATTTTAGGGCTTGTAGTATTCGAAATAGCTAAAACCGTTTACAAATAATTTAACTTGAGTTTTTGCCAAATGATACCCTATGATAACCTTATTGCTAGGATTTGCTTTGCAATTTAAATATAGAATCTTGAACAATGTGACTGAACATTATGAAAATGTATATATATATATATATATATATATATATATATATATATATATATATATATATATATATAAACATGCGTCTTTTTGCGGAGAAGCGAAAGCATATCTTATATGCTAGTCCCATAGATGTAAGATGCCATCAGGCGAACCTGCAAAAGATAACAGTTGTACAAGCGCCTGTACATTATATTCTGCAATTACGAAACCGTTACCCATATTATATAGGCAAAAATTATTTGAAGGATGTGTACTTGGCTTTAAATGTCTGATTTACCATAAAGCTTAAGTGTTAGACAACTTTATAATAAAGTACATGTACATGTACAATGGCTAAAAACATATATTTTGACAGGTTTTCTTGATCGTGGTTACAAGGCAAACTCTACATCTGCATTGAAAATATAATTCAATTGAACCCGAATTGCTCACATACTGGAGAACCTCACGAAAAGCGTGCGACTGAGCGAGAAAAAGATATTTAAAATTAAAGCTTATTAATTCATTCGTAAAATTCAAAGCTGTGAAATCTTTGCTTCTGTACACAATAAATTATACTCGTAAATATTGCATTTATAAAAATTGCAATTGCTTGTCTTGGCCAAAAATATAATACGTTAAAATTCTTTATTTTTAATGTCTATACTACTATAAATTAAAAATAATAATGTTTAAAATTTTACAATGAGAATATGATTATTAAAGTTACTTTAACTTGACTAGTTATATTGTTGTATTTTATTTTCTTTGTTTTACAAATAGTTGCTTAACCAGTTAATAAACAACCACCCGTCCTGTATATTGACTCCCAATACCAATAAGTACAAAATAAGTATTTTATCTCGATATTCTAAGCTAACTTCATATCGGCTAACCCTTCTAGCTGTAAATGTACAATTACTTATGTAGTTGCCAATCATATATTAATAACGAAAGCCTTCCATATGTCTTCATTCAAATGCCTTAATGCAGTAGTACTCTAATGCTTCTTAAGAGCCCCCAAGTAAATCTACATTGATTTGTAAGCCATAACAACATTTATAACCCTCAACATTAATTGTGCCCGTATTTGTAGACAGATAACAATACAATTTGCCTCACCTTAAAGATTTCATAAATAAGGATTATAACGTTTTTTATGCATTTTTAAACGATGAAATACATTAAAGTTTATTTCATAAAGAATAAATGATGAAAAGACTGCAATAACCTAAATGCATACTTATAACGACATACTTAGAAAATGTAAGAAGGTTAAACATTTAACAAGTCATAAAATGAAAATACATTGTACTTTCTTATTTAACAATTCCAATTATTTCTTTTCTCTTTTATAAATCAGTTTACCTTAGGAGAAAATGTTCTCTTATACAACTTGACTTTTAAAGATTCGGATATAATGGTATAGATATATTGATATTAAATTGTCTTGTATCGACATAAAACTGATTCAAAATCTGTATTTCTGTTCTAAATCACCAAAGTTTTAGTTGCACGGTAGAGTCGAAGAAGCAAATTTTGATATTCAATGAACTACGTGAATTTGCAATTCACTTGCAAATTCATGGCAAACCCACGGAAGGGAAAGAGCTGCTCTATCTGTTGCATTTCAATGAACGCTACATTACCTTGTATTGTAAGAGACGCCATGCATTGATTGCTCTTTGTGTCGAACATTATTCTAGTATTTATGGATACAAACTTTAGACTTTAAAGATTTGGTACAGTATTTATATTTGCTTTATGTATTTAACTTCTTTTAATTTTTGATTGAATGGTTTTACCAGTCGACAGTCTAATTTTTATATTTGTACCGAAGCGCTATATGACAATTTGTTGTTACAGAAAAACCGTCTTTTGGCTGAAGTTCTTGGTAGTACGACACAATGCAATAAGTTTAACAGTGATTTTAAAGTGTTTTTACTAATACCAAACATACCTATACGTGTATATATATGTATATATATATATATATATATATACATGCTCAATACCAACAATGTAAGTATGTATGAAGCCTCCATGTGGTAACTGCCAAATCACTTAAACATTTTATATTTTTGAGATCAGTACTGGGTATATATATATATATATATACAGTTCAATTTTCAGCATGTTCTCTATTGTTCAGTCAAAGAACTTTCATATGATTGTCATGATACTAATTACAACATGAAACTAATTTTATGTGTTTTATATGATTGTTTGGCCTAAACGCTTAATTTCAATTTTGCGAAGTATAGTTGAAATGAAAGAAAATCTCAAAAAACGAAGGGGCCATAACAAGCTTATTATATATATATATATATATATATATATATATATATATATATATATATATATATATATATATACATACAGTATATATATATATATAAGTATATATTTATTAGTTGACTTTCATAAAAGGTTGATGAACTATTATATAAGCTTAAGATATTATAAAATAAAAAAAATAAATTTTGTTTAGTGACGTAAAACTGCTCGAAACATGATGAATGTCTGACCAAATGATAAAAGGTTAATGTATTTTGAAGTTTTTGTCAGATTTTTATCTAATAATAAATAAACACAAAAATTCTAAGAGTGTACATTTTTAAGCATAAACAAGAACGTATGTCTGACCAACTGATAAATAGTTAGCGTGCTCTGAAATGTTCGTCAAAGTTTGATCAACATAATATACAAACCTAAAGAACTAAAAAATTCCCTAAAAAATGTTTATAAAGGGTCACAAAACAGCTTAAGGGGAGCACTTCGTAAAAAATCTCAAAAATTACAAATTTTTTTTTTTTTTTTTTATTAAAAGTTTGGAATTTCCCGATAACAATGGTGGTATTAAATTTTTTTTATGATGACTAGAAGTGTCCGAAATATTTTTTTTTAAATAGGCCTGCAGGCAGTTTCGGGCCTGTAGCAGTCACACTTTGAATGGTGCTGTTATAGTACTACTTCGTTGCAGTCATGTTCATGATTTGGTTGGCCAGTGACAGTTTGTTATGTCAACAACTTACACTAACCAACAAAACATCTGTTTTATAACCATTGCTTATAACCTAGGTAGCATACATGTTTTGGTTACTGACATTTCTGTTTTAGAGAGTGAAAAATTACGTAAATGATTATGGTTTTTTGTGAGTTTTAGTGGAGAGTTCTGAGTATTTTTTGTTATAAGTGTAGTGAATTTTATAATGCCACGTTCAAAGCCTGCTTTCAAGAAACGCGTTTTCAAAGGAAATCAACATAACCCTCCAACTAGTCCTAGGCCTAGTTTCTCAGGATCAAGTAACAATCGAGGTACCAATACTCCAAATGTGGATAGGCCAAGACCTCAAAGTGCATCTTCTAAGAAGGTCAGTCCTTTTTTGAAACAGTACCAATTGAATGAAAATGATGAGTCTGAAAACTGTATAGTTAATATAGGATTGTTGAATGAGGCTCTTAGTAACGTTTCAGTGTGTAAAAATTGCCATGGCCAACTTGTTTACAAAGTAAAACACATTGTAGGCCTAGCATCAAAAATTATAGTCAGCTGTTCTGATTGTGAAAACACTATTTTACTGTGACAAAACTCTGAATTAGTCAGGCCTAACACTAATCAGAATGAAGCAAAGTCTGATAGGCCTAACACATTTTATGACCTAAATCTTCGTTTGGTTTATGCTATGCGTAAACATAGGCAAAGGTAGAGTGGCTGCGGAGAAAATTTGCGCTTTTTATGAATCTTACACCTCCGCCTTTGAGATATCATGAACATGAGCATTACTTGGGTTCAATTTGCTGAGTTTAGTGTGTAAGAAGTCAATGCAAAGTGCTGTGCAAGAAGCTGTATCGGATAATGATGGTTGCAGAGACCTCGCTATAGCTGCTGAATGGCTCATGGCAGAAGCGGGGTCACCTTTCACTAAATGGAGTGGTATCAGTGACATCTTTATCAACCGGTAAGGTCCTAGACATCGAGATTTTATCTAAATATTGCAGATGCACTAATTAGACTAAACAACACGCATGGTGATGGCTGTATCGCAAACTTTTGAAGGTTCTAGTGGAGCCATGGAAGTTGCTGGAGCAGTCGCAATTTTTTCAGCGCTCGCAGGCATTGTATGAGGCTCGTTACCTTGAATACCTTGGTGATGGAGACAGCAAGGCGTACTTCAGTGTATGCGAAGCCAAGCCCTATGGTGATACTGCCATAACAAAGATAGAATGCATAGGCCATGTCCAGAAACGGATGGGATCGAGATTAAAAAATCTAAAAGCTAAGACTAAAAACACTCCCTGACGGCTCACGACTTGGCGGCAAGAACAAGCTAACAGATTCTGCCATTATTCAGCTCCAAAAATACTACGGATTGGCAATTAGACGCAACACAAACTCTGTTGAAGACATGAAAAAAAGCCATTTGGGCAGAGTTTTTCCATGTGATGTCTTCTAATGAAAGGCCTCAACATGGACTATGTCCAGATGATGAAGAAACCTGGTGTAAGTACCGCAAAGCCGTAAAATCCAATGAAAACTATGATCATGGCAAGCCATTTTCACTTGCCTGAAAACCTAATGACATTTATTAAACCTATTTTTCAAGATCTAGCCAATCCAACTCTACTGGGCAAATGTACTAAGGGAAAAACTCAAAATCCCAATGAGTCCCTCAACAATGTCATTTGGACCTAACATACCTAAAAGAACATTTGTGGAGATTAAAACTTTGAAATTTGGCATATATGAAGCTGTTACAGCTTTTTAATGATGGCTACATTGGCAAATGCAAAGTATTTTCAAGAAATAGGAGTGTCACCAGGGCAGCATTTTATTACAGCCAATGAAAAAGCTTGACCGGTCGGCGAATTTGGAAGGCAGAGAAAGCTCAAGAAGATATAGAGAAAAAAATTAGACAGAAGAAAAACTTACTAAAAAGAAGTCTGGAGGATGAATATGAGGAGCAGGAAGGAGATCAGCCAGCCTATGCACCTGGAATGTACTGAAAAAGGTAATAAAGCAGTATTTTTTCCGTTTTTTTTGTGTTTTTCCGAAAGTTGCGGTTTTCAATACAAAAGTACATTTTTCTCAAAAACTACAAATGGTAGGAATATGAAATTTTTTTTGTATGTTTGTAGCACTGTTTTACATATGTGGAACCACTAAAAACATCACATTTCACTGAGTTCAATATTTATATACATACATATACACATATTTATATAGGTTTTTTGACAAGCGTTAAAACAAAAATATATAACTTTTTAGGGTATATGCCAAAAAAAAAAATTTTTTTTGGTTCCACGTGTTCCCCTAGAAGCCCTCTTTAAATGAAAAAAAGAATTATGAAGATACCTCAAGTAGTTCTTGAGATAAGTGTCAACCTATGTTAACATTACGAAGATAGGGCGAAGTGCTCCCCTTAAATAGGATGTATGTCTCACCAACCGATAAATAGTTAGCGTTTTCAAACATTTAGTGGAATTTTTGATCTTAATTATTGAAACTATTATTATTGTGGTAATGAGATTTCAACAATAGCGTCCATCAATAGTGCAGGATTGTAGCCAGTAGCTACTGTAGTAGTTCTGTATGCTGACAACGTGTGTTATACTGCACGATCGTCAAATAGGTCATTTGCGTTTGAGTCATTGTTATGTGTATGAGCTTGTGTAAATAGACCTGCAGTAATTATGTCTGACCTTTATATCTTTCAACTCGATAGTCTTTTTTAATAGTTAATTGGAATTTATTAGGTCGTGACTATCCAGTAAATACACTTCCGATTGTGGTTTTCTCACTTCATTACCTAGGCTGGTAAGGGTTCAAAATAGCCTATCAATAGTCTAATATAGTTTCTTAATGAAATATGAGTCTTTGAACTTTATTCCATCCATAATTAAATATTTCATATATCCTTTACAACATTTAATCTAAACGTTAGATGTCTCGTCTCACTATACTAAAATAATTACTGTTTCCATTAATAAAGGATCGTCTTTAATATATTTCTCTTTTGGATGGATTTTGCGTACAAACCAGCGTATTGCAATCGCCCTTATGTATCAATTGTATCTTTGCCGAACTAGATGCCCAGAACGGAAAGCCACCTCCCGTTGAAAATGTTATATCAATATAAATTCTATGCTGTTTAACGCGATTTTTGAAACGATAACTATATAAATAGCAAAAACTAGTTGTAGATTGTTAAAAAAGTAAAAACTATTTTTATTCATAAATTAACCAATTACATCTACGGAAAAGAATAAAGGTGCCGTTTTTAATCAAAATATAAACTAATCTGTGAAGGGATCTGACAAACATGATTAGGTGAAGAAAACGGGAAATGACAAAAATTGTTTTTGTTTTGTAAAACTTTTAGAACGTTCATCTAGTAGGGTGACGCAATATACTTTGCAGTAAATGAAGAGCAAATGGGATTCAATCTGCTATACATGAAAGTAACGAACAGGAATTAATTTATTTTAAGATATTTATTTTATTTTCTATATTACGTTAGTAATATCAATTTATATTTTTAGCAGGAATACCTTATATTTTTTCATTTGGCAAGTAAAAACGTTTGCTTTATTTATTTTCATGAAATAGTTGTTCCATTAAAACACTTCATCAAAGTAATAAATTTCGTACAATTATAGAATTGTTTACTATTAAATGAGTATTATGTAACTTTATGCTGTGATTAAGTAGGCCTACTCGTTATTGGAAGATTTCATGAGTGGAGGATCTTCAAGTTTGTATGCTATAATAATAAATTCAACCAAAGGCAATGCTTATAACAGTTAAACAAGCTAAAAAGACCGCTCCATATTGTAGTTGTCTGTCAGTACTTTAATATGGACCTTCATATCATCAACATAAAGGTTAAATTAATGTGAATGTTGAGTTCAGCTTTAGTTCACCTTCTTGGCGCAACGTCTGGAATCCAAAGCGGTCACAGACTTGACTCCTGGAATTTGGAGTCATTTTCGTCTGGAGAAATCAAATGACTCGGCGACAAAGAAGCCCAATGCAAACTCTTTGCATCTTTTTGACATCAGATATTACAAAATATAAAATTAACCTAGGTTAAGAGGTATTCTCATTGTCTCGACGGTTGCACAAGTAATCTTATTATTTTATATCTCTTCAGACAAACGTGAATCCAGATTCCAGAAGAAAGTTTCTGAAAAAAGTTTTCAACTCATCCTTCGCAATGAATCAAGCCTTCGAACCACAGCCACGCTTAAGTAAAGTTGTGGATCTTTAACCATTAGGTTCAATTTAAAGGAATGAAAATATTCAAATATGTTACGACAGTATTCCCTTACAATATGTTGTACACGCGGATAAAAACACCATCGGCGTTGAGATACTACTACAGAGGATCCGGTAAACTGTTTCGTTACGTAAAACTACGGAATGTCTTTGTATCCACATGCTCTGAAGGTAAAAATCATCACTCTTAGTTAACCATTGAATTAGATAATTTTATATCTAGTTGCAACTCTAAATATATGTGAGTACATTTACAAAGCTTAAACTTTGGTTTATATAAACTTCATCGTTGATGTTTAAAACTAATATACGTATAATTATTCATATTATATTTGATTGCCATAAGTTATCACACTTGCAGGAACAGATGTTGGACGCAGTCGACTGGAAACTTTGAAATTAGTCACAGTGATCTGCGTCGCGGCTTGAAAACTATGAAACTCGGAGAAGATAATTTGTTCCAAACTTCAACAGTTAAGACGTTTAATCTACCACAGTTTTAGGGATAATGTGGTGTACTTGATTTAAATATACTAATGAAACAATATTTATTTGTTAAGCATTTAGGGTAAAAACTCTTTCTTTTGAATCCTATTTATTTTTAGTGCTGCAATAAATTAAATTAAATCCTATTTAAATATTTAGATAATCAATAGCTTTAAAGTCCATTAATAGCTTTAGTCAAACCAATTACTTACTAATTTGGCTACACGCAATGCTATACTGCGTATGTTATTACCATGAATAATAAATAATTAGGTGATTGAAATATCATGTCTATTTTATACGTATACATTAGAGTCATGGAGGTTCATTTTTAATCAAAATCTGATTGAAAATAATGGGTCTCATTGGCGTACACAAGGGGAGTACTTCATACCAAGTTGTCTTTGATGCCAAGAAGTTGTGTGTAAGAGAGTTGACTAGCAAACGATAGGAGCGCTGATATGATTCATGGAACTGTGAGTATGATCTAGGTGGCTGCAAAGCGTCACCCCTACATTTTCGAAGGCCATGTTACTAATACATACAGTAGAAAGTTCATTTAAGTCACTGAGATTGTGATCCTTTGTGGGTGGATGTTGTGACAACATGGGAACGATTGTAGTCGGATAGGAACATACAGTGAAGAGACGAACATTCTTGAGACTTTGGTTCTTGAGGCGTAAAAAATATTTAGATTTTCATAAATAATTTCAATTCCATTTCATCATATTGTCTTCAATTAGAGAAACGCAGTGCAAAGGAGTCACGGACAAGATGAAAAGGCTACTCCGAGCAACTTTGCGCTATAAGTTCGATCACTTTGTCCCTTCCAGGGAAATTGATATAGTTTGAATTTGACACCAGTGGTATAATTACATCTGACGATTCTGATACTAATCAGAAAGAGGTAATTAAGGACATGCTGTTGAAAGAGATATCTGACAGCTGCAATGTGTTAAAACTTACCTTTCACTATATACAATGATAAGTTATTATCAACTAAGTAAAATAAAATTTTATTACACTAAATATAGACTTTTTGTCAAAACCACATAACGTAGATACTTAAAAAGCCTGAATAATATATGAATTTAGAATTCAACTATTATGCAAAATAAGTAAGCAGGATTTGCCCATAAAATAATAATAGCTTCATGTGGTATTTGCCTGTACACTTTAAATATCACATTATATTTATAATATAGCCGTTTCACAAAATTCACTCTCAGTATCCGCAAATGAGTGAGTCTGTTTTTTTTTAATAATGATGTTCCTAAACATGTAACAGTTCGTTATTATTTTGTTTACATATTTTATTATTATTAGGTCGTAGTTTACATTTAACCTATTTACCCTCGCCTATCTTAGTTTAAAGTGTAATTTTTTTTTTGTATTAATAAAATATAATTAAATCGTAATGTTTATTTATTTATTTACACCATTATTAATTTTCATTCTGTTCATTAATGTTAATAAATGTTCAAGTTACTGAATAAATACTATATTCTACTTTACCGTACTTGACTAATGAAATGTGAACTAAGTAAATAAGCGGACCAATAGACATCACATATTTATTATTTTAACATGAAATATGAGCATCAAGTTATCTTAAATTAACAATCGTTTCATGGAATTAATTTTTATTTCTAATGAGCCCACATAGTTATAATTTAAAGTACAATATATTGTAATATAATTCATTTGTAAATTATTATTTTATAAATTAAATAAATTTATCTGTTTTTTCTTTATTATTAGTAAGTCAGTACTAACACAACTAGTGTGAAAGAACTGCCAATTAATGACCTGTGCTAAGCCGTAGTAATGAAATTAAAGTTTAATCACAACAGTGAAGGCCGGCTCTTTCATCTGCTAATTACTACGATGGAGCAATCAACGCTACACGACGTAGATCAATATTGATCTTGTTCGCCGATGAAAAAGGACTAATATACATTAACGTTTACAACAGTATTAGTTAATTAATTAGGGTTTATATTATACAACAATTTCATCAGTAGTATCTGGAGAACTGTGATCTTCCAATTATTTGTTCTTGTCTTGGATTTTTACCTTTGTTGTAATAATAAAATGTTTCGGTTTAATGAACTTTCAGAATCAGAACTTTACACATATGCAATTGGATACAAAAGAACATACCTTGGTCTCAACACTTTAAGGTCTCAACAACAGTAATGATCAGTATTACACATTTCTCAAAGGAATATTTAACAAGCTATGTTACGTGCCTAAGCCTTGGTCATTGGCTGTTAAACCTTTATTTATCGTACTCAGAAAGACATAACCCCTCTGCTGCTGCAATTTACACTGTTATTTGCTGATTTTTACAGTTAAATTTATCTCTAAACAGACGCAAAATATATTTGAGTTATGTATATTTCATTCTGCACTTAATATAATGTATAATTTTCAGATCATAGTTAAAAGCGCACAATAATTGTACCGTTGTTAAATGTTCCTAATGTCACAACCATTAGCACTAAAGAGTGTTCAACTTAAATCCATTTTACCTAACATTTAGTGCTGTGCTTGAAATCTGACCCTGCCACAGACTTCACGTCTGGAATCTGCAGTCGACATCCGCCTGAAGAGTTCTAAAACCAGTCGTTGGCGTTGATATTTAAGTATCAAAGAAAACTACATCACAAAAGTGGTTTGTTTGGTTTGCACAAAAAATTATTCCGAGTTGTTTAGAGGAGGAGGTAACCCCAATGTCTAACCCTTTCTACCAGCACTAAGCAATGTTATGGTTTATATGATTTCATTAGTGATAGATATAATTCTTGTGGTTTAATCTTTTAAATATTAGTAATTTAAAAAGATTATTTCTTTAGTTTGCTGTGTCTTGTTCTCGTACTGTCTATATTAACTGAAATAAAATTTAAATTGTAATCATAGATACAATTATTACAAATTAAAGTCGTCCTGCCAGGTGTATTTCAAAACTTGTACACAAAACTTGCAAAAACTGAGACATGCCGGTAAATATTTTTTAAAACTGGAATCGTACTTTTTGAAAATGGGAATAACGTTGGTGCCTTTAAGGATTTAGAAAAAATTTATTCACAAACTAATGAGAAGGTAAAAGCAAATACACTTAGAGCATTTTTTTGTGAGACACATTGACTTCACGTTTATTACACAATGTACATGGTTATGTCAACGTTTTATCTCACGTAACAGGTATTTTCTCACAGGAGACTCTTCAGCTACAAGTAAGCATTACAATTAATATATTACAAACAACAGCCGTTATCTCGCATAACTTATGTATACAAACAGGACGCTCACTAGCAGCTTATGGAGAAATATTAAAAACAATGATATATTTATCAGACAAGAAGACTTATCCTTAAAGGAAACTAATAAGCTAACAGTTTAGTGAATAATTAAATAAACGATATGTTATAAACACGAAGAGCATATTATCTCACATAAAGCATGAAAGCATGTTAATTCACAGCACACTCTTAAGCTAGCAGTATATAGCAGAAGATTACATATACAGCAATATATTACAAACACGTTGAATTATATCCCATAACGAATGTTTACGCATTACAGCCATTACCAGTTTACGGTAGAAGATTAAAATAAGGATATATGTATCTCGAGGAATTATTTTCCATAACGCATGTTCACTCACAGGGCACTCTTAAGATAGCAGTTTAAAGCGGAGGATTACAGCAGTGATAATTGACAAACACGAGGAATTATCTCGCTTTAGGTAATTCTCAAATATTCTACAATACGTGTATTAGTTTACTAAACCTTTTTGATCTTATCATGTTTTTAACTCCATTAAGACATTCCAAAGAATATTCAACTAACTGAAAATACAATACCTTCTTGTACTTTCCTATATTTCTGTAACTGATGTACAATGGGAATAATAAAACGTGATGAGGGACTCATAATCTTTCCTGATTATTTTTAATAAACCATTGATTGTGTCTATAACTTATAATAATGTTTTATTTACCATAGAATGGGGAAAAAATTCAAACAGTTTTTAATCTTAATGCAAAAGTTGGCCTTATGTCTTAGTAACTTTCTATTAAACCGTTTTTTAGTCCATATAGTTCCACTATGGTAGTTAATGAAATTTAAACAAATTCTATAATTTACAGAGACGTAGTAATTAGTATTCTGGAATGCAAATACAATTTCCAAAACATTTGAAAAAGCAAATTGATTGTATATAAAACTATTTTAGAGATATTAATAACATGAAAGTCCATTAAAATAATCTACCTGGTTTTTCGACTGAGACAAAAGGACATTTTTCATTGCTTTTGCTATATAATTTTTTACACATAAGAAACTTTTATATTGATATAAAATAAAAAATATATTAAATTCGTTTACATACATTTTAAATTGAGCATATTGTTACAATTTAAAATAAAGAGGGGGAGGAATTTAAGTATGGCATACCAAATATTCAAGTAAAGTATTTAGTTAAGAGACAACAGTTTATTTAGTGTAGAAACCCATCAAATATGGGACTGGATGTTTTATTGATGTAATATTTTTAAGCAGTTGTATAGACTACAGCTATGTACATAAAAAAGAAATTAGTTTTTAATGTTCTATAAAAGAGAATATCTTTTATCTGCAATACGTGTTGTATTGCAGATATTGCATAACTAATTATCATCCAATGCGTATGTTAATAAACAATCCTTTGTCGTGGCGTTAGTGTTTATTCGATAAAACCGCAATAAGCTTTTAGTTTATTGTTTGTTGCAATTATCAAAATAGCTGCTGCCAAACATAAGTTTGTAAACTATCTAAACATTTATCAAATAACGGTTTCACTATAGTGGAATTGCTTTGTAAGCGAGTTCTTGAAAATACTCCAGTAGTTTCTTGATATAGACCTTAGGTTGATATATAATGATACCGTGCCGGTAAATTATTAATATTATTATGTATATAATATTAAATAAAAAACCTTAGCTGTATGAACATACCATATAAAATAATATTATAACAGATAAAAAACTACTCTTTTCCATACTAGCCATAGCCGAAACCCAAGCATAAAAAAGATAGCAAGAAGATAGAAAGTAAAGTCTTGAAATTGGAAATTTATTGAATAAATGTCAAGAACTTTTAATCATAAAGTAAAGCTTACAAAAAAACCAATCGAGAGTTAATATATAATGATAAACTCCCCCCAGTCATAGCTAAAATTAGAATAAGCTGCACGTTTAAACTCTAACATATACCTAAGGATCCAACGTTAGTAAGTAAAATAAGTAGTAAGTTACTGCAGTGAAAAAGTGCAAAAGTTTTAACGTATAATGATGAAATACATTAAATTATGGTTAGAACAAGTAAACATAAAAAGTTGTACATCTGAACTCAAACATATACCTGAGTATACAAATTGATAAAAACACACTAACAATTTCACTTCAATGAACAAAGTAAAAACTAGTTACGCTATATAAATTATAATGAAATTCGCTAATTCATATTTAAAAACAGAATAAGTTGTACATCTAAACACAAACATATATGATAATCCATCGTTATACAGCAAATATAAATTAGGTCATTTACAAAAAAATTACTTTCGAAACACTACTACTTTTAATGTATTACAATACTTCGAATATCTACTCACCCTTTATACTAATGCATGCTAAGAAACGCTCCTTATTACATTCAAACTTGTTCACAATTCTGGTTCCAATCAACGTGACGAGTAATTATTTTGAAACTATTTTCAATATCTAGGTATAAATTGGTTACTTACAATAACTTAAAAGCAGAGTTTATGTATCTACAGCACTGTTATAACTGTATCCTTTTACATATCACCAGCATATGTAAAAATTGCGTCCCAAATTGAATTTATCTTTTGTTCATTTCTAAATTCAAATAGCGTTTCACTACGATATACATGAGATCTATCATTATATAATACATAAAACTAACCTAAACTTACAGTTAATTACGATATTCGTAATTTTTGATTAGCGACACGAATATGACCGAATTATTGCTAAAACACAAAGGACTATCCTATCTGTAAATGACAAGACATCATTACAAAATGTGTCAATTATTCTGAGCAGTGGAGGCGTGAGGTAGGAAATTGCTGTCAGCATGAGGATAATTGAGCGTGCATTTCACTCCATGTGAACTACTTCTGTCTGCACTGATATCACATGTAAGGCCATGACAAGGTTATTTGGCTAGCTGCAGTCAGCATGAGGATTATTAAGCGTGCAATCTCTCTCCTCTTCCTCAACTAATTAAGTGCCACGAGAATTGAGGACTTTGACTTTGCGTAACAGTTGCAAAAAATCATTTAAGCTTATTGGCTATCTCTACCTTATTTATCAACCACAAGTCCATTTCTCATTTTATTGTATCTTTTGTCGTATCTTTGATTTAATTAATAATGATGATGCCCTTAGTAAGTTATATCTTTAGTTTTAAGCAAGATTACTAAAATCGCGATATTTCGAATTATTCAATAACCGTGCTAATATTATCATAAGTGGAAAATGCTTAAAACTACTTATTAAAAACATCTAGCAATTGTGCTCTTATCTATACCATTCCATCACTAAAACTAAGGAGTAGTTGCTAATGCCCCGTTCATGTATTTACTCTGGTATCTTATACATTGAAGGTTAAAATATGACACTACTATATTTATGTCATGCAAAACGACAAGTACATAGAATATTGTTTAAAAGTACTCGTACAGTGCATAAAATGAATATGAAAGTGTATATGCACAAACCAACGTAATGTGCTATTAGGTCCATAAACGTGATTTATTTCCAACGCTCCCTGCCAGGGTTATACACATGTAAGTATTAATACGTTATTACTTATAAACTAAAAAGGATGTAACATAATGGAAAATATCCAAGATCGTTTTTAGTTATCTTCTTGCTCCTTCATATCTTCCTAAAGTTGGAAACAAGTTTTGATGATAATAAACGAGTATCTTGGGAGAGATTATTGTTGTAAAAGTCCACAGTCATTTCTTACAAATTCACTAGAGAAACCGAGTTTTATATTGTTTCCCTCACTGGACGTCTCACCACATATCTTCTGTAAATCTTTATAATATACGTTTTTAAATCTAGTATGCAATTATAAACCAAATTATTGGCCTTGAAAAAATCCACAAACCTGGCATTCTTTGCGGCACATATTTAGTTAACGGAATCCACCATGCAGGAAAATACATAAATCCCTCTTGGGCATCTTGACACTATTACAAGGGCAAACTGAATTTTTTATTAAAATTCTACACACTTCGGTAATAACCTTGAAACAAGGTGACAACGATAGGCTAGTTAGCTTTGACATTCAGAGCCTCCTAACGACAGTTACAGTTCAAGCATCACTTAAATCGTTGAATTTAGATTAAGAAAAGATAAAACATTAACAATAACCAAAATTCCGATTCAAGTAATTATGGAAACTTTACAAATATAAACTCCGTTCAACTATTATGAATTAGAGGGTGAAATTTATATTCAAAGTGAGGGAATAGAAATGGAAATTCCCATGTTTACCGACATCAATATGAACGAATTTGAGCAAAACGTATCTGGCTTTAACTCAGTTCACACACCGAGAATCTGGTGTAAATAAGTAGATGACAACAATGCCACATGGAAATACCTAACCGATAGATTTCATGTCAGATATGTTCTACGCCTAATACGAGTCAAAACCCCCACCAAATTGAGTGAAATATTAAAGAATACCTCGAAAACTTAATAATAATCATAATATTAATAATAAGTGGAAGTAAATAACTTTCATGTATTTATTTGCCTTTTGGATGGCCTTTTGGATGTATTTATTTGCCAGTAAAACACAATAATAATGCTGGATTTTTTTAAAGATTCTACTGAAATAAATGGTTAATGGAACACATCACCTAATTGTGATGGATATATCCTATTTTACCGTATCAGTTCCCGGACTGACATTTAATTCTGAAGTGCAAGAAATATTGTTATAAAATAACTACGTCCTATTGTTAACCTAAAACTTCACCAATGTGTGACGGGCATATTTTCATTATTGTATCAATTCCCACATTAACCTGTTTGGTTCTAATTTGGCAGTGATACTGTCATAAAGTGACCACATCCTATTGGTATCCACGAAATTACCACGGAAAAATGGTATCTTATTTATTTACAAAATGACAAAGACTTATTGTGTGGTTAAGATTGGATGCGGGCTGCTGGTTGTTCCCTAATGAGAAGTCTCAAATTCCTTCTCTGTGTTTGGAGATGGCATTGTAAAGTTATTACTGCGTGCAATTTTTAATGATCAAAAAATAATACTTTCTTATATTACAATTAAAAATAATTACTACAGGGCAAATACTTATAACGGTATTAAGTTACTTACATATGACTAACATGGACCTACATCTAAAATTTTTATATCTTAAACCTCTCTAAAATATATGTGCGCCACTGAAGAGGTTTTAATATTAATTCAGTTGTAAAATCGTGGCAGATCGTAAAAACTAACAATTTTGATAACAATTCATTAATGATGATTTAAGAAGTTAAACCTAGCTCAAACTCAAAAACGTCTTAGAATAGATTAATTATCATTTCAGTTGAGAAAACAATCCGAGAAGTAGAAGTAACTACATATTCTGATAAGTTTCATTCATCTTCATTTAAGAAGTAATACCTGCCTCTAAAACATACACGTTACAGAAGAGATTTAAACTTGATTCTGCTGTAAATCCAACAGGCTTTGATGATTACGAATTTTGAAAACAATTACATTAATATAGATTTAAGAGGCTAAAACTTCTCACAAATTCATACACGTTACAGAAGATATTTTATATTAATTCAGTTGTAAAATCAACATGAATGATGTGAAAATTTTCGTTAACCTGCCTCAAATACATACAACTATGTCTCTTATATTTAAACTAAGTAAAGATTTCATTTTGAGCTTCTTATAATCACAAACTTTTTGGATTTCCTCAGACAAAGATGATTCCTAATTCACTAAGGTCTGTATGGGCAAGGTGAACTTAAAACAGAAGATTTACAGAAATATACATATCTTATGCTATATGACGTATTATTTCTGTTTAAAGGTTTTACAGCATATTATTCTGTTATATGTATAACACAATATAAATAAACCTTTTAAAACACTTTTTTGTAAACTTTTATTTTTCTCACAACGTACATTTCGAAATCTTTGATTTCATCTTCAGGTACTACCTAAGGTTAAGTTTATGAAAATAAATAATTAAAACCAAGTTGTCATGTGTTTTTTCACTACCTTGGTGGCTAAATTTGTTGTATTTAATTTTATTTGTGATCAATGTATTTTGTTTAAAATTCTATCGAATAATACATTTTTGTTAGAAAATCTTTGTCATTTTAATAATATATTATGATTAATTTTGGCACTTATAATTTTCAAAATGTTCTAAAGTAGATAATAAGCGACTGTTTTTGCTTGTGTGTAAAATTTCAAGATTGTTTTTGATGTTAGTGTATGTATGGCCGGTGTTATTTAAATGGTCTGCATATTTTGAATTTGATGATGATTTCAATGCTTTTTATGTGTTCATTAAATATAATTTTGAAGGATCAGCCGGTTTGTCCAATATAGTCTTTTATATGTTGTTTTATTAGATGACCAGAAAAACAAATTTTATAACTAAAATATAAGTGTAAGCTGCATTGCTTTTAGATAAGGAATTGTTTATCAATTACATTTTATTAAAAGTTCAGACCTAAGTATTTTGTGAAACTTAAAATGTGATGTTAATTTTATGAACTAAAATTTCATAAAATGGAATAAAATAAAGAAATAAAATTATAGTTTTAGGCTTAAAACATAGTTTGTGGACATATTGTTTGTAAATATCATTCTAGTCTCTTCAGTGATAAGTGATAATCACTAAAAGATAATACACTTCCTTAATTCATTTAAGATTTAGGTTTGAAGGACAATGTTTTTGGCAACCTGAAGTCGGAGAGTGACATAGTTTTCATATAAACCAATTTGAATTTCCCGAACAAATTCCGTGATATTTGATAGAAAAGGTCCAAACATTTCAGTAACAATAGAACAGTTGAAGGCCAGTGAGGAGAATTCCTAATCCGTAATTAACTTTTTAGATAACGCTCTCTCGTGCAGTTTATATATGAAAGTAGTCATATTTTAGGTAGGTACATTGTATGACACTGTACATGGATACAAAATTCAGATATTAAGCAAAATTTCCTATATTTTCTTTGGCCAATATTCTTGCGGGAAGTGAGTCCTTCTATCAGTTACATTTATTTAATAATTATATTTATAACAACCAAGATTGAGTTAGTTTTCTATCCCAGATAAAAAAATACATGCATTGGTTTGAAAGCCTACAGCCTTTAAACAGTATCTAATTTCTTCCAATGTATTCTGTTTCCAGCCTTAGATATTTCGTGCTATGGTTGGGTTTTTTTCGGTGCCCCGACCAGGAAATATACAGCGATTTAAGAATACTATTTCTGTAAAAAATGGATCACTTTTAGATATGTATTTAATTTGATATTACAAGATTATTTAATGAAATATGTGTATTGTGATTTTAAAGTAAATACGAGTTTGCGATCGAGTTAGTGTTTAAGCAAACTCACTTGAAACAGGTGGGGCTTATGAGAACTAATGGACCACTTATTAGAGGAATCACACAATTAGAGTAGAGATTTGCCAAAGTGTACATGTTAATCACACATCAGCAATCTGCGAGTGGACGACGCAATACCCGTGAGTGGTGCCACCGATACTATCTTAAGCGTTGGAGTGTGTTTAGCTTTGATGTACAGTTGAACAACAGAGAATAGTCCAGATTATATGTAATCGTTTACATTTCCTGTGATTATCAGTGGCTTAGTTCCAGAGATGTTATAAAAATGTTTTAATGGAAGGTTTAAGCGATTGTGACGTTTTTCAATGTAAGTGTTGCTAAATTGGTAGTTCCAAACTTATTTTGGAGTTTTAAAAGAGAATGTATGTAGTTTAAAACTGACGCTATATGGCTATCTACTTATAGCAAGCGGATGTACAGAATAATTTGCACCCACCATTTGCAGATCATTTTCTCAAAACGTTTTATTTGAAACCGATACTAGATCTGGAAATAATTAGTATTGTATAATACGCACACTGGCTTTTCTAAGGTCGCTTGTTAACTTTTAAAGATATTTCTAATTTTAATTCTCGAGATGGCCAACGGAAAGATATACAGACACATAATGATACAGAAAGGAATTTTGTGTACATCCCATAGAGATATAACATATATTTTGATAGCCTTCTGTGTACTAGGTTCTAAAGACTAAATGTCCTGACCAAATTCCATTTTTGACCTAAAACCATAATTGAAACTCAATTTTGATTATTTAGACATTTGTTATGGTAAAGAATTAATACAGATGTAATATTTCTAGAATATCTAGCCACATAATATACTATAACATATTTTCACATTTTTATTATTTTAGGTTTTATATAATAAAATTTCCAATGAGCTTTCAAGTACCCTTCAGCGTCCTAAAATCAAATCTTGCCACCCACTTTTATCATAAATTTTTCTTTATCTAGTCACTTCTATATATTCTAATAAAGAAATATGACATGCTAAAAACTCAAATTTTGGTATTCAGTTTCTCTACACATTTGTTATCTTCTGCTTTCTTGTTGTCATTTTGGTGTCCAAGATACCTATGTAAACATTTCGCTAACGCTCACTCTATTCCAATGTAGTGACGTGCACCATCATCAAACTTGTCTATATAGAATGGATACATACAAACTTCCAAGTCTATAGATCGAATCATTGTCGAGATATTCGTGCCGACATACAGACAGATAGACAAGCATATAAATACATGGAAATTAAAGTTCTTCAAAGTCAATTGAGTGAAAGGCTTCACTAACGCTCAGCCAATAAATGTCCATCAAATTTGTTAACTCTTACCATTATATCACTATTTTTGCAAAAAATTTTTATATGACACAAAAGATAACTTATTATAATGGCCCACACTTGCCTCATGAACACAAAATTTACGATGCATATCCATAAAGATGTGATTTAAAGTGCTTGCAGCCCAGCACAATAGGTAACAGAAAACCAGATATTCTACTAGTGGATTTTTGTGTAAACATAGCTTGTATATATTTATGTAATTTATTTATTTATATAACGACATAGTTAGCAAAAACCTTTTCAAAAACCCCTACTCGTGGTCCGAGGCAAGAAGCTGTCAATAATTTTATTTGAATCTTTTATCGGTTTTACCGTTATTAATATACTTTCCATTGAGGTTATAGTACGTAAATTTCCCTCAGGGGCAGTGGGTTTTCCACTGTACGGGTGTTTTGGCGACCCCGGGGTACCTGAGCCAAGCTGTGAGAACCTTCTCACAGTCCTCCAGAGCTAGGGCCTTTCTTCCCATCTTTTAGGTCTTAGCTCACTGTCTTTATTCTTTTCTAACTTTGCTCGCCTCCTTCTTCTTTTCGACTCCGCATTACGGTGTCCTTCCACCTACTTTCGACCGGCGCATGCTGGGGAGTCCTGGGAGTGTCCCTGACTTGCTGCAGGGACTGATGTGTGCCTCGCACTGCCGATGTCCCTCTCCAGTGTGTTGTCAGAAGACCAGCTACTTCGGTCCTTGGTCAGGGAAGTGCGGCATGGATGCAGGGATCGGACTCTACATTGCCACGGGCGACCCCCAGCACGTACGGCACATTGTGTGTATCGGTGCTGGGCAAACGGAGGTTCGGGCCCCGGGGAACTGGGGTAGGGGCGTCCTCTCTCCTACGGGAGGAGAACCTCCAAGGGTACACCCGCTCTCGGCCAATGAACGATCCTTGCGCTGGTGACAAAAAAAGCATGGACTGTCATACCACATACAGGAGTAATGGAAAGGAGAAGGAACAAGCCGCTTTCAAAACGCAGCTCAATTATGCAAAGGTCTCCGACCTTGACGACTGGGACGCCGACGAGGGGACTTAAAACCTCCCCTCCGCCGGTGCCGTTCAAGGCTGTTAGTGACATCGGATCGTCGTCCGGATCCGGAAAGAGGAAAGAAGAGGTCGATCTGGAGATGGAGGTGACCAACCCGGAAACACCTCAAGGAATTCCTCCCAGCAACAGCTCTCTTCGTGCGGCATTCGGTCTGCAAATGCTTCAGCAGCAGCATGACGATGCCAGCGAAGAGGAGGACCTGTCACTGAAAAAAATGAAAGCTCTTTTGAAGGAGATGGCCAAGGCTCTCCTTACTCATAGGAACGTGAACAAGGCGATAAAGGATGGAATTCCGAAACTCGATGATTTCCTTGGTGAAATCGAGGAATGCCGGAAGATCAGGCTGAAGGTGGTGAAGCAGGAGCGCGACATCATGAACCGTGTCATATCTGATTCGCCTCAAGCTCAAGCCTATCTGGCTGAGTCTCAGACCCAAGCCAGAAAGCGAGTTAAAGCGGCAGAGAGGTTCTTCGCCGGGAAGCCTGAGCTTAGGGAATTGGATCAGCGCCGAAATCAGTCTTCTTCTCTGCTTCAACACAGACCTGAGGACGTGCCGGCTGCTGCTTTAGTTCCTGCTCCGGTAGGGGTTCCTGCACCAGCAGCTGCTCTAATCCCAGCGTCGATCCCATCGACACCTCTCAACTCGCAGGGGCCCGCCCCGCAAACACCTTTGGGGAACTGGGAGAGACGCCTGTCAAAAAAGGAGAGGAGACAGCTATAGCGCGCCGAGGCTGCCTCAAAAAATAGCCTGCAAAAGGGAAGAAGAAAGTCCAAGTCTCTGAACCGGTTAAGGAGTCCCCTAACAAAACTTCCAGGAAGCCTTCAAGACTCAGGCTCAAGAAGCCTAGGGCTGAGGCGATTTTGATCAAACCCTTAGGGGGGCGATCTTTCGCCGATGTCCTAGGACAGATTAAAACCCAGGCGAAACCGGAAGAGATGGAGACTACAATCAGTCCATCCGACGAACCCAGAACGGGGATGTTCTCCTCGAACTGGGAAAATCGAGGGACAAGGACGGTTTTGCTGCTTCCCTCAAAACCGCTCTTGGTGACAAAGGCTCTCAATTCGAACCCTTCAACCGAGATGTTCAGTGGAGATCCGAGACCTAGACGCTCTATCTACAGAGGACGAGGTGATCAAAAGCGTTAAAGAAGGCGCTTCCCAGAACTACCGGGAGAAAACGGGGGGTCTCAAGGTCTGGTTGACAAAACCAAATCGGTGCCAGCAGTGTATGGCAATTGCTGAATTGGGCGAGAAGCACGCTAATAAGCTGCTTAGCCTCCACACCTGAGAGTCGGATGGGTGAGTTGCAGGCTCAAACAAAGGGTCATCGTGCAAAGATGCTACCGGTGCCTAGCGTTTGGTCACTCTTCCCGTACCTGCAGAGGGCCCGACCGAAGTTTCAACTGCCTCCGGTGCGGAGACCAAGGCCACAAGAAGAAAGACTGCACCTCGAGCCTCTCCTGTTTCCTCTGCAAGGAGACAGGTTCTGCTGGGAATGCTCTTGGTCACTTACCTGGTTCTGGTCAGTGCGGTGATATTAGATCCGCACTCGAACAGGCAAAAGGCAGAGGCCAATAATCCGTTATCCTACAGGCCAATCATCAAAGATCCTGGGGCTGATAATCTTCTAAAATCAGCTCGCTCGAGAACTTGGTGTCGACGCGCTCCTAGTCAGCGAGCAGTATCGGGACAGGGACCCAGGCATATGGATCCCAGACAGTCTAGGTACTGCTGCTTTCTGGGCCCGAAACTCACAAGAAGTCATGGTGCGGAGTCACGGACGTGGCCGAGGATTCGTCTGGATAAAGTTTAGGGATGTAACTTTCTTCAGTTGCTACCTCACCCCAAACGAGGCCATCCAAGACTTCCGCGACAAGATTGATCGTTTGGAGGAGAGCGTGCTCGGCACCATTGGGCACGTTGTCCGTTGGCAGTGATTTCAACGCGAGGGCCGTCGAGTGGGTGGTATGCCCTCTACCAACTCCCGGGGGAAATACATCTTGGACTTCATCGCCAGGGCCGGGCTCATCGTCCTCAACCAGGTGACACGCCTAGAGAGGGCGCCCCGGCAGAGAGGCACGATTCCTGACGTAACCTTCGCGTCTGAGTCTCTTCTTTCGAGGATCTCTGGCTGGAGGGTGGTGGGAGGATTACACGGGTAGTGACCACCAGTACATTGTTTTTGATCTGCATGATTTTAAACCGTACAGTTTCCGCATCCCGGGATGGGCCACGCCGATGGAACACCAATAAACTGGACGTGGTCAAGTTCACCGAGGTCATCTCTCGGGGAGCGCAGGCGAATCCTGGTGAGGCTGGCGCCGAAGCTTTAGTAACATCCACGATGGAACTTTTTGTCTCGGCCTGTGACCGGTCTATGCCGCGAAGGAATCTCCGCCGCGACAAGCAACCCGTCTACTGGTGGACTGAAGAGATTGCGGAGCTCGGAAGATCATGCCTTAGAGCAAAACGTTAGCCGCCACTAGAGCGAGAATTCCTGCAGATAGAGTTCGTAAGGTCCGGATGTCTACAAAGCTGCGAGAAAAGTCTCTCCGCCGAGCTATCAACAGGAGCAAGGCGAATAGCTGGAGGAAACTTCGGGACGACGTCGATTCCGATCCTTGGGGTTTGGGTTACAAAGTTGTGACCCAGAAACTCGGCGCCCGCTCTCCACCCTCCATCATGGAGGGGATCGTCACTGCCCTGTACATCCACAGCGACCACTAGTTGACTTCGAACGGGTAGAGAGCGTTCCGCTTTTTTAACTATTGAGGAGTTCGAAACCTCCGTTCTCAACCCTGAAGAGCAACAAGCTCCCGGCCCGGACGGGATTCCCAGCGAGGCTCTGAAGAAGATTTTCACCATCAATTCCGGGTTGTTGCTCGAGAATGTACAATGTCTGCTTCGGTTGAAGGAGTGTTTCCATCTCCCTGGAAAACCGCCTGGCTGGTGCTTATTAGCAAGGGAATAGGTGATCCAGAGCTGCCGTCGTACGAAAAATTTTTGAATCCGTTCCCGGCCTGATTTCTGCCGTGGTAGCTGTCGGGGACCTTTGCCTCGTCAGTACGGCTTCAGAAAGGGACGATCAACAATCGACGCGATTACGGAAGTACAGAAAGCAGTTGAAAGAGCCGAGAGCCACAACCATTTCTCCCGCGAGTAGTGCTTCTTGTTACGCTTGATGTCAAGAATGCCTTCAACTCGGCGAGATGGGTCGATATATTGGATGCAATTCGTGACACCTTCTGAATTCCCAACGTATCTGTTGCGGCTCATCGAGGACTACCTCCGTTTTAGGCGTCTGATATATGACACTCGAGACGGAGCGCGGACGGTGGAAGTCACCTCTGGTGCCGCGCAGGGTTCAATACAATACTCGGCCCGGATCTCTGGAATATCGCTTATGAAAGCCTCCTGAGATCCGAGATGCCAGAGGAAACCGTCTTAGTTGGGTACGCCGATGACGTTGCGGCTCTCATCGCCGCACGCAACGTTGAGCTGGCCCAGCTAAAGTTGAACTAGGTCATGCGAGTGGTCAACGCCTGGATGTCCGATCACGGTCCTTTCGCTTGCTCTGAGCAAGACGGAAATCGTGATTCTCTCAAAGAAGAGAATTGACACCGTCGTCCCGCTGTGAGTGGGAAGGGAAGTGATCCAGTCAACGCGTGCCGCCAAGTACCTCGGAGTCATGGTGGACAATAAGTTAAGCTGGAGAGACCAGATCTTCCGTTCGGCGGACAAGACTGCTAAGGTGGTCTCTTATCTTAGTAAGCTGATGGCCAATGTTGGGGGTCCTCGATCCAGCAAAAGACGGTTATTGATGTCCACAGTCCAGTCCGTACTCCTTTATGGGGTAGAGGTGTGGGCAGACGCTCTTACCAAGGAATGTTATTGGTTGCGACTTGCCCGGGTTCAGCGTCAAGCTGCGCTCCGGGTGTGTTCCGCCTATCGGACAGTATCCGAGCCTGCCGTCCTGGTGGGTTGCCGGAGTCATCCCTGTCAAGCTCTTGGCAGGGGAGAAGAAGGCGATTTATCAGAGACAAGGCGAGATCGGCAAGGACGCAGCAAGATCCGAAGAGCGTGCCCGAACCTTCCAGCAGTGGCAACACAGCTGGGAGCACGAAACCCTAGGACGATGGACTGCGCGACTCATCGAGCAGGTTCAACCATGGGTCGAAAGGCGGCATGGCGATGTGGATTACTACCTCACGAATTTCCTGACAGGTCACGGCTATTTCAAGTCGTACCTGAAGCGGATGGGCAAGACCGATTCACGGATTGCATCTACTGCCCGGGCGTTCCCGACGACGCGGAACACAACTTCTTCGCTGTCCGCGTTGAGAAAGGCCCCGCCTGGAGGCCACAAGAAAAACTCGGAGTTTTTTTCGGTGGATACGGTCTGCGAAAAAGATAATGGAGGATGAGGGGAACTGGGATTGTTTGTCACAGTTCGTCCGGGGCATCCTCCTGGAAAAGAAACCCGATCTGGACCGCGAAGTGGCCCAGATCCCTTGACCGAGCGGCTGGATAAGGAGCGAGCCCCACGGGCTTAAGCCAAATTTAGCCTAGTCCTGAAGTAATGTCATAAACAATCCCAGGTTTAGAATCCTAAAGAGTAGAGGAGGTTTTTTTAGTGGTAAACCCGTTTTTAGGGGAGTCCCACACTACAGGCTGGCCACCTGTGTGCGTAATTGCATTTTTCCTGCCTCTCCCTAAAAAAAAAATAGTACGTAAAAATCCCTTTAATTAGTTTTTGATTAAGTAAATATGTTCGAATAATAGTCATTAAGGCTTAATGATAGCGATTCAATTTCAAATTATACATACCATACAGTTATTTAGACAACATCACGTTTCTATCTCGTTCAAAAATAGAAATTATTTCCATGTCATATTCTAAATTTATTTTAAGCATAAAATATCCGTGAAATAACTTTTATTTGCTTGAACTAAGCCTAAAAAAATTTTATTTAGGTAAATGGTAGAGCTAAATTAAAAATAAAGACTATAATGCTTATTGCATCAAAAATATAAAGTAAATTTGAAATATTCTATTTCAAGAAATCAAGGCTCTGTAATGTATCCTGTTAACACAGTATATTTATTTTTATTATTAACGATGCTCTTTTAATTACAAATCCAGCATAATTGTTTACTTGTTACTTGAATGTAATATTCTACTTGTTCAGTACATATTTCATACAGTAAACGTACAGTCCACACCGTGGGTATGCAGTAAGCGGATAATACGATAGCTTCGCAACAGAGATGTAGTATAAATCTTTTAGCGGCAGATTATGCAGGAGATAGCGGGTTTATGCAACGTAGGATTTGCGAGCTGCTCGTAAAATACATGAAACCGTGTTGTGGATTTGGACTGCAGTATATTTTCGTAGAGTAGCCTACAGTAATTCTTTTTTTAATATAACTTGAACAGAATTAATATTATAGACGAATGAGATATTAAAAAGTTAATAGACACATATTACTAGCTAATCTTACCTGAGCAAGGCACATTACCATAATAAACCTTAAAATCAAACTAATTGGAAATGCATTTATCTCCTTTAAATAATTGTTTGGATATAAAGGACAAAATTGAAATAAAATTTAGTAAACGTCCTAGTAATTGTTTAAAAACACTTTATTATGAATTTTAATGTAATCTCTCCTATGAGCATTCTCTATTTTTCTTGTACAAGCAAAATGCGGTTGTTCCTAAAGAAGCAACTGTATGTTCAGATGAAATCACCAATGACATAGAAGACAACTCTAAAAGTCGTACGTTATAAACTCAAAGAACTTGCGGTCTTAAGGATGTTTTAAAACTTAAAACTAAAAAATGTCTTAAATATTCTTAAAGCATGTAAGTATGGTTTCAGTGTGGATTAAAATTCCCAAGGTTGTCTGAAGTATATGGCCAAAAACTCGTATATTAGTATTAGAAATACAAACTTTACATTATCACTTTAATGCAGTGAAATAATAATAAGGAAAATATCATGAGATTCTAAGATACAACACCATCTTCTTTCAAGACGAGACATTTAATTTTATGGACATAATTATTATGATTTTCGTTTCTTTACTTTAACACCAGTTACGAAAAGTAAGTTAGAAAGAGTACCTCACAGAGTTTAATAACCCGTGAATATTTGTCGCGTTTTTCATAGAAATATCGCGATAACTCTCGCGATACTGTCGGTGCTGCTTTCCAAGTGGGTCAAGTCTTCTGCTCCAACAGCTTTTTAGCTACGTTTGTAATTTTAAATAGGAACTTTTAAATAAAAAAGTGTATTATCTACCAATACGTATTTACTGTGTGATATGTCATAAGTTACTTCCTCTATTATTGGGTGAAATAATGTTTAAAATCATAGTTAATATTCTATGACTACTATGCTGTGTTCTTATATACGTCACTCGATTGACAGGCTAGTTTAAAATTTAGTGTTTTCTGTCAAACTTTTTGAATTAATTGTTTTATGGTATACATTTTATTGTTTTAGTTAAAAATTACAAAACGGTTGCTAATTAAGTCAATTTTTTAAACAAACGGTATTTTAGAACATGTTTCAGCAATACGTTACTAAACGTACAGATAACATAAAAAATAATCAATAATTGAAAAAAATATATAAATAAACTAGCGGCCCGGCGCGCTTTGCTGCGCATTTCAATAATTTTTTGCAAAAGTTGCCCGCGGCTTCGCACGCAATTTCCCGTTGAAAACAGTACACTATATTCACTTATTCTTTTTCTATCACATTCTAAACATTGCTGAGATAATTGATAGTCGTTCCATCGTGAGCCTCTTGGGCGTATTATGAAGGTATGTACCATATTCCTGCCTCTATCTAGCTGTTACCCACGGCTTCGCACGCAAATCTTAAGAACCGAAGTCCTTATATTACTTAGTAAATTTTTTTTTTACTATAATAAATTTTAGATTAAATTAGTTATATCTCCGATGCCACGATTGAGCTTGCTTTGTTGTCTCGATCGAGAGAATATGTACACACGGAGTTTTGAGAACCATACTTCTGTCAAAAAAAAAACAACTAAGGTTGATTTTATAACATTCTTTATATTTGTAGCCAACGTAAGATAGTAATTATGATATCTGCATTGCTCTTCTGATCAAGCATGAGCATGGTTTATATTAAATAAATATTGCAGTTAAAGGTGAATTTTTACGTCAAATTTGAATTGTATTATCTGGATAGTAAAGTTTATGTTTAACAGTGATTGCAGAAACAGTTTAAACAAAAATTTGTCGTTTCTCTTAAGCTTACTCTATGCTTTAAAACTATAAGTGTAATATATGTTTACAAAGAACAGCTGATTAAAAATTTGAAAAAGACGTTAACATATGTTTGCTGCAATGCATTTCTTATGGGTATTTCTGTAACCAGTGGGGCGGAATCCTGAATCGGGAAAGGGATGGGCATAGCTTATAAACCTTCTCCGTGGAAAAATACATATACGTACAAATTTTCATCATGATCGGTCCAATAGTTCACGATTCCATAAAGGACAAACATACAAACATTTCATACATTCATTTTTATATATATAGATATCAGATATGTACACAACAGATTAAAGTTTTTCTAAATTGTACTACAGCGATTGTGACAAATAGTCGAGTACTGAAATGGTATACAATTTCAAACGCAAGTGATAGATATCAAAGGAATGAAATATTTATTTTTAAGATGTGACCTTAATATTAAAATGTATTACTTGTCATAAATTAACCATAAGTATTTTCTATACACCAAGAAAGTACTATAGCAAACAACAGGTTTTTAAAGATAACATTAGCTGCTTTCAAAAGAACTAAAATTTATCACTGTTGAGATAAAAATTCTGTATACATCAAAGAATAGGACACAGTAATCACACTATAAGTTATCCTGAACATAAATATATAGTTATGAATTTCAAGGTGACCTTAAACTATATTAAATGTTTTTTTACATAATTAAACATTACAAGTGTATTTAAAATTACGTAACTATTAAAAAAATCATTTGTAATGTTAAAGAAAATTCGATGTTCAATATCTACTCACAGTGAAGATACGATGAAGTTTTGTTAAAACGTTGAAAGCTCTACTATTGGGCTCTAAATAGGTTGGCTTTGGACTGTCAGATACAGATAGTTTGCAGTGATACTTATACCTGCAGACCTTTCCTGAGATATGCGAGTGAGTGTGTTACAAAAGCTGCAATCCCTCGGGAACTCGGAACCAATCTCCGTTGCAGATTCCTTACAAGTTATCTGTCTTTCCGCTAGTGTTTCTCTTCTATATAAAACACCTTCTTACATGTTTCACGATTTGCTTAACACACACCATTTACATTAACAGGGTTTTAATATATCTTGACTTCTAGTCATCAAAACAGTTCAGTTAATTTATAAACAACTTAACTTCAGTTGTTTTCCAGATTTCATGTCCTAAAATTACATATTACATTTTACAGAAAAGACTAAAAATTTCCAGCGAATGTAATGCTGTTTGAAACAAAACAGAGCCATAAAGGAAAACTAATAACCAACATATCAAAGCAATAACCGATACCATGGCTGCACCCCCTTCCCCTCACTGTAATATTGCCTACGTTGTAAGGTCGCTGACTGCAGCGTGGCCTGACTTGGCTCTTCTTGGTAGTGTTTTTAGCATGGACTATTGTTGGGGCTGGGGGTCGTTAGATACAATATAATAATGTTATACTTCTTATTTATTATCATTGCTAAATCATGTTTTAACAGATAGCTAGAATAAAGAAAAGTGACAAAGTTATCAGATTAATACAATGAAATACATAAAAGTTTATTTTATAAAGAGTAAACGATAAAAATATTAGAAAAACCTAAATGCAATTTATAACTACATAATAAGTATATGCCAAAAGCTTGAACTTTTAACGAGCCATAAAATGGATATAACTTATAATTTGTTATTTAACAAATCCAATTATTTTCCTTTTATAAATCATCTCACCTTTAGAGAAAATATTCCGATGTACATCTTGACTTTTAAAGATTAAGACACAAAGATTATATTTTTATTAAAATGTCTTGTAGTCACCAAGAAACCAGTTCAAAATTTATATTTATGTTTTAGTTCACAAATATTTTTGTTGCAAGGAAGAGTAGAAGATTTATATTGTGCAATTCAATGAATTACGTGAAGTGAAACTTGAAAATTCATGACAAACCCACGGAAGGGAAAGAGCTGCTCTATCTGTTGCATTTCAATGACCGTTACATTACCTTGTATTGTAAGAGACTCCGTGCATTGATTGCTCTTTGTGTCGAACATTATTGTAGTATTTATGGATGCAAACTTTAGACTTTACAGACTTGTTAAAATATTAATAATTGATTTATATATTTAACTTATTTCTTTTCAGTGATTCATTGAATAGTTTTACCAAATCAACAGTTACATTTAGTATTTATACCAGAGCACATTATAATATCTTCTTATTGTAAAAAACCGGGAAAACTGTCAATCTTCTGGGTGAAGTTCACACCCTACGTAATATATTTTAAAGAGATTTTATGAATTTTTTCAAAGACCAAACGTACGTATAGGCATTAATAGATTACAAAAATTGAGGCTCTTTAAAAAACATATAATTTTTTTTAATTCAATTATAAATAGTGTCTTAAATACCCTATACAGATACCCTATACGTAAAACCATGCTGTAGCGTAATTTTCTTATAAGCAATATCTATATAAAATAAAAGGTCCAAAACATTGAAAAGATGTTGACATTTAAAAATCAAAGAATTATGAAATTACTACTAAGGAACAAAAATTAGCCTAAAATTAAGACACAATATTCAAAGAATTAATAGTAAATTTTAAAATTCAAAAATTTGTAGTAAATAAATATAAAATTTTCGACAAATGACTAAAATTATATATTTTACATTTAAAATTCGTCAATGATAAATGAAGCGTAAAATAGTAATTCTTTCCTAATAATAACTTGTTTACTTAATGATCGCTATGATTTACTCGTATTAACAAATGTTTGATTTATTTTAAATTTGTACCCAGCAGCGTATCTCCATTATTTTGCTTTGTGTTGCTCACGCCATGAAGAGATGTGTAACACAGCGTGATGGCTGGACTCATCACCAATTGTTTTAACTGAGATTATTATATGTTTATTTACCATTAACCTAAACTAGTGCAAACTGCAATTAATGTTTATCCTCAGGAAAATATATTTGATATTTAATTTTTATAATTTTTTCATGGAATAAATACTATTATGTCTTAACGTATTATTCATTATGACAGTGTTTAATTTTGAATAAAAACAATGTCAAGCTCTTAACAATAGTTTTAAACGCACGCTCAGTGAACTTGTTTTCGTATCATGAGAGTAATTTCCATATTAATACGATTATTAGTGTAAGACAGAGATTTCAGCCAGAAGAGTTTATTCATCAATTTTCTCACTACACGTATTTCATGTTATATATAAGTCAGAAAAAACCTTCTTAAGAGTTGGGCCAGAGAGGTCATTAAAACCTTTTGTTGCTACACGTATTTCAGGTTATATACGAGTTAATAAAATCACTAATATGATTTGAGTCAGAAAATGTTATAAATATTCTATCTCACTACAATTATTTCAGTTATATTCGTCTGAAAATAATCTCATAAGACTATGTTAATACCACAATAGTCCACATAATCAATCAGAACTATAAATTAATTAATCATGTGGTCAATATGAGAGGTAATCATGAATTGTGATTTTAACAGCTTTGAGGACAGCCCTACGGTACAGACCGTAGTTGTAATTATTTATGCTGAATCGCGGTAGGAAGTAGGCTCTTTTTTTAACTAGACGCGGTGCGTGGACATTGTTTGTTGGTTAGACCGGTACATCAGCTGATCGAGATGTCTACGGTGATACGTTCCCGAGCCGCTTCCCGGAGAGAGGGGGACCAGTGTTGGAGTATTGACCACAGCGTACGGACGTCCACTAGAGAAGCAGTAGTTCTTCCTCTAATCCTATAGTTTGGATCTAGAGTAATTCTTTTAATCGGGTGTAAATTCAAATCAAGTTATTAATTTTCTGTAGTGCGTTTTTAGTTTCCTATCAGCCTCCATAGTCTTCAAAGTAGTAAGTCCCGTACCAGCGTTTAGTTAATATCTTTTATTTTTATACTGATGTGATTAAATTTGTAAAGTTTCCCATATTACAGAGTCTGAGAATTAATTAAATTTTTTGAAGTTTTGGGAATTAAATTTTGCTCGTAAAGTTAATATCAAGTTTTGTGTTATATTGATTTTAGAGTATTTTGAGAAGAGAACTTTTTATTTTATTTTGTTAATTTAAACCATTTTTGAAGAAGTATACATTTTTAGTTTCATTTTAATTTTAATTCCTTTTGATCAGACTCTTAATTACATTTGATCGATTGTGAGAAGTTTTGGAGAAAATCAAATCTAAAGTTTGTAAACTTTGTTAATTTTTTGGGTGAACTTTAATTTGGAATAAATCAAGTATTTCCGAAAAGTTGTTTTGATGTATAAAGTATTAGCTCCAAAGTAATATAATATATGTACTTTAATAACGGTACAAGGCAATGACTAAATTATAACGGTTAGAGTCCGTAGCTATTTAAATGGGATTTAGGACAAGTAGAAGAACCAAGACCGCCCAATATTTTTTAGCTATCGTCAACATTCTCCACCACATGATATAAAAAATCTAATATGTTGTGGTACGCAGTAATGAACTTACAAATAAAATAGTTCCTCTTTGTGTATGTAATTTTACACTGACTAGTAGCGAAGCTTCAAATGTACTTACATTTCGTCTTGAGCATGTATAGAAATACAGTTCACCTTCCATCGTGTCCTCTGTTGTTCCTTCAATACACTGTAATATGATTGTAATGATACTCATTACAACATGAATTTAATTTTTCTGTTTTATATGATAGTTTATTTGGGTTGTACGTCATAATTTAATTTCTAGTTTACGCAGTATCAATGAAATGAAGGAAATTCTCTAGTTATGAATGAAGTTGCCATTGCTAGATATGGGATAATGCGGAAGAAATATAACTCCGGGCACATAACTGTACTTTTATTACCTTTCACTATTGTCTGGATTGATGCTTACGTTACTAGAATTTGTTTATTTACTAACCATAATGTTATATGTCTAAACATCGTTATTCGTTCTTCTTTTTGCAACGTAGCCGTGTACTTGGCAATGAGAATACTTCTAAGAAAGAGAATACGAGGGTTTTTTCTGTACACCTGTCATAATGAATGAGTGAAAACCTCAACATTATGTTTGAACTAAGGGAAAAAACCATATAAAACAAGTATTTAACATTGATAAGTACATATTTATGCGTTTACTTTCCTACAACTTTGGTCAACATAATATCTCTATTTAAAAATTCAAACATTCTAAAAAAGAATTGTTTAACGGACGTAAAACAGCTTAAATAGTATGTATGTCTCACCAACCGATAAATAGTTAGCGTATTTCGAATATTTAGAGGAATTGTTGATCCTAATTATTGAAACCTCAATATTATTGTGGTAATGAGATTTTAACAATAGTGTATATCATTAGTGCAGGATTGTAGCCAGTAGCTACTGTAGTAGTTATGTATGCTGACAACATGTGTTATACTGCACGATCGTCAAATAGGTCATTTGCGTTTGAGTCATTGTTATGTGTCTGAGCTTGCCGGAATACCCTGCAGGAAAAGACCTGCAGTAATTACTTCTATACTTTATATCTCTCAACATTATAGTCTTTTTAGTCAACAGTGGACTTATGTAGGTCGTGACTATTAGTAAATACACTATTCGCTTCCGAGTGTTCTATTTTCACTTCAGTTGCTGGTCTGATAGGGGTTCAGCAAAGCCCATCAATAGTTTAACACATATTTTTAGTTAAAATATGAGTCTTTGAACTATACTTCGTACTGAGTTAAATATTTCCATTGCAACTAACCACAGCCACTCTAAACATAGGTGTCTCACTAGAATCATATAGTTACTGTTTCCATTACTAAAGGTTCGTTTTCAATATATTTTTGTTTCGGATAGATTATTCATACACAATCAGCCAATTTTAATCGCCCTCATGGTAATAATTACCGAAAATGTCTGCATAACTTCACCGAACATGACACCCAGAATCGAAAGCCACTCCCGTTGAAAATGTTCTATCTATGTAAATTCTGTGCAGTATAACGCGGTTGTGGAAACAATAACTATCCAAAAACAACCAAAACAAGTTTTAGATAGGTAAGAAAAGTTATGTTATAAATGTTGCAGATAGGTTTTTTGGCCAATTTGGTATGTCTTTTGGTTTCAATATGGCGGTTGTATAGAATTCACAACTTTTCCTACAGTTTTCTGGAATGCATGAATAACATTTGCCTGTATATTGCTTGTTTTCAAGAATTAGGTTGATACATTTGCTATCACCAAGCACTGACCACAGGGATGCTGTCACAAGTTTACACTTGATACACCAATTTATCTTTTAAATGCATTAATCAAGTTTGTTGATATACCGTTTCTTACCTTTACGTCGGCCGTTAAAACATTGAGAAAATGTTTCATGTCCATTACTTATGAACCTAGACAAAAATAATTAAACTGTTCTGGAATTTTTATTACAGTATTTGTTTTATATAAACTGTTATTTATATATATATATATATATATATATATATATATATATATACAGGGTGATTCAAAAATAAACGGCAATCTCTCGAGAGCTTATTCTATAGCTAAAAACAAGTAAAAAATTTCATATAACCATATGCCCGGAAACGCTTCGTTAGCGAGCTAAATTTCAATACCTAATTATTAATTTTTGTCCTAAGTAATTCACATGAATCTTTTCAGAATTAAATGTTCTACAAATCTGTTTAAGAAAAAAAATGACCTTTATTTAACATTTATGGAAGTAATCTTACGTTAAACACAAAAATGTGTTATTTCTTTGCACCAATTCTTGTTTTACGTAAGATATCTCTGAAAGTATTGCATTTACAGCTCTGGGACGAATTTTAATAAATTTTTCAGATATAAAAACATAAAAAACAATCGTATTTGTATCTTTGTAACTACCTTTACCATTTTTTATACGGCCTGACTTCACCAAGGGTTCTGAAATCCGGGCGAAATCTTTCGCTAGGCGTAACTCGCTAACGAAGCGTTTCCGGGCATATATGGTTATATGAACTTTTTTTACTTGTTTTTACCTATAGAAATAAGCTCCCGAGAGATTGCCGTTTAGTTTTGAATCACCCTGTATATATATATCATAGAAAATCAATATATATATATATATATATATAGATTTTCTATGATAGTGTAATTGGATGTTTTGCAGGGTAGTTTTATAATAAATGTTTCGAATAAAATTAAAAAAGGGCTTGAAGGCATTTAAAAATTAATATTTACATAACATTAAAGATTCAATTTGTACGACAAAAACATTCAAATTGTTACAAACTTATGTACAATATTATCATATAGAGGTAATAGGGTGCATATGCTCTTGTAAATCCTTGAGAAATGTCACTAAATTCTTAGAATAAAGATATTATATTTTTAATTACTGTATTTCTATACCAGAGTCACGAGATGCAGTTTTATTGTATTAGTACACACAGCGTCAAAGACTGTTGCGTACAATTTGGTAATATTTCCCACCATCGTAGAAAACCATTTGCAGTTTGGAGAAGTTTTATAAATTAGGAATGAAAGTTTCGTTGGCTTATTCTAACGAAGATGTTCGTAAAAGAAGAGTAACTAAGAAAAATATTGGATTGTATTATACAATCAAATGCTCCGATAAAATGTAGTTTTGAATGTGTAAAACTCAAAGGTGATACATTTGTGTCCCATCAGAAATTATAATATACGAGTATATAGTTATATGACAGTTACACCTGAGGCAACCTTTGACCAATTAACATGACAAAGGCTTAAATCCCTAGAGCCGGTTGCTGTGTTAAGGTCGGCATTAGCTTTGTGTCTGGCCCGGTTAATTGACAACTGGACCTCAAATATAACTGAATCACCAAGACATTGCATTAGGCGTATATTAGTTATTTGACAGTTACACTTGAAGCAACCTTTGACCAATTAACATGACAAAGGCCGAAATCCCTAGAGCCAGTTGCTGTGTTAAGGTCGGCATTAGCTTTGTGTCTGGCCCGGTTAATTGACAACTGGACCTCAAATATAACTGAATCACCAAGACATTGCATTAGGCGTATATTAGTTATTTGACAGTAATTACACCTGAGGCAACCTTTGGCCAATAACAACAATAAAGCCATAAATCCCTGTAGCTTGGTTTTCTGTATTAAGGTCAGCTTTAGCTTTGTGTCTGGACGGGTTAATTGACAACTGAAGATAAACTACAACTGAATCATCAAAATATTGCCATACGAGTATATAGTAATGTAACAGTAACACCTGAGGCAAACTTTGACCAATTAACATGACAAAGGCCCAAATCCCTGGAGCTCGGTTTATAGAGTTAAGGTCAGCTTCAGCTTTGTGTCTGGCCGGGCTAATTTTCCTGCAGCACTATATTTCGGGGTACGAATATGGTTATGTATAACCTAATTCACAATAATAATGTGACAAATAAAATATATGATTAAATTAAAGTAAAATATTTTATAAAGAGCAACGTAAATGTTATATCTTGTAAACCTGTATTTGTATATATTACCTTTTTCTTTTGTTTTATATCAACACAATTATTAGCAAGTTTTTATTCGATTATCTTTCGTTGAAACAAAAATCTAGTACCATAAATCGGGTTGTGTTTTACCTAAATTTTTATAAAATATCACGTTTTCCAATTATATTTACTTGAATACAGTTAGGCTTTATATTTTAAAATATTTTAAGAGCAAAGTTTTAAAGTAGTATAATAACAATTAATTAGATTGTACTGATAATGTACATGACATAAATGAGACACTCCGTAAGTTGAAAAATCTCCCATTAAACATTTAAATTTAATTGCTACCTTATATAGTGAGCAACATGTCCGACACTGTTAACAAGCAATTATCGTGTCTGGCCCCACCAGGTGTGGTTTGTTGTGCGGTAGAACATCTCGACAATCACACCCTAGAGGATGTTTGTGTGATGTCGGTTTGCCGAACTCGTGTGCTTTAACTCTGATTGACAAATTACCATTGGAGATGCATTTAATGTTATACAAATCTAAAATTTTAATAATTAAATTTCTTTATTTACTTATGTTATACCTAATAATGATCATATATTTATTTGTATTACGAAATTCAACGCTTGTTTGTTTAATGTCTGTTATTGACGATAAAAGGTTTGAAAAGGATAACAGGATTTCGGACATTTACCATCGTATATCCCTTTGTAACATATAACGATGGCAAATTTAAAAATCCTGTTATCCTTTCAAAATTCAACAGTTATGCTATGCTAAATGCAGGATTTAGGTCAACATACATAAAATTAAGGTCTCCGAAATCAATATTTAGTTCTGGCAAGCATATATTAACATACATAATTCTTAATGAAAACAACGTTTACATGATAACTAGTTGGACTCTCGCTTAGTTATCATTCAAAACGAAGGCTCGTTGCAGCTCAGCGAGACATTTTGTTCTCGCTTCATAATAACGTAATTATCGCATTATATACTCCAGAATATGAACTAAAATTGGATCTCTCAAGAGATGCGTCAGAAATAGGTTAAATCTTTATTGACACGTGATAGGCGATGACCGTGATGATCAATAAAGATAAACAAAATGTCTACCAAAGTAAAAGGAGCTAAAAGATCAGAGAGTAGAATTAACATATGATCTTATACACCTGCTCAGATGAGCTCAGGAAACTTTCTTGACAACACCTTTTAAAAAGAGGAACACTTATTCTGTTAAAATTAAACTTTCTACTTTGCTAAGACTACAATCAAATAATTTGTCTCAGTAGTGACAATTGTGAGCAACTAATGCTTCAGGCAGGAGATATAACGGTGAATTAGTCAGACAGTTTAGAGAGACTAGGTTACCCCATTTTTAACACGCTTTTATAAGCTTCGGTTGTATCTATGTAATGGAATCTTTGAGCCTAATTTTCACCAATTTCCAGAAGTCTGATTAATGTGAAACTTTGCATACGTATCAAGGACCGATGAAAATGTAATAATTTGATCATAGTTTTCCATTATCCTTATAAGAAACGCCAGGATTAATAAATTCTTTTATAGATCCTCTGTGATAGAGCTAGCGCACGATCTGCGCTAACCCAGCGTTTAAGTCTCCCTTCGTCTCGGTATTTTTGGATGTGCTTGACTCTCTTAATATAGTAATATTATAGTAGTCATCCAGTCTCTGCCATTTCCAGTGGTTTCCTTGACAGCCAGATCTCTAAGTACACGATCCATGCATGTTCTTTGTTTAGTATACATTACATAATAAAAATTTGAGTTGTTGCTTTACAGAAACGTACATAGTATTTTTATCAGACAAAGCCTTTAGTGTTTTGTAACTAATTCCATTTCAACAATAATCCAAATTTTTCTTGCATTTTAAATTTTATTTACTATAAAATAAAGTTGAACAAATACAGTTTAGTTATTTTACACATTACCGAAGACGTATAGCTAATAAATTAAATAATAAAAGTACCAAAATATGGGTATATTCAAGTCTGAACTACAATAACCATTAGTTTTATTATGTATAAATATGTTTGATACATATCCAAGAAAAAGTTATGGGTCTGTGGTGTAATGGTAGCACATTCACCCGGCAAGTGAGAGATCCGGGTTCGATTCCCGGCGGAGCAAGTACTTTTTGCGATTCAATGTTTATTGAAATTAAATAAGGCTATTGACATTTATACTATTTAAATAATTGAATCGGAAAAAGTGAGGGCTCTGTGGTGTAATGGTAGCACATTCACCCGGCAAGTAAGAGATCCGAGTTCGAGTCCCGGCGGAGCAAGTACATTTTTGCGATTCAATGTTTATTGAAATTATATATTATGTTAAATATATATAATATATATATATATATATATATATATATATATATCAGAATATATCAATTATACGATCAAAATATAAAATTATTTACGATACGAAAAACTCAATTAGTTAACATTTTAACTTAGTGTAACATTTTATATAAGTATATCTCAAATAAGTAATAGGTTTAATACAGCTCAGTAAGAATGATAAATGATATATACTAGCCAACATTACGTTTATTAAATACTTCACATACCTAACTCTCAAGTCCGGCAAAGGTGTTTCAAACAGCCACAGTTTCTTGGTAGCTTAGATGCCAGCCTTCGAATTTTACGGCAATAATTAATCAAAAGGGAGCTGCGAAACTCCGAGTCTCCAGGGATCAGAGCCGTCATCTTAAGTGCAAGCTCGAGGAGTCATATTGAGGCGATGCAGGTTGCTATTTCCCCGTTGGTAGCTAGTAATAGGACAGAACCTTTAATGGGGCACCGATGACAGAAACGCACCAAGCGGGCAAAAACCTGTCCGACCCGACATCCTTGATCGCGATTGTTTGCTGGTGAACTAGCCTATGTAGCACTTAATTCTACTAAATTTTTTAGCATCTTACTACATTTCATAAGTCTCCTCTCAAAGATAATTAGCGATAGAATGATTGTAATATTTAATATATCAAACACCCCACCCTTTTTACTCTGAATTAATTTATACTGTTAATAACTTAAATTTTATCATAATTTTATTTTGAGGTGATTGACTATGAATGATTTGTTTTGCCTTCTACTACCATAGTATAAACTCTTTGTAATTAAAAATTATTTTCTATTTTTTTAGTTTGGTAAGCTATAAAAGCGTGTTTTTTTAGTTTTTTAAACTATTTTTTATTATTCTCTTGAAACAAGAAGCTTAGAAAATTGCAACGAGTCCTATTAGGACCTTTTGCGCTGCTTCCGGAGTGACAGGATATTCTGGATGGGCAAGGTTGGGGGTAGGGGGCCGCCTCCTGTCGAGGTTCAAGAGGAAACATTTTGGGCACTGATCTCAAGTCATGTTCCCTCAGGAGAAGGGAAAGCCAGCTCGGAACGAGCCTTTCCAGTCAAAGCAGTCAAGGGGTGACACACCCTCATGTCTAGGCTGGGAAGAATCTTTGACTCTTAGGGAAAAAACCCTACCAACTCCAACACTCATGCCCGGAGTAGGCAATTATCGTTTTACCCTTTGCACCTCAGAATATCGAAATTTGCGGTTAGTGATGTGCCGCGTCCTGAACATTCATAGGGATGCTCAGGTTTAAGTGACACATCGGTTTTGCTGTACCCAGTGTGGGGAGGTTACCCTACAGTATACATTTAATATAGCAATGAAAGTTTCAATGTGTACACTTGACTTTAGAATTCGAAAGCGAACTCATTTCCTCAAGTTTACGGTAGACGTCAGATTGTGTAACGGTTTTTAAATGTGGTTCTCTTACTTTATAATATTCAAATTATTGAACTTGTCGGAAAGGACTAATTACTTAGAGATAGAATAAAGCAGAAATTCCACACTCGTCCTAGTCTAATCCTGGAGTTCTTGTTTTTGTGACTTACTCAAGATAAAAGATCACGTGGTTCAGTTCCCGAGTTGAAACCTTATCACACGCGTGAGTGAGCTCTACACGTTAAGTTTCGGCCCAACCATAATTATAGCAAATATATTCGAGGATCTGATTACACTATATTAGTGTATTTTTTAGTCTAGTGGTCTGTGATGTCGAAACGATGTAAATGGTGTTGAGTATCGTCGTCACCGACTTTCATTGGATCTCTTCAGAGGAACATGACTCCAGGATCCAGAAGTCAAGTCTGAAGAGGCCTCAGATACCAGACACTACAATAAAGGAGGAAGAACTGTATCTAAAATCGACAGTAAAATTAAATCAACCCTTCCTGCCATAGCTACATTGTGTGAAGTTAAAATATGACATAAACTTATTGTACTATTATTTCTCACCAATACACACATAAGTTTCTTGTCTACTAGCTAATGTTGCAAGTAACAATTTATAAGTGAAAGCTGGCCCTACATATTGGTTTGAATTCATGTAAAAAATTATACACTAGACTTGATATCGAAAAATATGTTAAATGAGTACTTAAAACTAAATTTTGGAAGCATCAGGAAACGTATCATAACACCCTTATCTACATGATATATTATATCAGGTTTAGTAAAAAAAACCCTTGTAATAAAGTCCCAAGTATCCGTAGCGAAATGTGTATAGAAGTTTTTAATTGAACCTGACCTGAGCCAATACAGATGTGTTGTATATTTTGCATATTTACCTTCCGTGTGACAACAGAACGGTCAAGGCGAGAGGTAAATACTCTTATAGGTCACATGTGACAGCTGCCAGAGCCATCAAACGATCCCTATTCCTGTTATTGCCACTCTAAACATATTTAATGATAACACTTGGCGTTATATATTTAATTGATAACTAACACGTTATTATACATATGATTATGATAATGCTTAAAATACCACAATTAATTATAATTTTATTAAAATATGTTATATTAATTGGGACGTGGTTAAAATATAAACTAATCATCCTCACCTAACCTAGTTTAAAGTGTAAAACAGTTTCAATTATAAATAAAATATAATTATTTATATACCAATTATTTATTTACACCATTATTAATTTTCATTCTGTTCTTTAATGTTAATAGATGTTCAAGTTACTGAATTAATACTATATTCTACTTTACCGTACTTGACTAATGAAATATGAACTAAGGTAATAAGCGAATCAACAGACATCGTATATTTATTATTTTAAAATGAAATATGAACATCAAGTTATCTTGCATTAACAATCGTTTCTTGTATTTTATTTTTATTTTCGCTCAGCCACATAATTATAAATTAAAGTACAAAATATTGTAATATAATTCATATTTACAATAATATTTTATAAATTAAATTAGTTTATCTTTTTTTATTATTAATAATAATTGAGTACTAACGCAACTAGTGTGAAAGGACTGCCAATTAATGTCCTGTGCTAAGCCGTAGTAATGAAATTAAAGTTTAATCACAACAGTGAAGGCCGGCTCTTTCATCTGCTAATTACTACGATGGAGCAATCAACACTACACGACGTAGATCAATATTGACTTGTTCGCTAATGAAAAAGGACTAATATACATTAACGGTTACAACAGTATTAGTTAATTAATTAGGGTTTATTTGTTACAACAATTTCATAAATACTGTCTGGAGAACTGTGATGTTCCAATTATTTGCTTTTGTCTTGGATGTCGATCTTTGCTTTAATAATAAAATGTTTCAGATGAATGAATCACAACCGTACACATATGCAATTTGATACAAATGAACGAACCTTAGTCCTACACTGTAAGGTCTCAATAATAGCAATGATCAGTATTACACAGCTCTCAAAGGAATGCATACCAAGCCATGTTACGTGCCTAAGCCAAGGTCATCTGATCTTCCAATTATTTGTTAATGTCGTGGATTTCAATCTTGTGGTAATAAAGAATGTTTCAGTTTAACGAATCAGAACCGTACACATATGCAATTAGATACAAATGAACAAAACCTTGGTCCTACACTGTAAGGTCTCAATAATAGCAATGATCAGTATTACACAGCTCTCAAAGCAATGTATAACAAGCCGTGTTACGTGCTCAAGCCAAGGTCATCTGATCTTTCAATTATTTGTTATTTTCGTGGATTTCAATCTTGTGGTAATAAAGAATGTTTCAGTTTAACGAATCAGAACCGTACACATATGCAATTGGATACAAATGAACAAACCTTGGTCCTACACTGTAAGGTCTCAATAATAGCAATGATCAGTATTACACAGCTCTCAAAGGAATGTATAACAAGCCGTGTTACGTGCCCAAGCCCATGTCATTGGCTGTGAAACCTTAAGTTGTCGTACTCAGAAAGAAAGAATTCCTCTGCTGCTTCAATTTACACTGTTATTTGCTGCTTTTTGCAGTAAAATGTATCTCAAATAGACACAAAATATAAGTGAGTTATGTATATTTCATTCTGGACCCAATATAACGTACAATTTTCAGGCCATAGTTGCGTATAACGGTCAATAGTTGTACCGTTATTAAACGTGCCTAATGTCTCAACCATTAACACTACTGAGGATTGAACTTAGCTCCATTTCGCCTTTCAGTTAGTGTTGTGCTTGAAATCTGACAGTCCTGGAATTTGCAGTCCACATCCGTCTGAAGAGATCCACGAGTCGTCGTCGACGATGATATTCGATATCAGAGACAAATAGGTCACAAAAGGGATTTATCTGGTTTTCCCAAGTGACCATCCAGAGTTGTCTATAGGAAGAGGAGTCCCTAACGTTTAATCAGGCCTACAATTGACTGCTTTCAGGGGTTTCACAGTGTCATCTTTTCAGACGCCACTAAGCGAAAGGCCAAAATGAAGTTCAAATCAACATTGGTATTGAAATGATATTTTCCACCAGAGCCAAGCTACGTTATGATATATATTATTTCGTTTGTGATTAAAATGTAATTCATGTGGATTTATCTTCTAAGTATTAGTAATATAACAACTGTATTTCTGTTTGTGTCTTCTAAGTGTCTTGTTCTCGTACTGTATAAATTATCTGAAATAACACATTTTTATTGTAATCTGAGATATAATATTATTAAAATTTAAAAAATTTATTTGCTCTTTGCTATACTTTTCACTTTAAAATTATCAAAAGAATGTCATTTAGTCAAATTAGACTTTCAGCAAAGGCAAATTATTATTACAAAAAGAGACTTTAATATTTTTTGCCATGCATTTTATATGTAAAATTTATAGTAGAACAGTAATTTTGTATTTGAAATTGATTGTAAAAATACACTGCATTTGAAATCTGAAGTGTGAGCTACATTTATTACATAAAATTTAGGTAATATTACATAACTTGTGTTTTGCCTATCCTGTTTAATTTAAGATATAAACTGTTTTTATGTAAGTAAAAGTTCTCTCTAGCACAGGTTTATTATAGTCTATACGGCAAATGTTGCAGTATAAAGAGCAAATATGCATAGAGCATGTTTTATGAGAAATATTGACATCGAGTGTATTTGTTATATATAGCATAACGTATTGTGTACACTTGATGTCAATGTTTTATCTCGCATAACAGATATATACAAACGGGAGACTCTTAAGCTAATAGATTTTAGCATAAGTAAACAATAAAAATGTAAAACAAACAAGAAAAATTATCTCAAAAAAATATATTCCCTTACAGGAGACTCTATAGCACTAGTAGGCAACTAGTAGGCTATAGCAGAAGTAAGCAATAACAATGTATTAAAAACAAGAACAATAATTAGGTCGTATGACACATATTTCCTCACAGGATTCTCTTAAGCTAGTAGATTATAGCAGAAGTAAGCAATAACAATGTAAAACAAACAAGAACAATCATCTCGAAAAAAGATATTTCCTCTCACGAGGCTCTTAAACTAGTAGGCTATAGTAGGAGTAAGCAATAACAATGTATTATAAACAAGAACAATCATCTCGAAAAAAGATATTTCCTCTCACGAAGGCTCTTAAAGTAGTAGGCTATAGTAGGAGTAAGCAATAACAATGTATTATAAACAAGAACAATCATCTCGAAGAAAGATATTTCCTCACATGAGGCTCTTAAACTAGTAGGCTATAGTAGGAGTAAGCAATAACAATGTATTAAAAACAAGAACAATTATCTCGCATGACGTATATTTCCTCACAGGAGACTCTTAAGCCAGTAGTTTATAGCAGTAGAAAGCAATAACAATATATATTACAAACAAGACCGTTATCTCGCATAATTGCAGATGGTTAAACACAGAACACTCACTAGCAGTTTGTGAAGAAAGATGAAAATAATGACATATTTATCAGACATAAAGACTTATCTCAAATAGTGGTCTCTTCCTCACAGGACACTCTTAAGATAACAGTAGAATTATTTCGCACAAAGCAGGATAACTAATAGCACACTTTTAAGCTAGCTGTATATCGTGAGAGATAAAATAATGGTATAATATAAAAAATAAGGAATTATCTCGCATTACGAATGTTTACTCCCAGCATTATCTTAAGCTATCACTTTCAAGCGAACGATTTCAATAACTATATATTACACTCTTGGGGAATTATATCGCTTAACGAATATGAACTCCTAATGTAGCAATTTGTAGCGGAGGATAACAATAACGATACAAGACAAACAGGAGGAATCATCTCGCCTAACGGATGTTTACTTACAGCACACTCATAAGATAGCAGTTTATAGAGAAAGATTATATTAACGATAAATTAACATCACGAAGAAATAACTTGCATAAATTAACAAGAGGAAATGTCCCTCATAAAGCATGTTTCCTCACAGGACACTATAAGCTAGCAGTTTATAGCGGAAGTTTACAATAACGATATATTACAAACTCATGGAATTATCTTAGAAAACGGATGTTAATTCACAGCGCACTCTTAAGCCAGCAGTTTATAGCGGAAATTTACGATAACGATTATTTCAAACTCATGGAATTATCTTGGAAACGAATGTTAATTCACAGCGCACTCTTTAGCCAGCAGTTTATAGCGGAAGTTTACAATAACGATATATTACAAACTCATGGAAGTATCCTGGAAACGGATGTTAATTCACAGCCAACGACCAACTCTTCAGCCAGCAGTTTATAGCGGAAGTTTACAATAACGATATATTTCAAACTCATGGAATTATCTTGGAAACGGATGTTAATTCACAGCGCACTCTTAAGCTAGCAGTTTATAGCCGAAGATTAAATATAACAATATATTACAAACACGTTGAATTATATCCCATAACGAATGATTACGCACTACAGCCATTACCAGTTTACGGTAGAAGATTAAAGTAAGTATATATTTATCACGAGGATTTATTTTGCATAACGCATGTTCACTCACAGGACACTCTTAAGATAGCAGTTTAAAGCGGAGGATTACAGTAGTGATATATGACAAACACAAGGAATTATCTCGCTTTAGGTAATTCTCAAACAGTCCACACTAATGATAGTAGTTTATAGTGGCAAATTACTATATAGTTAAAATATTACTAACTAAACTATTTAAATCTCATTAACTAAACACATAAAAGTTACAACTAACATAAAAAATTGTGGATTACAATAATGTCAATGATTAAACTCTTTTTAAGGAAATTCATATGCAAAGTTTAATACTAAATATATTTTGTATTAAACTGTTTTGAACATATACTGTTTTTAGCTCCATTAACGCTTTTATTTATTACTCAGTAGTTCCACAGGCAGTACAATTTTCATCAAATTATTATATTTGTATATTTATCCTACTCAAAATAGAATACCTTCCTTTATTTATATCTCATACCTTATATCTCATATAACTTAATTTATGTAAAATGGGAACAATAAAACGAGTTGTGGAACTCGTAATAATTCCTGAACTTTTTTTAACAAACCATGGATTGTGGGTATAAATTTTTTTAATTACCAGAGGCTGGAGAAACAATTATATTCTTGGTGCAAAAATTTGTCTTATAAATATCTTTATTTTGAACAGCGTGGTAGGGCATATTGTTCCACATGGTAGCCGATGAAAAGTAAACAAATTCTGTCATTTACAGACATGGAGACAAAGTAATTAGTATTCTGGTTAAAAACATTTGTAACCAGCAAATTTATTGTGTCTAGAACGGCTTTTGAGATATAAATTACAAGAAAGACCAACAAAACAGTTTGTTTTGCGGTTTCATAAAATCTTCCTCCATTTTACCGAGCCGGAAAGAAATTTTTTATTGTTCCTGCTCTATAATCTTCCTTATAATAATATATCATGCAAACCTTAATATTGATATAAAATAACAAATGAAAGTAATTTTTCTCATTACAAATTTAAAATGAAATATATTGTTACAATTTAAAATACATAGGGGCAGGAATTGAATTATGGCATACCAAATATACAAGTAAAATAATTCTTTAAGAGTCGAAGGATTAGTCAATGTAAAAACCCATCAAATACGTGAGCTGTGTGTTTTGCTGATGTATTGCTTTTAACAAAATGATATAAACTACTGTTAAGTACTTAAAACATAAATACGTTTTTAATGTAGTATGAAAGGGAGTGCGTGTTATAATCTGTTGTACTGCAGATATTACATTACTAATTATCATCCAATGCGTATGATAATAAACAATTCTTTGTCGTGGCGTTAGTGCCTAGTCAATAAAACCGCAATAAGCTTTTAGTTTATTGCTTGTCGCAATTAGGTATCTAAATAGCTGCTGTAAACGTGTTCGTAGATTATCTAAACATTTATAAAATAACGTTTTCACTATTGTGGAATTCCTTAGTAAACACGTTCTTGAAAATACTCCAGTAGTTTTCCTTAATATAGACTCTAGGTTGAGATACAATGAGACCGTGCCGGTAAATCAACAATATTATTATTACATATAATATTAAATAAAAATACCTAGGCTCTACTACATAGAATAATGTTATGATACAAAATATAATCAATTCCATACAGGCCATAGCCACATCCCAAACATAAAAAAAAACATAGTAAGAAGATTAAAAGTAAAGTCTTGAAATTAGAAATCTATTTAAAAAATTTCAAGAACTTTTAATCATAAAGTAAATCTTACACCAAATAATAGAGAGGTAAATATGATGATAAACTCTCCCAAGTCGTAGTTAAAATTATAATAAGCTTTACGTCAGAACTCTAACATATACCTAAGGATCAAACACGAGTAAGTAAAATAAGTACTAACTAACTCACAGCAACGAATAAAGTACAACATTTTTAATGTATGATGATGAACTCCATTGAATTATGGTTAGAACACATAAACATAAAAAGTAGTACGTCTAAACTCAAACATATACCTGAGTATCCAACGTGATATAACAAATACTAACTATGTCACTGCAATGAACAAAATGAAACTAGTTACGTTATGATAATGAACTTCGCCAAATCGTAGTTCAAAACAGATTAAGTTGCCCGTCAGAACTCTAACATACTCCTAAGGATCCAACATGAGGAAATAAAGTAATTACTAACAATTTTACTGCATTGAAAAATGTAAAAAATGTTTAAGGTATTATGATGAATTCCACCTAATCATAGTTATAAACATAAAATGTTATACGTCTGAACACAAACATATACCTAAGTATCCGACTTGATAAAACAAATACTAACTATGACATTGCAATGAACAAAGTGAAACTAGATAAGTTATGATAATGAACTTCACCATATCACAGTAAAGTTAAAAACAGAATAAGTTGCACGTCAGAACGCTAACGTATACCTGAGGATCAATCGCGATAAAGCAAATGTAAATTATGTCATCTATAGTTTACTTTCACAACACCACCACTTCTAATGTATTAAAATACTTCGAATTTATGCTCACCCCTTATACTAATTATACTAAGTACCGCTCTTTAGTACAGTAAAAACTATTGACAATTCTATTTGTGATCAAGGTATTGGGTAGTTATTTAGAAACTATTGTTCAATATCCACGTAAAAATTGGATTTTTACAATAACTTAAAAGCTGAATTTCGGTATTTATAACAATTTTATAACTATGGCATTTTTAATATAACCATATTATATGCCACCATATGTCAAATATTGCATTCCAAATTGAATTTATATATCATCTATTTCTAAATTTAAAGGAAGTTTTACTAAAATATTCACGAGCTCTACCAATATACAGGGTGTACATAAAGTCCTGCACAGGTATAATATTTTCTGAACGATAACACATAAATCAACAAGATTTGGTACATCAACACTACACCTAAAAATCTACTTTTTGAACGAACTATCAGTTTTCTGTATCATCATGGGGACGTCCCGCAAGGAGTCAGAAGGAAATCTTAAATAGGAGCATAGGTCAATATGCACATCATTTTAAAGGGATTATCTAGCATAGTTTAATGCCGCAAACCGCTTTCAAAAAGATTGATCCAGTACAAAATGGCGGCTGTTCAAAGGTTTAACTTGGTTACATTTTTATTAGTAGCCATAACCCCAGTAAAGCAAAACTGCAACCAAACGAATACTACATATAAATACTACATTATGCTTGTCAGTTGTACGGAAGTGAATTATGACGTTAGTTATCCTCAAGGGTTACAAATTTGGACCTAATATATTGATAACAGGGAAAACCTGATAATAGTAACAATTAGAAAGCTCTTATCTTTGGGTCGCAGTTTGTACTTTCCTATTAGCCAGTCTATTCCTAGTAGGCTATTCTAGTTTTCTTGTTTTAGTAGTGCTGTCCAACCTTTCTATCAGTGCGCTTTAGTACAAAAGAGTTTATCGTATTGCTTGTAGTTCTTCAACTACACTATGTCGCTTGACGAACGTGAACGTATAACACTTCTTATTATGGTTGGTTGGGGAAACAACAGACGATCACACGAGGAACCGCGCACTGATAGAAAATTTAGACAGCACTACTAAAACAAGAAAACTAGAATAGCCTACTATGAATAGACTGGCTAATAGGAAAGTCCAAATTGCGACCCAAAGATAAGAGCTTTCTAATTGTTACTGTTATCAGGTTTTCCCCGTTATCAATATATTAGGACCAAATTTGTAACCCTTGAGGATAACTAACATCATAATTCACTTCTGTACAGCTGACAAGCATAATGTAGTATTTAGCTGCAGTATTCTTTGGTTGCAGTTTTGCTATATTGGGGTTATGGCTACTAATAAAATGTAACCAAGTAAAGCCTTTGAACAGCCGCCATTTTGTACTGGATCAATCGTTTTGAGTGCGGTTTGCGGTATTAAACTCTGCTAGATAAGCCCTTTAAAATTATTTGCATATTGACCTATGCTCCTATTTAAGATTTCCTTCTGACTCCTTGCGGGACGTCCCCATGATGATACAGAAAACTGATAGTTCCTTCAAAAAGTAGATTTTTAGGTGTAGTTTTGATGTACCAAATCTTGTTGATTTATCTGTTATCGTTCAGAAAATATCATACCTGTGCAGGACTTTATGTACACCCTGTATAATATATAAACATAACCGGCTTACAGTTAAATACGATGTTCGTAGTTATTAATTACAGAAATGAATATGACCGAATTATTGCTAAAACACAAAGGACTAACCGATCTGTAAGTGACGAGGCATCATTACAAAATGTGTCAATTACTGTGAGCAGTAGAGGCGTGAGGTAGGAAATTGCTGTCAGCATGAGGATAATTGAGCGTGCAATCTCTCTCAATGTGAACTACTTCCGTCTAGACTGATATTATATTTATGTCAATGTCATGCAGATTTTGCTAGCTGCTGTCAGCATGGAGATAATTGAACGTGCAATCTTTCTCCACGTGAACTACTTCCGTCTGCAATGATATCATATTTAAGGCATGTCAAGCTGATTTTGCTAGCTCCTGTCAGCATGGAGATAATTGAGCGTGCAATCTCTCTCAATGTGAACTACTTCCGTCTAGACTGATATCATATGAATGTCAATGTCATGCTAATTTTGCTAGCTGCTGTCAGCATGGAGATAATTGAACGTGCAATCTTTCTCAATGTGAACTACTTCCGTCTGCACTGATATCATATGTAAGGCATGTCAAGCTGATTTTGCTAGCTGCTGTCAGCATGGAGATAATTGAGCGTGCAATCTCTCTCCACGTGAACTACTTCCGTCTGCAATGATATCATATTTAAGGCATGTCAATCTGATTTTGCTAGCTGCTGTCAGCATGAGGATAATTAAGCGTACATCTCACTCCATGTGAACTACTTCCATCTACCGATATCATATGTATGTCCATGTCAGGCTGATTTTGCTAATTGCTAATAGCACGAAGGTAATTGAGCGTGCAATCTCTCTCCATGTGAATTACTTCCGTCTGCACTGATGTCATATGTAAGGAATGTCAGTCTGATTTTGCTAATTGCTAATAGCATGAAGATAACTGAGCGTGCATATCTATTTCCATGTAAACTACTTCCGTCTGCAGCGATATCAGATGTAAGCCCACGTCACCCTGAGTTGACCAGCTTCCGTCAGTATGAGACAAATTGGTCATGCAATTTCCATTAATGTGAACTATTACTGTCTGTTGTACTCATAATATTATATTGTATGTTATGTATCAATCATTTGACCAGCTGCTGTCATGGGATAATTGTTTTAATAATCCCTGTACATATAAATTACTTCCTAACTAACTAAATTCTGTTGTTCTATCATAAACCAAAAGCGTATTATTATTACTATTATTATTCTAAGTAAATTAATAATTGTAGTTATATAACAAAACTTATTTTCTCCCATGATTTATAATTTGAATTTTAAATTGAATGTTTTTAGAACAGTTGGATATTTGGTAAATAAATCTTCTGTTTTTTTAACAGAACTTTAAAATTTTATCTCTTAATAATAATAATATGATATTTCTCTTAAATAATTTGAAAATATAACAAACATCGACATTTATTATCTTCATTTTGCTGCAGAAACAGATAAAAGAAGTTTATTATCAGACAGTTGCAGTCTTATTCACGCTTCAGCTTCTTAAATATAATGTTAATTACGTAAAAAAGTTAAATCAATTTTCTATTGATGAAGACACCAAAATAAAAAGTTTTACTTTTAAAGCCCTGCACTAATTCAGAAGCACAAATCATCAATGCAAAAATCCATAAATAACGAAGCTTTACAGAAATTTATGGGCACGGAAAGTAGACCATCACGTTTATTTCTGCGATTATAAGAATGGGCCGGTTCATCGGGAGACAAATGTCATGAAGGTGCGGGTCTGGCCTTTTAAAGATTACTGTGAGCGTCCAAATTATATTGGCTGAGGTTTCTTTATTATTATATTACATTTAATTAGAACTCCTGGTGATATCATAATTATTATTGGTAGTAAAATTGATCTGAGCTAACTTGGAATTATCTGCTAATTTGAAATACAAAACCTGAACAGGTTTGTGAATGACTTTGTAAAAGTAAAAGAAGGTAAAGGATTTCTCATTTTACCAGATAAAGCTAGGGCTAAGAATCCTTCACTAACATTTAACTTAGTTATTGAGTCTCCTTTGTAAAAGTAAATTACCTGTTTGTTTGATAATCCTTGCAATTACACCTGCTCTCTATTTATTCGTTTCAAACGGAGATATTTACACAGTTATGTTTAGTGAACACACAACTTGACAAATGATCAGTTCATTTATGCTCAAAGTTTATTAAATATGATGGATTAATTGGATATATAATAGGTTTTCGTACATTTGCCAACGTTTTATGTTGCAAAATTTATATTACAAATAAAAGTATTTTCAGGTTTGTCTTATACCTCCCCTGGTACGTGCAACACGTATTGTGTGATGCTCTTGATCAATACTTGATAATCAATAATCTTATGTTTATTGGAAAGACAAAATAATTGCCATTTCAAACGTCAATATCCTACAATTTAGATCAAACGCTCATTCTAAAGTATATTTAAACATTCTTTCTGAACACTGCATCACCCATTTTTCCACTTTATTACGGGGCTTATTCTTATTGTTCAATGTTCTCCAATTTTTTTCCCAGTCATATTCACATATATTATAAAATTTATTTGATGCTAAATAGCTCGCCAAACTAGTTTTCAACGAATAGTACTTAGTGCTGTATTATAATTTTATTAATCAAACTGTTTATAAACAGAAAACTTACCTGTGAAGTTCAAAGTACACTTAGACATTTAATAAAACATTCCGAAATATGCACGCTCTGCAGATTTCACAGCGGCATTTTTGAAAAGTGGGCTGCAGGAATTTCTGTATTTCTGTGCGGTGAATTGTTAGCAATTGTAATTTAATCTCTCTGGAAAACGAATTATATGAGCATGCTTCCGAAAATACCAATAATTAGGTTGTACACAACTGTTTAATACAACACAGATGTTTTGTTTCAAAGCCGATTCTGAAATTGCATTAGCACAGAGAGTTGTACTATCAACAAACTGCACAGTTCCCTAGTACGTTACTGTTGATTTTAATTCGTTGGCCTAAAGTACAGGAATATGATAGGGATAAGAATGAATCCTTGAAGAATTCCATAACTCCTTTTTTGAATTGGAAACTTGAATTAAAATTTATGGGAATTTGGTTTCTGTGACTTAGAAATCAACCACACGAAGGTCGCATCTCGAATGCCTTGAGAGTCCAACTTATCAAGCAGCGCGAGATGGTAAACCCAATCCTTTGAGAAGTCAAGAAACACACTTTAAGTGTGATTGGATCAGCCAAACCCTCTACAATCATATCAACTCACAATTGCGTCTATGGAATATTTACCCTTTCTGAACCAAAACTGATGTCTTAAGAGCATATGGTGTTCATTTAGATATTGAATCATCCGTGTAAAAATCTTTTTTGTTCAAAATTGGCTAACTGACAAGTCCGATAGCTGTTAATAAGTATTGAACCGTGCTTTTTTTCATTTGAGTTACTTTTAAAATTTTATGGAGTTGGCACAACCTCAGTTTGAAACTTGTCGTTATTAATCAATGAGGTGAACTGCTTCACAAATGGCGTTGAGCATTTATTGATGTCACATTAACATAGAATTTAAATACTTAAATTTGTTGACTTGGACCTGCTGAATAATTCTAGTCACATCTTTCTCTAGGAAAAATTGAGTTTACTGAGATTTGTCTTTGTGTAACAGTTGCAACAAATAGGTTAAGCTCATTGGCTATCTCTACCTTATCTATCATCCACAAGTCGGTTCCTAATTTTTATTACACTTTTTTCGTATCTTTTTCTTAATTATTAATAATGCCCTTTGTAATTGTTAGTTTTAGTATTCAGCACGATTTCTAAAATTTTGATATTTTGAATGATATATTAGTCATAAAAAATATTATCGTAAGTGGTAAAGGCTTAAAACTATTTATTAAAACAACTGACAACGTGTCGTTATCTGTACCAGTAATTTACTAAAATTAAAAGGAACCTTCGAATTCGTTCATGTATTTAGGCTAGTCTCTTGTACAGAGAAGCTCAAAATATGACACTTCTACAGGTATGTTTATGTCTATTGTAAAGGAATAAAGAATATATTCCTATCTATATATAGGCAATAGCCTTTATTTAATTTCAATAAACATTGAATCGCAAAAAGTACTTACTCCGCCGGGAGTCGAACCCGGATCTCTCACTTGCCGGGTGAATGTGCTACCATTACACCACAGAGCGCTTACTTTTTCCCGATTCAATTATTTTATTTTGGCCGTATCTGTCACATATGCGTTTAAATAAGCAAACTAACATATGATCGGAAGACCAAATACCTGTCAAACGACTTTTATTTACATTAAATTGTATAAATGGCAATAGCCTTATGTAATTTAAATAAACATTGAATCGCAAAAAGTACTTGCTCCGCCGGGGAGTCGAAACCCGGATATCTCACTTATGTGCTACCATTACACCACAGAGCGCTTACTTTTTCCTATTCAATTATTTTTGTATTTGGCCGTATATATATATTTATATCTATATATATATATATATATATATATATATATATATATATATATATATATATATATTCCATATATATATATATATATATATAGATTCCATATACCATAAATAGAATATTATTTAAAGGTACTCGTACAGTACAGAATATGAATATGAATGTGCATCTAGGTCCATAAAAGTGATTTATTTTTATGGATCTCTGCCAGGGTTATGCATTAGTAAGTATTAATACATTATTACTTATAAACTAAGAAGGATGTAACATAATGGAAAATATCCAAGATCGTTCTAAGTTATCTCCTTGCTTCTTCATATCTTCCAAAGTTGGCAACAAGTTTTGATGATAATAAACGAGTATCTTGGGAGAGATTATTGTTGTAAAAGTCCACAGTCATTTCTTACAAATTCACTGGAGAAACCGAGTTTTATATTGTTCCCTCACTGGACGTCTCACCACAAATCTTCTGTAATTCTTTATAATTTACGTGTTTAAACCTAGTATGCAATTATAAACCACATAATTGGCCTTCAAAAATGCACAAACCTGTCGTTCCTTTCGGGCAGTACTCTTAGGCATCTTAACACCACTTATTAGGGCAAACTGAATTTTTATAAACAAATTCTAGAGACTTCGTTGAAATCTAGAAAACCTTGAAACATGGCTACAACGATAGGCTAGTTAGCTTTAAAATCGAAGGTCTCCTCACATACGTACGAAGTTCTTTCCAGGAACACTTAAAACCATTAAGTTTATATTAAAATAAGATCAAAAATTAACTGAGAGACCCAAAAAACCGATTCAAGTAATTATGGGACTTATTGCAACTATTTTAAATTAGAGGGTTAAATTTACGTTAAATTGAGGGAATGGTACTGGAATCTCTTCTACCACCCATTTTTTACAATATCATTATGGAAGAATTTGAGCAAACGTCCCTGGCTTTAACTCAGTTTAAACCGAAAATCTGGTGTAAATAAATGGATGACACCTTCGTCTATTCCCTAATGGAGATACCAAACTGAATAATTTTGTCACATATGTTCCACATCAAATACGAGTCAATTATCCTGATAAGCGACATATACTGATTACCGTAATAGTTCCTGCACTGACCTGTTTGATTTTACCTACCATGTATACTGTTAAACGTAGCCACGGTCTATGATTAATGGAACAAATCCCCAAAGTGTTACAGTCATGTTATGATTACCGTACTAGTTTATGTACTGACCTGTTTTGTTTTATGTGCCAGAAATCCTGTAATAAGTTGTCTCATTCTATGGTTCATGGAACACATCCCGAAATTATGACAGACATATTCCGATTTTCGTATTCGTATTTCGTATTAGTTCCAAAAATGTCCTGTTTGGTTTGATATGGCTGGTATACTGTTTTAAATTGCAACGTTCTATGTTTTCTATGTTCTATTATTGTCACTGTAAACTACCATCTGGTAAACAGTAAATACAAAACTTATTGCGGACTATGATGTCCTTAAACAATAGTTACATGTTCGTATAACACTTAGTCTCAAGAATTGTCAATATCTTCAATATGTAATAACGAACATGTTAAACAACTGTCTAACTATTTAAATAAATAATTTGCTATCAGTTAGAGAATATTTCTTTTATATTTTGGGGAAGAAACGTGGAGAGCTGTACCAATACAGCTAAATATTTAATCTTATTCACGTTGGTGTAATTAACTATTGATTTTATACCGCCATAAGTAGATTACAGGATTTCGTATTTATTTTAAGAATCCTAAAATATAAGTTTAAACTTCAACAAAAACAAATTTTTTCTGTCAATATATATATTGTATTCTTTATATGATATTAAAACGTGTTTGATTAATTTATAAAGAACGAAAATGAAAGGTTCCCACAGTGACTCTCACAGCGTAAGAGATGGACTGATGTCACATTGTCGGATGAAAAATGTTAACGTCAGTTTGGTGATGAATGTCTCTCGAGATGCACGTTTTATGTAACGAGATCACGAAAATTATTATATTTCTTACTCTAGATGAAATATTTTTATGTTTTCTTTTCTTGTATCCAATCTTTTCACTTATGCTGTATTTAATTTAGAAATAAAAGGAAATTCCATGCAAACTAAGTTTATTACATTCATATTAAATTTGTAACGAATAAATATTACTCTTTTATACATTAAATTAGTACCTGTACTTACAAGGTTTGTCAGCCAATATAAAATATGTACTTAGCTCTCTATAAATGTGATCCTTCAATCTTTTGTTAAGATAGCTATGAAACTAATTACAATTTATTATCAAAAGAGAAAGGAACAAAATATTTATTACTTAATAATAATACTATATCAATTTAGCTTTGTATTTAACTGACGATACTACAAAAACAATGCAATATAGATTTCTATGGTCTTAGATATAAAAAGAAATAAAATTTAATATTTTTAATTTACATAAATATTACATTTAATTTTTTTAAGAACTATTAACAAAGAAAAGATAAAACTTCAGGGTTTTTTTTTGTACATAAATTCACCCCATTTTAAGTAAGTATTCCAATATCAAAATCATAATAACTTGGCATTAAACTTTTCAAATTTTATTCTTGGTTTCAAGTCTGCATATAATTAATATAATTTTATTATTACTACAATGCATTAAAAAAATTCTTTGATTTCTTTAACAACCAAACTTATATTGGAAAAAAAATTGAACTATAAGAACCAAACTTGATACTGCATCTATCCCATTGGAGGAAATATCTAAATCGTTTCCTATAGTTCTTACTGATAATCTCTAGCATACTGTCCTGTTAAAATGTCTTTATAATTAGGGTTTCCAAGCTATTACCACAGTTCATATCAAATGTATTTAGACTACAAGTACCCTTCTTGTAAAGTTCTAGCCATTTCTAATAATCCCGTTTCCTTTTGATACATTGTTATAGTATATCAAGTAAATTGTATCCATTCTTGATGATTATCAAAGCTTAATTGCTTCGCTAAAATCTATTAATAACCTTCCTGCTCTTTTTCTGCTTATCATTTAACATAATTCATAAAAGTAATGTTAGAAAATAGCATTAAACCACACTATCACAAATACATATACCAGAAGAATTATTATGAAAATAATTGACAAATAGTAATTTATATAATTTGTAGACTATCAAAAGCATATTAGAATTTATCGAAGGCTTGTAACTATTTTTTTATTTTCTTACTAATTAATTATAAATTATTCAGAGCTGATGTTTCTTAGTCCTAAAAATATTAGTCCTAAATGTGAAATTGCTTTGTTTGTTTGTTATGGTTTCAAGCGGTAAATATTCAACCGATTGTACTGAAATTTTACGTGTATACTCTTACGGCTCCTGGGATGAATATAGACCTATTCTTCTTACGGAAATCCCTCCGAGCTACAATTCATTGGTATTTACAATAGTTAAAATGAAATATTGGCCTCTAAAGTTAAGAAATTTGAATTGAAAGAGCGTGTCAAAGTAATCAATTGTTCAATGTAAACATTGTTTTATAACAGCTCAACTATAAGTTTAATTACTTTAACCACTATTTTATATTTGTTTACATTTACAGTGCGTAAATTCTCTCAGGAGTAGCAGTTAGTTTTCACGCCGTTTTTAGATGTCAGCGATTAGATAAGTACTCTACTTTAAAAATCTTCTAAGAAATCTACCTTAGAAAGTTTTCTAAGACCGTCATGACCATCATTTACAATTTATTTTACCATTTTATTTATTTGGTCGTTTATGACCAACACGTCTGTAGATGGTCAGAATTTCACTCCCTTTGAAGCAGTCGACTAAAACAATGCTAGATGGCAGTTTTCTTGACTGTGCAAAATATTAAGTATGCAGTGTTTGGCCAGTACTGTAATACATACATCAAAGACAAAATTAATCCAAGAAACTTGACGGATATATAAAATGTGTAACTGATGAGACAATAATAATTCTAATTCAAATGGATTACACTATATTTTGTTATTAGCATTCCAACGCTGCACTAAGAGGAAGGTAAACTGGAGCTAAAATCAACATTAATATTGAATCAACCGTTCCAACAATAACTACGTTATGTGTAAAATACTTGGTTGCCACACCGCGTTTGTAGATCGTGTCAGAAACCTCTTAGGGCATTCAATTGTGTATCTGATGAGACAATGAGAATGCCAATTCACCTTTATTGCACTATATTTTATATTTAGAAATCTAGATGTATCTGATATTGAAGCGATGTAAATGGTTCTATTTCAATTTCTTTGTCGTCAAATTTGTTGGATCTCTTAGGAAGAACTTTACTCCAGATTCCATGAGTTAAGTCTGACACAGTCAGATTGCAGACGAAGAGTAAGGTGAACTCATGCTAAAGTCAACATTCATAGTTAATCAAACCTTACTACTATAGCTACGTTTCGTGTGAAATACATTGCGATAGACTACCGAGTAACACTTTATACACATTAGATCATTCAAAGCAGGCAGAAAATTTGGCTTGCATATAGTAAAAAGGAGTTTTAACTACACAATACATTTTGATAGTAACGCATATATGGTAGACTATGCAAAAAATATCATAATATTAAGCTATAATATACTTAATTTGTATATAAAGGGGTTTTTTTAGTATGCCCTTTTTTAGAACTACTGAAAATCTAAAAAACATTCGTGCAGTTATATTATGTTTGGAAAAAAACACAAGAAATTAAAATTTGGTTTCTTTTGTAAGGTTTTAAAGTTTGGTTTAGTTTAAGATTAAGGTTGTGACATATTTTGAGCAAGGGTTGCTGTGAGAGGATTTAATAATAGGTTAGATTGGCAGTACAATACCCTCAAATGAACCAACACATATTTTATTTTGTGACAACATCTTATTAAATTGATTAAAAATTTTAATTAACAATTGATTGGATCAACCGATATATTAAGCACAAATTTTTAATACCTTAATAATTTGAAGACATATTTAATGTTAAATTATTCATTACAATTTATTTTAAATTTAATTCATTAAAACATTTACTAGTAATTTTGTAGTGTTGCAATAATTATGAGTTCATGGACTAACGTGAGAAACTTTCTTTTAAATAACTAAACATTTACATGAATTTACATTTTCGAAATTGTGAACATTTAAATATATATGGAATTTAAAATGATTAATGAAAACTAAAATATACTAAGTTCTTAAAATTACTTACATTTTATTTCACTTCACACTTATTACGCCTAGAGATATTTTTCCGCACACGAACACCAACACTAGCACTCCCGAACCTCGCTTTTCGACTTCCCGTCCTCGACCTTCTCTCTTCTCCTCCTTGTTCTTCAGTTTTGATGTTATTCTCCCGCTAGCTCATGACCACGCCTGTGCCAAATCTCTCCATCATAATTGGTGAGTACCAATTTTTCATATCAGCATGTCTGCCCCTTACATCGTCGCACGGTTATTTTTATATATATAAGCATTTCCGCTGCTTAAGCAAGCATTTCCTGTTTATTCACCTTCGGTGTCTGGGCGGATGTGCGTATCCATTTACATCCGGAGGATGTTTGTCTCGAATTGTAATACAAGACTTCCTTTCCAGCAACTATCTGTACATCGATTCTATGAATTTTATTTTACTGATAATTACATATGTCTAACACTTTTTAAATATGGTTTTGGTTTTTTAAACGTGCATTTTAAATTATCAGAAAGTTTACATTTGTTGTCTAATCGCCCTGTATTCATAAGTGGTTTTTAAATAATGACTACATTTGCTTTACAAATTATATCAATTTTAATCTACAATATTTTCTATTTTAATGAATTTAATGCTGGGCTATAATAATTATATAAATCAGTACATTATTGATACCACACTTACGTATTGACATAAACACCTTATCTGGAAAAGTTGCAGAATGCGTACAAAGTCATTTGCATGAATTCAACGATGAGCTGATAAAAAAGTGATTTGTGTCTAATATCGTAGTCACATGAGACAAGGAAACATTGTATAGAGATTTTTAGAGACCTTCCACAATACAAATTCAAAACAGGTGATGGTTCAGGAATTCAGAATCAAGCAGGTAGCTAAGACACTAGTGTCTAATATAATGACCAACTGTGTAAAATTGATACTTAACATATATATGGAGCCAACTGTATAACAATGGTGAAAATCCCTCAAAGATGATATTTCAGGTTTTCAGCATGAAGCTAGATAATTTAGAGGCCAGTTTATTATCACGGAAACAAGTTTAGTCTATATTGAACGGATAATTTGAGGCCAGTGTAGAACGAAGATGATATTTCATCAACCACTTAGTTGATATTTCACGTATTCATTATAGAGTAGAAAAAAAAGATGCTAATGCCTAATATTATGGCAATCACTGTAAAGTCGATATTTAATAGGTAGATAAAGGCGAGTAGAATGATGATGAAAAGCCGTTACAGATATCTCATGTTATTAGTATGGAACAGATAACCAAGAAGCTAGTGTCTAATATCATGGTCAAAAGTGTGAAGTCGATATTAAACAGGTAGTTGGAGGTCTGTGTAGAACGATGATGCAAAGCTAGCAACTGTATTTTAGTTTGCTTACGAAGAGCCTCCCGACTGCTATGAACTATAGTGGAGGTGATGAGCCTCAGCGTTGCTGACTTTTCTTGTCTGAGGACGGAGTACACAGTAACAATTACCAATATTTTGAATAAATAGGTATATAGAGAGACTTTTTCGTTCAAAGAATAATTGAAATCATGGTTAAGTGTCGTGATGGTATAAAACGGAGTGTATACCGCTGCAACAACAGTAAACCAACTGACGAACATCCAATAATGGTTTCGAATCTGGGCCTCGATAAAAGATAAAGTGCCTTGAACTTTCTTTTGTAGGTTCAATGTTCTCTCCCATCGGTCAGTACTATCTTCACCCCAGGCGTATCTTCGTTGTAAACAATAATCATTTCCATACACGACTGATGATTGTAGCTGCAACACGGGCACAAGTTTTCTAAGTTCTTCATTAATTGATTGTTGAATATCGGAGCACTCCATTACCATAATAAAGCACCCGTAAAACAGAGTGTATCTCACTGTGTTCAGGTACATTATACTTATGATAAGATGTAGTCTTACCAGATCAACGCCATCTTTTATAATTTCATTTACATACAGGCCATTTGCACTCATGTGAGAAATATACACTATCAGAGTTAACAAACAGATGACATGTCGCAATGGGAGCTTTTGAACTGTGATGTTCCCTAAGGCAAGTTGTCTTTTAACAGCATTCAAGTTCAAGGTCGTACATGTTCTTGTTTCAGAATCATAGAAGACTTTTACCAAAGTGTAGATTACACTCGCTCTGTTCATTAATATCAAAGTGTTCATTATGTGATTGCTGATTCTGCTTGTTGGATACAATTGGAACATCCTGATAACATAAGAAATCACCGTGACGATTAACAGAAAGCAAGAATAAATTCTTCTGAAGAGCGTTCGTTGAAGATCGTGCCATCTCTCTGTACTGATTCCCAGCCATAATTCGACAGAAGAAAGGAATTTGAGGTATCTAGAATCTTCAGACATGTCTGAGTCTTTCTGACCCGCCTGCAGTATTGATTGATACTTTATTTTGCCAATTTCGTATCCTGGGAGATGGTAGGAGTGGCATTGTTGACATATTTGTCCTCTTATTCATTTGACATCTTTAAAGCTATTGGCATGAGTAGATTACACTGTGGTGTGTCCCTATGTGTGTGAGTGGGCGGGTGTGCGTTTGTGTGTCTGTATGTTTTTCAATCAATCACGTAAAACTACTCAACCGACTGTAATGAAATTTTACATGAACATTTTTAAAGAACTTGATTAACTAATAGGCCTATTCCAGGCCTTGAAACAGCCTCTAGAGTATAACTTCATCTATACATCACCCTATTGGTCTATAAATTTGTGAAAAATACAATCTTAGTATCTAACGTTGCATTACAGGAAATAAATATAATTAATTAAAATAGCCTGTTAAATATAATCAACCATTATATATAAACATAGTCTTATCACAGTGTAGACAGCGAATTAACCACCATTTTCAGCTTATTTATTTTTATAGTCTTAAAAGCATACAGTAAGCTTCATAGTAACAACACTTCTTGTTTCAACATTTCTGCAAATGCTGTTGAGCACAGAATAAGAAGCTAATATTATAAAATTAAACTTTATTGTAAGTATGTACTTTTAACTGTACACTTTAGCCAATATTAAATAGGCAGAGCTTGGTTAGTGTGATAATACAGATATCACAGACATATTACTATTAAAATTTGACAATATCTTGACATAAGTAGTCCTCTCAGGCTTTTATATATATATATATATATATATATATATATATATATATATATATATATATATATATAATTTCTTAATCGGGGAAGTAAAGACAAAAAATACTGAAGACGGAGAAAATTATAATGGCTTTATATATAGTAAACCTTTTGAAATATTCTTGAACCTGATAACAAGTAAACTCAAAAAACATCGTCAGAAATGTGATTCACTGTAACCAGAAGTGAAGATACACGTGCAAAGCCTACGAAATTGCGTGAGAAGCTGAGTCACTGCTAGTTATTTCACAAAAATTTGTCACTGTAAGTTTATTTCTCAAAGTTAAAATCTTGTTTAGTTAAAAAAAGGTAGCATAGTTTCTTACCTGCCATGCATCTAAGCCTTTACTAATTTTATTCCCTAAAATTTAAGTTTTGATCGATTTCAGAAGCATAGAAGACATTTTATACTTTAATTCAACAATGTATTCATAAGCTCACATGAATTCCATTCGTGAAATGGGTTTATACACACTCTCCATGTTATCCTATCAAGTATAATAGCAACAATAGACACTTGCACTAGGAACAATAGCAATTATTATCCTTGTTGATCCGCAGCTAGTAAACAACCCGAGTGCTGGATCTTGATGAATAATGCCAATATATCCATTATTATACAATTAGAATAGAATATCAACGGATAAAAGGATCTCAAACATTTGCAATCCTTATATGTTACAAACATTTCGAGGATTGGAATCTATCCTCTTCGATGGTTGGGGGAGGTATTAATACATAAAAAAATTAAGAACATAAAAAAGAAAAGAAGGAAAAGAAAGGGGTTCAAACATACTCAAAAGCAGCCCCTCCCTGCTCTGTAGCCCACTGTAGCCTGTGCTGCTATGATGTGCAAATGTGATTGTCGTACTCATAATTTTCACTCAAGACCTGTGCAGTAACAAAGCCTGGACTGGACTCCAAGCAGGTTTCTTTGCCTTCTTGTCTTTTTTCTGTTCTTTATTTTTGTATGCATTAATACCTCGCCACCTAACAAAGAAGATGTATTCCTATTTTTGAAACGTTGTGTTGTATTTTTTGTAACATATAACGATGGCAAATGTCCAAAATCCTGTTATCCTTTCAAAACTTCCATTGTCAATAACATACTTTAAACAAAGGATAGCAACAATAGAAACTTTCACCTTGTTTGTTCCACAACTTGTAAGCAACCCTCAGACTGGGTACTTGTGGATCTTGATGAATGATGTCAATATATCTAGTATTATAAAATTATATCAAATAACAAATTGCCTCAAAATCAATAATAAGTTCCACCATTTTGTAGAAATTATCTCCTAGTAATAGTTAAACATAGTTAGTGGTACAAAGTCGCACGTCCTAAAGTCTGAGCGAAAACATCATTACCGCAAGTCAAACAGTATTACTCTTATTTTGATTCTAACAAACCCAATCTCATACGCACGTAACTTACCGTAGTCCAGATTTTGTTTTCAGTTTATCAACTGAAACAGAATCTTCTTTAACAGATATTCACTCATTGTGATCCTCTTTTTATTGTCTTACATTTCTAGTCTTTTGTTTTTGCGTACCATACGTCATATGAGTATAAAATAAAACTGATTAATTAACTCTATAAAAATAATAATTGCATTTCCTACGAGCAGAGTATGTTGAAACAATGAGTTGGGGTTTTACAGGTGTGGTATGGAAAAGGTATGTTTTAAACCGTTCCTTGCAAATATATCGGAAAACGTTTAGCACGAATACGGTAGTTTAAAAAATAATCAAAATTGAATATCACAAGAAGAATCGCCTTCAATTGAACAAAAGTATTTTGAAATACTTCAGATGGTTACGGAGATGCAAAGCTTAAAAATTTTCATTAATTAGATTTTGCTAAAAAGTTATTGCAAATTTTTATTTCTTTCTTAAATTTTATTATGTTTATTATTATTATTAATTTTTAGTGAAACTTATTTCTACTAATAAGTTAATTTTCGTGATGGTTATCTTTTTCACGTGCCTCATCGCCCGCGTACAAGTTACAAACTTTTGGCTGTAAAGATGTTTGGGACTGTTAGTGACGTGTAATAGGAATTTGTTTAGATAGATTACTTTTATTTTTGATTATAAGTCCGAGGTTATTAGTAGTTTGAAAGCTAATTTATATCCTTGTTAAAAAAAAGTATTTGTTAATTTAGTGCCCAATATTTACTAAGATAGTCTGATCAAATGTATTTGATATCGCTTTCTTCTTTCTTCTTAATTTATTTCTTTTTGTGGTTATTCAATAATCAATCAATAATGCTCGACTTGTATCCATTATTTTGGGCAATGTATCTAATAAATTTTCATTCTTTATCAAAATTTTCAGTTTTCATTGGAATGTTTAGTAATCTACCAATCATTAATTTGAGTGCAGATTTTTTGTGACGTGGGTGATTTGATGAGGAAGGGATAACTAAATCTGTGTATGTTTGGTTTTCTGTAAATTCTTAAAAATGTGCTTTTTGTAAACTAAGGAACAATTTGAATTGCCAAAAGTAATACTTATGAATTACTAAATGTTAAAAAGTTAAAACACATGTTAGTTTGGTCTAATTATTTATTTACTTAACCCTCCATCGGGCGCTTAAAATTAGAAACACCATCAGGCGCTCACGGAGGTTTCCTCCAGGTTGGCGAATAATGGATATCATAATCGTTTAAACTGTTTTTATTTGTTTAAATATTCATAGTGATTTAATTACAATGTAATATATTCATTTTTAGAAATTTAATAAAAATTACACTCTTATATAATGAATTTTCCAAATAAGAAATTCAAAATCTTAAAAAAATGTTATTGTATAATAACAACATGATTAATTTTAAGGAATAATGCAATTAATTGTAAAAATGTTTAACCTTCTGTAAATATGTATGGAAATTAACTTAGTTTTTAACTTCTTACAAAAACCACTTACTTCAATTCTTGAGATATTATACAATTGTAATGTCAATTATTGCTCTGAAATAAAAATTTATTCTTTACTAAAAATTTTTTTACACACTGCACAAAATTTCAAAACATTTTCCTTCTGGTTGTTATAGCGACAATGTTCACTCCATAATCATTACTGAAATGTTCCCTAGCACACTGGTACTGTACTAACAAGTCTCTCGTCTTCATTCTCCATTTCACAAAATTCAAATAAAATATATAGTAAAATTTAAAAAGAAACCATCACAGGTCACACATTTAGGCGCACACGGATTATTACAACATAAAAACTAAACACAATAAAGCGCTCACGGTGATTTCGTCCAAGCACTACAAACACACCATCGGGCGCTCACGGAGGAATCGTCCAGTCACGCACGGAAGTAGACCTCATACTGACACATTTTGATAAATAAAAGCGGGAGGCTATTGTTTCGTTTCCCCGAAAGATGCTCGTGAAGTACACTGCGGGAAACGACTGCCGACATCAGAAAAGTAGTACTATTTTTAATAATAAAACATACACGGAGGAAAACTCCGTTTAGCGCCCGATGGAGGGTTAATGTATTTGCTTTAGCTACAAGTACCTGAAGATGGATTCTTCTAATCTGATTGTACATTGTAAATATAAAAAACATAAAAATGATCAAAGGTGTGTTCTTGTAAGTTATTATGAAATATATTTATTTATTCCACAAAGAAATGCCTTAGGTTCTTGAGTACATTTTTAATTATTCAAATAAAGATTTTATTTAATTTTATTATTTATACCAGACGTTTCTAAATTAATACTGGAAATTATTAAATGCATGATACTATCTATATGAATTGCATAAAAGTAATAAATTCTAATTTCAAAAAAATTTAATTTTTTTACCTACTAAACAATTAATAAAAATAATTTAATTGATTTAAAAACTTGTTAAAGTGTTAATATTTACAACAAAAACATAGCATTTCACATATTATCAACAAATTCCAATTAAATTAGAAAATTAACCTATGAGAAAGAGACTTTTAGTCCACACAAGACTGACATATTGCAGGTCAATATCAAATACACCCAATGTGAAATACAATGATTACCTCGCAAATAGATAGCTCTACTAATCATGACTGATGATATTGTGACCTGATTTCATGCACACAGATTCTACTGCCTTTGATATTACAAACGTAACTGTATAAAAATCGATGATTATTCCATTTATGATATGTTTAAAAATAAAATGGGATTGTTACTGGAGTTAATATTAAGTTAGTTAAGGAAGGTTTATCACGGAGCAGTTAGTAGGCACTTTTAAACTTGTTTGAAGGCGGTAAATAGTTACACTACTTCAATATATTTTGAAACAAACTCAAAAATAAAAAATACGGGTACAAAACGTATTATAGGAAATAATATAGTTTTTCAAGTGAAGAATACGGACTCGAGGTCTTGAGAAAGAATTTACTTATATTATAAACTTTGGAATCAATTACACACTAAAGGTTTACCACACGATATGTCTCGCCATGAATATGATTAACTATGATATCTGCGTAATGAATAAATAAGTTATGTGTACTACCAGTTAGTGATTACACCAACACAAGAACAGGAGGCAGCTGGATTATATATGGAGGCTTGATTTTCACCACCAGCTGTATAATCCGTCCTCCCTTATAGAGAAATACCTCTGATTTAAGTTACGAGTGTTGGAAGGAATACGCCCCTTCGCATATTGATGCTAAACATCCGAAATCATGCGATCTTCAGCAAGCCACGGTTGATCAAGATCACCTGTAATTTTCAGAGACTAAAACACAATATTAGAAAGGTCTAGTTAAATAAAAACACGTTCATAAATTTTAATACTGGTAGATGGCAAAGAATAAGCTATTAGCATTTTTTATTATGTCTTTAATAAATAAAAGGTTTATAATCTCATATATTTTTCAAATACATATTGATAACAAATTACAGGTACGGGACTTATTACGAGGGTTCAGGGAAGGGTTACCTTACGAAGACATCAGTCTGCAGATCTATAAACAGTAAGAGTTTATGTTTAAGTGAACTGTGACAAATATCCAAAGCTATTTTGTTAGCCTTAAAAAATATTCATTTTTTCAACAATGAGATATATTTCCATAAAGTAACTGTAATCTATCAATCAATATAAATGTATATTGATTACAATATTTATATTGTAAAGTATATTTTATTTATTTATGAGTAATCCGCTATCACAAATATTATCCAGTCAATTATAATTGCTGTTTCTGATATGTTAATTACTTTATTTAGCCATTATACATTTTACCTGACTGATGATAAAGTTATGGAAAATGCTTTATTTTTTTAGTTATATGTTATTCTAACCTAAAAAGTACAACCTACCACAGCTAAGCAAATAAGCCAACCTGATCTAACCTACAACCTATTTTATCATAATCTGAGATAATATAATCTAAGCTAAGCTAACCTAATATAACTAGACCTAACATATTTCCCTAGGTATATTATTAATTCAGCAATACCTCTCCAGCTATTATGTACATATAATGACGGTTAAAGTCGTTATTTTATCACTTTGACTAGTGAGCTTAGTAATTATGAATAATAACCTAAATTATACATAATTAGTTGATTAATCATAATTGCTGTTACATTCAGTGTGTATATACATAAACAGCTTCAAATAACTATTTTTATAATTAATATATATTTATCCAAGAATAAAATTTTATATTTATACTCTTTATTATAATATTTCTAATGAGGTCTGGGTGATTATTATATTATTTATAAAAATATGAAATATTTTATCAATTTATATTGAGTATAAACGTAATACAGTAGTTGGTATTTAATAACAAATAAAACCGATGAACAGGGAATTCTGTACTGTAAAAGTAACTTTAAGTTTAATAGAATATCAATATAATATTTATTATGGAATTTGTCATTATAAACAAATTACGATCATTGTGAACAATCAGTTTTATAATAGAAATTACACTGCCTTGTAAAAACTAAATCGTCTAATGGTGATGAAACCAGTTGATTTATCTGGCAATTAGTTCTGAACAAATTGTTTCACAACAATCTTTTCACAGCTAAATTGCTTTTCCGGAGTTGTTTTAATGGCTATCATTTCTATGTAAAGGGAGTCTTAGGGTAACTTGTTATTCGATGATAAAGAGTTTCCGACTGTAAAATGTGTTATGAATTCAGGTCTGTTAAATCATAATGTAATTCTTTCAAACAGTTTTTGTTAAGTATAGGTATTTTACAATTATGTTTCTATACACTAAAGAGGATGTTCAAGAATTGTATTTACCATCTGTATGATTAAAAAGTAGATTGCAATATAATATAAATTTAAAAGCTTTTAATAAAGTTTAGTTTTTTCAATACTGCAGAGTTATAAGTTGTTTTTACTTATAAATTGATGTACAGTTGTTATTTGTTTCCATTATTTGCTAATTGGATGACCAAATAATATTCAACCTTTTTATTAATGTTTTGTAGCTAAAATGATGTTAAGCAACATAAGGATTTATTTACATCAGATTACCCAGGCTGTGAACTTGTGAAAGTTACATTATCCTTAACACTATGCCATACTGATCCAGCTGGCAGGAAATATTCCATCGAGACAAATACCTTTATATCAAATGTAGTTGTTTACCATCGAGTTAGAAAAAGTCTTGCATGTCTTTAGCTGTAGTATAAGGTACGCAGTAAACATTTCTCAAGAAGAAGAAGAAGAATGGGGGACAATAATAAAGAAGAGAAGTGAAAAGATAAAGTGAGGTTAATACACAGAAGAGAGTTATGAAAAAAAGGAAGTGAGAAGAAGACTTGAATTACCATCGTCCGAAATACAAGAGTGCCCGGTAGAGTACAAACATGTGGAATCTCATTTGGGAAGGAAACAAAATAGGATCCCGTGAAAGGAGCATGTCACAAGTAAAGTAGTAGTAATGACATACTCAGCTCGGGTACTCCGAGGTTGCTTTTCACGTATTCTTAAACAAATATGAGAAACCACATAACTGGTGGAATCTCGCTAGTAAACTATTTTATACATGTTTAGGTTCGTTTTCGTTGATAAAATAGGGGTTTTTCAGTTAAAAATCACTTTGCATAATTTTTTGAATAATTGATCATTGGAGATTTTTTATGAATAAATATCTCGCATGAAAAAAATTATTGCACTGTACCAAAGACAATGCTGCACAACTATTTTATCTTGGGAAGTCCTTTTATGCTATGTCTCAAGCGTGTAAACCAGAAACAATTGTAACTCTATAAAATGAAAAAGTAGACTCAACCCTTTTTTGTGAAAAAGTGTCACGAATATACAGTTTTGTAGTGATAGAGAACAATTAATAGGCGTTATAAGTACTATTTAAACTTTCAAATGGGCTGTCAGTATCTGGATCATCAATAAGCAGCAACCATTTCTAAACCAGGTATATTGTCATCGGTACTGCAAAGGGGACAAGTATAAGAAACTTGAGCACTTATGCCTGCAGAATAGTGTGGTACAAAAGTAACGAACTAACAACATAACAAAACACAACAGACAAGCAAAACATAATAGTAACAAAAGTAACCGTTATATATACAAAGGGAACAGGCACTACGTCTAGTATAAAGGCTTAAAATTATACTTTCATCGGTTGTATGGTAAAAGAAAAATCGTAAATAGGAATAAAATTAATGTAATGAAAATGTGGACAACGTCAATAAAACAGTTTAAAAAGTTAATGTGGAAATATGTGCAATATATTATTAAATTCCGGAATACGGTTACATTTTAAACGACTTTGCCTGATATATTATTGAATAGTAGCATATCCTCTGCTAATAATATTATGATGGAAAACCATTTTTTTTTTGTTTTCACATATAAACTACTCAACCGCCCCTGGTCCCCTGGGATGAATATAGGCCGACTATGCCCCACTGGCCTCTAAAGCAGTTAATAATCCTATCTTGGTCTCTTGAGTTGAGAAATTCTAATTGAAAGAGCTTGTTAAATGTAATCAAACCTCTGTATAAGCATAGTACTATGACATCATGACGGTACGATTCATTAATTTAAGCACTATTTTAAATTCCTTTACATTTATAGAATTAAAATATAACATAGCATATATAACCCAACCTTTTCCTGTATGTCCAAATGTTATCTTTTGACTGAAATTTTTATACTATACCAGTTTTTATGCCTACCTTTTCTTTTATTTCCCATTTTATTCGTATTTTGACAATATACTTGATAGTAAATATAATTGATCTAATAAATATATACATGGTATCAATAGTTATTCACGGAATTTTAATATAACGCCAAACATGCACAGTTACCTCAGATAATACAACTGTTTACAGTTGGCTGAATCCCTTGTTACAATAAATAATATCAGAGAGCAGCGATGCGATAGAGGTAGAGAGGTAACCTCTGACCGCTAGTCAAATACGGAACTCGATTGCTTTTGATAACAGTAAAGTGTTCTTTATTTGAGGTTTTTGTTTATACATGGTGTTTTTATTAAAATTGTATTTATTTTTAAATACAAAGGCTACCTTCACTAGTAGTAAGTGTGCAGTATCACAAAAAACTGACAATAACTGTCAAGTAAGAAAATTACTTGCACATTTTGAAGTGCTTTATTAATTCATATACAATGGAATCAATATATTTATTGAAAATGAAAACTTAACAACTGCAGCCTAAAGCTAATACATAATATATTAATACTAATATAATTATTATTAATATATTATAAGCTTTAATAATATTGTAATATTTTTTGTATTAAATGCTGCAACTTTATTAGATTTATATCTGTTTGTAGCATCAAGAAAGAATTATTGAATTACACAACTTGTATATTAATTCAAACAAACTCTCCAATAACATAAAGTTTTTTATTTTTGTGAGGCCTTTCGTACTCAATGAGTACATCTTCTAAATTTATTAAAATATCGATTCCAATAAAAAATTCTGTAACAGAAAAAAGTTCTTCATAATGCTAAAGTTAACTGGTTAAATCTTGAAATTAAATCTTTGTATTCAAAACAATCGAATTTTTGAACTCCAAGCATTCGAGCTCCATCTAGAAATCACTAAAAAATTTGAATAACATTGAATTCCCTATTTTTCATATGAAATATACAATGATTCTAGAAAGTATTGAATACAAACACAAACATAAACTAGAAAAACTCGACAAGAAGTTCAATACACTTCTTGGAAAAAACCCGAACACTAAAAGATTGCTTGAAAAGAATTTTTCAAACCCTACGTTAGTTGAACATTTATCATCATGTACATTTTCAGTTGCAGAGTTATCCATCTTGAATAAAAACTTTAGCATTAAACCATTTAATGAGCAGGAAGATGTATTTGTTGATGTTGAATCAAACATCAAATTCTTTAAATAATGACCAAAGGAACGCTATTAGAAATGATGTAAATTCATCTTTTCTTAAAATTAAAACGAAACAATGTACAAAAAATATTTCAAAACCACCTCAAGAATCATTTAGAAATAAAAATAATATAATAAAATCATTAAAAAGCAAAGAAGTTTTTCTACCTAAAAGCAGATAAAAGTAACACAATCGTTATCTTAGATAAAAGTGAATATTACTCAAGAGTTCAAAACATGCTTAAAGACGGCCCTTATGAAGAATTCAAAAAGAATCCTTTAAATCAATATATTGCATCAGTTACAGCCTCATTAAAACACTGCAAGACAATCATATCCAAAGAAATTTTAAAATCACTTACTGTATCAAACCCAGTCATCCCAAGATTGTACTGTCTTCCAAAAACACACAAACCTGGTAATAAAATGAGGCCCATAGTTTCTTGCATAAATTCTCCTTCTTATAAGATATCAAAATGGTTAGTGCAGGAGTTTCAAACAATTTCAATTTCCTCCCACTTTCTCCATTAAAGATAGGTATGATTTTTATAAACTCCACCACGAGATTTAAAGATCGAAGAAGATGAATATCTTGTATCGTTTGATATTGAATCACTATATCCAAACGTACCAATTAAAGATACTATCAAAATCATAGAAGACTGGCTGATTTCCTTAAATTTAGAAACAACGATTGTTAACGAATACATTAATTTTAGTAAAATCTTTTAGTATGTCCCAAAATGTGTTTCAATTTCAAGAAAAATATTACAAACAGTTTTTGAATGGTACTGCCATGGGAAATCCACTTTCGTGTTTTATTGCAAACATATTTTTAAGTAAATTTGAAACCCATGCAAAGGAAACAATGGATTATTTTCCCCCAGAATCTGGAAGCGATATGTTGACGATATTTTTTTGCTGTTTTCGACAAGAAACAAAATCTTAAAATTTTATCGATTCTCTCAACTCTTTTATCCTTCTATCAAAATTCACTTGTGAAATAGAAAATGAAAATCAACTCCCATTTCTCGATTTATTAATCATGAAAAATACGAATGGCCATTTTGAATTCGATATATACAGAAAACCAACACAAAATGACAGATTCATTCCAGTTGATTCATTTCATCCCCCATCACAAAAAAGAGCAGCTGTTCACAATTTAATCCATCGGCTTTTACATACACCATTATCAAAAGAAAATTATAAAAAAGAAGTTAAGAAAATAAAGGAAACTGCTTTATTTAATGGCTACAAAACTAACATGATTGACAATATGATAAAAAAGAAAAAGAAAATTATTGAAAGAAATTCTAGAACAACCTTATATCAAATCAAAAGTAAAGAACCTGAAAAATGGATATCTGTTTTCCTACAACAATCTATCTACAGATATTACTAAACGTTTTAAGAAACATGCCAATATTAATGTATCTACAAATTCCAAAATTAAATTAAAGAATATATTAGGAAATCCCAAGAATAAATTTAATGAAGAAGAAAAATCTGGAATTTATCAAATTAATTGTGACAATTGCGATTTAAAATACATTGGCCAAACAAAAAGAAAGTTAAAACAGAGAGCTAAGGAACATAGGGCATGTGTAAAATACCAACAGGAAGAAAGATCGGCCATGGCAAAACATGCACTTCAAACTGGACACTCTTTTTCAAATGCAAAATTATTAAAAGAAGTACAAAATACAAAATTCCTTGATGCATATGAAACAATTTTTATAAAAAAGAACGAAAATAATCTGGTAAACAACGAACCTGGACCTTTTCAAAATTCACCGTTACTTTATTTGATTTAACTAAATATAAACTTTATTTTTTATATATACATATAACATACTGTGCTGTCATAGAATATTACCTCTTTGTATTTTTAATGACATAATGTTTTTATTTAGTACAAAATTGTTTATGTTACTATTGTTATTATTACTTTCATTCAGTTGTGTGAGTCCGAAGATGTACTCATTGAGTACGAAAGGCCTCACAAAAATAAAAAACTTTATGTTATTGGAGAGTTTTGTTTGAATTAATATATCATTTCCAATAAGGCAAGAGCTTCAAGAATGTACACAACTTGTGTTTCGCCTGTCTTGTTTAATTTAAGATTAACTATTTTTATGTAAATAAAATTTTATTCTAGCACAGGTTTATTATAGTGTATACGGAAAATGTTGCAGTATAAAGAGAAAATATGCATAGAGCATGTTTTATGAGAAACATTGACATGAAGTGTATTTGTTATATACCGTGACGCATTGTGTACACTTGATGTTAATGTATTTTCTCGCATAAGAGATATATACTAACTGGAGGCTCTTAAACTAGTAGTTTATAGCAGAAGTAAGCAAAAACAATGTAAAACAAACAAGAACAAGTTTTCTAAAAAAAAAATATTTCCTCACAGGAGACTTTTAAACTAGTAGGCTTTAGCATAAGGAAGCAATAAAAATGTATTAAAAACAAGAACAACTATCTCGCATGATATATATTTCCTCACAGGAGACTCTTAAGCTAGTAGGCTTTAGCATAAGGAAGCAATAAAAATGTATTAAAAACAAGAACAACTATCTCGCATGATATATATTTCCTCACAGGAGACTCTTAAGCTAGTAGGCTTTAGCATAAGTAAGCAATAAAAATGTATTAAAAACAAGAACAACTATCTCGCATGATATATATTTCCTCACAGGAGACTCTTAAGCTAGTAGGCTTTAGCATAAGTAAGCAATAAAAATTTATTAAAAACAAGAACAACTATCTCGCATGATATATATTTCCTCACAGGAGACTCTTAAGCTAGTAGGCTTTAGCATAAGTAAGCAATAAAAATTTTATTAAAAACAAGAACAACTATCTCGCATGATATATATTTCCTCACAGGAGACTCTTAAGCTAGTAGGCTTTAGCATAAGTAAGCAATAAAAATGTATTAAAAACAAGAACAACTATCTCGCATGATATATATTTCCTCACAGGCGACTCTTAAGCTAGTAGGCTTTAGCATAAGTAAGCAATAAAAATGTATTAAAAACAAGAACAACTATCTCCCATGATATATATTTCCTCACAGGAGACTCTTAAGCTAATAGGTTGTAGCAGTATAAAGCAATAACAATATATTACAAACAAGACCGTTATCTCGCATAATCGCAGATGGTTAATCACAGAACACTCACTAGCAGTTTACAAACAAAGATTAAGATAATGAAATATTTATCTGACAAGAGGACTTATCTCACGTAACGGTCTTTTCCTCACAGGACACTCTTAAGTTAAAAGAGGAATTATTTCGCACAAAGCAGGATAACTCATAGCACACTTGCTAGCTATATATAGCGAGAGGTAAAATAATAATATAATTTAATCAAATAAGGAATGTTTACTCACAGCATAATCTTAAACTAGCGCTTTAAAGTAAGAAAGATTATATTAACGATAGATTAACACTCACAAGGAATTATAGCGTGCATAAATTAACGAGAGGAAATATTCCTAATAAAGCTTGTTTCCTCACAGGACACTATAAGCTAGCAGTTTATAGCGGAAGATAACAATAACAATACAAGACAAACAGGAGGAATCATCTCGCATAACGGATGTTTACTTACAGCACACTCATAATATAGCAGTTTATAGAGAAAGATTATATTAACGATAAATTAACATCACAAGGAAATAGCGTGCATACATTAACAAGAGGAAATATTCCTAATAAAGCTTGTTTCCTCACAGGACACTATAAGCTAGCAGTTTATAGCGGAAGTTTACAATAACGATATATTTCAAACTCATGGAATTATCTTGGCTAACGGATGTTAATTCACAGCACACTCTTAAGCCAGCAGTTTATAGCCGAAGATTAAATATAACAATATATTACAAACACATTGAATTATATCCCATAACGAATGTTTACGCACTACACCCATTACCAGTTTACGGTAGAAGAATAAAATAAGGATATATTTATCACGAGGATTTATTTTGCATAACGCATGTTCACACCCAGGACACTCTTTAGATAGTAGTTTAAAGCGGAGGATTACAGTAGTGATATATGACAAACACAAGGAATTATCTCGCTTTAGGTAATTCTCTCACAGTCCACACTAATGGTATTAGTTTATAGTGGCAAATTACTATATAGTTAAAATATTACTAACTAAACTATTTATATCTCATTAACTAAACACATAAAAGTTACAACTAACATAAACAAATTGTGGATTTCAATAATGTCAATGATTAAACTCTTTTTAAGGAAATTCATATGCAAAGTTTAATACTAAATATATATTTTGTATTACACTGTTTTGAACATATACTGTTTTTAGCTCCATTAACGCTTTTATTTATTACTCAGTTGTTCCACAGGCAGTACAATGTTCATCAAATTATTAATATTTGTATATTTATCCTACTCAAAATAGAATACCTTCCTTTATTTATATCTCATACCTTATATCTCATATAACTTAATTTATGTAAAATGGGAACAATAAAACGAGTTGTGGAACTCGTAATCATTCCTGAACTTTTTTTAACAAACCATGGATTGTGGGTAAAAATTTTTTAATTACCAGAGGTTGGAGAAACAATTATATTCTTAGTACAAAAATTTGTCTCATAAATATCTTTATTTTGAACAGCGTGGTAGGGCATATTGTTCCACATGGTAGCCGATGAAAAGTAAACAAATTCTGTCATTTGCAGACATGGAGACAAAGTAATTAATATTTTGCACTGCATATAAAAGTGCCAAGACATTTGTAACCAGCAAATTTATTGTGTCTAGAACGGCTTTTGAGATATAAATTACAAGAAAGACCAACAAAACAGTTTTTGTTTTGCGGTTTCATAAAATCTTCCTCCATTTTACCGAGCCGGAAAGAAATTTTTATTGTTCTTGCTCTATAATTTTCCTTATAATAATATATTATACAAACCTTAATATTACTATAAAATAACAAATGAAAGTAATTTTTCTCATTACAAATTTAAAATGAAATATACTGTTACAATTTAAAATACATAGGGGCAGGAATTGAATTATGGCATACCAAATATACAAGTAAAATAATTCTTTAAGAGTCGAAGGATTAGTCAATGTAAAAACCCATCAAATACGTGGACTGCGTGTTTTGCTGATGTATTGCTTTTAACAAAATGATATAAACAATTGTTAAGTACTTAAAACATAAATACGTTTTTAATGTAGTATGAAAGGGAGTGCGTGTTATAATGTGTTGTACTGCAGATATTACATTACTAATTATCATCCAATGCGTATGATAATAAACAATTCTTTGTCGTGGCGTTAGTGCCTAGTCAATAAAACCGCAATAAGCTTTTAGTTTATTGCTTGTCGCAATTATCTAAATAGCTGCTGTAAACGTGTTTGTAGATTATCTAAACATTTATAAAATAACGTTTTCACTATTGTGGAATTCCTTAGTAAACACGTTCTTGAAAATACTCCAGTAGTTTTCCTTAATATAGACTCTAGGTTGAGATAAAATGAGACCGTGCCGGTAAATCACAAATATTATTATTACATATAATATTAAATAAAAATACCTAGGCTCTACCACATAGAATAATGTTATGATACAAAATATAATCAATTCCATACAGGCCATAGCCACATCCCAAACATAAAAAACATAGTAAGAAGATTAAAAGTAAAGTCTTGAAATTAGAAATCTATTTAAAAAATTTCAAGAACTTTTAATCATAAAGTAAATCTTACACCAAATAATAGAGAGGTAAATATGATGATAAACTCTCCCAAGTCGTAGTTAAAATTATAATAAGCTTTACGTCAGAAAACTAACATATACCTAAGGATCAAACACGAATAAGTAAAATAAGTACTAACTAACTCACAGCAATGAACAAAGTACAACATCTTTAATGTATGATGATGAACTCCATTAAATTATGGTTAGAACACATAAACATAAAAAGTAGTACGTCTAAACTCAAACATATACCTGAGTATCCAACGTGATATAACAAATACTGATCATGTAACTGCAATGAACAAACTGAAACTAGTTACGTTATGATAATGAACTTCGCCAAATCATAGTAAGAAACACATTACGTAGCACGTCAGAACTCTAACATACTCCTAAGGATCCAACATGAGGAAATAAAGCAAGCACTAACAATGTCACTGCATTGTACAATGTAAAATATGGGTATTATGATGAATTCCACCTAATCATAGTTATAAACATAAAATGTTATACGTCTGAACACAAACATATACCTAAGTATCCAACTTGATAAAACAAATACTAACTATGACATTGCAATGAACAAAGTGAAACTAGTTACGTTATGATAATTAACTTCGCCAAATCACAGTTAAAACAGAATTAAGTTGCACGTCAGGACGCTAACGTATACCTGAGTATGAATTAAATTGTTTTATACCTGAGAAATTATGTCATCTATAGTTTACTTTCACAACACCACCACTTCTAATGTATTACAATACTTCGAATTTATGCTCACCCCTTATACTAATGCATGCTAAGTCCCGCTCCTTAGTACAGAAAAAAATATTGACAATTCTATTTGTGATCAAGGTATTGGGTAGTTATTTCGAAACTATTGTTCAATATCCACGTAAAAATTGGATACTTACAATAACTTAAAAGCTGAATTTCTGTATTTATAACAATTTTATAACTATGGCATTTTTAATATAACCATATTATATGCCACCATATGTCAATTATTGCGTTCCAAATTGAATTTATCTATCATCTATTTCTAAATTTAAAGGAAGTTTCACTACAATATTCACGAGCTCTACCAGTATATAATATATAAACATAACCTGGTTACAGTTTAATTACGATGTTCGTAGTTATTAATTAAAGAAAAAAATATGACCGAATTATTGCTAAAACACAAAGGACTAACCGATCTGTAAGTGACGAGACATCATTACAAAATGTGTCAATTACTGTGAGCAGTGGAGGCGTGAGGTAGGAAATTGCTGTCAGCATAAGGATAATTGAGCGTGCAATCTCTCTCAATGTGAACTACTTCCGTCTAGACTGATATCATATGTATGTCAATGTCAGGCTGATTTTGCTAGCTGCTGCCAGCATGATGATAATTGAGCGTGCAATCTCTCTCCACGTGAACTACTTCAGTCTGCACTGATATCATATGTAAGGCATGTCAAGCTGATTTTGCTAGCTGCTGTCAGCATGAGGAAAATTGAGCGTACAATCTCACTCTATGTGAACTACTTCCGTCTACTGATATCATATGTATGTCTATGTCAGGCTGATTTTGCTAGCTGCTGTCAGCATGGAGATAATTGAGCGTGCAATCTCTCTCCACGTGAACTACTTCCGTCTGCACTGATATCATATGTAAGGCATGTCAAGCTGATTTTGCTAGCTGCTTTCAGCATGAGGATGATTGAGCGTGCAATCTCTCTCCATGTGAACTACTTCCGTCTGCACTGATATCATATGTAAGGCATGTCAAGCTGATTTTGCTAGCTGCTGTCAGCATGAGGATAATTGAGCGTGCAATCTCTCTCCATGTGAACTACTTCCGTCTACACTGATATCAGTTGTAAGGCATGTCAGGCTGATTTTGCTAGCTGCTGTCAGCATGGAGATAATTGAGCGTGCATATCTATTTCATGTGAACTACTTCCGTCTGCACTGATATCATATGTATGTCCATTGTCCATGTCAGGTTGATTTTGCTAATTTCTAATCAGCATGAAGATAATTGAGCGTGCAATCTATTTTCATGTGAACTACTTCCGTCTGCACTGATATCATATGTATGGCCATGTCATGCTGATTTTGCTAGCTGCTGTCAGCATAGAGATAATTGAGCGTGCATATCTATTTCCATGTAAACTACTTCCGTCTGCATCGATATCAGATGTAAGCCCATGTCAGCCTGAGTTGACTAGCTTCCGTCAGTATGAGACAAATTGGTCATGCAATTTCCATCAATGTGAACTATTACTGTCTGTTGTACTCATAGTATTATATTCTAATATTCTATGTTATGTCTCAATCATTTGACCAGCTGCTGTCATGGGATAATTGTTTTAATAATCCCTGTACATATAAATTACTTCCTAACTAACTAAATTCTGTTGTTCTATCATAAACCAAAAGCGTATTATTATTATTCTATGTAAATTAATAATTGTAATTATATAACAAAACTTGTTTTCTCCCATGATTTATAATATGAATTTTAAATTGAATGTTTTTAGAACAGTTGGATATTTGGTAAATAAATCTTCTGTCTTTTTAACAGAACTTTAAAATTTTATCTCTTAATAATAATAGTATGATATTTCTCTTAAATAATATGAAAATATAACAAACATCGACATTTATTATCTTCATTTTGCTGCAGAAACAGATAAAAGAAGTTTATTATCAGATAGTTGCAGTCTTATTCACGCTTCAGCTTCTTAAATATAATGTTAATTACGCAAAAATGTTAAATCAATTTTCTATTGATGAAGACACCAAAATAAAAAGTTGTACTTTTAAAGCCCTGCACTAATTCAGAAGCACGAATCATCAATCAATGCAAAAATCCATAAATAACGAAGCTTTACAGAAATTTACGGGCACGGAAAGTAGACCATCACGTTTATTTCTGCGATTATAACAATGGGCCGGTTCATCGGGAGACAAATGTCATGAAGGTGCGGGTCTGGCCTTTTAAAGATTACTGTGATTGTCCAAATTATATTGGCTGAGGTTTCTCTATTATTATATTACATTTGATTAGAACTCCTGGTGATATCATATTTATTATTGGTAGTAAAATTGATCTGAGTTAACTTGGAATTATCTGCGATTTATTTAATAATACAAAACCTAAACAGGTTTGTGGATGACTTTGTAAAAGTAAAAGAAGGTAAAGGATTTCTCATTTTACCAGATAAAGCTAGGGCTAAGAATCCTTCACTAACATTTAACTTAGTTATTGAGTCTACTTTGTAAAAGTAAATTACCTGTTTGTTTGATAATCCTTGCAATTACACCTGCTCTCTATTTATTCTTTTTAAACGGAGATATTTAAACAGTTATGTTTAGTGACCACACAACTTGACAAATGATCAGTTCATTTATGCTCAAAGTTTATTAATTATGATGGATTAATTGGATATATAATAGGTTTTCGTACATTTGCCATCGTTTTATGTTGCAAAATTTATATTACAAAAAAAGTATTTTCAGGTTTGTCTTATACCTCCCCTGGTACGTGCAACACGTATTGTGTGATGCTCTTGATCAATAGCTAATAATCAATAATCTTATGTTTATTGCAAAGACAAAATAAATTCGTATTTTAAACGACAAAATCCTACAATTTAGGTTGAACGCTCATTCTAAAGTATATTTAAACAATCTTTCTGAACACTGCATCGCCCATTTTCCCACTTTAGTTCGGGGCTTATTCTTATTGTTCAATGTTCGGTTTCCCAGTCTTACTCACATATATTAAAAAATGTATTTGATGCTAAATAGCTCGCCAAACTAGTTTTCAATGCATTGTACTTAGTGCTATATTCTAATTTTATTTATCAAACTGTTTATGAACAGAAAACTTACCTGTGAAGTTCAAAGCACACTTAGACATTCAATAAAACATTCCGAAATATGCACGCTCTGCAGATTTCACAATGGGCTCATTTTTGAAAAGTGTGCTGCAGGAATTTCTATATTTCTTTTTTTATGTGCGGTGAATTGTTAGCAATTGTAATTTAAACTCTCTGGAAAACGAGTTATTTGCACATGCTCCCCAAAATACCAATACTTAGATTGTACACAACTGTTTAGTACAACACAGATGTTTTGTTTCAAAGCCGATTCTGAAATTGCATTAGCACAGAGAGTTGTACTATCAACAAACTGCACAATTCCCTAGTACGTTACTGTTGATTTTAATTCGTTGGCCTAAAGAACAGGAATATGATAGGGATAAGAATGAATCCTTGAAGAATTCCATAACTCCTTTTTTGAATTGGAAACTTGAATTAAAATTTATGGGAATTTGGTTTCTGTGACTTAGAAATCAACCCACACGAAGGTCGCATCTCGAATGCCTTGAGAGTCCAACTTATCAAGCAGCGCGAGATGGTAAACCCAATCCTTTGAGAAGTCAAGAAACACACTTTAAGTGTGATTGGATCAGCCAAACCCTCTACAATCATATCAACTCACAATTGCGTCTATGGAATATTTACCCTTTCTGAACCAAAACTGATGTCTTAAGAGTATATGGTGTTCATTTAGATATTGAATCATCCGTGTAAAAATCTTTTTTGTTCAAAATTGACTAACTGACAAGTCCGATAGCTGTTAATAAGTATTGAACCGTGCTTTTTTTCATTTGAGTTACTTTTAAAATTTTATCGAGTTGGTACACCCTCAGTTTGAAACTTGTCGTTATTAATCAATGAGGTGAAACTGCTTCACAAATGGCGTTGAGCATTTATTGATGTCACATTAACATAGAATTTAAATACTTAAATTTGTTGACTTGGACCTGCTGAATAATTCTAGTCACATCTTCTTCTAGGAAAAATTGAGTTTACTGGGATTTGTCTTTGTGTAACAGTTGCAACAAATAGCTTAAGCTCATTGGCTATCTCTACCTTATCTATCATCCACAAGTCGGTTCCTAATTTGTATTTGACTTTTTTCGTATCTTTTTCTTAATTATTAATAATGCCCTCTGTAATTGTTAGTTTTAGTATTCAGCAAGATTTCTAAAATTGTGATATTTAGAATGATATATTAGTCGTAATAAATATTATTGTAAGTGGTAAAGGCTTAAAACTATTTATTAAAACAACTGACAACGTGTCGTTATCTGTACCGGTAATTTACTAAAATTAAAAGAAACCTTCGAAATTCGTTCGTTCATGTATTTCGGCTAGTCTCTTGTACAGAGATGCTCAAAATATGACACTACTATTATATTTATGTCTATTCTAAAGGAATATAGAATATATTCCTACCTATATATATATGTGTATATATATATATATATATATATATATATATATATATATATATATATATATATATATATACATTAAATTGTATAAATAGGCAATAGCCTTATTTAATTTCAATAAACATTGAATCGCAAAAAGTACTTGCTCCGCCGGGAGTCGAAACCGGATCTCTCACTTGCCGGGTGAATGTGCTACCATTACACACACTACACAACAGAGCGCTTACTTTTTCCGATTCAATTATTTTGTATTTGGCCGTATCTGTCACATATGCGTTTAAATAAGCAAACTAACATATGATCGGAAGACCAAATACCTTTCAAACGACTTTTATTTACATTAAATTGTATAAATGGCAATAGCCTTATGTAATTTCAAATAAACATTGAATCGCAAAAAGTACTTGCTCCGCCGGGAATCGAACCCGGATATCTCACTTGCCAGGTGATTGTGCTACCATTACACCACAGAGCGCTTACTTTTTGCGATTCAATTATTTTGTATTTGGCCGTATGTGTCACTATATATATATATATATATATATATATATATATATATATATATATTCTATATTCCATATTACCGTATATAGAATATATGGTATATAGAATATTATTTAAAGGTCCTCGTACAGTACAGAATATGAATATGAATGTGCATCTTGGTCCATAAAAGTGATTTATTTTTATGGATCTCTGCCAGGGTTATGCATTAGTAAGTATTTATACATTATTACTTATAAACTAAGAAAGATGTAACATAATGGAAAATATCCAAGATCGTTCTAAGTTATCTTCTTGCTTCTTCATATCTTCCAAAGTTGGCAACAAGTTTTGATGATAATAAACGAGTATCTTGGGAGAGATTATTGTTGTAAAAGTCCACAGTCATTTCTTACAAATTCACTGGAGAAACCGAGTTTTATATTGTTCCCTCACTGGACGTCTCACCACAAATCTTCTGTAACTCTTTATAATTTACGTGTTTAAACTTAGTATGCAATTATAAACCACATAATTGGCCTTCAAAAATTCACAAACCTGTCGTTCCTTTTGGGCAGTACTCTTAGGCATATTGACACCACTTATAGGGGAAAACTGAATTTTTTATAAACAAATTCTAGAGAGTTCGTTGAGAACTAGAAAACCTTGAAACATGGTTACAACGATAGGCTTGTTAGCTTTTAACGTTGAAGGTCTCCTCACGTACGTCTTTCACAAGTCTTTCCAGGAAACTTAAAAACATTGCGTTTGGATTGAAATAAGATCAAAAATTAACTGAGAGACCCAAAAAAACCGATCCAAGTAATTATGGGACTTATTGCAACTATTTTAAATTAGATGGTTAAATTTACGTTAAATATGAGGGAATGGTACTGGAATCTCTTCTACCACCCATTTTTGACAATATCATTATGGAAGAATTTGAGCAAACGTCCCTGGCTTTAACTCAGTTTAAACCGAAAATCTGGTGTAAATAAGTGGATGACACCTTCGTCTATTCCCTAATGGAGATACCAAACTGAATAATTTTGTCACATATGTTCCACATCTAATACGAGTCAATTATCCTTATAAGCGACATATACTGATTACCGTAATAGTCCCTGCACTGACCTGTTTGATTTTACCTACCATGTATACTGTTAAACGTAGCCACGGTCTATGATTAATGGAACAAATCCCCAAAGTGTTACAGTCATGTTCTGATTACCGTATTAGTTTCTGTACTGACCTGTTTGATTTTACCTACCATGTATACTGTTAAACGTAGCCACTGTCTATGATTAAATTCCCAAAGTGTTACAGTCATGTTCTGATTTCCGTAATAGTTCCTGCACTGACCTGTTTGATTTTACCTACCATGTATATTGTTAAACGTAGCCACGGTCATTCTATGATTAATGAAACATATCCGCAAAAGTGTTAAAGTCATGTTCTGATTACCGTATTAGTTTATGCACTGACCTGTTTTGTTTTATGTGCCAGAAATCCTGTAATAAGTTGTCTCATTCTATGGTTCATGGAACACATCCCGAAATTATGACAGACATATTTCGATTTTCGTATTTGTATTTCGTATTAGTTCCAGAAATGTCCTGTTTGGTTTGATATGGCTGGTATACTGTTTTAAATTGCAACTTTCTATGTTTTCTATGTTCTATTATTGTCACTGTAAACTACTATCTGGTAAACAGTAAATGCAAAACTTATTGTGGACTAAGATGTCCTTAAACAATAGTTACATGTTCGTATAACACTTAATATCAAGAATTGTCAATATCTTCAATAAGTCAATATCTTCATAATACTATGTTAAACAACTGTCTAACTATTTAAATAAATAATTTGCCATCAGTTAGAGAAATTTTCTTTTATATTTTGGGCAAGAAACGTGGAGAGCTGTACCAATACAGCTAAATATTTAATCTTATTCACGTTGGTGTAATTAACTATTGATTTTATACCGCTATAAGTAGATTACAGGATTTCGTAACCATTTTAAGAATCCTAAAAATATAAGTTTAAGCTTCAAGAAAAACAAATTTTTTCTGTCAATATATATTTTATTCTTTATATGATATTAAAAATAGTGTTTGATTAATTTATAAAGAACGAAAATGAAAGGTTCCCACAGTGACTCTCACAGCGTAAGAGATGGACTGATGTCACATTGTCGGATGAAAAATGTTAACGTCAGTTTGGTGATGAATGTCTCTCGAGATGCACGTTTTATGTAACGAGATCACGAAAATTATTATATTTCTTACTCTAGATGAAATATTTTCATCTTTTCTTTTCTTGTATTCAATCTTTTGACTTGTGCTGTATTTAATTTGAAATAAAAGAAAACTCCATCATAACTAAAGTTCATTTAACTCATATTAAATTTTTATGGAATAAAGATTACTCTTTTATAATTAAATTTGCTACATGTGATTATAAGGTTGTCAGCCAATAAAAAAATATGTACTTAGCTCTCTATAAATGTGTTCCTTAAATGTTTTTGTTAAGATATTTATCATACTAATTGCAATTTATAATTAAGAGAAAGAACAACAATTACTTACTTAATAATAATATGATATTCGTTTAGCTTGGTATTTAACTGACGATACTTTGCACTTGTATATAGAGCTCTATGGTCTTAGTTAGAAAAAGAAATAAAATTTAATATTTTTAATTTCAATAAATATTACATTAAATTTTTTAAGTACTATTACACAGAACATATAAAACTTCAAAGTTTTTTTGTACATAAATTCACCCCATTTTAAGTAAGTATTCCAATATCAAAATCATAATAACTTGGCATTAAACTTTTCAATTTTATTCTTGGTTTCAAGTCTGCATATAATTAATATAATTTTATTATTACTACAATGCATTTAAAAAATTATTCGATTTCTTTAACAACCAAACTTATATTGGAAAAAAAATTGAACTATAAGAACCAAACTTGATACTGCATCTATCCCATTGGAGGAAATATCTAAATCGTTTCCTATAGTTCTTACTGATAATCTCTAGCATACTGTCCTGTTAAAATGCCTTTATAATTAGGATTTCCAAGCTATTACCACAGTTCATATCAAATGTATTTAGACTACAAGTACCCTTCTTGTAAAGTTCTAGCCATTTCTAATAATCCCGTTTCCTTTTGATACATTGTTATAGTATATCAAGTAAATTGTATCCATTCTTGATGATTATCAAAGCTTAATTGCCTCGCTAAAATCTATTAATAACCTTCCTGCTCTTTTCTGCTTATCATTTAACATAATTCATAAGAGTAATGTTAGAAAATAGCATTAAACCACACTATCACAAATACATATACCAGATGAATTATTATGAATCTAATTTACAATTAGTAGTTTATTGTAATTTTTAGACTATCAAAAGAGAATATGAGATTTTATAAAACTTTTTTCTATTTTTTTATATTCTTACTAAATAATTATAAATTATTCAGAGCTGATGTTTCTTAGTCCTAAAAATATTAGTCCTAAATGTGAAATTGCATTGTTTGTTTGTTATGGTTTTACGTGGTAAATATTCAACCGATTGTACTGAAATTTTATGTGGAAACTCTTACGGCTCCTGGGATGAATATAGACCTATTCTTCTTACGGAAATCCCTCCAAGCTACAATTCATTGGTATTTACAATAGTTAAAATGAAATATTGGCCTCTAAAGTTAAGAAATTTGAATTGATAGAGCGTGTAAAACATTGTTTTATAACAGCTCAACTATAAGTTTAATTACTTTAACCACTATTTTATATGTGTTTACATTTACAGTGCGTAAGTTCTCTCAGGAGTAGCAGTTAGTTTTCACGCAGTTTTTAGATGACAGCGATTAGATAAGTACTCTACTTTAAAAATCTTCTAAGAAATCTACCTTAGAAAATTAACTAAGACCATCATGACCTACATTCACAATTGGTTTTACCATTTTATTTATTTGGTCGTTTATGACCAACATGTCTGTAGATGGTCAGAATTTCACTCCCTTTGAAGCAGTCAGCATAAACTATGCTAGATGACAGTTTTCTTGACTGTGCAAAATATTAAGTATGCAGTGTTTGGCCAGTACTGTAATACATACATCAAAGACAAATTAATTCCAAGAAACTTGACGGATATATAAAATGTGTAACTGATGAGACAATGAGAATTCTAATTCAAATGGATTACACTGCATTTTGTTATTAGCATTCCAACGCTGCACTAAGAGGAAGGTAAACTGGAGCTAAAATCAACATTAATATTGAATCAACCGTTCCAACAATAACTACGTTATGTGTAAAATACTTGGTTGCCACACCGCGTTTGTAGATCGTGTCAGAAACCTCTTAGTGCATTCAATTGTGTATCTGATGAGACAATGAGAATGCCAATTCACCTTTATTGCACTATATTTTATATTTAAAAATCTAGATGTATCTGATATTGAAGCGATGTAAATGGTTCTATTTCAATTTCTTTGTCGTCAAATTTGTTGGATCTCTTAGGAATAACTTTACTCCAGATTCCATGAGTTAAGTCTGACACAGTCAGATTGCAGACTAAGAGTAAAGTGAACTCGAGCTAAAGTCAACATTCATAGTTAATCAAACCTTACTACTATAGCTACGTTTCGTGTGAAATACATTGCGATAGACTACCGAGTAACACTTTATACACATTAGATCATTCAAAGCAGGCAGAAAATTTGGCTTGCATATTATAAAAAGGAGTTTTAACTACACAATATATTTTGATAGTAACGCATATATGGTAGACTATGCAAAAAATATCATAATATTAAGCTATAATATACTTAATTTGTATATAAAGGGGTTTTTTTATAGTATGCCCTTTTTTAGAACTACTGAAAATCTAAAAAACATTCGTGCAGTTATATTATGTTTGGAAAAAAACACAAGAAATTAAAATTTGGTTTCTTTTGTAAGGTTTTAAAGTTTGGTTTTAGTTTAAGATTAAGGTTGTGACATATTTTGAGCAAGGGTTGCTGTGAGAGGATTTAATAATAGGTTAGATTGGCAGTACAATACCCTCAAATGAACCAACACATATTTTATTTTGTGACAACATCTTATTAAATTGATTAAAAATTTTAATTAACAATTGATTGGATCAACCGATATATTAAGCACAAATTTTTAATACCTTAATAATTTGAAGACATATTTAATGTTAAATTATTCATTACAATTTATTTTTAAATTTAATTCATTAAAACATTTACTAGTAATTTTGTAGTGTTGCAATAATTATGAGTTCATGGACTAACGTGAGAAACTTTCTTTTAAATAACTAAACAATTACATGAATTTACATTTTCGAAATTGTGAACATTTAAATATATATGGAATTTAAAATGATTAATGAAAACTAAAATATACTAAGTTCTTAAAAATTACTTACATTTTATTTCACTTCACACTTATTACGCCTAGAGATATTTTTTCCGCACACGAACACCAACACTAGCACTCCCGAACCTCGCTTTTTCGACTTCCCGTCCTCGACCTTCTCTCTTCTCCTCCTTGTTCTTCAGTTTTGATGTTATTCTCCCGCTAGCTCATGACCACGCCCTGTGCCAAATCTCTCCATCATAATTGGTGAGTACCAATTTTTTCATATCAGCATGTCTGCCCCTTACATCGTCGCACGGTTATTTTTATATATATAAGCATTTCCGCTGCTTAAGCAAGCATTTCCTGTTTATTCACCTTCGGTGTCTGGGCGGATGTGCGTATCCATTTACATCCGGAGGATGTTTGTCTCGAATTGTAATACAAGACTTCCTTTCCAGCAACTATCTGTACATCGATTCTATGAATTTTATTTTACTGATAATTACATATGTCTAACACTTTTTAAATATGGTTTTGGTTTTTTAAACGTGCATTTTAAATTATCAGAAAGTTTACATTTGTTGTCTAATCGCCCTGTATTCATAAGTGGTTTTTAAATAATTACTACATTTGCTTTACAAATTATATCAATTTTAATCTACAATATTTTCTATTTTAATGAATTTAATGCTTGGCTATAATAATTATATAATAAAGTAAATTATTGATACCACACTTACGTTTATTTACATAAACACCTTATCTGGAAAAGTTGCAGAATGCGTACAAAGTCATTTGCATGAATTCAACGATGAGCTGATAAAAAAAGTGATTTGTGTCTAATATCGTAGTCACATGAGACAAAAGAAACATTGTATAGAGATTGTTAGAGACCTTCCAAAAAAGCCTATACAGGTGATGGTTCAGGAATTCAGAATCAAGCAGGTAGCTAAGACACTAGTGTCTAATATAATGACCAACTGTGTAAAATTGATACTTAACATATATATGGAGCCAACTGTATAACAATGGTGAAAATTCCTCAAAGATGATATTTCAGGTTTTCAGCATGAAGCTAGATAATTTAGAGGCCAGTTTATTATCACGGAAACAAGTTTAGTCTATATTGAACGGATAATTTGAGGCCAGTGTAGAACGAAGATGATATTTCATCAACCACTTAGTTGATATTTCACGTATTCATTATAGAGTAGAAAAAAAAGATGCTAATGCCTAATATTATGGCAATCACTGTAAAGTCGATATTTAATAGGTAGATAAAGGCGAGTAGAATGATGAAAAGCCGTTACAGATGATATCTCATGTTATTAGAATGGAATAGATAACCAAGATGCTAGTGTCTAGTATCATGGCAATCACTGTATTTTAAAGTCGGTATTTAATAGTTAAGATGAAGGCGAGTAAAATGATGAAGAAAAGCCGTTACAGATATCTCATGTTATTAGTATGGAACAGATAACCAAGAAGCTAGTGTCTAATATCATGGTCAAAAGTGTGAAGTCGATATTAAACAGGTAGTTGGAGGTCTGTGTAGAACGATGATGCAAAGCTAGCAACTGTATTTTAGTTTGCTTACGAAGAGCCTCCCGACTGCTATGAACTATAGTGGAGGTGATGAGCCTCAGCGTTGCTGACTTTTCTTGTCTGAGGACGGAGTACACAGTAACAATTACCAATATTTTGAATAAGTAGGTATATAGAGAGACTTTTTCGTTCAAAGAATAATTGAAATCATGGTTAAGTGTCGTGATGGTATAAAACGGAGTGTATACCGCTGCAACAACAGTAAACCAACTGACGAACATCCAATAATGGTTTCGAATCTGGGCCTCGATAAAAGATAAAGTGCCTTGAACTTTCTTTTGTAGGTTCAATGTTCTCTCCCATCGTTCAGTACTATCTTCACCCCAGGCGTATCTTCTTTGTAAACAATAATCATTTCCATACACGACTGATGATTGTAGCTGCAACACGGGCACAAGTTTTCTAAGTTCTTCATTAATTGATTGTTGAATATCGGAGCACTCCATTACCATAATAAAGCACCCGTAAAACAGAGTGTACCTCACTGTGTTCAGGTACATTATACTTACGATAAGATGTAGTCTTACCAGATCAACGCCATCTTTTATAATTTCATTTACATACAGGCCATTTGCACTCATGTGAGAAATATACACTATCAGAGTTAACAAACAGATGACATGTCGCAATGGGAGCTTTTGAACTGTGATGTTCCCTAAGGCAAGTTGTCTTTTAACAGCATTCAAGTTCAAGGTCGTACACGTTCTTGTTTCAGAATCATAGAAGACTTTTACCAAAGTGTAGATTACACTCGCTCTGTTCATTAATATCAAAGTGTTCATTATGTGATTGCTGATTCTGCTTGTTGGATACAATTGGAACATCCTGATAACATAAGAAATCACCGTGACGATTAAACAGAAAGCAAGAATAAATTCTTCTGAAGAGCGTTCGTTGAAGATCGTGCCATCTCTCTGTACTGATTCCCAGCCATAATTCGACAGAAGAAAGGAATTTGAGGTATCTAGAATCTTCAGACATGTCTGAGTCTTTCTGACCCGCCTGCAGTATTGATTGATACTTTATTTTGCCAATTTCGTATCCTGGGAGATGGTAGGAGTAACATTGTTGACATATTTGTCCTCTTATTCATTTGACATCTTTAAAGCTATTGGCATGAGTAGATTACACTGTGGTGTGTCCTTATGTGTGTGAGTGGGCGGGTGTGCGTTTGTGTGTCTGTATGTTTTTCAATCAATCACGTAAAACTACTCAACCGACTGTAATGAAATTTTACATGAACATTTTTAAGGGTCCTTGGTTAACTAATAGGCCTATTCCTATCTTGAAACAGCCTCTAGAGTATAACTTCATCTATACATCACCCTATTGGTCTATAAATTTGTGAAAAATACAATCTTAGTATCTAACGTTGCATTACAGGAAATAAATATAATTTATTGAAATAGCCTGTTAAATATAAATCAACCATTATATATATAAACATAGTCTTATCACAGTTTAGACAGCGAAATTAACCACCATTTTTCAGGTTATTTATTTTTATAGTCTTAAAAGCATACAGTAAGCTTCATAGTAACAACACTTCTTGTTTCAACATTTCTGCAAATGCTGTTGAGCACAGAATAAGAAGCTAATATTATAAAATTAAAAATTTATTGTAAGTATGTACTTTTAACTGTACACTTTAGCATATATTAAGTAGGCAGAGCTTGGTTAGTATTGTAATACAGATATCACAGACATAGTTACTATCAAAATTTGACAATGTTTTGACATAAGTAGTCCTCTCAGGCTTATTATATATATATATAATATATATATATATATATATATATATATATATATATATATATATATTATATATATGGGAAGCAAAGACAAAATGAACTAAAGCACAAAAACTTCTGAAGACGGAGAAAATTATAATGGCTTTAATATATACTAAACCTTTTGAAATATTCTTGAACTTGATAACAAATAAACTCAAAAAACATCGTCGGAAATATGATTCACTGTAACCAGAAGTGAACATACACGTGCAAAGCCTACGAAATTGCGTGAGAAGCTGAGTCACTGCTAGTTATTTCACAAAAATTTGTCACTGTAAGTTTATTTCTCAAAGTTAAAATCTTGTTTAGTTAAGAAAAGGTAGCATAGTTTCTTACCTGCTATGCATCTAAGCCTTTACTAATTTTATTCCCTAAAATTAAAGTTTTGATCGATTTCAGAAGCTTATAGAAGACATTTTATACTTTAATTCAACAATGTATTCATAAGCTCACATGAATTCCATTCGTGAAATGGGTTTATACACACTCTCCATGTTATCCTATCAAGTATAATAGCAACAATAGACACTTGCACTAGGAACAATAGCAATTATTATCCTTGTTGATCCGCAGCTAGTAAACAACCCGAGTGCTGAGTACTTGTAGATCTTGATGAATAATGCCAATATATCCATTATTATACAATTAGAATAGAATATCAACGGATAAAAGGATCTCAAACATTTGCAATCCTTATATGTTACAAACATTTCGAGGATTGGAATCTATCCTCTTCGATGGTTGGGGGAGGTATTACTACATACAAAAATTAAGAACATAAAAAAGAAAAGAAGGAAAAGAAAGGGGTTCAAACATACTCAAAAGCAGCCCTCACTGCTCTGTAGCCCACTGTAGCCTGTGCTGCTATGATGTGTGAATGTGATTGTCGTACTCATAATTTTCACTCAAGACCTGTGCAGTAACAATGCCTGGACTGGACTCCAAGCAGGTTTTGAGAATTTTAAACCCTTTATTTGCCTTCTTTTCTTTTTTCTGTTCTTTATTTTGGTATGCATTAATACCTCGCCACCTAACGAAGAAAGTAGATTCCTATTTTTGAAACGTTGTGTTATATTTTTTTTGTAACATATAACGATGGCAAATGTCCAAAATCCTGTTATCCTTTCAAAACTTCCATTGTCAATAACATACTTTAAACAAAGGATAGCAACAATAGAAACTTTCACCTTGTTGTTCCACAACTTGTAAGCAACCCTCAGACTGGGTACTTGTGGATCTTGATGAATGATGTCAATATATCTAGTATTATAAAAATTATATCAAATAACAAATTGCCTCAAAATCAATAATAAGTTCCAAACTTTTGTAGAAATGTATTCCATTACCTCCTAGTAATAGTTAAACATAGTTAGTGGTACAAAGTCGCACGTCCTAAATAAGTGCTGTGAAACGTCATAGCGAAAACATCATTACCGCAAGTCAAACAGTGTTACTCTTATTTTGATTCTAACAAACCCAATCTCATACGCACGTAACTTACCGTAATCCAGATTTTGTTTTCAGTTTATCAACTGTTCTTTAACAGATATTCACTCATTGTGAGCCTCTTTTTATTGTCTTACATTTCTAGTCTTTTGTTTGTGCGTACCATACGTCATATGAGTATAAAATAAAACTGATTAATTAACTCTATAAAAATAATAATTGCATTTCCCTACGAGCCAAATTGTTTATGTTGAAACAATGAGTTGGGGTTTTACAGGTGTGGTATGGGAAAGGTATGTTTTAACCGTTCCTTGCAAATACACTGAGAACAAAGACATTTAGCACAAAAACGGTAGTTTAAAAAATAATCAAAATTAAATATCACAAGAAGAATCGCCTTCAATTGAACAAAAGTATTTTGAAATACTTCAGATGGTTACGGAGATGCAAAGCTGAAAAATTGTCATTAATTAGATTTTTGCTAAAAAGTTATTGAAAATTTTTATTTCTTTCTTAAATTTTATTATGTTTATTATTATTATTAATTTTTAGTGAAAACTTATTTCGACTAATAAGTAAATTTTCGTGATGGTTTTCTTTTTCACGTGCCTCATCGCCCGCGTACAAGTTACAAACTTTTGGCTGTAAAGATGTTTGTGACTGTTAGTGACGTGTATTAGGAATTTGTTTTTATAGATTACTTTTATTTTTTATTATAAGGCCAAGGTTATTAGTAGTTTGAAAGCTAATTTATATCCTTGTTAAAAAAGTATTTGTTAATTTAGTGCCCAATGTTTACTAAGATAGTCTGATCAAATGTATTTTATACAGCTTTCTTCTATCTTCTTATTTTGTTTCTTTTTGAGGTTATTCAATAATACATCAATAATGCTCGACTTGTATCCATTATTTTGGGCAAATGTATCTAATAAATTTTAATCATATTTAATATTCAAAATTTTCAGTTTTCATTGCAAATGTATTAATCTATCAATCATTAATTTGAGTGCAGACTTTTTTGTGACGTGGGTGATTTGATGAGGAAGGGATAACTAAATCTGTGTATGTTTGGTTTTTGGTAAATTTTTTAAAATGTGCTTTTTGTAAACTTAGGAACAATTTGAATTGCCAAAAGTAATCCTAATGAATTACTAAATGTTAAAAAGTAAAAAACATATGTTCGTTTGGCCTAATTATTTATTTACTTCATTTATTTACTTTACCTAAAAGTACCTGAAGATGAATTCTTCTAATCTGAATTGTACATTATAAATATAAAAGACATAAAAATGATCAAAGGTGTGTTCTTGTAAGTTATTATGAAATATAGCGATTTAGTCCACAAAGAAATGCCTTAGGTTCTTGAGTACATTTTTACTTAGTCAAATAAAGTTTTTTATTTAATTTTATTATTTATACCAGACGTTTCTAAATTAATACTGGAAATTATTAAATGCATGATACTATCTATATGAATTGCATAAAAGTAATAAATTCTAATTTCTAAAAAATGAAATTTTTTACCTACTAAACAAATTAATAAAAATAATTTTAATTGATTTAAAAACTGGTTAAAGTGTTAATATTTCCTACACAAACATAGCATTTCACATATTATAAACACATTCCAATTAAATTAGAAAATTAACCTATGAGAAAAGAGACTTTTAGTCCACACAAGACTGACATATTGCAGATCAATATCACATACACCCAATGTTGAAATACAATGATTACCTCGCAAATAGATAGCTCTACTAATCATGACTGATGATATTGTGACCTGATTTCATGCACACAGATTCCACTGCCTTTGATATTACAAATGTAACTGTATAAAAATCGATTATTATTCCATTTATGATATGTTTAAAAATAAAATGGGATTGTTACAGGAGTTAATATTAAATTAGTTTAGGAAGGTTTATCACGGAGCAGTTAGTAGGCACTTTTAAACTTCTTTGATGTCGGTAAACATGTTCGTACTCTACTTACATATTTTTATTGCAAACCCAAAATACGAGAGCATTTAACGAATTCTAGTAAATTTTATGGTTTTTATACAGGGTAGGCATACGGACTCAAGGTCTTGTTAAAGAAGTTACTTATAATATAAACTGTGGAATGATTACACATTAAAGATTGACCACAACCGATCCTTCTCGGCATGAATAGGATTAACTATGGTTATGTATGTCCAGAATTAAAATAAGTTATGTGTACTACCAGTTAGTGATTACACCAACACAAGAACAGGAGGCAGCTGGATTATATATGGAGGCTTGATTTTCACTACCAGCTGTATAATCCGTCCTCCCTTATATAGAAATACCTCTGATTTAAGTTACGAGTGTTGGAAGGAATACGCCCCTTCGCATATTGATGCTAAACATCCGAAATCATGCGATCTTCAGCAAGCCACGGTTGATCAAGATCACCTGTCATTTTCACATACTAAAACGCAATATTAGAATGATCTAGTTATATAAAAACACGTTCATAAATGTTAATACTGGTAGATAGGTAAGAATAGGCTATTAACATTTTTTTATCATGTCTTTCATAAATAAAAGGTTTATAATAATATATATTATTCAAATACATATTGATAACAAATTACTGGTACGGGACTTATTACGAGGGGTCAGGGAAGGGTTACCTTACGAAGACATCAGTCTGCAGATCTATAAACAGTAAGAGTTTATGTTTAAATGAACTGTGACAAATATCCAAAGCAATTTTTTTAGCCTTAAAAAATATTCATTTTTTCAACAATGAGGTATATTTCCATAAAGTAACTGTAATCTATCAATCAATATAAATGTATATAAATAAAAATATTTATATTGTAAAGTATATTTATTTATTTATGAGTAATCCTTTATCACAAATAATACCCAGTCAATTATGATAGCTGGTTCTAATATGTTAACCAGACTTTCTTGAGTCATTATAAATTTTAATTGACTGATGATAAAGTTATGTAAAATGCTTTACTTTTTTAGTTCTATGTTATTCTAAACCTAAAAAGTACAACCTACCCAAGCTAAGCAAATAGCCTACCTGATTAAACCTACAACCTATTTTTATCGTATACTGAGATAATATAATCTTAGCTAAGCTAATAACCTAATATAACTATATCTAACATATTTCCCTAGGTATATTATTAATTCAGCAATACCTCTCCAGCTATTATGTACATATAATAACAGGTTAAAGACATTATTTCATCACTTTGACTAGTGAGCTTAAATTATTAATAATAACCTAAATTATACATAATTATTGATTAATCATAATTGCTGTTACATTCAGTATGTAAATACATAAACAGCTTCAAATAACTGCTTATATAATTTAATATATATTTATCCAAGAATAACATTTTATATTTATAATCTTTATTATAATATTTCTAATGAGGTCTGGGTGATTATTATATTATTTATAAAAATATGAAATATTTTATCAATTTATATTGAGTATAGACGTAATAAAGTAGTTGGTATTTAATAACAAATAAAACCGATGAACAGGGAATTTGTAAAAGTAACTTTAAATTTAATAAAATATCAATATAACATTTTATTATGGAATTTCACATTTATAAACAAATTACGAACATTGTGAGCAATCAGTTTTATAATGGAAATTACACTGCCTTGTAAAAGTAAATCGTCTAATGGTGATGAAACCAGTTGATTTATCTGGCAATTAGTTCTGTGCAAATCTTTTCAGAGCTAAATTGCTTTTCCGGAGTTGTTTTAATTGGCTATCATTTCTATGTAAAGGGAGTCTTAGGGTAACTTGTTATTCGATGATAAAGAGTTTCCGACTGTAAAACGTGTTATGAATTCAGGTCTGTTAAATCATAATGTAATTCTTTCAAACAGTTTTTGTTAAGTATAGGTATTTTGGGGGGGGGGGGGTGGGGGGGGGGGGGGGTGGGGGGGGGGGGGGGTGGGGGGGGGGGGGGGTGGGGGGGGGGGGGGGTGGGGGGGGGGGGGGGTGGGGGAGACTCCAAGCAGCTTTTGGGTATGTTTCACTCCATTTATATCCCTTCTTTACTTTCCTTCTGTCATTATTTTTATCCAATAATACCTCCCCCACCTGAAGAACAAGATAGATTACAATCCTCGAAACGTCGTTTATATACATACACACACACACACACACACACACACACATATATATATATATATATAATGATCTCAAATGTCCGAAATCATGTTATCCTTTCAAACCTTCATCCCCAATAACAAACTTATAAAAAATATTAAACGTGTCACTTCTTACGTCTTGTGGGCAACTCAATGAGTCAAACAACCCACAGAATATTTAAATATTGAGGTAAAATGCTTAACTGAGCTTTAGTTTTGGCCTACTATTAATACACCTAAGATATTTCCTCATCACTTGTACCAAGAAAAAAAACAGAGAGAACCTTATAAGTGAATTTGAAATGTTATAATACTATTAGTGTATCTCATGTTTTAAAAACTGTATTTAAAATGCTCAAAATAAATTTGTAAACACAAATTGATAACATCTGAAAATTGCTTATAATGTAAAAATCTATAAATCAACAAAAGATTTGTTGAAATTATCAGTAAAAAGAAGGAGGAGTAAAAAGAAGTTTAATTTTGCGTTTCGATATTTAAATTACGATTTCCAGGAGCCATTGTTGACAAAATAGAGTATTGTTTTGTTTTTGATGATAAAGATATTCTTGCAAGTTTCGTGGATAAACTACTTGAATAAAGTTTCAAGTCAATACAGGGAACACTATTTGCATACGGTTATGTAGCTTTATATTTTAGAGATAGCAAACGTTTTAGTTTAGTATCCGTTAGAAGGAAACTTAAGCATATTATTCTAAAGACTACTCAGCGGAGCAAGTCCTGTCCCTATTAGTAAAAATCAGCGAATGTGATCTGCTTATTTAAGTACAACTTAGATTTCAAATCTTCTTTCGCTTTTACATTCGATAGTAGAATCACCCAAGCTTGAATCGCGTTCTGTCAGTTTAATATACAATTTATATAAGTCTTCGGTTTATATTTACTTTATTTTTTAATGCGTAATTAAGTTGGTTCGCATTGGGAAACAAGAATGTTAAATAATAATAGTTTAAGGACATACTGTATTGTGGAAAATACGAACTGTAATGTATCATGTGTTACTTATGTTTTAAAATTTCCATTCACATAAATGTCATAGATTATATTGATAATGATATGTGCATGTTATATACTATGAAATGTAAACAAAAATGAAAAATCCTAATTGTTTACATTTGTGGTAAAAAATTTTCATATAATTTTCAGCTATAGGCTTGCGGTGAATTTCTCCACATAAACGTTACACATGATTCTATTTTTTAAATTTGACTAAGCTTATACAGGAAATATTTGTAAATATTTTAAGTAGCCTTAATAAACAATAACAATCTGCTAGGATTTATACAATATAGAACTAGGATTTTGTTTTATCCTAGGACTTGTTATTTCTAGGCTGTCATTGAATTGATTCAATAGATAGACAGAATTGCAACAAAATGGTATGTTTTAAAAAAGTTCACATATATTGTGATTCAGAGTTATGTGGAAACATTCAATTTTTATAATCTACAGCCATAATACTGGATGTGCAATTATTATTTACATTTCAAATTTTTTTTGTAGTTCTCACTCTAGAATGGTTAGAGATGTACACATGGTTTAATCGTAAAACAAGTGTATTTTTCAAGACTTGCAACAAGATTGAAACCTTCCCTTATAAATTTTAGCCTATACCCACGGTAACGTTTTTAAAATAATATTTCTTTGGGGGTGGGCAAATTTTAGTACATATTTCATGTGGCATATTTTATTAAACAGCATTTAGGTCAGATAAGAAATTGACTTTTTTCACTGTGTTTTTTTATTTATAAAATAAACAGTATTATATGTCAAATAAAATTTTTTTGATGATTTGGTGGACCTTTATTACCGGTAAAATATTATTGAAAAGAAATTTTATCGTAAACGAATCTGTCGAAAATAGCTTTAGAAATGTGCAGTACTATACAGGATTACTTTTAACCTATTTGAGAATTTTTATGGGCACCTTAACAATTTAACACATCTTGTTCCTTAAATTTGAAGAAATTTTTCAAAATAGATGTACTGTGTGTAATTGAATTAAAAATTTTGTTTTATTTGTTACAGCTCTAACCGATTTCCTAGTATTTATTTATAACACAATATCTTACTCATTCTGTAAACATATATTTGTGGATGATTATTTTTTTTTTTTATTAAAAAGCAAAAGATGCAAAGCTTTACAAAAAAGTCGGTTATGATCTAACTGAATATTGTAATACAGATAATAGGAATTTCTGACAGTTGAGGGACTAAAACGAGATATCGGTAAAGAAACTTAGTCTCTTCTAATCCTTTGATGTTCAAAAATACCTTGCTCCCTACATCTGTATACTTATACAGCTTATAATAAACCCTCTGAGCAAATCAAACCCCCTAAACAACTTGAAAATACTGCCTTATGGTGGGTTTTTATAATATTTACGCTAAACAACTCACAATATCTGACCAGTGCAGACTTTTCTTCCAAGCTCTGTACCAGCTAAAGCAAAGGTCTTACATCAAATCCAAGGGCACAATGGAGGACAAAACTAAATTTCTGACAAAAAAGTCCAGTCATTGTTTGTCGTAACTCCTACGGTTAAGCCACAAAACGCTCTCAAACTCAGAAGTCTGGTTAAAATTAAACACTCTACTTTCCTCTTCTTGGCAAACCTAATCTCGGACTTTTAGTTATCACCCAATTCTCTTGTCTCTTAAATTTGCTAACACGCCGAAATCCATTGTTTATTTTTATATATCACACATAATTTGGCTGCTGAACATTATGACCCTTACGATTCTCGGGATCGGATGCAGCAGCGAGCATGAAACCTCGTGTCCGAATTTAACCAATCACCAAGTCCTTCTAATCCCCGAATTTTTAAGCACTCACTTTGGGGGCCTGGGGTAGCCCTCAGCGAGCCGAAGGCGAGTCTAACCTATAAGGACCAAAAAAGACGTCTTGAAACAGTGAAGTAGTACATTCGTCTGTGGAATAACTCTACATAGAGAAGTCGTAGAGACTGGACACTTGCTACGTAGTTTGATATAGTTCAGGGAGGATTGCTTGTGATGTTAAGGTAAAAAGGGTAAAGTATAATTTGTCTGATAGTCTCTCTCATCGTCCGCCATGCAATAAATCTTTATAGAAAGTTTCCAGAGACTAGAAACTTGGAACATAGGTTCTTTGCTGTCCAAGAAAAAATATTCTTAGTATAGATTAAAAACGAAAAAAAGGCATACCACTCAGTTTCTATCTGCATCTATCAGATTACCCGTTTACGCATCTATGCGATAACCTTTGTTAGAAATGTCTGATACTTTAAAGCAGTTACATTCTGTTGGTCCTAAGGGGAATCCTAGTCATTTTAGGATCAATTTGTTACAGGATAGTACAATTGTGTGTCTCTAAGTCCGTCATTAAGAAACTAATAATAGAAAGATTTTACACACTTCAAATTTGGTACATAAGTAAGTTTTCCGACGTCCTCTATTGATCTGTGGTCAAAACGCAGTACTGCATTAAATAACTGTCGTTGCCTATTGAAGACATCCACTAACATGTCCAATGACTGGATTTGCGTGTGTGGTTTGTGGTTTGCTTACTCATTTAACCGAAATACTGTGGAAATATCTCCCTTATGTTGTGGTGGATTCTGCAATCCACTAACTTCGCTGTACCGTGTGGTTTGAGGTTTGCTCCTTTAACCGAAATACTGTGGAAATATCTCCCTCATGTTGTCGTGAATTCTGCAATCCACTAACTTTGCTGTACAGTGTGGTTTGAGGTTTGCTCCTTTAACCGAGCTACTGTGGAAATATCTCTCTTATGTTGTCGTGAATTATGCAATGTACTAACTTCGCTGTACCGTGTGGTTTGGGGTTTGCTCCTTTAACCGAAATACTGTGGAAATATTTCCCTCATGTTGTCTTGGATTCTGCAATCCACTAACTTTGCTGTACCGTGTGGTTTGAGGTTTGCTCCTTTAACCGAACCACTGTGGAAATATCTCTCTTTTGCTTTCATGGCTTTCAAAACTGTCGTTGCCCATTGAAGACATCCACTAACTTCGCTGTGCCGTGTTGTTTTGGGGTTTACTCCTGTAATCAAACTACCGCGGATATCTTAATATTCTTTCTAAGAATTTTTGTTAGTATATATTCTTAGTATAGTTTTAAGTGATACTTGTAATAGTTTGTGTAAAATTGTAGTTTATGAAAAAATTGACTATGTAAACAATAATGGTTTTGTAAATATTTTAAGAACCTAATTTTTAAGGATTATATTAAACGCCTGGGAATATAGATTTATATATTGAGCTCTGTATGTATTTTATACATATAAGAAACACTTCATGTTTATGCAATTTAAACAATTGGATGTCTCGTTTCCTTAATTTACATTTATTCGAGCATACCGACCATTCCACACAGATAAACAGCAGGAAAGTATTCTTGAATATGTTTTTATTTAACCAAATCCAAAATAATCCTCTCAACTTTACCGCATATTGCTATTCACTGCCGAGAATTTCAGTATCAGTAATTGAATTTGCTTCACAACAGTGAGGATCGGTGTATAATTTAATAACTTTACATTTTTATTATATAATCTTTTGTATTTTCATGTTCACAAACTTAATTTAATTAACCAAATTAATAAATTATAATGCCTAACTATGATCTCAATCATCCATTGAACTTGTGGTTACAATCCATTTTATCATTAAAAAAAAATTAAAATAGTTTTCAGGAATGTTCAATAAGTACTGTAAATGTGTATTTTATATTGGCCTATGATTGCTATTTGTTGATTAAACAGATCATTAAAAACATTCTTCGATAAGTGCAATGTTAGGATTATGCTATAATAGTTTATTATTATAATCTTTAACACAGTGTACTGTTTGTAATCCACAGTTTTATATAAGTATACGAACCAAACAAATGTATGTACGTGTACAGGCTTATGTATTCATGAAACTATATTTATGAGCATCAAAAGCAATATATTCGTTTTCATTTGCTTTTTGTTATTTTTCATTCTATTTAAAATATATTACAAAAGTTGACATTATTTATTACAATGATTCTAAAGAACAAACTAAATACTGGGCGGTAAACGTTTCCTAGTAAAAGGTAGATTATTGTTCTAAAGGTCCTCCCTCCACAGTTTTTATTGGGTGTAGCTACAATGAGAGATAGATAATTAAATGTTTCATAATTTAACTCTTAATTTTATTTCTATTTAACCTATGGTACATAATTAAAAATTGGAAAGAATTAAATACTGTTAGTAGCTAGTAGGGAATCTCAAGAAGAATGTTAAGTACATAATCCCGTATATAGTGTTATTCTTTAAAAAAAATAATAGTTTTATTTGAATTGTATTTTCTGTTTTAAAGTTTATTACGTTTGCGATTTTAAATGTAACATATACAATAACGTTTTATTACCAAAGAACCGTAGTTTACAATGAATTACTATAAAAGAGTAACAGGAAAAACTATTTGTATTCAAAACTCTTTGTTTCGTTCTGCTGAAAGTGTAATGGGACGCTATAAAGGCCAGTTTTTATTACCGTAAAACACGTCCGGCCGCCACACGGACTTTCATTGTTGTTTGATAAGGGCGGTATTCACAGCGTGTAGCCAATTCTGAGTTACTTATCCTCTTGTTCAACAGTCTACTAAGATAAAATATTATTGTTTGATAAGGGTGGTGTTCACAGCGTGTAGCCAATTCTGAGTTACTAATCCTTTTGTTCAACAGACTACCAAGATAAAATATTATTGTTTGATAAAGGCGGTACTCACAGCGTGTAGCCAATTCTCAGTTACTAATCCTTTTGTTCAACAGTCTACCAAGATAAAATATTATTGTTTGATAATTGCGGTATTCACAGCATTTACCCAATTCTGAGTTACTTACCCTCTTGTTCAACAGTCTACAAAGATAAAACATTATTCTTCGATGAGGGAGTTGTTCACAGCGTGTAGCCAATACTGAGTTACTAATAATCTTGTTTACAATTCTACTAAAATATAAAATTATTCTATTCATAACACTGCTATGGTTGGAAGGGCAGAATTAATCCGAATATTGAGTTTAGCTTCACATCACCTTCTTACGTTCAGAATCGTAAATCTGGGGCTATTGCAGACTTGACTCCAGAAAAGTGGAGTCATGCTTGTCTGAAGGATTCAAAAATAGGCGGTGACGAAGAGCGAAGAAGCTGAAAATGAACTCCCCGCATCATTTTGATAACACAGATAGTAGACTACATAAAGTAGTGCACTACAGATGAAGAGTATTCTCATTTCCTTACCAGGTGCACAATTGAGTGCACTGCGATGTTGACTAATACGATCTCATTTAAATGCACGGTGGAGTAAACGAGTATTCTACATATAACACAGTTATGATGGAAAGGGTTGATTCAATGCGAATGTTGAGTTTAGCTCCTGTTCGTCTTTCTCTTACGTGCAGCATCTAAAATTCGATGCTCAGCAGACTTGACTCCAGATTTCAGTAAAAATCAGCAAATACTTTTACTATAAAAAAACAAATAACAATACCCTGTTGTTATAGGAAAAATAGGAAAGTAAAAATTGTATAATGTTATTGCAATGTAATAAGAATGCAACACAATATTAGGATTACTTTGTACCTGTTACGTGACAGAAGCACAAATATTCAAACTATCATAATTTAATTAACAATTACCCAAACCGACATGTACGCTTACCTCGAGAGCCTCCCCGCTCGCTGTATGTATTTTCATCCTCGGTATTCGTTCTAGGAAAGTATGAAGGCCTGTTGATGTGGTAGAATGTATATATTTAATTTTCAATATCTACTCGCCATGTTATCCTGTGTTCTTCGTCCTCGGAAAGTATCAATATCTGTGTATCTGATGCAGTAGAGTGTATATACTTGATTTTCAATATCTACTCGCCATGTTATCCTGTGTTCTTCGTCCTCGGAAAGTATGAATATCTGTGTATCTGGTGCAGTAGAGTGTATATACTTGATTTTCAATATCTACTCGCCATGTTTTCTTGTGTTCTTCGTCCTCGGAAAGTATGGATATCTGTGTATCTGATGCAGTAGAGTGTACATACTTGATTTTCAATATCTACTCACCATGTTATCCTGTGTTCTTCGTCCTCGGAAAGTATGAATATCTGTGTATCTGATGCAGTAGAGTGTATATACTTGATTTTCAATATCTACTCGCCATGTTATCTTGTGTTCTTCGTCCTCGGAAAGCATGACTACTGTATCTGTGTATCTGATGCAGTAGAGTGTATATACTTGATTTTCAATATCTACTCACCATGTTATCCTGTGTTCTTCGTCCTCGGAAGTATGAATATCTGTGTATCTAATGCATTAGAGTGCATATACTTGTTGTTCAATATCTACTCACCATGTTATCCTGTGTTCTTCTTCCTCGGAAAGTATGAATATCGGAGTATCTGATGCAGTAGAGTGCATATACTTCATTTCCAATATCTACTTGCCATGTTATCTTGTGTTCTTCGTCCTCGGAAAGTATGAATATCTGTGTATCTGATGCTGTAGAGTGCATATACTTGATTTCCAATATCTACTCACCATGTTATCCTGTGTTCTTCGTCCTCGGAAAGTATGAGTATCTGTGTATCTGATGCAGTAGAGTGTACGTACTTGATTTCTAATCCCTACTCTCCATGTTATCCCGTTTCCTTCTTTGAGGCCACTATTAATATTTAAAGACATATTTTGTGTTCATAAAATATCTTTTAAAAATGTTACAATTTCCAAATAAATAATTTCTATTAGAAGTTAAACCTACAATAAGTATGTAATTTTTATTAAAATATTTATAGTTTAGTTAGGAAACTTTTTATCAAATAAATATTTATATCATATTGATATAGACATAGAAAGTTCCTTACATAAATTAAAAGATAAATATATATCTTGTAAATTTCCTTTTCTTATTATTAAATGGTTACTCTTTGGTATTTTAAAATAATATGAGACACAAATTTTTAACATAAAATAGTTATATATTTTGTATTATTTTTATGCATATGTTTTAAATATTACAATATTCACTGATTTCTAAATATTTTCTAAACACGGCCACGATAGTCCTGTCCCTAGCGGCTACAGAGCGAACATCGTAATGCGTGACGTTCCGTGACAGAAATAGTCACTTCAAAATTATTGTTTGCTAAAGGACGTTGCAGGATTTTACGATAAAGTAATTTCCTATTGAAATAAACATTTAATGTTCTTCTAATATTTATGTATCATGATAATAATAGTGATCCACTATACATATACATTAGATAAAACAGTTTAGAGTACATAGTATTTTAATTGAAATAACATATTTTACATAACACAATTTACATACTCTGACATGCAGTCACCACTTCTGTGATTATGCACTGTTATTATCTTGATTAGGGGTCGTGACCAAATAGTTAAGGAAATAAACCAAATTATAATTACTGTTAACGTCTAAAAGATGCCCGAATATTTTAGGCGTAGTAATTATTACATTCAATAGTCCAAAGGATTAAATAGAGTCAGTATTAGTTTAATAAATATTTTTAAATCTTTATTCTTTTATCGTTGTGGAAAATGGAGACGTGAAGTGGAAAACTGTTTTCCGGTAATCTTTCCATTTGAATAAAATATTGAATATTGAAACTTTTGTTGAGCGGAATACAAAGCCACGTACAAGGCGCGCCCCAAATTGGCAGCCGAGGAACTGATGAAGCACTTTACAAACTTGAACGCTTGGCCCTTAAAGGCCACATTAGCAAAGTTTCTGAATCTTGAGAGCCTAATTGTACGTGTAATATGCTCTGATGCTGATTCAGAATTAAAACTTGGCTTGTTTGGTTCACTGATCAATAATTCCTTTAAATGTATAATTGCTGGATTTCTATAGCTATTTCCCTCGCAATAGTACTTAACCTGTATATTTATGTATCACTTCTTATTTAAAAAGATTATATTTTATTGGAAAGATTAAACATATGTTTTTTTCGATATGTAAAGTATAAAATCTGAGAATAGTAAACATTTCTTTATATTGTGGCTTCAGAATATATTTCACCTCAGTTTTTGTATGACTAGACAGAATTATATATTTTGTAAAATATATTATGATAATCAAGTAGTGTTCTATCCATCCTCCAGGAGGGATCAATTCTGGCTGGTTTATGACCTGCTAGTAGAACTTTACACTGGGTAAGGCTAAAATGCAATCATTAATATCCCACTGTAGCCTGTGCTAGTGTGATGTGTGATTGTGATCCTTGTACTTGTGATTTGTGCTCGAGACTTGCATCATGTGCAGTGACAACGCCTGGACTGGACTCTAAGCAGCTTTTCGGAACAGCGATTCAATCCAGTGACAAATACAAAATTGTCCATTACAAAAATGTATTTGAAAGTTTAATAGAATTTGGTTATCACTTATTGTTTACTTTAAAACATTCCGAGAAGGTGCTTGACATTCGATTCCTCAGGTAAATCTAATTTATCAGAACTTTTCATATAATAATGAGCTTTACGTCAATGAAATGAATCCAGAAATTCAAATACTGCTTTCTAATCATCTTCAGTTAGGTTATCTATTTTCACGCTTACCTCAACCATCAGTATCTTGTTTGCCAGTTCTAGTTTTTATGTGCTGCCTAAATTTCTTGGATAAGTTCCAAATAAAGATAGGAAAACGTCCAAAAACACACTGGTGTTTTAACTCATGACCCATCTATAATAACTAAAACTTTGTAATTATACAAACGTTAATTCATTTTCTAGTCTCTTTTCAATTTCTTGGTCTACTCTGGGAGACTAGATGAAGTGAAATAAGTTCTGCCAAGAACCGTTTTTGAGAAGCATACTCACCTTCACTACCAATATTTTTAAACTATGAAATTAAGCGCTTTTTTCTTTATTTATTTATTTAGAGTCACATATGTTTACATTTGACATTTGATTTAGTAAACACATGAATTGTGAAGTTAACTGAAACAAAGTTTATTAAAGATAAAATTACTCAATCTAAAATCAGTTAAGCAAGCTTAAATCTAAAATATAAAAAGACAGTAATTGTAATGAATACATAACGTAAGATCTAAAGAAAATAATTTAAAAAATAAGTGCTAAATTTCCCTCAATTAAAAAATTCTCCACTTGGATTGTAAGCCCGGTCTAGGAGGTGATATCTTTGGGATAATCTAAATGGTTTCAGCGTTCGAATGGCTTTTTAATTGGAAAGCCTATTATAAAGTCTTAATGCCGCATAACGAGCTCCACGTTTGTAGACTAAGTCGTTAGACTGATCATGTATATTCTAGAACTGATTTTTTACTTGGTTAAAATTAAATTTTTCTGGTTTAGTCCCGTAGTTGCAAAGGATGTTTCTGATTTGGTCATGTAGTTGCAAAGGATTTCGATAAAGTTAAAAGATTGGAGGGTAAGAATTGTATACTTTGAATAAAATGAGGCCTACAAGGCTGTCTAGAGCCAAGCCAAAACATAACTGCAGTTATTAGTTTTTGAATTTTAAAACTTTATTTGGGTCGAACAAATCACCCCAAATATCACGCTATATCACAGATGCGAGTAAGTATAACCATTTTACACTTATTATTTTTTTTTACTATTTTAACGGCATCAACATTTCAACAAGTAAGTTTCAATTTTATTTACATTCATAATAAGTGACCAAAGTAATTAATTAGTAGAAAAAAAAAAAAAAAAAAAAACGTTCTGTGTAACACAGTAAGGTTGTGGTGTTCTAGATACATCTGAAAAGGTTATATACAGTTTGGTTTAAATGAAACCCTTCTGACTGTCTGCCACAGCGCAATGTTACTTTAAATGCCACTGCGTCAAATAAATTAACAACAGCCCCACAGCAATTGTGGTTTGTTGTCGCACATTGTTTGTTTTTATGGTATAAATATATTCTACCTTTATTTAGCCATATAATGGTGAATAAAATATTTTAATTTTTCTGTATATTTATAAGATTTAATATCTAATACTGTAGTAGTTTTATTAATAAATTTGATTTAAAAATCCTATAAATACATTTTTACAACGGACTAAAAGTAGGGATTGGTTCAAACGAAATGTTGTGTTTAGCTCCAATTTACCTTCTGCTAAGTACAGCATCTGGAATCTGGCACTGTAACATACTTGACTTCTAGAATATGGAGTCCACGTCCGTCTGAAGAGATACAAAAATACATATGTGGTGATGAATATGTCAAAAACGAACACCTGATATTTCTTCGACATCTGAAATTCTAAACGTATGTAGAAATGGAGCTAATTATAACATTCGCACGGAGAGAAGAGTAAAAAGAATTCTCTTTCATCCCCCATTCACATCAAGATTGTATGAATACGGTTTAATAATACCTTTAATATATATGAATATACTTATAACATTAAAATATTCTAGTGAGTAATACATGGCATACATAATCACATTATGCCTTGCGCCTCACAATTTATAATATACTGTTTAGGATATTTACAAAATTTGAATTTCTGAAAACTGTCAGAATAGGGTGTATTCTTAATCATTATCATTTCGTATACTAAACCTAATCCATCAAAGTTAGTCTGAAAATGTACATACTTTGTAATAAAATCAAGGCCCAAAGATGTGGGAATTCATTAAAATGATATATTTTCGAAATATTCTTATTATAAAATATTTATATATGATTTCTAAATATTTTAAACCTATAAACAAGAAGCACTAGTCTTACGTAGTTTTCTTCTTAATTATACTAAGCATTTACAACTAAAAATTTCGTATTGCATACCACAGTATTAGTGATTAGTTTTATATATGTGGTATAAATGATATGATTAGAAAATCATTAACCATGACCCCACACCAAATTTTAACTAATCCCAGCTTGGTAATAATCAATGCCGGGGTTTTCTATGGAATTCTCCACGAGTTATACCACAAGTACGTCATGTTGTATACTTGATGTGATAGGGGTATTTATTAAATACGACTCGTTGTTGCTGACCTAAACCCATATTGTTGGTAATGATCTCTGCCGGGGTTTTCTATGGAATTCTCCATGAGATGTACCACAAGTAAAAGTTGTATACTTGATGAGATTGGGGTATTTATTAAATACGACTCATTGTAGCTGAACTATACCCATTTGTTGGTAATGATCTCTGCCGGGATTTTCTATGGAATTATCTACGAGTTATATCACAAGTTCATGTAGTATACTTGATGAGATTGGGGTATTTATTAAATACGACTCATTGTTGCTGACCTAAACCCATTTGTTGGTAATGATCTCTGCCGGGATTTTCTATGGAATTATCTACGAGTTATATCACAAGTTCATGTAGTATACTTGATGAGATTGGGGTATTTATTAAATACGACTCATTGTTGCTGACCTAAACCCATTTGTTGGTAATGATCTCTGCCGGGATTTTCTATGGAATTATCTACGAGTTATATCACAAGTTCATGTAGTATACTTGATGAGATTGGGGTATTTATTAAATACGACTCATTGTTGCTGACCTAAACCCATTTGTTGGTAATGATCTCTGCCGGGATTTTCTATGGAATTATCTACGAGTTGTACCACAAGTACATGTTGTATACTTGATGAGATTGGGGTATTTATTAAATACGACTCATTGTAGCTGAACTATACCCATTTGTTGGTAATGATCTCTGCCGGGGTTTTCTATGGAATTATCTACGAGTTATATCACAAGTTCATGTAGTATACTTGATGAGATTGGGGTATTTATTAAATACGACTCATTGTAGCTGAACTATACCCATTTGTTGGTAATGATCTCTGCCGGGATTTTCTATGGAATTATCTACGAGTTATATCACAAGTTCATGTAGTATACTTGATGAGATTGGGGTATTTATTAAATACGACTCATTGTAGCTGAACTATACCCATTTGTTGGTAATGATCTCTGCCGGGATTTTCTATGGAATTATCTACGAGTTATATCACAAGTTCATGTAGTATACTTGATGAGATTGGGGTATTTATTAAATATGACTTGTTGTAGCTGAACTAAAACCATTTGTTGGTAATGAATACTGCCGGGTTTTCTATGGAACTGTGCATCAGTTATTCTCGTACACATGTGGTCTACTTGATGTGACCGGAGTATTAATTAACTATTACTCATTGTCGAAGCTGACCTAAATCCAGCTTGTTGTTAATGATCACTGCCGGGGTTTCTATGGATCTACCCTCATGCTATACGCATTACTATATCTGTAATATCAAATCATATCAATATTCCGTAGAAAGTCATTTATTGCCATTATTTAAACCATTCTCTCTCATTTTGAATCAAACTAGTCAAAAAGGGTCATTATCTTTTATACCGTTTTCTGAAGTATCCACTTATACGTCCTGTTTCACATATACCGATCTCAATACAATAGTTTATAATTTCCCTAGACTTATAAATAATTGTTTCGGCAATTGTTAAATATTGAACACTTTTGTAATAATTCGGTACGATATTATGAATATATAGTTAAATATTTTCCATAAACTTATGCATTAAATTAATTAAGACTTTATATAGTTAGTTTAATATCAATCCTCATGCCTTAAGTGGGATACAAATACTTAGCCTCCAATATGACAAATGATAAATGTTAATTCAATGTAGTTTTGGGTATCATAAATTCCTGTTCATTTGTATTTTTTAGGACTTCCACTCATTCTTTCTGGTTTATAGTTGACCTAACTTGAATGCAGGTTTATGTATGTGGGTAAATACGAACTGTGGAATTGTTTCTTGGCTTATACTTACAGTAACTATCAAGGAGACGGGAGAAATATTGACTGTAGAATATTTGAATTAATGTAGTGTACCTTGTAGTAAACACAGAAATGATTTCCTGAAATTCTATATTCAGTAGCAACATTTTTGTTGAGCACAAGGTTGAGAGTTTCCTAATGTTTAAAGATTTGAAGCGGTAACCTTTTTTTCTCGTATACAGTTTAGCCTTACACATTTCAACTTAGATTGAGACACATAAGTAATAGTTATATCATTGTAAGGCAAGTGTGTAAAGTTAATAAAAATCTTTAACGTTTGTATCAGAGTCAAACTAAAAAAATGTCTTCTGTAAAATATTAGTAATATTTTTTTAAATTATATACCCTCCCTTTTCAACCTCCGCTAAAACTACTGACAATCGATTTCTTTCTTTCTCTTGAAAGTTCCCTCAATTTCATGATTTCATAAAAAACTCGCGTGTGGGCCTCCTGCACTATAATTAAAACTAAATTATGGGTAGTTAAAGTTCACTGCAAGAGGTCCTGGTAGCTCGAATTAGATTATAAAAATAAACTGACGCTAAATAATGTTTTAAATGTTCAATATTGGTACTGAGAGTTTAAAAATAATCTTTTTACAGCAACTCAGTAATGAACACTTTATTGTCATCTATAAAGATTGTTTTTATATTTAAATATTTTTATTTATAATTTTCTCAAAATAGTACGTTTTTCATGAATATTTATACTTATTCATTTAAGAATATTATATATCAAAATGTTTGAATTATACTGACTCTTTCTAAATTTAGTGATTCCTAAATATGTATTTTATATTCCAATTGCTACCTAATTTTTGTAAGTGAAAAATTTCATTGAACTCTACATTGTGTTATATACTGGTTTGAGTTAAAAACATAACAAGTTAGTGCTTAAATAATGTAGCGTCAGAATGAGTACAACAGTTAAAATAATTTCACATGGCGTTCTCGTCAGTGGTCTAACTTTTACATTTACTGGACAAAATTGTTAGTCGTTAGTTTTGATAATTGTAATAAAGTTCTATAAGACAGGGTAAAGTGCGATTATGACCCCATACTGTTATACTATAAATGTGTATTGTCCATTCTATATCTGGTCTGACGAGGACAAACTGGGGAGGTTTTGCACATCAAGAGAAGGGCGCGACAATTCAGCCCGATGTCACTGTCAGCCATGTTGTTTTTGCTCGACGTCCATTACCCAGCAGCCCAGAAAAGCACAAGTACTTACAAAGTCTCTCATCATTTTACACCTTGATGTCACTCCGTAAGCCAGTCAGCTTTGTATTTGTGTATTTAGGCAAAATACAAAGGAATGAAAACACGTTGCTTGAACAATGTGTTTATTATATTCGTAAAATGAATGTCCATGCTTTTTCAATTCACACTTTCTTTACATGTAGAAATACAAGTCAGTTTTATTTTCATACAAACATGCTACGACATAACAAAAATTCATAACAAAAAAAATAAATAATTGTCCTGTATAGTTAATTTATAAATTATGTATTAGGGATATGGGTTAGATATCTCTGAACAAGCCACCGAACTATTATGTTTCAATCATATTGATATGTAAAATTACAATGGTTTATAATAAATAGTTTAAGCCTCCACACCTTATTTGGAACAATAATAATTTTAAAGCTTCTCAAGCATAATTATTTTATCGACCTTAAATTTTAAACAACGTAATATTTAATGATTGGTTTTTAATCACTTCATTTAACATTTCTGTGATGTAACCACCGACAACAGTTAGTAAAAAGTACCTTTATTATATTGGGCATTCATGTTATGGAGAGGGATAAAACTGCAAGTGACTCTTATAAACGAGAGTGAGGATTATCATGAGGGTTATTAGCTTTATCCAGGTGATTAATTTCATTCTATCGTTTACAGCCCTGTACATGTAACCTGGAGGGACCAGTAACAAATATTATGTGATAAATAAGTAATAGTTTAAAAAACTAAAAAATCACGCTTTTATATGTAACCAAACTAAAAATTAGAAAATAATTTTTAATTGCAAAGAGTTTATATTATGGTAGTAGAAGGCAAAACAATCATTCATAGTCAATTACCTCAAAATAAAATTATAATAAAATTTAAGTTATTAGCAGAATAAATTAATTCAGAGTAAAAAGCGTGGGGTGCTTGATATATTGAATATTACAATCATTCTATCGGTAATTATCTTTGAGAGGAGACTTATGAAATGTAGTAAAATGCATACCACGCTTTTTACTCTGAATTAATTTATTTTGTTAATAACTTAAGTTTTATTATAATTTTATTTTGAATTGATTGACTATGAATGATTGTTTTGCCTTCTACTACCATAATATAAACTCTTTGTAATTAAAAATTATTTTCTATTTTTTAGTTTTGTTAGCTATAAAAGCGTATTTTTTTTAGTTTTTTAAACTATTATTTATTTTTAATTTTTTAGTTCGATGAATAAATTAGTTTCTGGTGGAAATGTGCTATTTCTTACGAATCATTCCGCAATCTCATCATTTCATTTAAAGCTTCACTATTGCATGTGATATTTCCTGTTAACTTAGAGCGATCAAGTTCTTCAATCCGAATACCGTATAAAGATCTTACACGACTATGTGCTACATAGGCTTGTCCAGCAGCAAGCAGTCGCGAACCTAGATCAATGATGTCGGGTCGGACAGGTTTTTGCCCGCTTGGTGCGTTTCTGTCATCGGTGCCCCCTTAAAGGTTCTGTCGTATTAATAGCTACCAACGGGGAAATAGCAACCTGCATCGCCTCAATATGTCTCCTCGAGTTTGCACTTTAGATGTCGGATCTGATCCCTGGAGACTCGGAGCTTCGCAGTTCTCTTTTATTGCAGATTAATTATTGTCGTAAAAATCTAAGGCTGGCATCTAAGCTACCAAGGAACTGTGGCTGTTTGATACACCTTGGCCGGACTTGAGGGTTAGGTATGTGAAGTATTTAATATACGTAATGTTGGCTAGTATATATCATTTATCATTCTTACTGAGCTGTATTAAAGCTATTGCTTATTTGAGATTTACTATTATAAAATGTTACACCCTTAACTAAGTTGAATTTTTATATTTTTATCATATACTTGATATATATATATATATGTATATATATATATATATATATATATATATATATATATATATATATTCAATAAACATTGAATCGCAAAAAGTACTTGCTCCGCCGGGACTCGAACCCGGATCTCTCACTTGCCGGTTGAATGTGCTACCATTACACCACAGAGCCCTGACTTTTTCTTCGATATATATATATATATATATATAAACTGCTAGTATATATATATATTATATATATATACTAGCAGTTGCCCACGGCTTCGCACGCAATTTCCCGTTGAAAACAGTACACTATATTCACTTATTCTTTTTTCTATCACATTCTAAACATTGATGAGATAATTGATAGTCGTTCCATCGTGAGCCTCTTGGACGCATTATGAAGATATGTAACCATAATTCCTGCCTCTATTCTTTCTGTGGTTTTTGCTAGGTGTTGATAAGTTATTCAGAACAATTAAATGTATATGGATGAATCTCGGTAAACTAATTAGGTTATAAAGAAATCAAAATTCAGTCTGTTAAAATTAAATTTTTCTGTCTAAGATATTTCCAGTATTAATTTAGGGAGTGTGCCTTCAAGAAAATGTATCAAAGAAACCCAATTTCGATCATAAAGTGTCTTCTTTCGACTCTTCATTTACCTTCCATGTAACCAAATTCGATTACCTTATGTGCAAACATTCACGCAGTTTTACAATGAGGTTGTTTTCATAATAGCGTTTAATAGTATTTTCATTGCATTAGATAGTTTATTAATCATTGGTGCAATTTCTGAATTTTAAAATTAGGCAATGGACGTCTTCTATGCAACCTGCATTTACACTAGTAATCAAGCACTTTACAATAAAAATTTTCTAAATTTTAAATGTAAACAAATGTTTCTGCCTCTTTGATGAACTTCAGCTGAAAGTATTAACAGCTGTTAAGTATCCGCTCGCTTTGTATTATGTGTCGTAGCGTAGCGCAGTCTGTCGGATCCAATATAAAACACTCTAACATCAACAACGATTTATAATTAAACATTTAATTAAAACACTTTATTCGTTTAAATTCACGACCATAAGCGAATAATTCAGATAATAAACTATCCTATCTTCTAAGTTAGCCTAAATTACGGATACATGTGAAATTTGATTGAAATTGGTTCAGTCGTTTTGGAGTTTATTGGGCAACATACATCGTGACTCAAGATTTTTATATGTATAGATATATATCTAAAATACTTATACAGCCGCATGTGTAACTGACTGACTGACTGACATATAGATACAAATTCTAACATAGTTCTAGAAGTGCTGGATACTTGAAATTTGGCACGCAGGGTACCTTTCACCAATATGACCCGGAGGAAAAGTCTGAAAACCGGACTTTTTTACTTTTAAAACCCCTCAAAAAGATTCCTCAAAAAATCGCGCATTCTTCACCCCCTGCAGGCATTTCTTGTAAGCCTGATAGCGGGTGAAACCGTTTGGAGCTAGCTTCGATCTGACGAAAAAATCGTTAGTCATGAATGAAGAGAACTACAAGAAAGGTCCAGTGACTTTTTGTCCTATCTCGTGTGGTTAAGCCACAAAACACGGAAATGTTTGACATTCCAGAGATTTTTTTCGCTTAAAATAAAGTTTCGAGCCCGATATGTGGCCAAACGGTAGGTCGTAGCTCAAATCTGATTGACCATAAAATTAGCAAATTGCGCGAATTCTACATAAAAGGTCCAGTGACTTTTTGCTCTACCTCCAGTGGTTCAGCCGAAAAACGTGATTATGTGCAATTTTTTTGTAATTTTTATATTACGTGAAACTTTTGTTTTCGGGCTGGATAGCGGCGAAACCATTGGTCTGAGATCGAAATAAGACAAGCGTTGGAGTTAGGAAATGAGGTGATCTACAAAATGTGCCAGTAACTCTTTACTCACACATATCTCCATGGTTTGGCCGCAAAACGCGTTTTAAAAGTATTGATTTTATTAAGTTTTACGTGACATTTTTAAAACTGCCCAGTGCAGTCTTTTGTCCTAAGCTCTGTACTGCCTAAAATTATAGGTCGTAGCTTAAAATCTGATGGCATAATCGAAAGAGAAAATTAAATTTCCGACAAGAAAGGTCCAGTCACTTAGCATTTCTGGTTGAAGTAAATTATATTTCCAACCCCGATGTAGATTTTACCTTGATGTCACGATCAAGAAAATATGTCAAAAATGTATTGTACATGCATAATGTATTTTATTACAAAGTGGTCTACCACTCAACCTTTAAGTTCAACCAAAAATTTAGTTTAGGACAATTATACATCATAACTTAGCAGCCTTCAAATAGTGTTTTCACTGTTTAATATACGTATCTATATCTCGTAATTGCAGGTTATAATGTGCAGGCGCTTTGAAAACCTTTTCTTCATTTTTATTCGTTTTATATTCACGACATAAGCGAATAATTCAGATAATAACTATCCTAGTCTTCTAAGTTAGACTAAAATTACGTGATACATGTAAAAATTTGATTGAAATTGGTTCAGTCGTTTTTGGAGTTTATTGGCAACATACATCGTGACTCAAGATTTTTATATATATAAGATATATATAAAACATACACATACATAGTAAAACTAATGGTTATTGTAGTTCAGACTTGAATATACCCATATTTTGGTACATTTATTATTTAATTTATTAGTATACATCTTCGGTAATGTGTAAAATAACTAAACTGTATTTGTTCAACTTTATTTTAAAGTAAATAAAATTGAAAATGCATGAAAAATTTGGAGTATTGTTGAAATGGAATTAGTTAAAAAAACACTAAAGGCTTTGTCTGATAAAAATACTATGTATGTTTCTGTAAAGCAACAACTGTTTCAATTAAATTCTTGGTTTGAAGGTTGCCATAGTGTTATTTAATGTATACTAAACAAAGAACATGCATGGAACGTGTACATAGAGAGCTAGCTGTCAAGGTAACCACTAGAAATGGCAGAGATTAGATGATTACTATAATATTACTATATTAAGAGAGTCAAGCACATCCGAGAATACCGAGACAAATGGAGACTTGAACGCTGGGTTAGCGCAGATCGCGCGCTAGCTCTATCACAGAGGATCTATAAAAGGATTTATTAATCCTGGCGATCCTTATAAGGATAATGGAAAATTATGATCAAATTATTGCATTGTCATCGGTCCTTGATACGTATGCAAAGTTTCAAATTAATCAGACTTCTGGAAATTGGTGAAAATTATGCTCAAAGATTCCGTTACATAGATACAACCGAAGCTTATAAAAGCCTGTTAAAAACCAACTCCCACCAACCACTAGGATGCAACAAAGTGTTGATGTGGTTATTAGATATATCCTGGTGATTACCTCGCTTCTTTTCAATTTATGAAATGTATCCTAGCGAGTACCAAACCTATAATGTTACCAACTGTAGTGGTATGCAACCTGATGCAACAAAGTGTAGAGGAGTGATTTGGATTATGATATATATCCCGGTTAATACCTCTATCCTTTACGACTTAGGAAATGTAGCCTATTTAGGATCGGACCTACAGTATTACCAACTGACGTGGTATTTATTCTGATACAAAAAATGAACTGGATCCGTGGATTGTTACGTTTTTCCTTTGGATTTACTATCTTATGTATTGCGTTAATAACGAACTACCAATTGATCTTTTAAATTGACTGTTTTTTCATAAGGGAATTATCACTGAATATCATAACATTTTACCTTAATAATATATATTAAGCGCAAAATCATGTATCGTTTAACAGTATTGAATAAAAATTATTAAAGTATAACCTAATGTTATTATGTGTAAATTCTTATCCTATCCTTAAATTTATAATTAGTTTGTTCAAGCGATGCTCATTAGCTAATTATTTATGGCAAGTCTACCTTAACATCTTAAGCACTAAAATTTAAATACTCACGAAGGAACATCCCTCTTTTCCTTGCAGTGCAAATAATCAGTTTGCTCAACCATTTCTCGTTAGATGTTAACTGTTCCACGGAAAACATCATAAATACAGAAAATTAAGTTCAAAAGATTAATCTCCTTCTTTCCGTTAGTTAAGGAAAATGTGAGAGGATGCGGTACCGAGGTTGTGGCTTTGTGCGTACATTATCATAGTGCCAACCAAGTTCTACGAAACACTTTAAACATTTACTATTCCCCAGGCTTTTTCTTTATAAATCAATGTATAGCTGTGTAATATAATTAAATTACTTTCAACAATTTCCACGAAACAATAAATTTCTCTTTACCTGCTTTAATACACACTACTGTTACTGTCTCACTTCAGGTATTGTTAACCGGTGATTTAATTTACTTCTGCAAACTCCCCCAATCACCAACGATTCTGGGGTGAAAATAGCATAGTTTAATCTTCCTCGTGTCCTCTACCTTACCAACGCTGTATACGTTAATATCATGGACACAGATTAACCTGAAATAGAGAGGCACGGCCATTGCCAAATTATATATGCAAAAACAATCACAAACATTGTCTGTTTATAAATAACTATGGTCTTATTTATAAAAGAAGGTTAAAGGTTGTCTTATCTTAACAGGTGTTGTTATGGCTACACTTACCTTGGGGCAAACGGCTTAAACATGACTTTCTAACCACCATCAATGGCCTGTCAGGCGGTCACTCATTCAAGGAACGGCCACAATTGACGTTGCTTGACCTCGTTGTTTAGCAATAACCACCGTACCTGCTGGGCTGGTCATTGATGTATTATAATATAATAAACCATATATGTTATTATTTTGTCATTTAATAAACACTCGTTGTATATCGTGTATTTTATTGTATTGCATATGAGATAATAGATTTATTCGTTTATAGGAACTTTTGGCAATGAAATAAGAATTCAAACCCTTAGAAGTTTGTTAATCGTCATATAGCGTGGTATTCTCCTAAGTTGTTATATAAGTTCAGATTGTGTAAGGACCAAGTGGGTGCTCTGTGGCTGTGGGTGGGGAAGCTCTGCACAGGAGTCGCTTCGGGATAGTTTATCTTTTCTAGTTCTACCTACACTAGGTACAGTGAAAACCGATGTGTTAAGGAAAGAGATTTTTTTCCGGATACTTGCCAGTGTTCAGTGATACCAAAAATCAGTTACACTGCAGTATTCTTTCGTTCAGTTTTAATAGCTAGTATTTATTTTTGTATTATGTGCACGTTTTACAGTTTGTGAAGATTACATATAACATATTGTGTGTGAATATTATAACTTAGGCGTGTCATAACTCTTTTGTATGATTTGTTTATTTTAACCTAGTGTGAAGTTATGTGTTAGGTTAGTTACTTACCTGAAGAAGAGATCAGATTGCAGATCTCGAAAGTAGTGTTACTGATTTTTTTCTATCACTGAACGATGGCAAATGTCCAGAAAATCCTGTTTCCTTCAAAATTCTACCATCGTCAAAATTAAACATCAAGCAAAGAAAAGTATTAAGGAGTGTTGCTAGCCTAGACATAAGGTCATGCCACCCCCTGCCTGTTTTGAAAAAGAGGCTGCCCCTTCTTCCAAGCAGTGCAAAGTTCCTTTAGCTTCTTGTCCTAAGAGATAAAAAATTGAATTGCTGAAAGAGCATCTTTTAGAATTTTGATTACATTGTTTGAGTGTTCATTTTCCATTCAACTCTAGCAATACCAGCGTGGTAATCGATCCCTAGGGAAGAGAATGTATTCTATTAAAATCACGAAACACTAGGTGGAGTAAAATTATGCGATGCGAATTGTCTGTCAGTTTCTTAGTAAGGAGATAAGGGTATTCCACTGTTATACTAAAAGATTATAAGTGCTATAATAAGTAAAGTAGTTTAGTAATTAATAACACAACTGACTGAAAATTGAAATGATGATGTTAGGGTTGTATTCAGCACAAACTGTAATGTATGTGACAGTTTAAATTAATTAATAAGCTAGTTTAGTTATGACACATAATAACGGCGATGGAGTGTGTAGCTAGCAGTTATGTAATTAGAGGCTGCACTAATAAAGTTTATGGAACATTAATTTATATTCCATATGATACATTGTTGTGACCTACACTAACTTATGTAATGAAAATTGAATTTAAACATATAAATAATATCTTTTCTCTAGGCACTGTTTTTTTATTAACAATGTTTAATGTGACTGAATAGCTTCCAGTTCTTGGTTATGCTGGTTCTGTATGATCAAATCTTACCTATTACAATGCCTTAGAGAGTAAAAAAAATGTCAATTAGAAGTTTTGGTGTAAGCAAAGTTAACAAAAATTAATACATACTCAATAAATATTTCTAGTTTTAAAAGTGTTATTGCAACACACATATATATATATATATATATATATATATATATATATATATATATTTATAAATAACAAAACTCTTAAAAATAGTAAACATTTAAACAAAAACTGATGTTAATGGTTACAAACAAACCATATATAGACTTTATAAGTTTATTCTATATATCCTCATTGTTCTGTATAACTCTGGTTATTCTATTAAAACAAAAAATCTGTAAGACCCAATTTTTGGACGGTTCAATTAGTGGGCAACATATTAGAAAAATAGCTGGGTTATTGCCCTATATAAATTGATAGAAAAAGAGTGAAATTGATTGAACAATGGCCGAAGCAGAAGTAACTGAACCGGGAATGAGCGCTAACTTAAATTCTCATAAATTATAAATTTATTTACATTTTTTCATTATTCTAAAAGTGTGTGTACTCCTGAAAGCGGTGCTAACAAAATGCTGAAATAATAACTATCAGAGATGTATGATCCCGCAAAATAATATGCAAACAAAACAAGACTAAAAATACTCAGAAAAAATACTGTTATGAGGATAAAGATCTAAAAATAGCACAATTGAACTAATTCAATCTCATAATTAACCACGTGGGTATACAATGTTTGCATCGCTAAAGTTAGGTTACGAGGTAAATCATTGATTCAATCATTGAAGATTTACTAGAAGGTCTACTGTGTATGATGTTCTCTTTTATAATCTCCCTTATCACTTTGGGTGACATGTCTTGTACGCTAGAATATATAGTATCGTATTATTTTCTACTAGGAAATAGGAACCCCATGTGTCCAAGAATTAAATGTTTCTGTTATTATTGTTATGTGAAAAGTTTAGATTGATAAATAAGAAGATATATCTTCCTGTATAAATAAACGACAAACTGCAAAGTAAGCTTTAAACTCGACTTGAGAATCCTAATTCAATTTGCATAGTAAACGGCCACTTGCATCTTAGTTACGTTTTTATTCCAATTTGCCAGTTTAAATGTTGCTCTCTTTCGTTAACACTCTCATAGCTTATCTCTATCTTCATAATTTTGCAACCATATATGCACATTTTACTTCTATTTTATTGATCGTACGCACCAGTAGAAACATAATGAAAATATCTAATAACTGTTTTAAGAAAGAACTTATAGAATCTTGATTACAACGGTTTTTATTTGAAATTTCAGTCTTAACAGAAAGAAATACATACTTCTTCAATACGGGAATAAATTGACGAAGAGTTCTCTTGAATATATTATTATTTATAGTATAATAATTAATAGTAATAATATTTAATTATGCAGGGTGCATTTAATTCTGGAACCAACCCCCTAGCTGTTGTAGGATTACATATTATACCATTCCACATGCTTTTATCAATATTGTATTATACTGGGTGTTAATTAGTTCTGAAAGCGACCTCCCAGCTGTAATAGGACTAAAAATAATAACTTACGACCTGCGTTTACTAATATTAAATAATACTGGGTGTTAATCCGTTATGGAACCAAACTCCCAGCTGTAGTAGGACTATATATAATAACTTACGTCATGCCTTTATCAATATTATATAATACTGGGTGTTAATCCGTTATGTAACCAAACTCCCAGCTGTAGTAGGACTATATATAATATCTTACGTCGTGCCTTTATCAATATTATATAATACTGGGTGTTAATCCGTTATGGAACCAAACTCCCAGCTGTAGTAGGACTACATATAATAACTTACGACGTGCCTTTATCAATACTATATAATACTGGGTGTTAATCCGTTACGGAACCAAACTCCCAGCTGTAGTAGGACTACATATAATAACTTACGACGTGCCTTTATCAATACTATATAATACTGGGTGTTAATACCTTATAGACCTATACTCCCAGCTGTAGTAGGACTACATATAATAACACATGAAGTGCCTTTATCAGTATAATATTATACTGGATGTTAATTAATTCTAAAAATGACCTACTAGCTGTATTAAGGTTATATTTAATAACATACGGCGTGCGTTTGACGATATTATATTAAACTTGGTGTTAATCGATTTTGGACCCAAACTCCTAGCTGTTATTACGATTACATCTAATATTATTTGACTTGCGTTTATCAATATTACATTGTATCAGGTGTTAATTATTTCTGGAACCGACCAATAAACTGCAGTAAGATTACAGACAGTAACATATTACTTTCGTTTAGTAATATTATATTAAAACTGAGATTTATGAAAAGAATTCTGGTTTTAATTACAACAGGAGACGTTACTCAGAGGAATGTTAAAAATATAAACGTAAGTATAGGTTGAGGTCAAATTAAAGTTTCAACAGTTAAATTATTTTTTAGTTTTAAATTATATTATTAGTTAGTAAATTTAAGTTCAATTAAACAGAAAATGACAAAATCTGACTGAGAGGCGTTTCCAGAATTAATTGATGCCCTTTATAATGTATAATTTGTTTATATTCGTATCATTTAAAATTCACTCATATGATTTACGTCATATTGCAGTACAGAACATGACGTATGCTTTTGTAAACTGTCATTAAATCGTAAGTAAATATATGATTATGGTTTATTTCATAACATATTAACATTTATAATGAATAAGATTTCAATTGGTGTTAGATAAAATATTGTAAAAAAGTGTTTAACTAAGGATGTGGAATAATTTTATTTAAAAATTTAATTATTAATTTTATCACATAATTCCTTTTGTAACAGATTATTTATGGGAAGAAATAAATTATGTTTAAAGTGATCATGATTTTATCAGCGTTACTCCTTTATAAAATTTAAAAATATGCGATTAGATATTTGTATTTAAAAATAATTAGTAGCGAATAAATTTTAAATGTCACGTTTATGTACGCTTAAGTAATTGACGAATGCTGATAAAAGTAACTCGATTTGTATTGTACTGTAGATATACTGGAAGGGTTATTCCCTTCCTTTTTATATAGTGTAAACATTATATTTATTTCAGTAAATCCTTAATAAAGTTATGTCTTTTATTTAACAGGTTTATACTCTAAACTATTAAACTATTTATGTATGTACAAGCTATGTATGGCAAGAAATGGAAATGCGATCAAACATTTAACAATCAGTAACCATCAGGCTATTTTAAAATATCAAACGTTGTTGCAGTTAGGAGAAACTTTAGCTTTATAGCTTAGTATATGTACACGTGACACTATTTTTTTTTTTTATTTTAGGCTGCAGTTACTAAGTTTTCATTTTCAATTAAATATATTGATTACATGTTATATGAATTAATAAATCACTTCTAAATTGTGCAAGTAATTTCCTTGCTCAACATTTATTGTCAGGTTTAGGTGATACTGCACACTTCCTGCAAGTGTAGGTAGTTTGTATTTAAAAATAAATACACTTTTAATAAAAAACACCATGTGTAAACAAAAACCTCAAATTTCAGGTAAAGAACACTTTACTGTTATCAAAGGCAATCGAGTTCCGTATTTGACTAGCGGTCAGAGGTTACCTGACCTCTATCGTATCGCTGCTCTCTGATATTATTTATTGTAACAAGGGATGTAGCCAACAGTAACAGCTGTATTATCTGAGGTAACTGTGCATGTTCGGCGTCATAGTAAAATTTCGTGAATAAATATTGATACCATGTATATAATTATTAAATCAGTTATATTTATTATCAAGTCTAGTGTCAATATACGAGTAAAAAAGGAAATAAAAGATAAATTAGGCATAAAAACTGATGAAGCATAACTATTTCAGTCAAACGATTACAGTTAAAAATATAGGGAAAAAATATTTAACTCTATAAATGTGAAAATATTTAACATAGTGCTTAAACTAATGAATCGTACTGTCATGATGTCATAGTACTCTGTTTATACAGAGGTTTGATTACATTTAACAAGCTCTTTCAATTAGTATTCCTAAACTAAGAGACTAAGATAGGAATATTAACTGCTTTAGAGGACAGTGGGGCATAGTCGGCCTGTATTCATCCCAGAGACCAGGGGTGGTTGAGTAGTTTATGCGTAAAAACAAAACAAAATGGTTTTCCATTTATATTATAAGCAGAGGATATACAGTTATTCAATAATATATCAAGCAAAGTCGTTTAAAATATTTCGGAATTTAATAATATATTGCACATATTTCCACATTAACCTTTTTGACTGTTTTATTGACGTTGTCCACATTTTCATTACGTTAATTTTATTCCTATTTACGATTTGTCTTTTGCCATACAACCGATGAAACTATAATTTTAAGCCTTTATACTAAACGTAGTGCTTGTTACTTTCCTATATGTATCGGTATTGAAATAAACAATTCGTTACTTTTTTACCATACTATACTGCATGAATACGTGCTCAAGTTTCTTATTCTTGTCCCCTTTGCAGTACCAATGACAATATACCTGGTATAGAAATGTTTGCTGCTTATTGATGATCCATATACTGACAGCCCATTTTAAAGTTTAAATAGTACTTATAACGCCTATTAATTGTTCTCTATCACTACAAAACTGTATATTCGTGACACTTTTTCACAAAAAAGGGTTGAGTCTACTTTTTCATTTTATAGAGTTACAATTGTTTCTGGTTTACACGCTTGAGACATAGCATAAAAGGACTTCCCAAGATAAAATAGTTGTGCAGCAATGTCTTTGGTACAGTGCAATAATTTTTTTCATGCGACATATTTATTCATAAAAATCTCCAATGATCAATTATTCAAAAAATTAACTTATTAGTAGAAATAAGTGTCACTAAAAATTACGACGTAATAAAATTTAAGAAAGAAATAAAAATTTGGAATAACTTTTTAGCAAAATCTAATTAATGAAAAATTTTAAGCTTTGCATCTCCGTAACCATCTGAAGTATTTCAAAATACTTTTGTTCAATTGAAGGCGATTCTTCTTGTGATATTCAATTTAAATTATTTTTTAAACTACCGTATTTGTGCTAAACGTTTTTCCGATATATTTTCAAGGAACTGTTAAAACATACCTTTCCCATACCACACCTGTAAAACCCCAACTCATTGTTTCAACATACTCTGCTCGTAGGAAATGCAATTATTATTTTTATATAGTTAATTAATCAGTTTTATTTTATACTTATATGACGTATGGTACGCACAAACAAAAGACTAGAAATGTAGTACAATAAAAAGAGGCTCACAATGAGTGAATATCTGCTGAATAGCAACTTAAAAAAATGCTGGATTATGGTAAGTTACGTGCGTATGAGATTGGGTTTGTTAGAATCAAAATAAGAGTAACATTGTTTGACTTTAGGACGTGCGACTTTGTACCACTAACTATGTTTAACTATTACTAGGAGATAATTTCTACAAAATGGTGGAACTTATTATTGGTTTTGAGGCAATTTGTTATTTTATATAATTTTTTATTACTAGAATATATATTGCCATCATTCATCAAAATCCAAAAGTACCCAGTCTGAGGGTTGCTTACAAGTTGTGGAACAACAAGGTGAAAGTTTCTATTGTTGCTATCCTTTGTTTAAAGTATGTTATTGACAATGGAAGTTTTGAAAGGATAACAGGATTTTGGATATTTGCCAACGTTATATGTTACAAAAAATATAACACATCGTTTCAAAAATAGGAATACATCTTCTTTGTTAGGTGGCGAGGTATTAATGCATACAAAATTAAAGAATAGAAACAAGAAGGCAAAGAAACCTGCTTGGAGTCCACTCCAGGCATTGTTAATGCACAGGTCTTGAGTGAAAATTATGAGTACGACAATCACATTCACACATCATAGCAGCACAGGCTACAGTGGGCTACAGACCAGGGAGGGGCTGCGTTTGAGTATGTTTGAACCCCTTTCTTTTCCTTCTTTTCTTTTTTATGTTCTTAATTTTTGTATGTATGAATACCTCCCCCAACCATCGAAGAGGATAGATTCCAATCCTCGAAATGTTGTGTTTTACAATTTGTAACATATAAGGATTGCAAATGTTTGAGATCCTTTTGTTCGTTGATATTCTGTTCTAATTCTGTAATAATGGATATATTGGCATTATTCATCAAGATCCAGCACTCGGGTTGTTTACTAGCTGCGGATCAACAAGGATAATAATTGCTATTGTTGCTAGTGCAAGTGTATATTGCTGCTTTTCTATATGATAGGATAACATTGAGAGTTAACACGAACCCATTACACGAATGGAATTCATGTGAGCTTATGAATACATTGTTGCATTAAAGTATAAAATGTCTTCTAAGCTTCTGAAATTTAACTTTAATTTAAGAATAAAATTAGTAAAGGCTTAGATGCATGGCAGGTAAGAAACTGTGCTACCTTTTTTAACTAAACAAGATTTTAACTTTGCTAAATAAACTTACAGTGACTCAGCTTCTCACGCAATTTCGTAGGCTTTGCACGTGTATGTTCACTTCTGGTTACAGTGAATCATATTTCAGAAGATTTTTTTGAGTTTATTTGTTATCAACTTCAAGAATATTTCAAGAGGTTTAGTATAAATAAAGCCATTATAATTTTCTCCGTCTTTAGTATTTTTGTACTTTAGTTCATTTTGTCTTTACTTCCCTGATTAAGAAATATTTTATATATATATATATTATGCATTATTAAAATATATATTTTTATATATATATTCATTAAATTTGTATAAGTGGCAATAGCCTAATTTAATTTAAAAAAATATTGAATCTCAAAAAGTACTTGCTCCGCCGGGACTCGAAACCGGATCTCTCACTTGCCGGGTGAATGTGCTACCATTACACCACAGAGCCCTTACTTTTTACGATTCAATTATTTTGTATTTGACCGTTTCTTTCAAATATGTGTTTAAATAACCAAACTAAAATATTATCGATACAAACTAATATAAGACCAAATACCTATCAAATGACTTCTGTTTACATTCATTAAATTTGTATAAGTGGCAATAGCCTAATTTAATTTAAATAAATATTGAATCTCAAAAAGTACTTGCTCCGCCGGGACTCGAAACCGGATCTCTCACTTGCCGGGTGAATGTGCTACCATTACACCACAGAGCCCTTACTTTTTACGATTCAATTATTTTGTATTTGACCGTTTCTTTCAAATATGTGTTTAAATAACCAAACTAACATATTATCGATACAAACTAACATAAGACCAAATACCTATCAAATGACTTCTGTTTACATTCATTAAATTTGTATAAGTGGCAATAGCCTAATTTAATTTCAATAAATATTGAATAGCAAAAAGTACTTGCTCCGCCGGGACTCAAACCCGGATCTCTCACTTGCCGGGTGAATCTGCTACCATTAGTGTAGCGTCTAGACTAAATATAAACAAGCCGAAAACATTGGTGATAAGACTATATATATATATATATACTCGCCTTCGGCTCGCTGGGGGCTACGCCCCCAGGCCCCCATTTGGGTGTTGGCCAATTTCGGGGATAAGCGGAATTCAGTGACGGGTTATATCTGAGAATTATACTAGGGTCTGGGAGTTTAAATTAGGCCTAATTTATTGAAATTTTATTTATTAATCAAAGTTTTGACTTTAATGGCATTTTACTGCTTAACCGTTAGAGATACGAGAAAATGTGACTGGACCATTCTTGTCGGAAATTTAATTTTGTCTTTCGATTGTGCCCTCAGATTTGATCTATGACCTATGGTTTAGTCGGTACAACGCTTGGAATAAATGTCTGCACTGGTGGGGAAAAGAGCGATTTGGTGATTGGTAAAATTCGGACATGAGGTCATGCCAGAAAATTCCCTGGGGGGGGGTTTAATGTTACCGGGGGGGGGTTAACACTTCAGGAGGTTTAATGTACTCAGGAGCTTATCTGGTCATACCAGGAAATCCCGGGGGGGTTAATGTTACCGGGGGTTAAGTCCCCCTTTTGGGGTGTTGGCCAAATTCGGGGATAAGCGGAATTCGGAATAGTATAGACCTATTTTATTGAATTTTCCAGTTTTAATCAAAGTTTTTGACTCTAAGGCCATTTTGTGGCTTAACAGTTAGAGATACGACAAAAAGTGACTTTACCTTGTCGGAAATTTAATTAAATTTTTCGATTCTACTCTCGGATTTGAGCTACGATCTCTGGTTTAGTCGGTACAACGCTTGGGATAAAAGTCTGCACCGGTCAGCTGTTGTGTAAACAGATATAGTGTAAATAAATTTCAAACTACCTTTGTCCGATTATTAAGTTGATCAGGGGGTTTAATTTGATCAGGAGTTCATCAACCAAGAAATTCCCGGGAGGGGAGTTTTATGCTCTTGGGGGTTAAAGAACGCGTGGTACTTTTCTAGTAAATGTGTGTCTGGGCACGAGGAATTTTTATCAAAATAAAACGTTGATCAGGGGGTTTAAATTACTTCGGAAATTATCATTCCACGCCAGAGTTTTGACAATGAACTAATATTTCATAAAATTAAATAAAAAAAAACACTCTGTCCCTATCTACTCTTGAAGCTTCACTAACGCTCAGCCAACTCCCGATTTGGAGGGGGGTTTTAGTCACTCGTTAACGTAGTAATACAAGGTTAATCTGGAACCAGCATGAATCGCACTAATTATAGTTTCAAAATTTAAAACACCTAAAAGTGACGACAAAGAATTTGCCATTTAGAGCATTTATCAGGCTTACGGAAAGATAAACGATAAAAAGCTGCTGGACCTTTTTTGTAGATCCTATCAATAGCCAGGGCCTAGTAACAAGTATCAGTAGTTACTAGGCCCTGATCAATAGCTAGTTACAAAATATTTTACATTTAAGCTAGGGCCAACGGTTCGGCCAATATCGAGCCCGGAAGTTAAGTTTTTAAATGAAATTTTCAACATAACCACGTTTTACGGCTAAAGCATGAGAGATAGAGTAAAACGTCACTAAGCCTTTTTTGTATATCGCATTATTTTCTATTGAAATCAAATTTTTAATTTAGCCTAAACCTAAGGTTTTGTCTGCAATGGAGCCCAGAAAACAATATCTCACGTAAAACTTGAAAAATCGATACTTTAAAACGCGTAATGCGGCCAAACCATTGGGGATAGGGCAAAATGTCATTTAACCTTTTTTGTAGATCGCGCTGTTTTCTAAATCTTTTTTAAAATTTGTTTTGAGCTACGACCTACAGTTTAGCCGCTATCGAGCCCGGAAGGTACATTTTAAGGCGAAACTTTCCAAATATTTTCACTTAATCACATTTTGCGGCCAAACCAATGGAGATAGAGTATAAAATTATTTGAACTTTCTTGTAGATCACTTTATTCCCTAAATGTAACGTTTGTTTTATTTTGACCTCCGACCAATGGTTTCGCCGCTATCGACTCCAAAAACAAAATTTTCACGTAAAAGTTACAAAAAAATTGCACATAATCACGTTTTTCGGCCAAACCAATGGAGATAGGGCAAAAAGTCACTGGAACTTTTCTGTAGATCGCGCAATTTGCTAATTTGACAGGTCAATCAGATTTGAGCTACGACCAACAGTTCGGCCGCTATCGGGCTCGAAACATTATTTTCATCGAAAAAATCTCTGGAATGTCAAATATTCAAGCGTTTTGTCACTTAACCATGGAAGATAGAGCAAAAAGTCATTGGACCTTTTTTGTAGTTCACTTCATTCCTGACTATGAATTTTTCGTCAGATCCGAGCTAGCTCCAACGGTTCGGCCGCTATCAGGCTTACAAAAAAGGCCTGCAAGGGTAAAAAAATGCGCATTTTTTTAATAATTTTTTTGAGGGGTTTAAAAGTAAAAATGTCCAGTTTTCAGACTTTTCCTCCGAGTCATATTGCAAAAGGTACCTGCGTGCCAAATTTCAAGTTTCCAGCACTTCTAGAACTATGTTAGAATTTGTATCTATATATCAGTGAGTCAGTCAGTCAGTTTCACATGCGGCTGTATAGTATATTAGATATATATATATATATATATATATATATATATATATATATATATATATATCATCATCATCATCGTCAGACGTTTCCGTTCTCACGGGTCGTCGTACACAGCCTCCTCCACTTTAGTCTATCGTTCCAGGTCTCCTCTTCATCCACCTGTATTTTCTGTAGTACCCTTCTCTCTATGTCTTTCCACACTTGGTCCTCCCATCTTCCTCTCGGTCTTCCTCTTGGTCTTCTTCCTCCTTCCTCCTTCTCCAGTGCTATTCTAGGCATTCTATTATCTCCCATCCTCTTCACATGCCCCATCCACTGTATTCTTCTTCCTTCCATTGTCTCTTGCAGTGAAACTACCTTCAATCTTTCTCTAGTTATTTCGTTCCTTATTCTATCTCTTCTTGTAGTCTTCTCTATCCCTCTTAAAAATCTCATTTCTGCAGCTTGCAATCTGCTTAAATCATTTTTAGTCCACGTCCACGTCTCTGCTCCATATAATAAAATTGGTTGGAAATAAGATTTATACATCAATACTTTTGATTCTTTCCCAATGTTCCAACTCCACACAATCTTCTTTACCATATTGAAAAACTTTCCACTCTTCCATATTCTGTTTCCTATCTCTTCTCTTATTGTGCCCCTATCTGTTATGATACTTCCTAAATAACAGAATTCCTTCACCTTTTCAAGTCTTTTTCCTTCAACTAACACGTCTTTGTTATTTCCATCCCTTCTCTCTACTTTCATTACTTTACATTTTTGTATGTTCATCTCTAAACCATATTTCTTCGCCACTTTTGCCCATTTGTTTAACTCTCGTTCTAACTCTTCTTCCCTATTTTCCCATATCATTATGTCATCCGCATATGCTATTGTCTTAAGTTCTTCTGCTCCTCTGTTTCCTTGTACTTCTAGAATAATTTCATCCATTATAATATTGAAAAGGAAAGGTGACAATATGCTTATTTTTATATATATATATAAAATTGTATAAATGGCAATTGCCTTATTTAATTTCAATAAACATTGAATCGCAAAAAATACTTGCTCCGCCGGGAGTCGAACCCGGATCTCTCACTTGCCGGGTGAATGTGCTACCATTACACCACAGAGCGCTTACTTTTTACGATTCAATTATTTTGTATTTGACCGTTTCTTTCAAATATGTGTTTAAATAACCAAACTAAAATATTATCGATACAAAACTAATATAAGACCAAATACCTATCAAATGACTTCTGTTTACATTCATTAAATTTGTATAAGTGGCAATAGCCTAATTTAATTTAAATAAATATTGAATCTCAAAAAGTACTTGCTCCGCCGGGACTCGAAACCGGATCTCTCACTTGCCGGGTGAATGTGCTACCATTACACCACAGAGCCCTTACTTTTTACGATTCAATTATTTTGTATTTGACCGTTTCTTTCAAATATGTGTTTAAATAACCAAACTAACATATTATCGATACAAACTAACATAAGACCAAATACCTATCAAATGACTTCTGTTTACATTCATTAAATTTGTATAAGTGGCAATAGCCTAATTTAATTTCAATAAATATTGAATAGCAAAAAGTACTTGCTCCGCCGGGACTCAAACCCGGATCTCTCACTTGCCGGGTGAATCTGCTACCATTAGTGTAGCGTCTAGACTAAATATAAACAAGCCGAAAACATTGGTGATAAGACTATATATATATATATATACTCGCCTTCGGCTCGCTGGGGGCTACGCCCCCAGGCCCCCATTTGGGTGTTGGCCAATTTCGGGGATAAGCGGAATTCAGTGACGGGTTATATCTGAGAATTATACTAGGGTCTGGGAGTTTAAATTAGGCCTAATTTATTGAAATTTTATTTATTAATCAAAGTTTTGACTTTAATGGCATTTTACTGCTTAACCGTTAGAGATACGAGAAAATGTGACTGGACCATTCTTGTCGGAAATTTAATTTTGTCTTTCGATTGTGCCCTCAGATTTGATCTATGACCTATGGTTTAGTCGGTACAACGCTTGGAATAAATGTCTGCACTGGTGGGGAAAAGAGCGATTTGGTGATTGGTAAAATTCGGACATGAGGTCATGCCAGAAAATTCCCTGGGGGGGGGTTTAATGTTACCGGGGGGGGGGTTAACACTTCAGGAGGTTTAATGTACTCAGGAGCTTATCTGGTCATACCAGGAAATCCCGGGGGGGTTAATGTTACCGGGGGTTAAGTCCCCCTTTTGGGGTGTTGGCCAAATTCGGGGATAAGCGGAATTCGGAATAGTATAGACCTATTTTATTGAATTTTCCAGTTTTAATCAAAGTTTTGACTCTAAGGCCATTTTGTGGCTTAACAGTTAGAGATACGACAAAAAGTGACTTTACCTTGTCGGAAATTTAATTAAATTTTTCGATTCTACTCTCGGATTTGAGCTACGATCTCTGGTTTAGTCGGTACAACGCTTGGGATAAAAGTCTGCACCGGTCAGCTGTTGTGTAAACAGATATAGTGTAAATAAATTTCAAACTACCTTTGTCCGATTATTAAGTTGATCAGGGGGTTTAATTTGATCAGGAGTTCATCAACCAAGAAATTCCCGGGAGGGGAGTTTTATGCTCTTGGGGGTTAAAGAACGCGTGGTACTTTTCTAGTAAATGTGTGTCTGGGCACGAGGAATTTTTATCAAAATAAAACGTTGATCAGGGGGTTTAAATTACTTCGGAAATTATCATTCCACGCCAGAGTTTTGACAATGAACTAATATTTCATAAAATTAAATAAAAAAAACACTCTGTCCCTATCTACTCTTGAAGCTTCACTAACGCTCAGCCAACTCCCGATTTGGAGGGGGGTTTTAGTCACTCGTTAACGTAGTAATACAAGGTTAATCTGGAACCAGCATGAATCGCACTAATTATAGTTTCAAAATTTAAAACACCTAAAAGTGACGACAAAGAATTTGCCATTTAGAGCATTTATCAGGCTTACGGAAAGATAAACGATAAAAAGCTGCTGGACCTTTTTTGTAGATCCTATCAATAGCCAGGGCCTAGTAACAAGTATCAGTAGTTACTAGGCCCTGATCAATAGCTAGTTACAAAATATTTTACATTTAAGCTAGGGCCAACGGTTCGGCCAATATCGAGCCCGGAAGTTAAGTTTTTAAATGAAATTTTCAACATAACCACGTTTTACGGCTAAAGCATGAGAGATAGAGTAAAACGTCACTAAGCCTTTTTTGTATATCGCATTATTTTCTATTGAAATCAAATTTTTAATTTAGCCTAAACCTAAGGTTTTGTCTGCAATGGAGCCCAGAAAACAATATCTCACGTAAAACTTGAAAAATCGATACTTTAAAACGCGTAATGCGGCCAAACCATTGGGGATAGGGCAAAATGTCATTTAACCTTTTTTGTAGATCGCGCTGTTTTCTAAATCTTTTTTAAAATTTGTTTTGAGCTACGACCTACAGTTTAGCCGCTATCGAGCCCGGAAGGTACATTTTAAGGCGAAACTTTCCAAATATTTTCACTTAATCACATTTTGCGGCCAAACCAATGGAGATAGAGTATAAAATTATTTGAACTTTCTTGTAGATCACTTTATTCCCTAAATGTAACGTTTGTTTTATTTTGACCTCCGACCAATGGTTTCGCCGCTATCGACTCCAAAAACAAAATTTTCACGTAAAAGTTACAAAAAAATTGCACATAATCACGTTTTTCGGCCAAACCAATGGAGATAGGGCAAAAAGTCACTGGAACTTTTCTGTAGATCGCGCAATTTGCTAATTTGACAGGTCAATCAGATTTGAGCTACGACCAACAGTTCGGCCGCTATCGGGCTCGAAACATTATTTTCATCGAAAAAATCTCTGGAATGTCAAATATTCAAGCGTTTTGTCACTTAACCATGGAAGATAGAGCAAAAAGTCATTGGACCTTTTTTGTAGTTCACTTCATTCCTGACTATGAATTTTTCGTCAGATCCGAGCTAGCTCCAACGGTTCGGCCGCTATCAGGCTTACAAAAAAGGCCTGCAAGGGTAAAAAAATGCGCATTTTTTTAATAATTTTTTTGAGGGGTTTAAAAGTAAAAATGTCCAGTTTTCAGACTTTTCCTCCGAGTCATATTGCAAAAGGTACCTGCGTGCCAAATTTCAAGTTTCCAGCACTTCTAGAACTATGTTAGAATTTGTATCTATATATCAGTGAGTCAGTCAGTCAGTTTCACATGCGGCTGTATAGTATATTAGATATATATATATATATATATATATATATATATATATATATATATATATATATATATATATATATATATCATCATCATCGTCAGACGTTTCCGTTCTCACGGGTCGTCGTACACAGCCTCCTCCACTTTAGTCTATCGTTCCAGGTCTCCTCTTCATCCACCTGTATTTTCTGTAGTACCCTTCTCTCTATGTCTTTCCACACTTGGTCCTCCCATCTTCCTCTCGGTCTTCCTCTTGGTCTTCTTCCTCCTTCCTCCTTCTCCAGTGCTATTCTAGGCATTCTATTATCTCCCATCCTCTTCACATGCCCCATCCACTGTATTCTTCTTCCTTCCATTGTCTCTTGCAGTGAAACTACCTTCAATCTTTCTCTAGTTATTTCGTTCCTTATTCTATCTCTTCTTGTAGTCTTCTCTATCCCTCTTAAAAATCTCATTTCTGCAGCTTGCAATCTGCTTAAATCATTTTTAGTCCACGTCCACGTCTCTGCTCCATATAATAAAATTGGTTGGAAATAAGATTTATACATCAATACTTTTGATTCTTTCCCAATGTTCCAACTCCACACAATCTTCTTTACCATATTGAAAAAACTTTCCACTCTTCCATATTCTGTTTCCTATCTCTTCTCTTATTGTGCCCCTATCTGTTATGATACTTCCTAAATAACAGAATTCCTTCACCTTTTCAAGTCTTTTTCCTTCAACTAACACGTCTTTGTTATTTCCATCCCTTCTCTCTACTTTCATTACTTTACATTTTTGTATGTTCATCTCTAAACCATATTTCTTCGCCACTTTTGCCCATTTGTTTAACTCTCGTTCTAACTCTTCTTCCCTATTTTCCCATATCATTATGTCATCCGCATATGCTATTGTCTTAAGTTCTTCTGCTCCTCTGTTTCCTTGTACTTCTAGAATAATTTCATCCATTATAATATTGAAAAGGAAAGGTGACAATATGCTTATTTTTATATATATATATATAAAATTGTATAAATGGCAATTGCCTTATTTAATTTCAATAAACATTGAATCGCAAAAAATACTTGCTCCGCCGGGAGTCGAACCCGGATCTCTCACTTGCCGGGTGAATGTGCTACCATTACACCACAGAGCGCTTACTTTTTCCGATTCAATTAATTTGTATTTAGCCGCATCTGTCACATATGCGTTTAAATAAGCAAACTAACATATGATCGGAAGGCCAAATACCTGTCAAACGACTTTTATTTACATTAAATTGTATAAATGGCAATTGCCTTATTTAACTTCAATAAACATTGAATCGCAAAAATTACTTGCTCCGCCGGGAGTCGAACCCGGATCTCTCACTTGCCGGGTGAATGTGCTACCATTACACCACAGAGCGCTTACTTTTTCCGATTCAATTAATTTGTATTTAGCAGTATCTGTCACATATGCGTTTAAATAAGCAAACTAACATATATTAATTAACCAAGACCCTTAAAAAATGTTCATGTAAAATTTCATTACAGTCGGTTGAGTAGTTTTACGTGATTGATTAAAAAACATACAGACACACAAAGGCACACCCGCCTACTCAAACACATAGGGACACAACACAGTGTAATCTACTCATGCCAATAGCTTTAATGATGTCAAATGAATAAGAAGACAAATATGTCAACACTGCCACTCCTACCATCTCCCAGGATACGAAATTGGCAAAATAAAGTATCAATCAATACTGCAGGCGGGTCAGAAAGACTCAGACATGTCTGAAGATTCTAGATACCTCAAATTCATTTCTTCTGTCGAATTATGGCTGGGAATAAGTACAGAGAGATGGCACGATCTTCAACGAACGCTCTTCAGAAGAATTTATTCTTGCTTTCTGTTAATCGTCACGGTGATTTCTTATGTTATCAGGATTTTCCAATTGTATCCAACAAGCAGAATCAGCAGTCGCATAATGAACACTTTGATATTAATGAACAGAGCGAGTGTAATCTACACTTTGGTAAAAGTGTTCTATGATTCTGAAACAAGAACATGTACGACCTTGAACTTGAATGCTGTTAAAAGACAACTTGCCTTAGGGAATATCACAGTTCAAAAGCTCCCATTGCGACATGTCATCTGTTTGTTAACTCTGATAGTGTATATTTCTCACATGAGTGCAAATAGTCTGTATGTAAATGAAATTATAAAACATGGCGTTGATCTGGTAAGACTACATCTTATCGTAAGTATAATGTACCTGAACACAGTCAGATACACTCTGTTTTACGGGTGCTTTATTATGGTAATGGAGTGCTCCGATATTCAACAATCAATTAATGAAGAACTTAGAAAACTTGTGCACGTGTTGCAGCTACAATCATCAGTCGTGTATGGAAATGATTATTGGTTTCAAAGAAGATACGCCTGGGGTGAAGATAGTACTGACCGATGGGAGAGAACATTGAACCTACAAAAGAAACTTCAAGGTACTTTATCTTTTATCGAGGCCCAGATTCGAAATCATTATTGGATGTTCGTCAGTTGGTTTACTGTTGTTGCAGCGGTATACACTCCGTTTTATACCATCACGACACTTAACCATGATTTCAATTATTCTTTGAACGAAAAAGTCTCTCCTCTCTATATACCTCCTTATTCAAAATATTGGTTATTGTTACTGTGTACTCCGTCCTCAGGCAAGAAAAGTCATCATCGTTGAGGCTCATCACCTCCACTATATTTCATAGCAGTCGGGAGGCTCTTCGTAAGCAAACTAAAAAACAGTTGCTAGCTTTGCATCATCGTTCTACACAGACCTCCAACTACCTGTTTAATATCGACTTTATACTTTTGACCATGATATTAGACACTAGCTTCTTGGTTATCTGTTCCATACTAATAACGTGAGATGTCATCTGTAACGGCTTTTCATCATCATTCTACTCGCCTTCATCTACCTATTAAATATCGACTTTACAGTGATTGCCATGATATTAGGCATTAGCATCTTTTTTTCTACTCTATAATGAATACGTGAAATATCAACTAAGTGGTTGATGAAATATCATCTTCGTTCTAAACTGGCCTCAAATTATCCGTTCAATATAGACTAAACTTGTTTCCGTGATAATAAACTGGCCTCTAAATTAACTAGCTTCATGCTGAAAACCCGGATATATCATCTTTGAGGAATTTCCACCATTATTATACAGTTGGCTCTATATATATGTTAAGTATCAACTTTACACAGTTAGTCATGATATTATACACTAGTGTCTTAGCTACCTGCTTGATTCTGAATTCTTGAACCATCACCTATTTTGAATTTGCGTTGTGGAAGGTCTCTAACAATCTCTTTTCAATTTTTCCTTGTCTCATGTGACTACGATATTAGACACACATCACTTTTTTTATCAGCTCATCGCTGACTTCATGCGAGTGACTTTGTACAAACTCTGCAACTTTTCCAGATAAGGTGTTTATGTAAATAAGTGTGGTATCAATAATGTAATGATTTATATAATTATTATAGCCCAGCATTAAATTCAGTAAAATAGAAAATATTGTAGATTAAAATTGATATATTTTGTATAGCAAATGTAGTCGTTCTTTAAAAACCATTTATGAATACAGGGCGATTAGACAGCAAATGTAAACTTTCTGATCATTTAAACTGCACGATTACAAAACCAAAACCATATTTAAAAAGAAACCTATACAAATTTTAACTTCTTGTGTTTTTTCCAAATATACTAAAACTGCACGAATGTTTTTAAGACTTTCAGTAGTTCTAAAAAAGGGCAGACTATAAAAAGCCTCTTTATATACAAATTAAGTATATTGTAGCTTAATATTATGATATGTTTTGCATAGTCTACCATAATATGCGTTACTATCAAAATATATTGTGTAGTTAAAACTCCTTTTTATTATATGCAAGCCAAATTTTCTGCCTGCTTTGAATGATCTAATGTGTATAAAGTGTTACTCGGTAGTCTATCGCAATGTATTTCACACACAACGTAGCTATAGTAGTAAGGTTTGATTAACTATGAATGTTGACTTTAGCTCGAGTTCCCTTACTCTTAGTCTGCAATATGACTGTGTTAGACTTAACTCATGGAATCTGGAGTAAAAGTTCTTCCTAAGAGTTAAAACAAATTTGACGACAAAGAAATTGAAATCGAACCATTTTCATCGCTTCAATATCAGATACATCTAGATTACTAAATATAAAATATAGTGCAATAAAGGTGAATTGGCATTCTCATTGTCTCATCAGACACACAATTGAATGCACTAAGAGGTTTCTGACACGATCTAAAAACGCGGTGTGGCAACCAAGTATTTTACACTTAACGTAGTCATTGTTGGAACGGTTGATTCAATATTAATGTTGATTTTAGCTCCAGTTTACCTTCCTCTTAGTGCAGCGTTGGAATGCTAATAACAAAATGAAGTGTAATCCATTTGAATTAGAATTGTCATTGTCTCATCAGTTACACATTTTATATATACGTCAAGTTTCTTGGAATTACTTTGTCTTTCATAACTGTATTACAGTAATGGCCAAACACTGCATACTTCATATTTTGCAAAGTCAAGCGAACTGCTATTTAGCATAGTTAGTGTCGAATGCTTCAAAGGGAGTGAAATTCTGACCATCTACAGAAATGTACGACCAAATAAATAAAATTGTAAAATAACTTGTAAATGATGGTCATGACGGTCTTATGAAATTTTCTAAGGTAGATTTCTTAGAAGATTTTTAAAGTAGAGTACTTATCTAATCACTGAAATCTAAAAACGGCGTGAAAACTAACTGTTACTCCTGGGAACATTTACAGAGTATAAATGTAAACAAATAGAAATTAGTGGTTAAAGTAAGTAAACTTATAGTTGTGCTGTCATAAAACAATGTTTACACAGTTAATTACTTTTGACACGCCCTTTCAATTCAAATTTCACAACTTTAGAAGCCAATATTTGAATTTAAATACTGTAAATATCAATGAATCGTAGGTCGGAGGGACTTCCGTTAGAATAATAGGTCTATATTCATCCTAGGAGCCGTAAGAGTATCCGCGTAAAATTTCAGTACAATCGGTTGTATACACGTAAAATTTCAGTACAATCGGTTGTATACACGTAAAATTTCAGTACAATCGGTTGTATACACGTAAAATTTCAGTACAATCGGTTGTATACACGTAAAATTTCAGTACAATCGGTTGTATACACGTAAAATTTCAGTACAATCGGTTGTATACACGTAAAATTTCCGTACAATCGGTTGTATACACGTAAAATTCAGTACAATCGGTTGTATACACATAAAATTCCGTACAATCGGTTGTATATACGTAAATTTTCAGTACAATCGGTTTTATACACGTAAAATTTTAGTACAATCGGTTGTATATACGTAAAATTTCCGTACAATCGGTTGTATCCACGTAAAATTTCCGTACAATCGGTTGTATACACGTAAAATTTCAGTACAATCGGTTGTATACACGTAAAATTTCACTACAATCGGTTGTGTACACGTAAAATTTCCGTACAATCGGTTGTATACACGTAAAATTTCCGTACAATCGGTTGTATACACGTAAAATTTCAGTACAATCGGTTGTATACACGTAAAATTTCCGTACAATCGGTTGAATATTTACCGCGTAAAACCATAACAAACAAACAAAGCAATTTCACATTCAGGCCAGATTTTTTAGGACTAAGAAATATCAGCTCTGAATAATATATAATTAATAGTAAGAATATTAAAAATAGGAAAAAGCTTGTTTAAAAGTTACAACCCTCGATAAACTCTAATATGCTTTTGATAGTCTAAAAATTACAATAACTACTTTTTTCAATTAGATTCATAATAATATTCTTCTGGTATATGTTTGTGATAGTATGGTTTAATGCTATTTTCTAACATTACTCTTATGAATTATGTTTAATGATGAGCAGAAAAGAGCAGGAAGGTTATTAATAGAGTTTAGCGAAGCAATTAAGCTTTGATAATCGTCAAGAATGGATACAATTTACTTGCTATACTATAACAATGTATCAAAAGGGAACGTGATAATTAGAAATTGCTAAAACTTTACCAGTAGGGTACTTGTAGTCTAAATACTTTTGATATGAACTGTGGTAATAGCAAGGAGACCCTAATTATAAAGACATTTCAACAGGACAGTATGCTAGAGATTATCAGTAAGAACTGTAGGAAACGATTTAGATATTTCCTCTAATGGGATAGATGCAGTATCAAGTTTGGTTCTTATAATTAATTTTTTTTCCAATATAAGTTTGGTTGTTAAAGAAATCAAATAATTTTTTAAATGCATTGTAGTAATAATAATATTATATTAATTATATGCAGACTTGAAACCAAGAATTAAATTGAAAAGTTTAATACCAAGTTATTATTGATATTGGAATACTTACTTAAAATGGGGTGAATTTATGAAAAAAAACCCTGAAGTTTTATACGTTCTGTGTAATAGTCCTTAAAAAATTTTATGTAATATTTATTTAAATTAAAAATATTAAATTTTATTTCTTTTTCTAACTAAGACCATAGAGCTCTATATACAAGTGCAAAGTATCTTCAGCTAAATACCAAGCTAAACGAATATCATATTATTATTAAGTAAGTAATTTTTGTTCTTTCTCTTAATTATAAATTGCAATTAGTATGATAAATATCTTAAAAAAACATTTAAGGAACACATTTATAGAGAGCTAAGTACATGTTTTCTATTGGCTGACAACCTTATAATCACATGTAGCAAATTTAATTATAAAAGAGTAATCTTTATTCCATAAAAATTTAATATGAGTTAAATAAACTTTAGTTATGATGGAGTTTCCTTTTATTTCAAATTAAATACAGCACAAGTCAAAAGATTGGATACAAGAAAAGAAAACATAACAATATTTTATCTAGAATAAGAAATATAATAATTTTCGTGATCTCGTTACATAAAACGTGCATCTCGAGAGACATTCATCACCAAACTGACGTTAACATTTTTCATCCGACAATGTGACATCAGTCCATCTTTTACGCTGTGAGAGTCACTGTGGGAACCTTTCATTTTCGTTCTTTATAAATTAATACAACACGTTTTAATATGATATAAAGAATACAATATATATTGACAAAACAAATTTGCTTTTCTTGAAGCTTAAACTTATATCGTTAGGATTCCTACAATGGTTACGAAATCCTGTAATCTACTTATGGCGGTATAAAATCAATAGTTAATTACACCAACGAGAATAAGATTAAATATTTAGCTGTATTGGTACGGCTCTCCAAGTTTCTTGCCGAAAATATAAAAGAAAATTTCTCTGACTGATGGCAAATTATTTATTTAAATAGTTAGACATTTGCTTAAAATAGTATTATGACGTATTGAAGATATTGAAAATTCATGAGACTAAGTGTTATTCGAATATCTAACTATTGTTTAAGGACATCAAAGTCCGCAATATGTTTTGTATTTACTGTTTACCAGATAGTAGTTTACAGTGACAATAATAGAACATAGAAACATAGAACGTTGCAATTTAAATAAGTATACCAGCCATATCAAACCAAACAGGACATTGCTGGAACTAATATAGTAATCAAAATATGTCTGTCATATTTTCGGGATGTGTTCCATGAACCATAGAATGAGTCCACTTATTACAGGATTTCTGGTACATGAAACAAAACAGGTCAGTGCAGGAACTAATACGGTAATCAGAATTTGTTTGTCTCGCTTTGCGGGTATTTACCATTAACCATAGAATTACACCACTTAATAAAGTATTTCTGGCACAAAACCAAACAGGTCAGTACATAAACTAATACGGTAATCATAACATGACTGTAACACTTTGGGGATTTGTTCCATTAATCGTGGCTACGTTTAACAGTATACATGGTAGGTAAAATCAAACAGGTCAGTGCAGGAACTATTACCGTAATCAGGATATGTCGCTTATCAGGGTAATTGACTCTTATTTGGTGTGGAACATATGTGACAAAATTATTGAGTTTGGTATCTTCATTAGGGAATATACGAAGGTGTCATCCATTTATTCACACCAGATTTTCGGTTTAAACTGAGTTAAAGTCAGCGAAGTTTGCTCAAATTCATCCACAATGATATTGTCAAAAATGGGTGGTAAAAAAGATTCCAGTACCATTCCCTCATATTTAACGTAAATTTAACCCTCTAATTTAAAATAGTTGCATTGAGTCCCATAAATACTTGAATCAGAGATTGTTAATTTCTCATTAAATTTTTGATCTTATTTTAATCCAAACGCAATGGTTTTAAGTTTCCTGGAAACACTTCGTACGTGAGGAAACCTTCAACGTTAAAAGCTAACCAGCCTATCGTTGTAACCATGTTTGAAGGTTTTCTAGTTTTCAACGAAGTTTCTAGAATTTGTTTATAAAAAATTCAGTTTGGCTTATAAGTGGTCTCAAGATGCCTAAGATTACTTTATAAATTTTCCTACACGGTGAATCCCGGAATCCCGGTATAATTATTTGCCGGAAATTAACACCAGGTTTGCGAATTTTTGAAGGCCAACGATGTGGTTTATAATTGCATAATAAGTTTAAACACGTAAATTATAAAGAGTTACAGAAGATTTGTGGTGAGACGTCCAGTGAGGGAACAATATACAACTCGGTTTCTCCAGTGGATTTGTGAGAAATGACTGTGGGCTTTTACAACAATAATCTCTCCCAAGATACTCGTTTAGTATCATCAAAACTTGTTGCCAACTTTAGAAGATATGAAGAAGCAATGAGATAAGTTAGAACGATCTTGAATATTTTCCATTATGTTATATCCTTCTTAGTTTATAAATAATAATGTATAAATACTTACTAATGCATAACCCTGGCAGAGATCTATAAAAATAAATCACTTTTATGGACCCAGATGCACATTCATATTCATATTCTATACTGTACGAGGACCTTTCAATAATATTCTATATGCCATATATTCTATATATGGTAATATGGAATATATAATATATATAGAATTCGAAGGTTTCTTTTAATTTTAGTAAATTACCCGTACAGATAACGACACGTTGTCAGTTGTTTTAATAAATAGTTTTAAGCCTTTACCACTTACAATAATATTTATTACGACTATTATATCATTCTAAATATCACAATTTTATAAATATTGCTGAATACTAAAACTAACAATTACAGAGGGCATTATTAATAATTAAGAAAAAGACACGAAAAAAGTCAAATAAAAATTAGTAACCGACTTGTGGGTGATAGATAAGTTACATATAGCAAATAAGCTTAACCTATTTGTTGAAACTGTTACGCAAAGACAATTCTCAGTAAACTCAATTTTTCCTAGAGAAAGATGTGTCTAGAATTATTCAGCAGGTCCAAGCTAAAAAATTTAAGTATTTAAATTCTATGTTAATGTGACATCAATAAATGCTCCAAGCCATTTGTGAAGCAGTTCACCTCATTGATTAATAACGACAAGTTTCAAACTGAGGTTTTGGCAACTCCATAAGATTTCAAAAGTAATTTAAATGAAATAAAGCACGGTTCAATACTTATTAACAGCTATTGGACTTGTCAAAATATTACTAACACAACGATTTATATCTCAATAAATAAACACATAAAAGTTACAACTAACATAACAAATTGTGGATTTCAATCATTCCAATGATTAAGCTCTTTTTAGGGAAATTTATATGCAAAGTTTAATAAGAAATGTACTTATTCGCGTGCATTTCGTATTATACTTTTTGAACATATACTGATCTTAGCTCCATTAAGGCTTTTATTTATTACTCAGTTCCACAGACAGTACAGTGTTCATCAACTTATTAATATTTGTATACTTATCTTACTCAAAAAAGAATACCTTCCTTCATTTATATCTCTATAACTTATGTAAAATGGGAACAATAAAACGAGTTGTGGAACTCACAATCTTTTCTGAACTATTTGTAACAAACCATTTGTGTGGGTAAAACTTATAATAATTTTGTTTTAATTAACAGACGCTGGCGAAAAATTATAATCTTGGTACAAATATTTGTCTTATAAAAATACTAATTTTAAACAGCGTGGTAGGGCATATTGTTCCAAATGGTAGCTGATGAAAAGTAAACAAATTCTGTCATTTACAGACATGGAGACAAAGTAATTAGTATTCTGGTTCAAAACTTTTGTAACCAGCAAATTTATTGTGTCTAGAACGGCTTTTGAGATTAAATTACAAGAAAGACCAACAAAACAATTTGTTTTGCGTTTTCATAAAATCTTCCTCTATTTTACCAAGCCAAAAGGAAATTTTGTATTGCTCTTGCTCTTTTAAGAGATTTGTTTAGTCAAAATCAGTATGGTTTCAGAAAAGGCAGGAATACAGAAGATGTAATTTCCCAGTTTATTTCTATAGTTTCAGAAGGTACTAATAATGGGAAGTGTGTGTCTGGATTGTTTCTGGACATTTGTAAGGCATTTGATAGTGTCGATCACGATATTTTATTAAATATCTTACTGAAGAAAGGTATAAGAGGCATAGTTAATAATTGGTTCCGATCATATTTATCTAATAGAAAACAATGTTTAAGAGTAGGTGATGTTCTGAGTGAAGTAGGTTTTATTAAATATGGTATCCCCCAGGGATCGGTACTTGGTGCAATTCTGTTCATTATAAACATAAATAGTTTGTGCCAAGAAAAATTTCGAGGTACTTTATAATCTTTTGCAGATGATACCTCCCTTTGTTATGTATAAAACACGTGGGAGGAAATAAGACAAGCTATGGTTGAGGACTTGACTACACTCAAGTGGTGGTTTTGGAACATAAAATGCAACTTAGCGTAGAAAAGACAAATGTCATCAATTTTAGTCTAAGAGGATCCAATATTTTATAATCCCATCAGATATAAGTGTAATAACTGTTTAAATGAAAATCTTCAATGTGATAGCTGTAAATTTGTGCAGAGAGTTGAATGTGTAAAATATTTAGGAGTAAATATAGATCAGAATTTAACCTGGAAGAACCATATAAGTATATTAAAAATAAATTAAATAGTGTAATAATAATATTTTATTTCTTAAGAACAATGTGTCCAGAAGTAGTATGTATGACAGTTTACTTTTCTCTTGTCCGTAGCAGGATGGAGTATGACATATCAGTTTGGGGAAGGGCATACCAAACAAATATTATGCCTATTTATTTTATGCAAAAACGCTTCATAAGATTTATAAGGAATAAGCATAGGTATGATCACATATTGCCACTTTTTAGAGATTTAAGGATTTTGCCTTTGAAAAGTCTGTATGTTTTCAAAGTAATGAAGATTTTCTTTTCAAAGAGTGGTAATAGAGTAGAAAATAACAGAGTAGCTACTTATATATCTAAACTGCGAAATCCAAATAACATTGATTTACCTAAGCCAAACACTACATTTTTCACAAAAACATATAATTTTATTGCTCCCAGACTTTTCAATCAAATTCCAGATGAAATAAAAATTTACTATCAAATAGATTAATTATCAAACAATTCAAAAACATGGCTATTATGTTTGGAAGACATAGATTTTCTCTTCAATATGAAGAATAAAAAGTAATTAAAAACAAACAAACAAATTACGTAGATTTAATATTATTAATTTAAAATGCACATGTTATTATATTCTTAGTAGTTTTTCTATGATGAACTAACTGTGTTATCTTTGAGCTCTGTTTAGATCAGTTGGTTATGTTAACATTTGCAACCTCAAAACGGGTTCTTTTCCTTCAGGTGCGATATTGCTTCTTCCACATAAACTTTGTCATGGCAATATAATATATATATATATATATATATATATATATATATATATATGTATGCATTTTTTTTTTTTTTTTTTTTTGTAATTGTGATGAACTGTATATTTTGTGTTTGCATATAAATATGTATGTGTGTAACTAAAAGTATTGATATTGGAAGAACAATAAATTATTATTATTATTAAAATAACAAATTTAATTAATTATGCTCATCAACGTACATTTAGTGAAATAAATTGCTGCAATTTAATAAATAGGGGTAGGAATTAAATTATGGCATACTAAATATACAAGTAAAATATTAGTTCAGAGTCAAAAGGCTTAGTTATTGTAAAGATCCATCAAATAAATGAACTGAATGCTTTTATTGATGTAATGGTTAGAAAATTATAAAAACTACTGTTAAGTACCAAAAGTATAAATAAATGTTTAATGTAAAGTAATAGTGAGTGCGTGTTATAATGTGTTGTACTGCAGATATTACATTACTAATTATCATCCAACGCGTATGATAATATACAATCCTTTGTCGTGGCGGTAGTGTCTATACGATAAACCGTAATAACGTTTTAGTTTATTGTTCGTTGCAATTATCTAAATAGCTGCTGTAAAAATAAGTTTGTGGGCCAACTAAACATTTATAAAATAACGTGTTAACTATTGTGGAATTCCTTAGTAAACACGTTCTTGAAAATACTCCAGTAGTTTTCCCTAATACAGACCCTAGGTTGAGATACAGTGAGACCGTGCCGGTAAATCAACAATATTATTATTACATATAATATTAAATAAAAATACCTTGGCTCTACTACATAGAATAATGTTATGATACAAAATATAATCAATTCCATACAGGCCATAGCCACATCCCAAACATAAAAAACATAGTAAGAAGATGGAAAGTAAAGTCTTGAGATTAGAAATCTATTTAAAAAATTTCAATAACTTTTAATCATAAAGTAAATCTTACACCAAATAATAGAGAGGTAAATATGATGATAAACTCTTACAAGTCGTAGTTAAAATTATAATAAGCTTTACGTCAGAACTCTAACATATACCTAAGGATAAAAAATGAGTAAGTAAAATAAGTACTAACTAACTCACAGCAATGAACAAAGTACAAAATGTTTAAATTACGATGATGAACTCCTTTAAATTATGGTTAGAAGACATAAACATAAAAAGTAGTACGTCTAAACTCAAACATATACCTGAGTATCCATCGTGATAAAACAAATACTAACTATGTCATTGCAATGAACAAAGTGAGAATAGTTACGTTATGATAATGAACTTCGCCAAATCACAGTTAAAAACAGAATTAGTTGCTAACTTATACCTGAGGATCCATCTCGATAAAGCAAATGTAAATTATGTCATATAAAGTTTACTTTCACAACACCACCACTTCAAATGTATTACAATACTTCGAATGTATACTCACCCCTTATACTAATGCATGCTAAGAACCGCTCCTTAGTACAATAAATATTATTGAACATTCTATTTGTGATCAACGTATTTGGCAGTTATTTCGAAACTATTCAATATCTACGTAAACATTTGATACTTATAAAAACTTAAAAGATGAATTTCTGTATTTATAACAATGTTATAACTATAGAGTTTTTTAATATAACCATATTATATGTCACCATATGTCAAAAATTGCGTCCCAATTGAATTGATCTATTACCAGCGCCTCTCCTTGATATTCCGTCAAAAAATAAATCACAACAAAGTGGCTCACCTCATTTGTTATATCAAAGTACGTGTTGCCGTTTCTTTGCTTCTATTACTCTATATTACCTCGATTATTTGACTTTGTTAACATAATATTTCCTTAATCGATTACAACAGTGTCAATATATTTAATCATTTAATATGGTATAGGATAGTAACAATATGTGTTGTGGAACAGGCTTCGCCGAGGTTCATTGCAAAATTTATAGTCCATAGCTCATTTAAAAACAGGAAATCTACGGCACAGAAAATTTTGTAACAACGCCAGAAAGATTTCGCCTGAATTCCTGGGTAAAGAGTAAAATAAAGCCATACTGAACTTTTGGAAAGGTTAATTAAGTAAGAAATATCGTGGATTCTTATGTATTTGTACCTGATAAAGCTAATAAAATAGGTTTCAGAACTGTACCTGTAGTAGTTTTTGAGGGATTCAGGGTTAAATGCAAAAAATTGGGGCACGAAACAATGTTTTTTTAAGTTTGATGTACAATAACTTTGTTAAATTTGTAATAAATACATAAACTCAACAAACATTAATTGTAGAGAATTTAATTCTGAAAAAATTGATATAATCAAAGTCTAAAATAAAACAGAAATAAGTACCAAAAATCGATTTTATTCAGTATAATACATTACTAGTTTTAAGCAAAATTAATCAGGTTGGGCCAACCGTACGCACCTTTTTATAATAGATGTTCGAAAATGAGGCCATCATTATCAATAAAGTTTGCAGCACGTTTGTGTATTGCTTTTGTTGCGTTTCTTAATTTTTCAGGACTTCCCTGTATCTGCACAGCCGAATCCATAATACGGGCAATTAATTCTTCACGAGAATTCACTTTTGTCTTGTATACAATGTCTTTCATCCATCCCCAGATGCAATAATCCAATGGAGATAGATCTGGTGATCTTGGTGGCCAAGGGTGAGGCCCTCCACGACCAATCCGGTGTCCAGGAAATTGATGATTTAAGTAAGCAGAAACGGCACGTGAAAAGTGGGGAGGTGCTCCGTCATGCTGGAAGTACAAATTTTGTCTGAGATGTAAAGGAACATTCACTAACAGCTGCGGCAACTCTTCTTGAAGGAAATGCAAATAGAACTCAGCATTTAGGCGTCCAGGTAATATGAAAGGTCTAATCAGCCGACTGTGAAAAAGGCCACACCAGACATTGACGCTAAATCGGTGTTGAAAGTTCTGTTCCACTACCTCATGTGGATTTTCTTCTGCCCATGAGTGTTCATTGTGCAAGTTATTGACACCATCCCGAGTGAATTGTGCCTCATCCGTAAACAAAATACGCTTGTAGAGTTGATTATTAATATTCAAAAAGTTGCAAAACTCCAAGCGAAGCGGCCCATCCCCTAGCTGTAGATGTTGAACCTTTTGTTTATGAAACGGATAAAATTTGTTTCGATTAAGTGACCTCCACACCGTTGACTGCGAAACTCCTATCCGCCTAGAAATACGTCGTGTACTTACACCTGGACTGCGATGAACAGCATTAATAACAATATCATCATCAAGTTGGACAGCTCGTTCATAATTGGTTCTAGTACTTGTTAGTGATCCTGTTTCCCGAAGAGTACGAAAAGTTCCTGAAATTGTTTTGGTATCTGGAATCCTCCTATTAGGGTAACGTAGTTCATATTCTTCTACAGCAGCTCTAGCATTACCATTACAGTAATCCAAAATAAAAACCATATCAGCGTATTCCTCTGATGTAAATAAGTAAGGCATTTCTTCGCTGAATAAACAATCGAATTATAACTCACAGAAAAATTGCATTTAATAACACGATTCACAGAACCCGATCTCCTGCTGTAGCTTGCAAAACACCACTATAGTTGAATTAAAGACAGAAGGGTACTGAGACCCGGCAGCGATGGCCGAGGTTCGGGGCTCTTCGGGACCGGTCGGCTACAGTGTTGCCAAGTTGTTCTGTCTGACTCGATCATCCACAGCGTTCACATCAACCGCTTCTAGGTAGGGGTGGTTCGCAGCGGAAACATGTGGACACATTTATCGAAGCGATAAATTAATAGCGTTCGTTGTTTTGAGAATTGTTATTTTATAAGTAATTGAGTCAGAAATCAAAACCTTTGTAAAGGATGTTTACTGAAACCACGAGTGTATTATTGAAAATATATACATAGGCCTAATAATAATAATTTGAATATGGTACATTTTACTGTTATTAATACCTTCAAAACACCAAGGAGTATAGTGAAAAGAACTAAAATTATATTCGTTAAGTAAATGCAAGTCTGCTAAGTTATAATTATTTACTCAGTCTTAGCAAATCCATTGAAATGACCACTGTGCCGCGGTCAAAAATCAACTTAAAACAAATAAAGATACTGTAGTTTGAACCTGATAAAGCTCGTTTAGGATAGTATTTTTAACAAATAAAAGGTATCCTGTTAAAACCGTTATAGGATAATAATGGTTAATTGTTGAGTCTAAACTTAAATTGCTAGAGTGACCAAAATGTAAAATTTGCCACTAGGGCGTCAATCCGACTATGATATGAAATTTCCTTCAGTGTGACTTTTATCGATCAACTTAATGTAATTTAATTACTTGACAACAAATCTGTAAAAATATTTCGAAACTTGTTATATTTTTAATTTATTACGTTAGTAACTAACCACAGATTTGTGATGAAAGATGTTTTTTTTTTAATTTTCTTATCATTCAATTTTGGAAATCAATTTGATATATAGAAAACGAGGGTTTATTTACAAAATGTAAGATTTAGTGAGTCGATTATTTTTATTTAAGTCTTATAATCTTTTCATTTATTTTTCAATAGCGCCCATTTTATAATCGGTTAAAACCTCTTTGGAAATTACATTTATTTCTGAGTAAATTAAATACTAAACAGTACATATACAAAAAGCCAACTGACTTTGCTGCAATAACACCACACGAAACAACATACATAACCAACAACCAATGGCGTAATGAAGCACGGTTTGCTACTGCGCATCACCCAGCTGATACCTACCGGATGACAGCTACAACAGAGGAGACGTGACAACGCTGCCTCCGTCGAAAAGGAAAGTGCTCGGCTGTGATTGGTGGAGCGGTAGGGCGAGCCTTCGTGAGGCAGTTCGGCTGTCTTCGGTCGAGCTCGTCCCAATACCCTTCTGTCTTATTTAAGATTTAAGATTTATTTAACAGTTAATCTTGTTTTCTCAATTTATCTCATCATTAGGAAACAAAAATTTAGTTTTTGTTTTATTTTAACTAAATACCGTACGGTATTTCTTTACAGCTAGTAATGTATTGTACTGAATAAAATCGATTTTTGGTACTTATTTCTGTTTCATTTTAGACTTTGATTATATCAATTTTCTCAGAATTAAATTCTCTACAATTAATGTTTGTTGATTTTATTTATTTCTTACCAATTTAACAAAGTTATTGTACATCAAACTTAAAAAAACATTGTTTCGTACCCCAATCCCAATTTTTTGCATTTAACCCTGAATCCCTCAAAAACTAATACAAGCACAGTTCTGAAACCTATTTTATTAGCTTTATCAGGTAAAAATACATAAGAATCCACGATATTTCTTACTTAATTAACCTTTCCAAAAGTTCAGTATGGCTTTACTCTTTACCCAGGAATTCAGGCGAAATCTTTCGCTAGCTGTAACTCGCTAACGAAGCGTTTTCGGACCTATGTTTATATAACATTTTTTCATTATTTTTACTAGTAAAATGTGCTGTAGAAGTGGGGGGAGAACTTCATGAATCACCCTGTATATACAGTGTGTGTGTGTGTGTGTGTGTGTGTGTGTGTGTGTGTGTGTGTGTGTGTGTGTGTGTGTGTGTGTGTGTGTGTGTGTGTGTGTGTGTGTGTGTGTGTGTGTGTGTGGTGTGTGTGTGTGTGTGTGTTTAGGAGTTAGTAGTCTTTATGGTCAAAAAGAATTCATTTATGGTGCAAAAGGACAGATATTCTAAGAGCATGAAACATTTCTAAATCATCGTAAATATTAGAGTTTTTTGTAGTATTAGTTTTAGACTGTATTCAAAGAAAAGGAAGCTCATTGCGCATGTTACTGTTTGATCTTCTGTTTTCTTTAAGCCATTGTAAAAATAAAATATCACAATGTCCAGGAAGCCAAATATTTTCAAGTACCTTATGTGGAAGCAAACATTCAGAGATTTGCCCATTAGGGAGTTATTATAACAGTGTTTAAATAGTATTTCCAGTGCATCACTTGTTTTAATTCGTTACTGGTGCCATCTGAAGTAACAGTTGTACAGTCATTTCGTCTTCACTGTCTGCAGTACACTACTGATTGAACACTGGATACTTAATATTTTCAAGCTGTAAACTAAAACTAAATATTTCGTATTCTTTGAAAAACTTCAGTGGAAGGTGTCAACAGTAGTTTTGTGTTAGTTAAATTTAAGAAACATTTTGATTACTTTTCATAATAATAAAGAATTATTATAGACATTTCCGAATATTCTCCTCATAGAAACCCTCCTCAGACTTTTACCGAATATTAAACAAAATTATCAGCATTGGTTCAGCCGTTGTCTAGATTAGCGCTTAGCAACAGATTTAGCGATTCATTGTTACTTATAAGACTATTTGTCAGCCGTGGCTTTGCACACAATCGCCTGATGTATTATTGTTTAGCAAAAATCACTGATACACAACTACAACCTATTGAAAGTTATCGCAGTCTTACTTCATTTATACAATAAATTTGATCCAATTCTTAAAAAATAACACAAGAATAACGTTGTAACAACACCATTGATTAAAGAAAGGTGCTACTTACTACTTGATTCCAAAATATATATGCTTAAATTTCTTATTGAGTTTTCATAATGATTAAAAAATTACCATTTCGATTTATAGAATATAAATAACATAATACAAAATTTTATCGGATTCCTCACACGAATTATCTAATTTTTTTTTCTGTGATTTACCAAATAATGCACTATTCTAGCAATTATCGTAAATGTATCTTACAGTGAATACTCTAGTAAAGTGAAAAACGCCATTTCAAAAGAAACAATGTAAAGTTACCAGATTTATTTATATGTGTTTGGTTTTCCATGCAGTTATTTAAATACCAGTAGTTTCCATAAACTTGCACTGAAACTTCGCTGATATATACTTTTGTCACGTAATAGATATGCATCATTTTAAAGTTATATGTTTAAGAGCTTATAAGAAGTTGTGTGATTACGGGTACTTTATAGCATTAAAGGCAAATTTGCTGAATTCCAGATGAAAAATAGAACCACTCCTTGATGGATACAATATGATAACATAATTATTTATGATCCTAATGTAGTGGTTTATAAGATTTAGTAAATGTTTGGTAATTACGATTTCTAGAGGCAAAACATATAATTCCATAAATTATATCGTCTGTTTGTCTGCGTATGCTAAAATTATTTATGAAAATGTACTAAAGACTTGAAACATGTTATAAGATAGGTTCTTCTTGGTTCAAATAATAAATATATTGATTTTAGAGTCAAAATATCAAATGGAATTCTGTTATTGCTATACTCTTCCGATATTTACTGTTCAGGGCTTTCTACACACTATTGATTATGTTTGATTAACGTAAATCAATAATTATGAACTGTAATATTGCGTATAAACCTAACATACAAAAATAAAATATTGTTAAAGGGCATAAAAAGGTGTTTTAGATATAATTGTTTGCAGTTGTTGTGCTTTTTGAATTTTGTTATAAAAGAAAAGGCCATAAAAAGACATAAACACTGACAAATAGCGAAACTGAAATAAGAAAATATTTTTTGTGACGTGACACAAACTATCTATAATACGTGGAAAATTAAAAACCACAGCGCAATGAAAGTAAATAAAATAATATGGATACCATCAATGCTCATCCATAACAAAAAATAAAGAGAGGATCGAAAGCTGCTTCAATCTCCTTCTTTCTAATCGGATAGCCAAATGTTTATGGCCGTCGCATTTACGTAGTTTTCTCCCTATTTCATATGAGAGTAAAACTCTACAGGATCAGTTGATCTGTCCCTTCGGGCACGATAAAAGTGTAAAACGTTTGGTACAAATAAAACAATGAAAGCGACTTAATTTGAATCGAATCCAGTTTTTAAGTTATTAATAACATCTTAACAATCATTAATGAATGTATTAATGCAAGAGGGCTTCCCTTACTTATTTACACTGATAGCAAGGAGTCTTATTCTGAATACTAAAAAAGGATTCTATAACTGCAATACTGTAAACATACTGTAAATATTTAACAATCTGAAATAGGTGTCACAGTCAGAAAAACTCAATGTTGTAAGTATCAAATTGATTTCAAAGCAAAGTCCATTATTTATCATTAAGTTATATTTTTTATATTCTATAAACATGACAAGTAAAAGATGGGCAGCAAACATGACATAGATAAGCATCCTATGTTACACACGTAATGTTATTACTTTTAATCTCGTAAAGGAAATAACTCGATAAAGCGAGAAAGTAGAGTTAAAGTAGTTCAAATATGTCCTTTCGAACACTTACGTCAACTTATTCTTCAAAGTTTAAAACAGAGGTAAATCAAAAGTATTAAGGTAGCCTAATGGACTCCCTCATTTGCAGCTTTTATTTCCGGAATGATAATACTAAAAAGTACTTAGACACCTCTTATAAAACGAATGATAACATATACAACTTGCAAGTCAAAATACTAAAAGGGGGTAGAGAAAAGCCTTTATATTCATATTATATCTTTTTTTAATTTAAAACAGAGGTAAATAAAAAGTATTTAAATAGCCTAGCGGAATCCCTCTTTTGCAGCTTTTATTCCCGGAATGATAATACTGAAGAGTACTTAGACATCTCTAACACACAATAAATGATAACATATACAACTTGCAGTCAACATACTTATAAGCGGTACTTATAAAACTATACTTATATTTATATTTGATATTTTTAAAGTGGAAAACAGAGGTAAATCAAAAGTATTTAGGTAGACTAATGGAATCCCTTATTTGCAGCTTTTATTTCCGGAATGATAATACAAAAAAGTATTTAGACACATCTTACATAAAACGAATGATAACATATACAACTTGCAAGTCAAAATACTAAAAGGGGGTAGAGAAAAGCCTTTATATTCATATTATATCTTTTTTTAAATTTAAAACAGAGGTAAATAAAAAGTATTTAAATAGCCTAGCGGAATCCCTCTTTTGCAGCTTTTATTCCCGGAATGATAATACTGAAAAGTACTTAGACATCTCTTATGCACAATGAATACAACAAACACACACTCTATACACACAACACACAACTACATCACATACAACTTGCATGTCCACGTATTTACAAGGGGTAGTGAAAATCATTTATATTCGGAGCTTAATTGAAATCTAAAATAAAGAGATTTTTGTTCAAGCTCTTAGATTTCTTCCTAAAACTGCCCTATAGCAATTTATAATATTTATTTCCATAACACATGTTAAAATATAAACATTAATATTTTATCTTAACTATACCAGTCAGGGAATACAAAACGAAGTGTATTGACCTTTTAAAAACCTCAAGGATAAATATTCTCTGACGTAAACCTTTTAGAGCACGATAATATCCATTCCTTAAACGTGAGAATTTACAGGACACACACTTAATTTTCACTAAACCAATTATATATTCTTTATGGTATATCTAGAATTTACAAGACATACCTCAGAAAGTAAAGCTTTACAAAACTCAACATTCGACACAGTGTTTAAAGCCATGAGGATAATGCAGCCTTACTCATAATGTTCCTCCATTTTGTTGTTTATAACTCCAGAAACATATATCTTAACCTTTAATGTTTCCCTTGGGGATAAAATATTCGTAGTAAAGGTGAGGCCTCATATTTACATTAAAGTAACTATAATGATTTGAATCCTTTACTTATATTTTACTGTTTAATAAATACGTATAATAATGCTTCCAATTTATAATATTCATGCGAGTTTGACTGAGACATAAAATGATCAATAAAAAAGTTTTTGGTTACCTATCTAAGGATTTGTATCATCGGTGGAGAGTTTGATTTTTTATCCACCTTACTCTAATGCTTTCCTCCCATATTTGCTAGAACAGAGTCTTTGCTTTTGAATTTGAAGTATTGTGTTGTGCTCTAGGACAAAGCTAGAAATAAAAACTTTATAACCTAAGTAATATGTGCGTGGAGTAAACATATTATTTACTACTTATCACATCCTCAAAAGTTTAAGATTACAATGAATTGAGAGAACATGCATAGATTGAATTATATACTAAAGTTCGCTCACATTCTCTAGTTGTTCAGAAGGAAAATACGCAAATAAGTAAAACCGAACACTGGCAAGTTTCCGGGGTAAATCGGCACTGCGGGAACTTGTGTGCGATAAAAGGAATTCTGCTTACATAAGTCTTTGTTTGGTTTTCGTTCAGATACTACATTCGCCGCTCAGTGGAAAATAAACATTGGCGCTTCAGGGGATTCGTATTGGCAGTACTTAAATATCTGATTAGGAAGAATTTGTAACTTACCTTACCTTTATTTGTATCTACTTAAGACTCATTGTTGTCTATTAATTAACATAAATTATAAGGAACAGGAGCTGTACGTAATACAACATTGTAGTTTTAGCATTATAAATACAGATCAATCATTATACAGAGCGTATATTATCTAACTAACGAGAGTTCAAAGTTGTTCCAAATTAATGTTTTAATGCTTAATTAATTAATTAGCGAGCAACGATATAATATATAACGATAACTGAACTGAAACATAACGCAATAGTAGCATGATATAGAAGATCTAACAATGAGCTGTACCGTTTTCCATCGTAACTTGAAATTTAAAATAGAAATTTATCGGAGATTATGAAAAAAAGAATGAATAAAAATTAAAGTAACATGATTGTGGAATGTTCACAGTGAGCTCTAAAATATATGTCAACATAGTGACATAAATTGGACAGCAATAGAGATTATAATATGATAGCTAAACTTTTACCTAAATTACTTGTAACCTGATTCGGGAATATTCACAGCAAGCTCTAAAGTATTATATTTCAACATTGTAACATAAACCAGAGACCAATAGAGATTATAATATGATAGCTAATCTGTTAAATAACTTACTTGTGACCTGATTCTGCAAACTTCACACTGAGCTCTGCAACTTTACCCTTTAATATAAATTAGGAAGCTATCGGAGATTGCATTATTATAGTTAAACTGTGGCCTAACTGGCTTTTCCGCAAAGCTAGTAAATGTATAATGTTATATAAGTAAATTCATGTAATGAGATATTGAATGTTGACATATTAACACATCTGACGTATGCTGTGTTTAACATTTTTGTAAATATTTTTGATGAAACGCTGTTTGTATACTTTTAATTTGTATTTCTACTGTTTCTATTCCAGTTTACAAATTTTTGTTCCTTTTAAATAACATTTACATGATAATTATTTGTGCAGAAAATCTATTGTAAAAACGTTAATATGAGATAATATGGAATTTGTGTAATGATAATATATTTATAATTGATACTAAGAATAAAGTAACTTTTATACTATCAGTATCAGAATACACATATTATAATGTAGTCTTGAACAATGTGTATTGAGCTGTATTGACTTACCAAAGTAATGACGAGACACAACCAGGGCAATATTAAATTCACCATTTGCTATAAACGTTGTTTAAGTTGGGTTACAAAACAGTCACGTGATAGGCCTTTTCTGCTTTTACATTACTAGAAAAAGAATATTTTGGAATAAATTTCAAAACTTCCCCAATAATTAGCCGACAATTGAATATTGGTTGTTTAGTATAACCTAACCTCTGCTGTGTTTTTTATAAGTTTTCATAAAATAAAGTGCATTAACTGGTTTATACCATCCAGTTGAACCCACACTGAGTACAGCTAAAACCAATGTGTCACTTGGGCAAAGATTTGGATGTCCAGGAGCGGCACATCACTAACCGCAAATGTCGAGATTCTGGGGCGCAATGGTAATTCGATAGGTCTAGTCTACTGAGGGAGATGACTGTTAGAGTTGGTAGGATTCCTACTCTAAGTGTCAAAGTTTATACTAGCACAGACATAAGGGTGTACCACCCCCTGTCTGCTTTGACTAGAAACGCTGATTCAGAGCTTTTCTGCCCTTCTTCCGAGGGGACATGACTTGAGATTAGTTCCCTATATTCGTCCTCATGGATCTCGATAGGAGGCGGCCCCTACTCCCTATTCTTACCCATCCAGAATATCCTGTCACTCCGGAAGCAGCGCAAAAGTCCTAGTAGGACTAGGTGCAGTTTTCTAAGATTCTTGTCCTTAGATAACAAATAACGTTTTTCAAATATGGCTCACCGTTGAAACAGTTGAATCAAAATCTGTATTCAAAATACAGACTTACGATTTGTCTAACCATGAATAAGTATTAGTTTCATAAAAATGTATAGAATACATTATTTTTATTGTGTTGATTATTATACATAATATACACAAACTGCAGAGTTCCAAACTGCATGCACACTGGAGAATCTTGGAAACTACTCGTATAAGAGATGCAACAAAACCTGTATATACATTTGTGCATAATAACAAGACCAGTTTTGTTGCTAACTTAATTAGGTGTTTGCATCGTTCACTCGCTGGGCTCAAAAAGCAGTTTTAGGTAACTTCAAACTTTCAGTTTTCTCAATAGTACCTATATTGTAACGATTTTTATATATGTACTTATTGTTGGGAACAGCTGTTACAAAATACTGCATATATATTTTACAAAAAAATATGTTTTTATTCAAAATAACATCAGGGTTGGTAAAAATTTTACGATAAGCTGATTAACAATATATATACAAGGTGTTTGAAAAGTCTGGGTACGGCTTAATATTTTAAAATCCATAGCAGATAACATGTATAAACTTTGCACAGTGTCATATGGCTATGTAAACTATTTTTCCTTGCTATTACCATGACATGCCAACCATGGGGGGGACAGCCCACAGAGGAAAACATGGAAATCTTAAATTAAAGCATGGGTCGAGTGATACCTCATTTGAAAGAGCTCACTTAGTAGAGTTGAATGCAGCAAACCGCATCTCAAAAGGTTTATCCAATCAGAAATGGTGGGTTGTTTTAGGTACACATTGTGAAGTACATTCCGTCGTATTCTGGTGCGGTAGGCGGCGTTTCACTCTACTGGAATCTGGAGTCATGTTTGTCTAAAGAGATCCAAAGAAACTCGACGAAGAAGAAGCTCACAAACGGACCTTTACATCGTTTCTGCATTGAGACACCTATCAATTATGCGCCTAATGAGGCTGCCACTTTACTTATATATATATATATTTGTATAATATGTATATATATATAAAATGTTAATACTGAGTAATCTCTCACTTGCCAGCCGAGCATTTCACAACTACGTAACAGAACCCTTACGTTTTGTGAATACATTATTTATATCTTTACGATACGTACACATTATGTCAAAGTGTTTTGTTAATTAATTAAAAACTAAATTTTTTGGGTGAGGCTATCATGATGTACTTCACTTAAACCATGTTTTTAGCAAGAAAATTTACATTAATGCAGTCTAGAGTTGGTTAATTGTCAAGAGTTCCTATTTTATTCGATACTATTTTGTGCCAATGTTTACTAAACTACACAAGAAAATTATTTTCGTGGAGATATCTGAATTGTGTAATTTTCATTGTATAATCAAAGTAAACATGTACTATAAAGTATAACTAATCTCTCGGTTATCATCACCTAGAGTTTACAATGAAAGCTCATCGTTAGAAATCTCTTCTACAGTAACACGCTATGGTTAGATGCCACAAAAGAAAACCAACAAAAGGAAACACTTCGTCTTCCCGCATTTACTTCCTCTTCATTCTTAATGTCTGTATATTTACAGACAATGAAGTATATTTAGTCTATTATAGCTGCATAACTTTATTTACATTTCAATACCTCCTTTACTCCAAAACCAGGAATGGACTTCACTAAAAAATCATGGTGATTCTTACGTGGAATTAAGGATAAACTGCTATATCTAGTCGTATGTTGTTCCGGTAGAATTAATACTCGGCCATGTTGATCCAATAAGATCTACCACGATAAGCTCGCTCCAGTAGGCCGAAATTCAGGATAAACTGCTATATGTAGTCTTATGTTGTTCTGATAGGATAAATACTCTGCAGCCATGTTCATTCAATGAGATCAAACACAATAATCTAGCTCCTAGTGGCTGAACTTAAGGATAAGCTGCTATCTGTGGTCATATGTTGTTCCGGTTGAATGAATACTCAGTAGACATGTTGATCCAATAAGATCAACTACAATGAGCTCTATGTGGCTGGAAGCCCTAACTGAATAGCTGAGACTGATTGTAGTTATACTGTAGAGACACTATACAATGTGACTAGCACATGTCGTGGCTTCGCCCCCAATTTCTATGCAAAAAAATCTTATATTTTATTAAATAGCTCCCTTTGTTTTAGTAACACTTGAACTATTTTATCCACATTTAGAGGAAGTCGAAGTTCATAGTTTGCTTAGTTAAAGGACTATGTATAATGCAATAAGATAGGGTGCCGTGATATTTCGGAAATTAAATAACCCATTTTTTAGATTTCATGACTAAGACGACCATAGATTAATAAAATTGTGAATAATTCCTATTTCAGGTCTTGCACTTCAAATTGAAATGTACTACATTTCCAACGCGATAGATATTGTTATTATAAATTAAAAACAAAGATAAACAGTGATAATACTAATGTTGTGACAGGTATCACCCATGTGTAAATATAATACATGAGACAGTAAAGTACATGCTTTTGTTTCCGAATTCACGTTAGCTATACCTTGATATTTCCTCTGTCCAGTCTAGTAATTATATAAGTATCTATAAACCTAAGCATTATCGTATATTTTATGAGTGAGAAATTAATGCGATCTCCCCTTGACGATTCACTGTAATAAAAATTGCTGTAAACGTTTCTTATTGCCGTTTATTTTCCCGTTGGCAAAAGCAAACTCACTGCGCTTGCTTGTTTCCCGGAATTGTAGTCACGGAGCGAATGGCTTGTTGGATCATGCTAATGTCCAGTCCTTCTGTTATTTGTTCCTTCAGCTACTATAAATATGCTGTCCCACAAGGTTTAAGGAAACCAAATTCAATACCTGACATGAAAACTCACAATTTAGTGTTACAAATTTTAAAACTTATTTTGGTATTTTTAATGTTTTCGTAAAAATAGGCGGAGGTCCCTAATTTAAAACCTCATGTAAAAATTCATGTTTTTCAGATACCAAATTATGCACAGTAAAAATGGGCAATTGTGTAAAAGCATGAAATAATTAGCTGATGGTATAAGGGATCACAATATATCAAGAGAATTTGTGTTTGGAAACACACGTAGTATTTTCAGTATTGAAACTACGAACTGCCTTTGCTTGTTTACTCTGTTTTCACCCATAAGCTATTCAATAAATTTTACTGAAATTTTACATGGGATATGCTTAGGGTTTTTGGAATGATTGTAGGCCTATTTCTAAAACCATTACGTGTTACGTCCAACTGGTCTCTAAAGCAGTTGTAAAACTCCCTTTCAGAGAAAAATATGTGGAATCTTAGTTCTAAAACGTACAATTGCATTATTAAGATATTCTAGTTTTCGCTCATAATAAAGATAATAATGTAGTTAAGACGTAATTAAACAGCATTAAATTTTATGAAGTAATTAAACTGAATACGATCACACTTTTTTTCTTATAATAAAGATAATTATGTAGTTTTTGCGTGAGTAAGCTACATTAAATTGCATAAAGTATTTCATCTTAACCCAACCCCGATCTTTTTCTTATAATGAAGATAATTATGTAATTTACACGTGAGTAAATTGCATTAAATTGTATAAAGTATTTAAAGTAAAGTAAACCCCGATCTTTTTCTAATAAAAAAATAATTATATAGTTTACACGTGCATGGAATTGTACAAAAATGTTTACACCGAATACAACCATGCTTTTTTTATAATAATAAAGATAATTATGCAGTTTACGTGTAAGTATATTACATTCAAATGTATGCAGTAACTGAAATAAACGCACTCGGTTTTAAAATGAAGATTATTATGTAATTTACACGTAAGCAAACTGCATAAATTGTATAAAGTAATTTAACTGAGCACTCCCACTTATTGGCTTGGTTGGAACAGTGTACGACCAGTTATGTACCGTAACTGGTTTTATTGTTGTTTTCCCCGACTGATAAATGTGGCCCTGAGCACGTTGTGGTTCACCCGCAACCCGACACCTTGCAGTGGTTTTATATAAAAATATAGCGTAACATTGTCTGTATTAGTCATCATGTTACAGTCACCAGGTCACAGTTCACCGTAACTGGCTTTTATTGTTTTCCCCGACTGATAAATGTGGCTCAGAGCACGTTGTGGTTCACCCGCAACCCGACACCTAGCAGTGGTTTTATATAAAATTGCAGAATAACATTGTCTCTATTAGTCATCATGTTACAGTCACCAGGTCACAGTTAACCGTAACTGGCTTTTATTGTTTTCCCCGACTGATAAATGTGGCTCAGAGCACGTTGTGGTTTACCCGCAACCCGACACCTAGCAGTGGTTTTATATAAAAATGTGGCGTAACATTGTCGGTATTAGTCATCGTATTACAGTCACCAGGTCATAGTTCATTGTATATCTGTTTCATTGGCGTTACTAGCATTCCACGTCAAATATATTTAAAACTAAAAAATTTGCGGATATGTAAAAAAGTTAAATATTCGCTGTTTATTAAGTTTATATCTTCATATATTTTTTCGTTTTGATAGTAATAGTAACCGTTTACTAATAGTAATAGAGTTTACAGACCATTTTTATTTATTAAACTCATAAAAATTTTATTAAATTCTTACAAACTGTATCGTCTTGAAACCTTTTATGCGATAAATAATTATTAGCATATAAATTTGTTACACAAATTTGGAATTTATTTGAGTTTAATTTATCGGAAATAACAACAATATTATAAACTATAACTAAAAAATTATTACTCAGTATATTACAAGAATAGTATGTCGTTGTATTATAAATCTGTTTTACGAATGTTATCATAAACTTTTATAAAATATTCGTATAAAAATGACTTAAAGGCCCTCACTGTTGATGAGGCCTAAGCATTCTATAACTTGTTTAATTACATTCAAGATGCATAAGAACTCAAATATAACCATTAACTATCCACATCTTTAACAGCCACCATCTTGAAGTAAAATAACTAATTATAAATGGTACTTTAAATTGTTTGAAAGTAAGAAGTGCCTATTTTCAGTTATGTTCTAAAATAACGAATATAAAACTCTTTCTCAAATGGGAATGACCACCGTCATAGAACCATTGATTTGTTGAGATTGGCTAACGAACTGATCCAAGCGATGTGTAAGTAAAATTAGTACCAAGGTTGTTAGAATCGGGTAAACTACGGCAAATGTAGTGTTCAACACTATCTCCGTGGCGTCATATAGTAAAATGTATATGTAGTAAATTTTTGGATTATAGTGAAATTGGGTTCTGAGGATTATGATTGAGGAAAACTCTACCCCTTTCCCCAAAATGTCGTTATGAGGATGATTGCATAAATCAAATTCTTTTAAACTTAGCCAGAACTATTAGCTTGGTACCCTTGCTTTGCCTTTTTTTATTTATCCGCTATACTAAAAATAAAATTATTTTTATGATCACTAGGTGATTGAGAAGAAACAGTAGTCTGCGTCAAATTTAGGTTGATCACTTGCCAAAAATCAACTTTATTCTTATTATTTCACATACTTATTGCTTTAATTGTACAAAACCTTTCGTAGTACATATATACGAAACCTGATATATATCCCACCTGACAAAATGGGATGACTACACAGTCATAGCAGGTGGCGACTTCAATGCTGATTTCGATGTAACTACTACAAAGACCACAGCAGTCGAGTTTCTTAATCTACTTCGACAATTTAACTGCTACTGTTTTTACTGAACTCTGCACCTACTAGAGGTAACAACTGTCTTGATAATGTTTTTGTAAATTGTAGTTTAGACTATGTAAATTGTAATGTTGTCAAAAATTTTCCGTTTACTGACCATGATGGCATGCTTATTAATTTGAAGGTCATAAATAGATCGATGGCAAAGGGAGCTTCATCTATACAACATAGTATACTTAAGGCTAATTCCTCTTACAAATTTGTCCTGCCTAGGAAAAGTATGTCTTGTTTAACTGATAGACTTAATCTTGTTAACTGGTCCCTGTTTTCTGCACAGTGTTTTTGTAATGGAGCAGCAATGTTTCACATGTTTTTTTTACTATTTTGATTAATATTTTGAATTATTTTTTTATTTTAAAACGACCTAAATTTGAAGTAAATGGGGTTAAAGGGAGAAATAGTTGGTATACATCTGACTTGGCAACTTTAAAGGATAGGTTGTTGTCTTTTGATTTTTTGTACAAGAATACTGGTAGTAATACAGTTAAAAATCAGGTGAAAGTGCTAAAGAGAGAGTACATCAATAACATTTCTGCTGCCAAAGTAGCTTATAACAGTCAGCTAATACATTCTAGCAAGAACAAGTGTAAGGCAGCTTGGTCATTAATAAAGAAAAACTGTAACATGGCAAAAGGCCAAGAGCCCTTGATCTCACCAAATTTGTTTAACAATTATTGTATAGAAGCAGTTGTTGAAGCAAAAAAAACAATCGAAAAATCTGCTGTTACTACTAAAGCTCTCCTTAAAAATGTTTGCCCAGTTAGTTTTAAGTAATATTAGCTTATTTGAGTGGAAATTCGTGTCAACAGATGATGTTCTTAAGGCCGCAAAACATTGGAATGATTCTTGCAGCAATGATTATTATTACATGTCTAATACTCTTTTGAAGCAAATACTACCTTTTATTGTCGAACCTATTACTAAATGTGTCAACTGTTTACTTAAAGAAGGAAATTTTCCTGAAGAGCTTAAAATCTCCAGAGTTTGTCCTATCTACAAGAAAGGTCCGAGAGATAAACCTGAAAGTTATCGCCCAGTCTCAATTGTACCTGTTGTATCCAAATTGATTGAAATTATAATTTATGAACAAGTTGTTAATTTTTCGGAAGAGAAAAACATTTTGTCCAAATTTCAGTTTGGTTTTAGGAGGGGTGTAAAGCCACGCTTGATGCCATAGATAGTTTGGTTTTTGAAATTTTGCAGGCCTTTGAGAGTAGGGCTTTTGCTCAGGTAACGTTTTGTGACCTGACCAAGGCTTTCGACTGTGTTGATCACTTGGACCTATTAGAAAAACTTAATTTTTATGGTTTTCGGGGTAGCTCATTGAGGCTTTTCAAGTCCTATCTAGAAAATAGAAGGCAGGTGGTTTTTATCGATGGAGAATGGTCTCAAGAAGTTGTCCTAAAATATGGAGTGCCGCAGGGCTCGGTTTTGGGGCCTTTGTTTTTTTAATAAGTATTAACCCTTCCAACGCGGCTAACGCCTATAGGTGCGGAACTGCCGATGCTTTAAACGCGTATAACGTCTACAAACGCAAAAGCTTTACTTTTGAAATGGCGAAGAATTACTTGTTAAAACTTCCGTAAGAGAGCAGGTCGATGTTCCTTTCGACTGTCGGGACTAGACAAAAACGCTTTGTCACCGTTGGAGGACGTTGTAACCGTATCTACTCGGATTGAAAGCAATCGCGGCCATTTTTTGTATGGCCAGTGACCCGGCATACGCCTACAGACGCGTTCGTTTCATTCAGCTGTTTAACTACGTGTGTGTTGGTCGTATGTTGGTTATATTGTTAAACAGAGTGTTTTTGAATCAGTCCGTTGTTATTCTAATAGTGTAATAAGAAAAGTTTGAATTCATTCATTTTACGTGAACTGATTTTCCAACATTTATCATTTTACTACGAACAACGTAGTTTGAGCGCATTTATGGTATATTATGTGTAATATTTTTTTTCAATTATTAGTTTTGTATTTTATACCAGTTTCACCATACAAGTCCAGTTTATTTATTCTAAATAAATAAGGTTTATAAGTACAATATTTGTTTCATTTCCCTTGAAGGCTATCGTATAAATAAGTTTGTGTTGAATTTCATATTATTACATTTCAAAATCTTATACTGAACTTATTTATTTTTATGTACTAATTATACAGAAACTTCAGTTACAATTTACTCATTATAAATAACCTGTATAAATGTAATTTAATCTGTCAAATAGTGTTCCTATGTACATTATCCTGCAATGCAGTTTATTCAAAATTTAAAATGTTTTCGTGCGTATAAAATTATCAAAAATATGTAATATTACATGTTTATTATTTTTTCTTATAAAGGTAATACCAAGGAATATGAAACAAAAATTGGCATTGGGAAATTTAAACAAAAATATTTTTTTATGTCTTAGCGTTTGACAGTAATTTTAATTAGCGCTTTAAGGGTAAATGATTTGCCTGTAAATTTTATTAGTAGAACTTTCCTTTATGCTGATGACACAACTTTCTTGAATGTTTCAAATGATATTGTAGAGCTGAATGATTTGGCGAGGAGCTCTTTAGAAGAGGCAGGTGTGTGGTTTCGAGCCAATGGTTATCTCTTAAATAAAAGTAAAACTGAAAATGTAATATTTAGCTTAAGGCCATACAATCAGGAACTTGTAGAGTTGGACACTGTTAATAATGTTAAGTTTCTTGGTATTTTTATTGATCACCAGCTGACCTGGGGAACACATATAGACCACATTAAAACTAGACTGTCTAGAGTTATATTTCTATTGAGACGTCTGAAACATTGTGTAACTACAGATTATATTAGGATAGCATATTTCGCTTTCTTTCAGTCAATAATGAAATACTGTTTGCTTGTATGGGGTAACTCTCCAAGGATTGTTGAGATTTTGAAATTGCAGAAGAGGGTTATTAGAATAATAATGGCTCAGCCCCATTAGATCATTGCAAGCCTATATTCATTAGTTTAAAAATTAACACTGTTGTCAATCTTTACATTTTTGAACTTGCTGCTTACTCCTTAAAATAATTACCAGAAATTATACTTAATGAAGACCTACATCCATACAATACACGTAATAAAGATAATATTAGTTTTCAACAATGCCGATTAAGTAAAATGTTAAATAGCCATTCTGTCATGTGCAAAAAAGTCTATAATAAGTTAAGTTATTTTGTTAAATTGTATAGTTGTAAGGTTTTTCTTAAAAAACTCAATGACTGGCTGTTAGCAAATCCTTTTTATAACATTGAGGAATTCCTAGAACACCCTGGCATAACTCTGTAATATATTGTCCGTTTATCAATACCTTTTTGCTTTGTTGACTCTTTAAATAGTTTATTTTTGTTCTTATTCACTGTTCTTACTAATAGTCTTTATTTTTTTGTTAACTTGTTGAATTTTTGTGATGTTATCTATTTATATACTTATTTATTAATTAATTTCTTATTATCAATTTTACATTGTTTTAAAAATTGTTACATTTATTACATTACATGCAATACATGCATTGTTACTATTTTATACCGCTAATTTTTTTTTTTTTTTTACTGCTGTAGTATGACTAAGAACAATGTAACGTTCAACAATTCTGACATTGTCAATACATGTATATATGTCTATGACAATAAAGTATTATTATTATTATATAGAGCCTATACTAAATATTTGTGCCAAGTGTCATGGTTCAAGGCCTTATAGTTTTTAAGAAAATATAATCAGCAATTCAATGATATTTAGTTTTTATATATAAAGCAGAACGTTTGTAGGAACGAAATCATCATAAAAATAAGGCTTTTGTACAACAAAAATAATTTTAAAAACTTAATTACTCTAGTTCGAAGTTTAATACATTATAAGTTAAGAACATAAATATTTTATAATAAAACACCAAACGACGTTGAATCTGTAGTGTGTACAACACAAGCTCGTGTGAAAAACACAAGTTCAAGTTAGTGACCACACACAACTCATAATAACGGTACAGTGTAAACACCTTTACTGTGGTCGGCGCTGAGCTTGGCATCGTTCAGTTTAACAGAGAAGTTACACCAGATCGTACGATTTACCATAAAGTTTACATTTTCGAGTCTGGGCAGTGTCACATCATCAGAAATACAAACATCACTCACCTCTCTAGTGTGTAGTTATTTATCAAAATAATTATTTGAATATTAGTTTAATATTTTATTGACATGGCTTACTGAAACTCTGTACAAATGTCATCGATCACTTGTAAGGATGACATTGGAAATGGTTAGTGAGTCTTGTTCATTTATATCGCTAAAAACCCGCAAACCAGTTGTCTTAAGGCAACTAAAGTGCTTCATGACACTGTATAATAAATATCAAGAAGATCCCGACATGAATACAATATCAGTCACTTGGGATTCCCAGTCCCTGAGAGAACGAAGACCCCACGATAACTCCATACTTAGTACACATTTTATTCTCTGTCATTCATAAATCTCTAAGAACTTTGTCAATACTTATAGCTCTTACCCATTGCTTTCACTCTCTAGAAACACCAAGTCACTGAGAGGCCTGGACACTGAGATACAGCTACCCACTGAGATGCAAAGTTTTTGCACTTACAGCTGCCAAAAACTGGAAGTTTATAAGCTTATGATGCCTTCTGCTTTAAGAATTTTTTGACTCTAGAGCCTTCCGTTATCTGTGAGCTAATAGTTTCTGAGATAAACTGAAACCTGGCCTATGCTGTTTTGAATGTTTTTCTTGTCTTGTGAATATCATATTTTAGTAAATTGTTTGCCTTTTGCAGCTTATAGAGTATGAAAACTCACCATACCTGAAACATTCCAGCAGATAAAATTCTTGTAATTCTGGGAATCTTTGGCATTTGGGACGTAGCCTCGGGTCTTTTTTAACTTTGTTCCGTTAATAAACGACGATAACTAGAATCTAGTGAATTTAACCATTCTGCGTTTTTATAGTTCTTACGTCTTGTGAGAACCAGAGATCTCTGGTCGCCCCTTAAATCTCCGGACAGGATCCCTGTAACTGCTGTTCGATGAAGCCTGCTGTCTGCTTAGTGATTTTAGCCATTATAATTTGTTTAAACCTACGACTTTATAAGATTTTTTTCTGGAAAACTCTGAACACCAGAACTACTTCGTATCTGAGCGGTTTCGGCTGTCTAGCGGATTCCGGCTTCTGTGTTTCTCGATCCCGCACTAAAGGCTTTAGCGAGCGGAAGTTCTCGGCGTATGCTAGCTCCTTATCTCTAAATATTTCTGGAATCTTGGAGTCGCTGTGGCCTTTGGTAGATCTAGGAGGTGAGGTCAACTAAAGCTATTACCCTTCCAATGTCCCTCGCTTCTATAAGATCTCGTCGTCTTGTGTGTTGATCTCTGATATTCTTCCAGCCTGTAATACTGCTGAGCTATAGTAAGCCTTAATTGAGTATACGATAGTTTTTACTATAACATTACGTACTCCTTGTTTCCTTGTGTTCTGAAACTATTCTTTAATATGTATTTTGTCCCTCATTATAGTTAGGCAAACTTTTATAAATGCCGTGCATGAAATGTATTATTTCTTAATAGAATGTATTTCACAAGGTTTACAATAAAACCATAAGTTAAAGTTTATTATGAAAAGTTGCTATTATTTAATAAATATATTAATGGAAAAGTGACATAAAAAATCAAATATACCGTACATAATTTTCACGTTTGAGAATTATTTATTCCAATAAAAATAAATAACAAAAAACTTAGATTAGATGTAGTGAAAAACATATGCTACAAAACAAGACTAACAATGTAACGCTAAGAGGGGCAAGCTGGTGTCTGTGTGGGAAGGGAAGCAATAGATCATGAGGGATCTGTCTTCACTCGAGGTTGAGTGTGCAACTGATCCTAGGCTACCACTCCATTTTTATCATGTTCAATTAAAATGAAGACAATTAACACGTATAATTATACAATACAACCATAGTTAATTTGTTTTGAAAGAGTATACGAGTAAAATATATTTATGTTTCAATATATTTAATAATTAAATAATGAATTCACTTCTTGCGACAAATTATTTGTGGATATGTGATCTGTAATGATCCAAAGATGTAGTCAAATATTTCTGAATAAAATCTGATTAAAAATCAATATATAGATATTTAATATTAAAAGAAAATTTAATTTTTCTTACATGTTAGTATAAATAATAAAGTATAAATAAATACAATTCTAATAAATGAACTGTTTTCTTTTGGAAGACTGAAAGAAATGAATAACTTTTAAACTAATGTGTAGTTTTAAATCATTACGTACTATAAATTCAAGACAACTTTATATTTTTTGAAATTTTCACAGGATTTACGGAGAGGGATGGGAAGAGAAAGGGGGGGGGGAGAGAGAGAGAGAGAGAGAGAGAGAGAGGAGAGAGAGAGAGAGAGAGAGAGAGAGAGATGAGAGAGAGAGAGAGAGACGAGTTTATATCCTGTCGTAATGTGTGCCAAATAATGTCCATTACCTCTCTCTCCAATAGTTTATCCCCTCAGACTGAAACAGTCCTAGTCGTCACCCCTCAGTGCTATTGTCCCAGACTGTAGCTTACCAGATTTCTGCAAATTCATAACTGTTTATTACGACTTAACTGTGCTCCTATTCTGCACAATTTTACTTACCTTAGAGCTCATTTATTATACTTCATGGTATACCTTCTCCATCTGCATTACCTAATCTAATGCGACTTACTGTATTTTATTAAATATTATATTTTAATTTTCTAATATTTTTCATTTTATATTACAACTAAACCAAGAAATTTCACGTTAAGAAAAATAAAATATATTGTTGATAATATTTTCTTCATTCAAGATTTGACTGGAAACTGTATACGATGTTACCAGTCTGACGTTACAACTATACGTTGAGGGTGGTCATACTTATAGTTTGTCTCAACTGTAAAGTTGAGAGACAATGAAAGAAAAAGTCCTAATCTGCAGAGGAGGATCCATATCCTAGTTTAAACAATGAGGCTTAGTCTCTAAGTACAGTTTCAATACCATTTTAACCATTTATTACTACTTAATTAACGTAGTGCTATGTTTTAAGTAGAATGTATCATATTTAGTTACATTACTTAGTTACATGATTTTATTGTTTCTTGTGTATTAAATGTTACTGAAAAACCTATCTTGCATATTGTTTTTCACTATTTTTTTACTGCTTTTCAAGCAAAAAATGTTTAAAATTTCATAGTGAATGTCTATCAATTTTAAAAACCATTTGTTTTGAATTATCTGGTGGTAAATCAGTTACTTTTTTATTTACTTACACATAAATATTTATTTAGAGGAAAATACGTTATAGTTTCCAAATACAACACAGATGTGTAAAAAGAAATAATCTTAAACTAAATATGATTTAATTTATCTAGGTATCGAAACTGTACAGTAAAACATAAATGAAAACTTTTTGTTAATATTTTTTCAAATAGCCCCCAATCATTTTAGACGATGCAACTAGTATTTTTTAATCGGACCTCATTGTTTTAAACACAGACATGAATAAATGCCAGATGCGCAATGAATTCTATGGTAAATTTTACAGTTTGTTTTGTGGAACAGTAGTTTAGTGCTCCAGCTGCATTAATTCTGAGTTCATCACAAGACACCGTGTTTATTTATGAGTTAAGTGTTATTGCAACTTCGTAAATTTAATTAATTATACAATGAGAAATAATGTGAGTTCCAGTTTATTTAGTAATTATGTTTCAATAGCATCAATCAAGGATCTTATACTCTGAACACTCGCGTTGATTAGATGACGGGGAGGCATGCTGATAAACTTTGGTGCTTTCCTTTCCTCGCTAATGAACATTACGTGAGCAGTGAAATAGGAAAATATTTCAAAATTACTCCTATAAATATTGTAAGTATCTGCTATGCACATAATATAGTCCATGGTTCTTTTTGAATGTTCAAACTATAACTGAGATTAAACAAAATACATCCTTATGTAGTTTCCGTCACTGAAAAATTATTTTATTACACAAACAAAGTTTTAAGTTAAACACCACTATTCAAAATAATTTGAAACTAAATTTCCCTCTAAGACAAAAGGTCAAAAGAAAAATACCATTCGTAATATATGGCTGTCCTCCCAACTGGAAGCCCACCACTTTGAAAACTTTATAAGAAATAAAAATACTTATGACTAAATAAGGGCTTATGAAGATTTTGTATAACAAAAACTGAAACAACGTATTTCTTTAAACTGGTGTATGTTCTCTTTTGCAAATGTCAAAATATAGAAGAAATATCAAGAATTTAAAAAATAAGAATACAAAATTGTAAACATGACAAATTTATACTTGACAAAAATGTCGTTGGCAAGGTATCGCCATAAAACCTAATACTCGCCTGAAGCACTAACTTGTAAATTTTCAAGAAATAGTAAATAAATTACTATTACTTATTAATACGAGCGCGTATAAGTTTCCGTTTATACGTTTGAGTTTTTGAAGAAGGAATTCAATGACTGGATACGACTTATAATCTCATTTAGAAATTATAAATATAATATTATCTGTAACACAACTTTTATTGAAAGATGGTTTAGGTCGGATTATAATATTGCCACTGTATCATTTTTAAAACTGAATAGAGTCCCTCATTTGAAAATGTACTAGATGTGAGCAAACTATTGTTGTGTTAATAAAATAATAATGTAAATTCGGTTTTTCTAGTGCAAGTTCATACCTGCTTCTCTCGTTTTACAATGTAAATACTCACACACCATATACTTAATTACAGCTCCAGTTAGGACACCACAGATTGAAAGTACATGTCCAATTGTTACAGTTGGCAAGTTTAATGATGACACATATACCACAGTTACACTATCATACCGGCATCTCTCTCTTTATTGGATGAATTCTCACACTTCACATACTGAATTACAGCTCCAGTAAGGACACCACAGATTGAAGGTACGTGTCCAATTGTTACAGTTGGCAAGTTTAATGATGACATATATACCACAGTTACACTATCATACCGGCATCTCTCTCTTTATTGGATGAATTCTCACACATCACATACTGAATTACAGCTCCAGTTAGGATACCACAGATTGAAGGTACGTGTCCAATTGTTACAGTTGGCAAGTTTAATGATGAAAATGTATACCACAGTTACACTATAATACCAGCATCTTTCTCTTGGCTAGATGAATTCTCATACATCGCATACTGGAGTACAGCTCGTTCATAATATTAAAAATTCCATTCAGGAGATCGCAGATTGGAGGAACATGTCCAATGGTGGCAGTTAGCAAGTTTAATGATGACATTTATGCCACAGTTACAGTATAATACCTGCTTCTATCCTCTTTGCTAGATGAATTCTCACACACCGCATACTGGAGTAAAGCTCGTTCATAATATTAAAAATTCCATTCAGGAGATCGCAGATTGGAGGAACATGTCCAATGGTGGCAGTTAGCAAGTTTAATGATGACATTTATTGCCACAGTTACAGTATAATACCTGCTTCTATCTCTTTGCTAGAATGAATTCTCACACACCGCATACTGGAGTACAGCTCGTTCATAATATTAAAAAATTCCATTCAGGAGATCGCAGATTGGAGGAACATGTCCAATGGTGGCAGTTAGCAAGTTTAATGATGACATTTATGCCACAGTTACAGTATAATACCTGCTTCTATCTCTTTGCTAGATGAATTCTCACACACCGCATACTGGAGTACAGCTCGTTCATAATATTAAAAAATTCCATTCAGGAGATCGCAGATTGGAGGAACATGTCCAATGGTGGCAGTTAGCAAGTTTAATGATGACATTTATGCCACAGTTACAGTATAATACCTGCTTCTATCTCTTTGCTAGATGAATTCTCACACATCGCATCCTGGAGTACAGCTCGTTCATAATATTAAAAATTCCATTCAGGAGATCGCAGATTGGAGGAACAATGTCCAATGGTGGCAGTTAGCAAGTTTAATGATGACATTTATGCCACAGTTACAGTATAATACCTGCTTCTATCTCTTTGCTAGATGAATTCTCACACATCGCATACTGGGGGGGGGGTGGGGGGGGGGGGACCTTTAAATAGTATTCTATATACTACTAATTTAGAATAGACATAAATAATACCTGTAGAAGTGTCATATTTTGAGCTTCACTGTACAAGAGACTAGCCTAAATACATGAAAGAATTCGAAGGTTCCTTTTAATTTTAGTAAATTACTGGTACAGATAACGACACGTTGTCAGTTGTTTTAATAAATAGTTTTAAGCCCGTACCACTTAAGATAATATTTTTTATGACTAATATATCATTCCAAAATATAAAAAATTTTAGAAATCGTGCTGAATACTAAAACTAACAATTACAAAGCACATTATTAATAATTAAGAAAAAGATACGAAACAAGTGTAATAAAAATTAGGAACCGTCTTGTGGATGATAGATAAGGTACATATAGCCAATGGGCTTAACCTATTTGTTGCAACTGTTACGCAAAGACAAGTCTCAGTAAACTCAATTTTTCCTAGAGAAAAGATGTTACTAGACTTATTCAGCAGGTCCAAGCCAAAAGCTTTAAGTATTTAAATTCTACGTTAATGTGACATCAATAAATGCTCAAAGCCATTTGTGAAGCAGTTCACCTCATTAAGTAATAACAAAAAGTTTCAAACTGAGGTTTTGGCAACTCAATAAGATTTTAAAAGTAATTTTAAAATGAAATAAAGCACGGTTCAATACTTATTAACAGCTATTGGACTTGTCATAATATTACTAACACAACGATTTATATCTCAATAAATAAACGCATAAAAGTTACAACTAACATAACAAATTGTGGATTTCAATCATTCCAATGATTAAGCTCTTTTTAAGGAAATTTATATGCAAAGTTTAATAAGAAATGTACTTAGTCGCGTTGCATTTTGTATTATACTTTTTAGAACATATACTGATCTTAGCTCCATTAAGGCTTTTATTTATTACTCAGTTCCACAGACAGTACAGTGTTCATCAACTTATTAATATTTGTATACTTATCTTAATCAAAAAAGAATACCTTCCTTCATTTATATCTCTATAACTTATGTAAAAATGGGAACAATAAAACGAGTTGTGGAACTCACAATCTTTCCTGAACTATTTGTAACAAACCATTTGTGTGGGTAGAACTTATAATAATTTTTTTATAATTAACAGAGGCTGGCGAACAATTATAATCTTGGTACACAATATTTGTCTTCTAAATATATTAATTTTAAACAGCGTGGTAGGGCAATATTGTTCCAAATGGTAGCCGATGAAAAGTAAACAAATTCTGTCATTTACAGACATGGAGACAAAAGTAATTAGTATTCTGGTTCAAAACATTTGTAACCAGCAAATTTATTTTGTCTAGAATGGCTTTTGAGATATAAATTACAAGAAAGACCAACAAAACAATTGCTCTTGCTCTTTTAAGAGATTTGTTTAGTCAAAATTAGTATGGTTTCAGAAAAGGCAGGAATAACAGAAGATGTAATTTCCCAGTTTATTTCTATAGTTTCAGAAGGTACTTATAATGGGAAGTGTGTGTCTGGATTGTTTTCTGGACATTTGTAAGGCATTTGATAGTGTCTATCATGACATTTTATTAAATATCCTACTGAAGAAAGGTATAAGAGGCATAGTTATTAATTGGTTCCGATCATATTTATCTAATAGAAAACAATGTGTAAGAGTAGGTGATGTTCTGAGTGAAGTAGGTTTTATTAAATATAGTATCCCCCAGGGATCGGTACTTGGTGCAATTCTGTTCATTATATACATAAATAGTTTGTGCCAAGGAAAATTTCGAGGTACTTTATCATCTTTTGCAGATGATAACTCCATTTGTTACGTATAAAACACGTGGGAGGAAATAAGACAAGCTATGGTTGAGGACTTGACTGCACTCAAGTGGTGGTTTTGGAACATAAAATGCAACTTAGTGTAGAAAAGACAAATGACATCAATTTTAGTCTAAGAGGATCCAATATTTTCATAATCCCATTAGATACAAGTGTATTAACAGTTTAAATGGAAAATCTTCAATGTGAATAGCTGTAAATTTGTGCAGAGAGTTGAATGTGTAAAATATTTAGGAGTAAATAATATAATCAGTAATTTAACCTGGAAGAACCATATAAGTATATTAAAAAATAAATTAAATAGTGTAATAATAATATTTTATTTCTTAAGAGCAATGTGTCCAGAAGTAGTAAGTAGGACAGTTTATTTTTCTCTTGTCTATAGCAGGATGGAGTATGACATATCAGTTTGGGGAAGGGCATACCAAACAAATATTATGCCTATTTATTTTACGCAAAAACGCTTCATAAGATACATAAGGAATAAGCATAGGTATGAGCAAATATTGCCACTTTTTAGAGATTTAAGGATTTTGCCTTTGAAAAGTCTGTATGTTTTTAAAAGTAATGAAGATTTTCTTTTCAAAGAGTGGTAATAGAGTAGAAAATAACAGAGTAGGTACTTATAGATCTAAACTGCGAAATTCCAAATAACATTGATTTACCTAAGCCAAACACTACATTTTTCACAAAAACATATAATTTTATTGCTCCCAGAATTTTCAATCAAATTCCAGATGAAATAAAATTTTACTATCAAATAGATTAACTATCAAACAATTCAAAAAAATGGCTATTATGTTTGGAAGACATAGATTTTCTCTTCAATATTCTGTAATAGTAAGGAATTAAAAGTAATTAAATGCAAACAAACATATTACGTAGATTTAATATTATTAATTTAAAATGCACATGTTATTATATTCTTGAGTAGTTTTTCTATGATGAACTAACTGTGTTATCTTTTGAGCTCTGTTTAGATCAGTTGGTTATGTTAACATTTGCAACCTCAAAACGGGCTCTTTTTCCTTCAGGTGCAATATTTGCTTCTTCCACAAAAAAACTTTGTCATAGCAATATCATATATATATATATATATATATATATATATTATATATATATATATATGTGCATTTTTTTGGTTTTTTTTTGTAATTGTTGATGAACTGTATATTTTGTTGTTTGCATATAAATATGTATGTGTTATTGTAACTAAATGTATTGTATATTTTGGAAGAACAATAAATTAATATTATTATTAAAAATAACAAATTTAATTAGTTATGCTCATCAACGAACATTTGGTGAAATAAATTGCTGCAATTTAATAAATAGGGGTAGGAATTAAATTATGGCATACTAAATATACAAGTAAAATATTAGTTCAGAGTCAAAAGGCTTAGTTATTGTAAAGATCCATCAAATATATGAACTGAAGGTTTTATTGATGTAATGGTTAGAAAATTATAAAAACTACTGTTTAAGTACCAAAAATATAAATAAATGTTCAATGTAAAGTAATAGTGATGCGTGTTATAATCTGTTGTACTGCAGATATTACATTACTAATTATCATCCAATGCGTATGATAATATACAATCCTTTGTCGTGGCGTTAGTGTCTATTCGATAAATCCGCAATAAGCTTATAGTTTATTGTTTGTTTCAATTATCTAAATAGCTTCTGTAAAAATAAGTTTGTGGACTATTTAAACATTTATAAAATAACAATGTTCACTATTGTGGAATTCCTTAGTAAACACGTTCTTGAAAACAGTAGTTTTTCCCTACTACAGACCCTAAGGTTGAGATACAGTGAGACAGTGCCGGTAAATCAACAATATTATTATTACATATAATATTAAATAAAAAATACCTTTGCTTTATAAATGTACCACATAGAATAATGTTATGATACAAAAATATAATCAATTCCATACAGGCCATAGCCACATCCCAAACATAAAAAACATAGCAAGAAGATGGAAGTAAAGTAAAAGTCTGGAGATTAGAAATCTATTTAAAAAATTTCAAGAACTTTTAATCATAAAGTAAATCTTACATCCGGAGGATGTTTGTATCGAATTGTAATACAAGACTTCCTTTCCAACAAACTATCTGTCCATTGATTCTAAGAATTTTGTTATAGTAAATAATTACGTATGTCTTACATACCAAATAATAGAGAGGTAAATATGATGATAAACTCTTTCAAGTCGTAGTTAAAATTATAATAAGCTTTACCCCAGAACTCTAAAATATACATAAGGATTAACATGAGTAAAGTAAAATAAATAAGTACTGACTAACTCAGAGCAATGAAAAAGTATAAAATTTTTAATGTATGACGATAAACTCCATTACATTATGGTTAGAACACATAAACATAAAAAGTAGTACGTCTAAATCCCAAATATATATCTGAGTATCCAACGTGATAAAACAAATACTAAATATGTCATTGCAATGAACAAAGTGATACTAGTTACGTTATGATAATGAACTTCGCCCAAATCAGAGTTAAAAATGGATTACGTTGCATGTCAGAACTCTAAAATACTCCTAAGGATCAAACATGAGGAAATAAAGCTAGTACTAACAAATGTCACTGCATTGTACAATGTAAAAAAATATTTCAGGTATTATGATGAATTCCACCCTAATCATAGTTATAAACATAAAATGTTATACGACTGAACACAAACATATACCTAAGGTATCCCAACTTGATAAAACAAATACTAGCTATGACATTGCAATGAACAAAGTGAAACTAGTTACGTTATGATAATGAACTTCGCCAAATCATAGTTTAAAAGCAGAATAAGTTGCACTTCAGAACGCTAAAGTATACCTGAGGATCTACCGAGATAAAGCAAATGTAAATTATGTCGTCTATAGTTTACTTTCCACAACACCACCACTTCAAATGTATTACAATACTTCGAATGTATACTCACCCCTTATACTAATGCATGCTAAGAACCGCTCCTTAGTACAGTAAATATTATTGAACATTCTATTTATGATCAACGTATTTGGTAGTTATTTTCGAAACTATTGTTCAATATCTACGTAAAAATTTGATACTTATAAAAACTTAAAAGATGGATTTCTGTATTTATAACAATGTTATAACTATAGCATTTTTTAATATAACCATATTATATGTCACCATATGTCAAAAATTGCGTCCCAATTGAATTTATCTATTACCAGCGCCTCTCCTTGATATTCCGTCAAAAAATAAATCACAACAAAGTGGCTCACCTCATTTGTTATATCAAAGTTCGTGTTGCCGTTTCTTGGCTTCTATTACTCTATATTACCTCGATTATTTGACTTTGTTAACATAATAGTTCCTTAATCGATTACAACAGTGTCAATATATTTAATCATTTAATATGGTATAGGATAGTAGTACGCCACAATATGTGCTGTGGAACAGGCTTCGCCGAGGTTCAATGCAAAATTTCCAGTCTATAGCTCATTTTAAATATCTGTAGTCTTAAGTTGTTCTAATAGGATAAATACTACTCTGCAGATATGTTCATCCAATGACATCAACTACAATAATCTAGCTAAACGTGGCTGAACTACAGGATAAACTACTATCTGTAGTCTTAAGTTGTTCTAATAGGATAAATACTCTGCAGACATGTTCATCCAATGAGATCAACCACAATAATCTAGCTCCACGTAGCTGAACTTCAGGTTAATCTGCTATCTGTAGTATTATGTTGTTCTAATAGGATAAATACTATGCAGACATGTTCATCCAATAAGATCAACCACAATAATCTAGCTCCACGTGGTTGAACTTCCGGTAGAATGAATACTCAGTAGCAATGTTGATCCAATGAGATCAGCTACATTGAGACCTAAGTGGCTGGAAGCCGTAACTGAACAGCTGAGACTGATTGTAGTTATACAGTAAAGACACTATATATAATATATATATATATATATATATTAAAAATTCAATACCTGACATGAAAACATTCACAATTTAGTTAATAAAATAACATAAAAATTGTTTTGCCTTGTTGCCATGGTTTTGGAATGATAAGTTTGATTTCTTTGTATTTATTTCACAACATATATGTAAAAAAAATTGATAATAGTGGTTAAATAAATAAAATATAAGTCCAATATATCATGATAAAATGTTTACACAGAATATTTGATTACAGTTAACAGGCTTTTGAAATAAATATTTCGCAACTTTAGAGACCAAAAAGGGAGTTTTAAACTGCTTCATAGACCAGTTGGACGTAACACGTAATGGTTTTAGAAATAGGCCTACAATCATTCCAAGGACCCTAAGCATATCCATGTAAAATTTCAGTAAAAGTGATTGAGTAGTTTATGGGTGAAAACAAAGCAAACAAACAAAGGCACTTTCGTAGTTTCAATACTAAAAATACTACTTATGTTTCCAAACACAAATTCCCTTGATATATTGTGATCCCTTACACTATAAGCTAATTAGTTTCATGCTTTTAACACAATTGCCTATTTTAACTGGTATCTGAAAAAAGATGAATTATTACATGAGATTTTAAATTAGGGACTTCCGCCTATTTTTTAAGAAAACATAAAAAATGACAATATAAAGTTTTAAAAGTTGAAACATGGAAGATAGTGGAATATCGATGAATCTGACAGAATGTACGTACCGAAAGAGTTATGGTTCAGACTCACTTACATCTGTCACCTTTTAACTCCTGTATCATTCTGACAATTTATTCTGATTGTGTTTGTTAAAATTATATTAAATTCCTTCATATTAAATAAAAATAAATATACATTAAAAACATTGGAATGTTTAACAACTTCTACAGTCGAAAATTAGAATTGTATGGACAGTATATCATGCAAATCCTACAGCAAGGACCGGAGTTTAGGTCGAGTTGATGTTTAAACTAGGAGACGCTGACTTAGACCTAACCGGATTCCTTAACATTAAATAGGCTGAATGGCTTGTCTCGATTGTGTAGTATAATATTAGTTAGTCATAATATTATCATGTGTAACAAAACCTTGGTTTACACGTGAGTGCTTGAAAAAACAAAAGGCTTAGAAATTATTAATTTGGAAGGGAATTAAAGGAAAGCTTTTTAAAACAATAGGATCGTCTCAGTAATTTGCACAGTGTATTACAATGCAGCAAACAAATATGAAATTTATTATTATAAATAATAAGGGATTTACGTAGAAATCTTTTGATTTTATGGACAAAGAAAGCCATTATTTTATAGAAAGTATTCCTTAAATTTTAGTACAGGTTATATCTTTTGATTAAAAACAAACTTTAAAGGATTTTGCATTTAGGTCAATCTTTATTTTTTTTATATTTTCAATAAGCTACAGTAGTTGAATTGTGGATTTAACTATAAAATATTAAAAAACTTGTAACTTTAAGTTTGACAATATTTATTTAGCGTTAGAATGTTTGTGGTAACATAATATTTATTTAAATATCACCAAATACTTAAAAGAATGATTGAAATTTTGAATAGTAACTCATTCCCGAGCTTTAAATTTCCTGAACATTAAAATTTATACTTTATTGATTAAACATAATTTTATTAAACATGTTTTAATGATTTCTCTCAATTTTTACTCTATAGTAGAAGTAAATAATTTACCGACTGGAACAGCACATACTAAAAAACTAATCAATAACCAGTAAATATACTTATCCAAGAATAATATATTTTACTCTTGGACCAGGATTATTAGGCTGAAAGTAAGTATAACGTACAGTGTAACAATTATAATGATCCATTTATTACTTTTTATTCACTATATATATTCAGTTCTCAGAACTTTTGGTATACTAAATTTATATTTTACCTAAAACCTTTACATTGTTAATTATATTAATATATTGAAATAATACGGAATCATTGTCGATAAAATTGTAACAAGAGGACTATTGAAATGAGAGAAGCCTTGTATTTAGCACCAGAATAATAGACATTTGCTCATGCAATGAATATTAGCGATCCATCGACACCTATTACAATTGTTCCGGAAGAAGGTTTTCAAGACATGCGTAAAATATGCATAAACAAGAATACAAAGATCTACATGTAAATATAAAAGATTAACAATGGAACCAACATACTAAAAATAATGATAATAAACCATAATCTGATGATATAATGAATAATAAAAAGTGTTCAGAGAAAGATATGTGGAATCTTACCTGTAAAACGTATAATTGCATTTTTAAGATATTCTAGTTTGTGTTCATAATAAAGATAATAATGTAGTTTACACGGAATTAAACAGTATTAAATTTTATGAAGTAATTAAACTGAATACAATCACGCTTTCTCTAATAGTAAAGATAATTATGTAGTTTTAGCGTGAGTAAAAATTGTATATCAACTTACGCAACCCCGATCTTTTTCTAATAGTAACCATAAATATTTAATTTACACGTGAGTAAACTGCATTAAGTTGTATAAATTATTCTAACTAAAGTAAACCCCGATCTTTTTCTAATAATAAAGATAAATATGTAGTTTACACGTGCATTGAATTGTATAACATATTTAAAGCGAAAACAACCACGCATTTTTCTAATCATAAATATAATTATGCAGTTTACATGTAAGTATATTGCATTCAAATGTATTCACTGCCTGAAATAAACGCATTCGGTTTTTAATAATGAAGATAATTATGTAATTTCCACGTAAGGAAACTGCATTAAATTGTATAAAGTAATTTAACTGACACTGCTGGACCACCCCCAATTTTTGGCTCGGTTTGAACAGTGTACGACCAGTTATGCACCGTAACTGGCTTTTATTGTTTTTCCCGATTGATAAATGTGGCCCTGAGCACGTTGTGGTTCACCCACAACCCGACACCTAGCAGAGGTTTATATAAAATGTAGCGTAACATTTTCGGTATTAGTAATCATGTTACACTCACCAGATCACAGTTAACTGTAACTGGGTTTTATGGTTTTCCTCGACTGATCAATGTGGCTCTGAACACGTTGTGGTTCACTTGCAACCCGATACCTAGCAGTGGTTTTATATAAATATGTTGCGCAACATTGTCTGTATTAGTCATCATGTTACACTCACCAGATCACAGTTCACTGTAACTGGGTTTTATGGTTTTCCTCGACTGATCAATGTGGCTCTGAACACGTTGTGGTTCACTTGCAACCCGATACCTAGCAGTGGTTTTTATATAAATATGTTGCGTAACATTGTCTGTATTAGTCATCATGTTACACTCACCAGATCACAGTTCACTGTAACTGGGTTTTATGGTTTTCCTCGACTGATCAATGTGGCTCTGAACACGTTGTGGTTCACCCACAACCCGACACCTAGCAGTGGTTTTATATAAATATGTTGCGTAACATTGTCTGTATTAGTCATCATGTTACACTCACCAGATCACAGTTCACTGTAACTGGGTTTTATGGTTTTCCTCGACTGATCAATGTGGCTCTGAACACGTTGTGGTTCACTTGCAACCCGATACCTAGCAGTGGTTTTATATAAATATGTTGCGTAACATTGTCTGTATTAGTCATCATGTTACACTCACCAGGTCATAGTTCACCGTAACTGGCTTTTATTGTTTTCCCCGACTGATAAATGTGGCCCTGAACACGTTGTGGTTCACTTGCAACCCGATACCTAGCAGTGGTTTTATATAAATATGTTGCGTAACATTGTCTGTATTAGTCATCATGTTACACTCACCAGATCACAGTTCACTGTAACTGGGTTTTATGGTTTTTCCTCGACTGATCAATGTGGCTCTGAACACGTTGTGGTTCACTTGCAACCCGATACCTAGCAGTGGTTTTTATATAAATATGTTGCGTAACATTGTCTGTATTAGTCATCATGTTACACTCACCAGGTCATAGTTCACCGTAACTGGCTTTTATTGTTTTCCCCGACTGATAAATGTGGCCCTGAGCACGTTTGTGGTTCACCCACAAGCCGACACCTAGCAGTGGTTTATATAAAATGTAGCGTAACATTGTCTGTATTAGTAATCATGTTACACTCACCAGATCACAGTTCACTGTAACTGGGTTTTATGGTTTTCCTCGACTGATCAATGTGGCTCTGAACACGTTGTGGTTCACCCACAACCCGACACCTAGCAGTGGTTTTATATAAATATGTTGCGTAACATTGTCTGTATTAGTCATCATGTTACACTCACCAGATCACAGTTCACTGTAATTGGGTTTTTATGGTTTTCCTCGACTGATCAATGTGGCTCTGAACACGTTGTGGTTCACTTGCAACCCGATACCTAGCAGTGGTTTTACATAAATATGTTGCGTAACATTGTCTGTATTAGTCATCATGTTACAGTCACCTGGTCACAGTTCACCGTAACTGGCTTTTATTGTTTTCCCCGACTGATAAATGTGACTCAGAGCACGTTGTGGTTCACACCGCAACCCGACACCTAGCAGTGGTTTTATATAAATATGTTGCGTAACATTGTCTGTATTAGTCATCATGTTACAGTCACCTTGTCACAGTTCACCGTAACTGGCTTTTATTGTTTTCCCCGACTGATAAATGTGACTCAGAGCACGTTGTGGTTCACCCGCAACCCGACACCTAGCAGTGGTTTTATATAAATATGTTGCGTAACATTGTCTGTATTAGTCATCATGTTACACTCACCAGGTCATAGTTCACCGTAACTGGCTTTTATTGTTTTCCCCCCGACTGATAAATGTGGCCCCGAGCACGTTGTGGTTCAACCGCCACCCGACACCTTGCAGTGGTTTTATATAAAAAGTAGCGTAACATTGTCCTTATTAGTCATCATGTTACAGTCACCTGGTCACAGTTCACCGTAACTGGCTTTTATTGTTTTCCCCGACTTATAAATGTGGCCCTGAGCACGTTTTGGTTCCCCGCAACCCTAGACCTAGCACTGGTTTTGTTTAAAAATGTAGCGTAACATTGTCGGTATTAGTCATCATGTTACACTCACCAGGTCATAGTTCACCGTAACTGGCTTTTATTGTTTTTTCCCGATTGATAAATGTGGCCCTGAGCACGTTGTGGTTCACCCACAAGCCGACACCTACCAGTGGTTTATATAAAATGTAGCGTAACATTGTCTGTATTAGTAATCATGTTACACTCACCAGATCACAGTTCACTGTAACTGGGTTTTATGGTTTTCCTCGACTGATCAATGTGGCTCTGAACACGTTGTGGTTCACTTGCAAACCCGACACCTAGCAGTGGTTTTATATAAATATGTTGCGTAACATTGTCTATATTAGTCATCATGTTACACTCACCAGATCACAGTTCACTGTAATTGGGTTTTATGGTTTTCCTCGACTGATCAATGTGGCTCTGAACACGTTGTGGTTCACCCACAACCCGACACCTAGCAGTGGTTTTATATAAATATGTTGCGTAACATTGTCTGTATTAGTCATCATGTTACACTCACCAGATCACAGTTCACTGTAATTGGGTTTTATGGTTTTCCTCGACTGATCAATGTGGCTCTGAACACGTTGTGGTTCACTTGCAACCCGATACCTAGCAGTGGTTTTACATAAATATGTTTGCGTAACATTGTCTGTATTAGTCATCATGTTACAGTCACCTGGTCACAGTTCACCGTAACTGGCTTTTATTGTTTTCCCCGACTGATAAATGTGACTCAGAGCACGTTGTGGTTCACCCGCAACCCGACACCTAGCAGTGGTTTTATATAAATATGTTGCGTAACATTGTCTGTATTAGTCATCATGTTACACTCACCAGGTCATAGTTCACCGTAACTGGCTTTTATTGTTTTCCCCGACTGATAAATGTGGCCCTGAGCACGTTGTGGTTCAACCGCCACCCGACACCTTGCAGTGGTTTTATATAAAAAGTAGCGTAACATTGTCCTTATTAGTCATCATGTTACAGTCACCTGGTCACAGTTCACCGTAACTGGCTTTTATTGTTTTCCCCGACTGATAAATGTGGCCCTGAGCACGTTGTGGTTCCCCCGCAACCCGACACCTAGCAGTGGTTTTATATAAAAAAGTAGCGTAACATTGTCTGTATTAGTCATCATGTTACAGTCACCAGGTCACAGTTCACCGTAACTGGCTTTTATTGTTTTCCCCGACTGATAAATGTGGCTCACAGCACGTTGTGGTTCACCCGCAACCCGACACCTAGCAGTGGTTTTATATAAAAATGTAGCGTAACATTGTCGGTATCAGTCATCGCGTTATAGTCACCAGGATATAGTTTACCGTACATCTGTTACATTGACGTTACTAGTATTTCACGTCAATTACATTTAAAACTAACAAATTGACGGATATGTAAAAAATATATGTCAAATATTTTTTTATTTAACAACGGATATGTTAAATTTTCGTTGTTTATAATGTTTAGCTAATTATCTTCTTATATATTTTGGTTTCGATTAAACTAACCGTTTACTAATAGTAATAGAGTTTACAGACCATTTTTAATCATTAAACTCATAAAAAGTTGTTTACATTCTTAAAAACTTTATCGTCTTGAAACCTTACAAGAGATAAATATTTGTTAGCATATACATTTTTTAATAAAAATGTGGAATTGATTTGAGTTTAATTCATCAGAAATAACGACAATATTATAAACTATAACTCAACAATTATTACTCAGTATATTACAAGAATAGTATGTCGTTGTATTATAAATGTGTTTTACGAATGTTATCATAAACTTTAAAAACTAATAAAACTAATAAAATATTCGTATAGAAATGACTTAAAGGCCCTCACTGTTGATGTGGCCTAAGCATTCTATAACTTGTTTAATTATGGTCAAGATGTATAACAACTAAAATATAACCATTAATTAAGTTCTTATTTAATTAACATTTATTAAATGTTATATAACCATTGTTATAATTAATAATATAACCATTATTTAAATCTTTAACAGCCGCCATCTTGAAGCGAAGTAACTAATTATAAATAGTACTTTAAATTGTTTAAAAGTAAGAAGTGCCAATTTTTAGTTATATTTAAAAATAACGAAAATAAAACTCTTTCTCAAATGGGAATGGCCACCGTCATAGAACCATTGATTTGTTGAGATTGGCTAACGAACTGATCCAAGTGATGTGGAAGTAAAATTAGTACCAAGGTTGTTAGAATCGGGTAAACTACGGCAAATGTAGTGTTCAACACTATCTCCGTGGCGTCATATAGTAACATGTATATGTAGTAAATTTTTGGATTATAGTGAAACTGGGTTCTGAGGATTATGATTGAGGAAAACTCTAACCCTATTCCCAAAATGTCGTTATGAGGATGATTGCATAAATCAAATTATTTTAAACTTAGCCAGAACTATTAGCTTGGTGCCCTTGCTTTGCTACTGGATCAAATAAACATATTTCACTTTTTTAATTTATCCGGGAGTCTAAAAATAAAATTATTTTTATGATCACTAGGTGATTGAGAAGAAACTGTAGTCTGCGTCAAATTTAGGTTGATAACGTGCTAAAAATAAACTTTATTTTTATTATTTCACATACGGTACTTATTGCTTTAATTTTACAAAACCTTTCGTAGTACATATATAGAGCATATACTAAATATTTGTGCCAAGTGTCATGGTTCAAGGCCTTATAGTTTTTAAGAAAATATAATCAGCAATTCAATGATATTTAGTTTTTATATATAAAGCAGAACTTTTGTAGGGACGAAATCATCATAAAAATAAGGCTTCTGTTACTACAAAAATAATTTTAAAACTTAATTACTCTAGTTCGATGGTTAATACATTATAAGTTAAGAACATAAATATTTAATAAGCAAACACCAAACGACGTAGAATCTGCAGTGTGTACAACACAAGCTCGTGTGAAAACCCAAGCTCAAGTTAGTGACCACACACAACTCATAATAACGGTACAGTGTAAACACCTTTACTGTGGTCGGAGCTGAGCTTGGCATCGTTCAGTTTAACAGAGAAGTTACACCAGATCGTACGATTTACCATAAAGTTTATATTTTAGAGACTGAGCAGTGTCACATCAACAGAAACTCAAATACCATTCACTTCTCTTTTGTTTATTTATTTATACAAATCATTATTAGAATATTAGTTTAAAGTAACGAGTTTTGTTGACATGTCTTATTGAAACTCTGTATAAATGTCACCGATAAGGATGAATAGATACAAAAAGCAACAGCTAACAAGTGTTGTTACTTTCAATTGTGATATTAGTTCATCAAACCCCCGCAAACCAGTTTTCTTAAGGCGTTCAACTAAAGAGCTCCATGACACTGTATAATAAGTCTCAAGGAGATCCCGATATCAATAAAATGTCACTTGGAATTCCCAGTCTCTGAGAGAACGATGACTATGGGAGACCCATCACGATAACTCCATACATAGTAAACATTCTATTCTCTCTGTTATTTATCGAGCTCCAAGAGCTTTGTCAATACTTGAAGCTCTCAGTCATCGCCTGAGATGCAGCTAGCCGCCATTGTAGTTTTAGCACTGACACTATACAGACACTTATGATGTCTTTCTTCTAGAGAGTCTTTTGGACTCTAGAGGCTTCTGTTCTCTGTGAGCTAACGGCTCTGAGATAATCTGAAACCTACCCTCTGCTGTCTTGTATGTTTTCCTGTCTAGTGAAGACCATGTTTTAGTAAGTTTGTCTTTTGCAGCTTATGGAATCTGAAAACTCATCATACCTGAAACATTCCAGCAGATAGAATTTTCATGATTCTGGGAATTCTTTGCGTGTGGAACGTAGCCTTAGGCCTTCGTTTTAACTTGCTGCCTTTAATAGTCGACGGTAACTATAAGCTATTGAAACAAGCCATTCCATAGTTCTTACATCTTGAAAGAGCTCTGATCGTCTTTTGAATCTTCGGACAGGACCCTGTAACTGCCGTTGGCTTGCTGTGTGCTTGGTGGTTTTAGCCGTTACAATGTTTTTGAACTTACGACTTTATATTCTTACGAGAAGGGTTTCTTCTCTATAAAAATCTGATCTGATGAAAATTCTGAACACCAGAACCTCTTCGAATCTGAGAGCTCCCTGATGTCTAGGGTATTCCGGCTTCTGTATGTCTCGATCCAACACCAAAGGCTTAGTAACTGGAAGTTCTAAGCGTATGATATCTCCTTACCTCTAAGTATTTCTCGAATCCTTGAGTCATTGCAGCCATTGGTAGCTCTAGGAGATGTAGGTAAATTAAAGCATAAATACCGATAAAGATAATACCGTGCATGAAATGTTTTGTTTTTTAATAGAAAGATTGAAAAAGATTTACAATAAAACTATAAGTTTAAGTTTATTATGAATAGTTCATATTATTTGATAACTATATGAAATAAGAAATTAACAGAAAAAATTAAATATACGGTACATTAATTTATGACAGAGAATAATTTAATGAAATATTTATAAATAGCAAAAACTTATATTAAAATGCAGTGAAAAGCATATGCAACAAAACAAGAGTAACAATGTAACGCTAAGAGGAGCAAGCTGGTGTCCGTGTGGGAAGGGAAGCAATAGATCATGAGGGATCTGTCTTCACTCGAGGCTGTGTGCTCCTGACGTAGGCTAATCCCTCCGTTTTTATCGTATTCAATTAACAGCAATAAAAGTAACATTCATAATTATGCAATATAACCTGTCCAAACTTGAAAGAGTGTACGAGTATAATATATTTACGTTTGAATATAATCAATAATAATTCAATAATGAATTAACTTTGTACAACAAAGAATCTGTGAACTACTTTAATGGTCCTAAGCTGTATTTTTCAATATTTCTTATCAAAGAATGATTTAATACAAATAAAGTATGTATAATATATATATATATATATATATATATATATAACAATATATATATATATATATATATATATATGTACGAATATATATATATACATATATATATATATGTATATATATATAATATATATTTCGAGCTAGAGAAAGTTTTCTTTTACTTACATGTGGTGGCTTCATTTATTTTTGAGTATCGCCGGAGAGAGAGAGAGTGAGAGAGAGAGAGAGAGAGAGAGAGAGAGAGAGAGAGAGAGAGAGAGAGAGAGAGAGAGAGAGAGAGAGAGAGAGAGAGAGAGAGACGTGTTTTATATCCTGTCGTAGTGTGTGCCAAATAATGTCCGTTACCTCTCCCTCCAATAGTTTACCCCCCCCAAAATTATAGTCCTAGTCGTTCCCTCAGTGCTAGTGTCCAAGACTCAAACTAAGCAGATTTCTAAAAATTCCTACCTGTTTATTAAGACTATGCTGTGCTTATATCACGCACATCGAATATTACAGGCCTAAACGGTTTTACTTAACCTTACAGTTCATATATTACGCTAAATTGTATATCTTCTCCACCTGCACTACATTACATATGATATTTGTATTTTTTATATTTTAAATATTATAGTTTTATATTTCAAACTAAACCTATAAATTGCACGTTAATTAAAATTAAAAGACACGTAGATAATATGATATTTATTCTAAATTTGACTGGAAACTGTATACGATGTTACCGGTCTACCCTTACAACTATATGTTGAGGCTCGTCACACTCCCCCCACCTATAAACCATACTTGTCCCCAAGTTTGAGGAACATTGAAAGAAACTTTCATAATCTGGAAGGTAAGATCCTTATTCTTACTTCATCAAGAACAAATTTTTCTTCATTAGTTACCATGCCAGTTTATTACTCAGGAGCCTTAACTATACGAATATTGAGGCAAACAATCCAGTTTAAAGAAAAGAGGAATTCCTATTATGTTAAAACGCTAAATACTTTAACTCAATTACAGACACTCACTCTCCTCTTATTGGTTTCAAATAAAAATGTTGTACACTCCGTTTTCAAAATTGTATCATGAGGTAAACACATTACTAAATCAAAAGCAATGTTATAAACAGCAATTCGACACTGACTTAATGACTAATACACGACTGTATGTCATGAATATAATAAAATGATAAGCAGTACAAGGGAACTAGCCAGTGCTTCCGAATATAAGCAAACACATCAAAATAATACAATTCAAACTACAATCAACATGTTAACAATGTATACTGCTCAGTCACTTCAAGATAATTATGGTTTCGGTGGATTTTAATTTTAATAATGGAAACTATTGCTTTACTCAAAACTGAAAATAGTTCTAAAGTGGTAGTCTGACTAATTATAATTTTGGATCACTTCCCCATTCCTGGTTACTTTTCACTCGGGGCCGGTTTCCTTTGTCATACCTACTACGGATTATAGTGAAGTCATTCTTTGTCAGCTCACTTGCACGTCAACTAGAACACACAGCTGTAAGAAATATACGGTTAACATTTCATTAAAGAAATTTTAATGTTGAATAAGAATGAAATATATTATTAATAATTTAATGCAAAAATATTTGCATAAAAAAAATTGGTTTGAAACTGAATACGATTTTACCCGTCTGGACTTACAGCTATATGTTTAGTGTCGTCAAAGAGAAATAAAAAACTTTAATATTAACAAATCTCAATCAAGTGAAGTTGGTAACCTATACTTGTGCAGCTATTATTAACAGTTTTGAGTAAATGTCTAGTCTGATACATTTCACATTTGTTGGGATATAGTGTAGGCATTCAAAGTCAATATTTGCCAAATAATACATAGACTTCAGCTCTTCTGTTTGGCCTAAACCTATAATACTTGGATAGATGCAATACCGGCCATAAAGAGCTGCAGCAAGTAAAACCAGGCCTATCTTTTAATATTAGAAAAGTAAGTAGAAAAATGAGTCTCTAAGTACAGTTTCAAATAAATTTTAACTACTTATTACTGCTCCATTCACGGAATGCAATTTTTTCAGGAAGAATGTATTTTATGTATTTAAATTACTTGGTTCACATGATTTTATTGTTTCTTGCGTATAAAATATTACTGAAAATTAAATTTTTTTTATTGTTCATTGTTTTTACTCTTTTTTTTACTGATTTTTCAAAGCAAAAATGTTTTAAAAGTTCAAAGTAACTTTGTCAATTTCAAATCCAGTTGTCTTGAATAAAGAGGTGGAAAATCATTTAGGTAATTTTATTTACCTAAAAATATATATTTACTTAGGACAAAACACATATAATTTCCATACATAACACAGATGTGTGAAGAGAAATAACCAGAATTTAAAAACGATTTAGTTTATCTTGGTATTGAAACTATACAGTAAAATATAAACTGTAACTTGTTCCACAGTATTTTTTCAAATAGCCTCAAATCATTTTAGACGTTAAACTAGATTTTGCTAATCGGAACTAATTGTGTTAATCGCCGACACGAATAAATTCCAGATGCGCAATGATTTCTGTGGTAAAGTTTCCTGTTTTTTGGGGAACAGCAGTTTAGTGCTCCAGCTGCATTAATTCTGAGTACACCACAAAACACCGTATTATTTATGAGTTTAATTTTATTACAACTTCGTAAATGTAATTAATGATACTATGAGGAATAATGTGAGTTCCAGTTTATTTTGTAATTATGTTTCAATAGCATCAATCAAGGATCTTATACTCTGAACACTCGCGTTGATTAGAGGACGGCGAGGCATGCTGATAAACTTTGGTGCTTTCCTTTACTCGCTAATGAACATTACGTGAGCAGTGAAAAAGGAAAATATTTCCAAATACTCCTATAAATATTGTAAGTACCTGCTATGCACATATAGTCATAATTCTTTTGAATGTTCAAACTATAACTGAGATTAAACAAGTCAAAATACATCCTTATGTAGTTTCCGTCACTGAAAAAAATATTTTATTACATAAACAAAGTTGTAAGTTAAACACCACTATTCAAAATAATTTGAAACTAAATTTCCCTCTAAGACAAAAGGTCAAAAGGAAAATACCATTTATAATATATGGCTGTCCTCCCAACTGGAAGCCCACCACTTTGAAACCTTATAAGAAATAAAAATACTTATGACTAAATAAGGGCTTATGAAGATTTTGTATAACAAAAACTGAAACACCGTATTTCTGGAACTGGTGTATGTTCTCTTTTGCAAATGTCAAAATCTATAAGAAATGTCAAAACTTTAAAAAATAAGAATACAAAAAGTAAACATGACAAATTTATACTTGACAAAATAAATGTCGTTGGCAAGGTATCGCCATAAAACCTAATACTCGTCGGAAGCACTAACTTCCGAATTTCAAGTAATAGTAAATAACTTACTATTACTTATTACTACGAGCGCGTATAAGTTTCCGTTTATTCGTTTGAGTTTTGAAGAAGGAATTCAATGACTGGATATGACTTATAATCTCATTTAGAAATATTAAATATAATATTATCTGTAACACAACTTTTATTGAAAGATGGTTTAGGTCGGATTATAATATTGCCACTGTATAATTTTTAAAACTGAATACAGTCCTCATTTGAAAATGTACTAGATGTAAGCAAACTACTGTTTTGTTAATAAAATAATAATGTAAATTCGGTTTTCTAGTGCAGGTTCATACCTGCTTCTCTCGTTTAATTAGATGAATTCTCACACACCATATACTGAATTACAGCTCCAGTTAGGACACCACAGATTGAAGGTACGTGTCCAATTGTTACAGTTGGCAAGTTTAATGATGACATGTATGCCACAGTTACACTATCATACCGGCATCTCTCTCTCTTGGTTAGATTAATTCTCACACATCGAATACTGGAGTACAGCTCGTTCATAATATTAACAACTCCAGTCAGGAGACCGCAGATTGGAGGAACGTGTCTGATGGCGACACTTAGAAAGTTTGATGGCGACATTCTTGTCGTAGTAACACAGTTTATGTTCCATACCTGCTTCTCTCTCTCTCTTTGCTGGATAGATTCTCATACACTAATAACATGAAGATGAAACTAAAATATTTATGAAATTATTTAGCATTTTTACCTGGTTTGTTGGACCATTCTTTTATAATGTATAATGTCAAAAGGCATTTTAAATTGCTTATGAGTTTTAGATAGGCCGCTGTGATGTAAATTAGCATTATATTATTATTCTATTTCCTATTTTCTGATATCCAAAACATGCAAAATTTTAATATATTGTTAGGTTCACACATTAATATGTCCAATAGATTGAGCCCATGATAACTTAAGATGGGTTTAGTTTTATGGATTTTAAAATAAATATTACGAAATGACATCTGCAATACAAGTGTTTTAATGGTTTTACTGCAATAAAGTAATGTTATTATTATTCGTTATTAAAGGATTTGTGAAAGAAAAAAATGTAATATTATATAAATTATTCATTATATCTACTTATATCAACAATATACTACATCGTCATTTTTCTAGAAATAAATAATATGCTATTGATCAAAATATCTTTATTTGTACTATTGTTACACGTGACATTATTTTTTCTGTAAAACTGCTTTTTAATAAACGCGATTCTATCATTGGGATCATTATTATATTTGTTAAACGTGGCAAAAATATAGTTACGGTGACTGTTCTGAAACAATTTAAAGCGTTTTACATGTGAGTGTTGAGCTTAGCTCCAGTTCACCTTTTTCTTATTGCAGCGTCTGGAACTGACTCTGTCACAGAGTTGACTGTTGCCATCTGCAGTCATGATCGTCTGAAGAGATCCAAAAAAGTTGGTGGCAAAGAAGATAAAAATTAACTCTTTTACATCGTTCGTCATCAGAGATATCTAGACTACAAAATATAGTGTAATCTACGTGAAGAGGTATTCTTACTGTTTCAACAGATTCACAATTCCAGACTCAAGACTCCATACGCTGCAGGAAAAAGAAGGTGAATTGGAGCTAAACTTAACATTCACATTGAATCAACACTTCCTATAATAGCTACACTGTGCTTAGTTTACATAGAGAAAATGGAAAGAGAAAGTAATTTTCACAATTAAAAATATTTGTTTTATCGTGATTCACAGTAACTCTTTTCTCTTATGTGTTTTGACCTTGAGTATAACAAAGGTAATGCCAAATGTAAATTTTCTATTAAATGAATTTCCGAGAAGGTTTTAAATTAATGTAAGAAATAAAAAGAGGCACATTATGATAGATAACGTTTTGTCGGAGAAGATTTATGTTGTTGACAATGGTTTTTATGGATTTCTTACTCCGTTCCGAACGACTTACTATCTCAACGATTCGATAGAAATGTTTTTCTACACCACTAGTTTGAGTATTTAAGCTTTGATCCTGTATATTTTTTGTTTCAATCCAGTGTTTTTTTTAAACACTGTGGTTATTTTCAACTAAATATCAGTGAACACGAAAAAACACACTTTTAAATAAAGGAAAAACATAGTAGCTTGAAAATAGTCGATATTTTATTTCTGAGTCTCAATTTGTTTTTCTTTAATTAGTTAATTATTTTAATATATTGGCTGGCCAATAGGCCTAAAAACTAAAAGTTCCTAAATAATACATAATACTGGCAATAAGTGTGATATATAAATCCAACCGTGTGTATACATGTTTTAGAAATAAAATCAAGATACAAAAACGTATAAAATACACGCAAAGGTGATTAATATCATACGTTTATGAAGAATTCATAGTTTTAAAATAATTTATTTTGTCACTAACTCAAGGTATTATTCTATAAATGTATAACTACAGCTTCTTATAAAATCAAGCTTGACTCTCAGTACATAACCAAAGTCACTATAAATCCACGATAAAATCGATATTTAGTGTGCGTGTGTGTGTACATACGTAACACATGCCACCACTTAAAATGGCAGATCCTTATCACACAGACAACTTATGAGATTTCCTTTAAATACATTCAGATTACCTACAAAAGTCTAAATGAGAGGCAGCTTCATTTCCAAGGCGTTTTCCTATTCAGAGTACTATAAAATTCATAGTTCCTGCTAGAAGATCTCCTACCAAAAGGTCTCCTTCATCTTGTTAGCACACAGAATAGCAGCTGGAATCAATACGGCTGAGAATGGATGGGCTGTCAATTATTCCTGTGATGACTTTATACAAGAACAGGACATCTAGAACATTCCTTCTGCATGCTAGCTAATGGAGTCCCAGAAGTGTCTTAATATCATTAAGAGAACCCCGTCTATATGGAAATCCCAAACGACAACCAATTAATCGCAAGAATCTATTGTGTATGTGTTCCAACCGCCTTGCAAGAGTAACTTGATAAGGCGTCCACACTACATAACAGTACCCCAGAATAGGTCTGACATGAGCACAATATAGAAATTTTAGGGCCCTTAAGTTGGTTATAGTACTGGAGGTACGAATTAAAAAAACCCAGAGACCTTGACGACTTCAAACACATACTGTTCTCATGCTCCGATGGATACATGCTCTGTCTAAAAACAACTTCATGATCTCTAACGACTGATCAACATGTCAGCATTTGGTTCCCAAAACAGTATGATATATAATCAGGTTTTTGATTTAATGGAAATTGCAGAACATTTCTTCACTTTGAGCTTCAAGCTGTTCAGGCCACACCACTACTCGATAGCCATCAAATCTTCCCGGAGGGATATACAGTCACTCCGAGGTCCAACCCCCTGAAATAACTTTACGTCGTCTGCAAACAGAAGATAACTGCTTCTCTGCCTCATTTCAATACCGTAATAAAAATTATGAAGAGCAGTGTACACAAGTGAAATCCCTGGGGAACTCCATGTAATGCCGACAACTCTTGAGAAAGACCCATAAACTTCACACCAAGTCTCCGATTGTATAAATAGCTAGCAAAAAAGTTGAAAAAAAGGGCCAAACTATACCCAATAGGTTTCAAGTTTAGCCAATAAATGTTGTGACTCACTCTGTCAAATGCCTTAGAAAATTCAAATTAACTCAGGTCTTTATGCACATCAAAAATAAAACAAAATAAATAATGATAGCACGAATTTCCAATGAAATACCCAAAAAATCAAGTTATAACATTAGGTTAATAATTAAAAATCGTAGATTTTGTTCCGGAAAACATTGGACTACAGATCAAATAAAGGAGAGAATATGTAATGTCCAGTAAACTACGCGCATCATCGCGTTGCTTGTCTAATGCTAGTGCTTCCTTGACCATCTAGATCCTTCTTAAACAAACCTGATTTTCAGCTGTTTGGGTCCTTCGAAGGAAATAAAACCCTGAAACATGTAGTTAAAGGGTTCAAACACTAAGGCAAGGACTTCACCGTATACTGATACATCGATATCGGTAAAGGTGTTAGAACTTCCATTTAGTAAAAATAGTTTCTCTCCCTTGTAGTCAAATAATTATACTGGGAGCATTAAATATCAATTCCACATTTATATTAACGCAACATATGTGTATTTTAGTAACGGCTAAATAAATAAATTGTAATTATTTACTCTTATAATAGCTGCGACTAATATTTTATTTTGAAAAAGTATGACTCATTGAAAATTGCAAAGATAAAAATATATCTTACTTTGAATATTAGTGAAACAAAGTGAGATTGTAAACATTTTGTGGAGTTATTAAATCCTTAATGTATAATCTAGTGGTTATCGTTAATAAAACTATTTTAAAATGGTTAAAATACATTATAGTACATATCTTGTATCCAGTACACACTTAAATTGCACACAGTTTTAATTAAATTAGATTGAATGTCACAACAAAGTGTGGAGATACGATGTCAACAGTAAAACAAAGCTTTGAAACAAAGCTGATTGGGGATGGGATTCAATTCCTGGCATTCCCTCAGGGCACATACAGCTTTGGCACTCTTGAAAATATAGATTCAATTAATATCAGTACTGCTTCAGAACAGGTTATAGTCATTTTTATATTTACCATAGCCTATTATTGTTCTAAATTTATTCAAAGTAAAATCATGTGTATTGTATTTGAGTAATGGCCGCAAGTACAATGGCGATGTACATGTGTTATTTGTGTCAAAAGGTGTCAGACACGTTTATCCTTCAAATTTGTGAAAAGTAACAAAATTTTTCACTGTTTTGATTTTTACGCCTTGTAAATATACATATCCCGGATAGTTTTTATTCATCATTAAACTATCACTTTTAAGATATAAAACAGCTGAACTATACTGTAATTTGAAATACATAAATTTATTCGTAGGTTTCGATAGTTATGAATATCGATGAAACGATTAATTCGATTATAGTTGTGGCTGTTTGCTGTACTACAGACGAGAAACGACTTTAAAAGTTACACTTAATTCACTTTCAGAAATATTTAAATGCAAAATTAAGCTAGATTATTAAGTAGTTGTAAACATTCATTAAATCAAAAACTATAGCCATTACAACGTCTTTGTGTGGATTTGAATGTGTAATTAAAACTTAAAAATCTACTGAACCCTCTTTCATATTCCAAATTAATAGAATGTTAATATTAATAATTTAGGTCCTAAGTTTTTGTGTAGCTTATATTGTTAAATGAAGGAATAATGTTTATGGATAATGTGATTATGTATGTTGAACTTTTACATGTTTTTGGTATTTATAGCATCTAATAATACAACTAGTGATTACAACACATATTCCAACATTAATTTAATTTTGCATAATTAAATTAATATTGGAGCATGTGTTGTAATTCAGTAGTAGTATTAGTTAAAAATATATCCAATGCTCCAAGAATCTTCACACATCTAATAATTCATAAAAAAGTTAATATTATAATGAAGATATTTGTCTAGTATAGTAGCGTTAAATATTGCCATTACAGTGCATCTACTTTTATCATTTAATATGCATCTCGTGTATAGAACAGAATGATATAACTAATTGAAGCCAGGCATAGTGGGCCAAAAGAGTAATAACTTCTTCAGATAAGAGCCACAGTTAGCACAGTGTGTGGCAGTCACGACCGCCATAACATTAAATTACATCTTTAAACAGATAAAAATTGTAACTCACTGTCTTTTAAAAATTGTTATAACTGTAGTTATGTTTGTGAGTTAATAATATAATATCTGGACTAAATCTAACCGGTGTCTATCTGTCTTCCGATACAGAGCATCTCACGTTGCTAACGTTAGTATAGAAATATTTAGTCCTAGGTTTGGAGCTCAATTTTTAAGTAACATATACCGAAAAAGCGAATAAAGCCTGCATGTTTATGCTGTCAGTTGTAGAGGGTAGAGATGTTATTGGATGTGCTAGAGATTAAAAAGTCAACGAGCAATATACATACGAATAGCATCTTTATAAAAGCGGGGTACTGGGAGGTAACTTAAAATTTTTTAATTGCAACCCCTTATTTTGTGACATGAAATTTTAAAGGTCTATTTAATAGAATCACAATGATACTAAGAAAACACATATACGACTTTTCTATTAATCCTGTAGAAAAAAACTTTTAGGTGCCAAGCTTATTCCTTTGCGTACCTGTAGTACTAATGTTTCTGGTGTGCATAGTTTTGGTTTTTTGGTTCTTGCATGGTTTTGTTTTAATAACTTTGTCTAGGTGGCAATACAACGTAAGGGGTTATTTATACAACTCTTTTCTAGATTTCATGATCTCATAATCTAGGTGTATCTGATATCAAAGCAATACAAGAGTTAGTTTTAAGTTTCTTCATCAACGACTATTTATAGACACAGATGCTAGGTCCATGTTTGTGACAGTATCAGATTTTAGCCACTGCACTAAGGGAAATATGTGAAATGCCTTAATTAACATTCGTATTGAATAAATACTGCCAATCGTAGATACGTTATAGCCAGACTAATTTTTGGAAGCCAAACTCCATCATATTTATACTTCAATTGTGTTTTTAAAATTCAATGAATTTCTCTCACTCTAACAGTAAACTAGGTTAATCAACAAGCCCTTTTTACCCTAATATCTCCATTTGCTATTAGTGGTGTGCCACTCCTAGATATTCATTCATAAAATAGTTCTATATGACTGGAATACTCATTGCTTGTGACGCAGCTCAATTAATTATATGATTTGTTATTAATTTTACTATTATTGACATTGATAGTAGAAGTGAAGATCTTATAATCCTATATCTAATTGCAAACACAATATTGTAATACGTTTTAATACTTCTTCAATTGGTATCAGAGAGTAATTGCAAATTATTACAGGAATATTTTACCATTGAGGGAGAGAGAGTTTTACTGCACACTGAATGAACAGTGTAAGCAATACCATAAATCTACATCCAATTACCATATTCTGTACGTAGATGTTCTGCAGATAACTTTGACCATAACCGCAGGTACCCAACAATAACTGAGGGGCACTTAATCAACATTCATCTCTGTTACAGACATAACTCCTGATGTAACAAGGCGGTGATCAGCATTCATCACACAGAGTATCAGCAGCTGAACTTAACTACCGCAGTTCGTGTTGTATCAGCAACACAGACGCTGACCGTATCGTAGCAGTAATTTCAACTAACGATTAACCTGCTGACGCTGGAGTGCCAATAATACAGAAATATTTTTTATATCTAATACTACATTTATACATACATTTCCCCTTACATTACGTAATGGCCCTAAAATTATTTTGTTAAAACTTTACTTGCCACGGTATGTAATGTATACCACAAACGATACTGCTAAATTGAAACTCAGCGTATATTTATAATTTGACTGAAATCTGCACAAAATTTTAATTCAAATGACACACATATATGTTATCCTCTAACAGTCCAACATATAACTTTGTACATGTATTGCATTAGCCATAAATATGACGTATGGAGAAAAGAATATTTTTATTACATACAAATGTATATAAATATAACTGTTATATGTAATATTGCTGTGTTTTCCAGCTCTCGCTTCAAATATAAGTGTCATCCATGCTTTTACAGAGGATCTTCAGGACAGGTCCAGATTGATGATTGCTACAAGATGAAAGAAACATTATTTATAAATTATGAAAATGATAATAACTGGAAAACATTTCAAATTAACCTTGTACCGTAATTGTTAATTAATATTTATTTTATAAAGTGTAATTTTCTTCAACCTAGTCTACAATGTAATTTAGCATATAAGTAATTTATATAATATATTTTTATCAATGTTCCGGAACTAAATTATTGGGCGGAGTAACTACCTAATTGTCACGCGTATGAATATTTTCTTCTAACCCTTTGTAGCAGCCCAACTATGTGACCGAGCAGACCTCGCGCGCTTTGTCCGTAAGTAAAATTTATCTTTTCGTATTATTAAATTACCCTTTGATGCTAAACGTATAAAAATGATTTTAACGTAAAGTAAAGTTGTAAATTGTAAAGTAACGTACCCTGAAAGATCTTTTATTTGCTTGATTGAGATAGATAAAATTTGTGTAGTCATCCTTATAGCGAAAACGTTTTTATAAATAGTAATTTGTATCATTAAATGGCTAATACCGTCGCGAATTTGTTTTAGGCGGGTTTACGTGTCCCACATGTCTCACGGCTCACAGCGCACAAATTATTTGAGTAGATGTACCAGTTTATTAACTTCTACTCATTGTCTAGTAACCACCGATAGACATAATTCTTAGACTACAGCGCCATTGTCTCGTGCCAAGGACGCCGACACCCGGGTTGTGAGTCTACACATTGCGATGGGAAGTAAAATCTTTATGTTTTATAAAGTAAAACATCGTAGGCATAATTCCAGAGAACATTATATATTTTAGACCCACCTATAAGTTAATATATTTTTAATTCTTGTGTTCTAATTGGCATCAAGGTGGCAATACACACATTTCATTTACCATCTAAGAGTAGTGCTTGTAAGTTTTAAATAATTAAACTGAACTTATAAGTAAACTTTGAAATTCGAGTATTTATTACTACGACCTCAGAAGTCACCACCCCCACGTGTTATCGTTATACGGTACAACCTTAACATCACTTTATTGGGACAACTTGTTAACTTATTGCGTTCATAACTCTAGGAACAAACGCCCTGAGGTCGGCAGGTTACTTGCCTCTTAAATGTTATTTGTATAAAACACATAGTTTTAATTTCATTAATTAAATAATGATTAAATTTAATTTGTATTTGAAATGCAAATAATAATTGCGACTGTATACCCTCTAAAATAATAAAAATCCTTGTTGTACAAATGTTGATATTATTATACTTATAAATGCTTATAGTATTATTATAGTTTGCCTACCTTATTTATATATATACATATCGGTGTTACTGAAAAAAGTATGATATCTAATACAGATGTATGGTATCTGCAAACAAAACAATTGCCATTAGTCATAATCAGAAGTGAAATACATTTTTATTTTTATTAGTTAACGCTAACACGCCTTACTACCCAGACCTATTAATCATTAAACTGTTTAAAATATTTTTTTAATAACATCAAAAAAACCATATAGCTACTAGTTTAATAAATTGTATAGAAAATAATGTAATGTTAACTTATCGCATCTTTTATTTCTGATCTAACGAACAGTACTTGTCTAGTGGTTGCGGAAGTAGTAGATTTTTTACGGTTCCGTATTGGCGTTTTTAACTATGTGCAAGTGCAACATTTGTTTACACGCTTCATAAAAAGAGCATTTTTATCAACGCTTTAGCCAACCACGGGTTCACTAGGTGGACGGAATGTACAAGAGTGAGTGCTGCTCCAATAGGATGAATTGGGGGTTATAATCGATACGGCTATATCTTAACTAACCGGAAAATAAAGTTCGGTTCCAGTTAACATCAAAGTTCGGTTTGACCGGCTGTTATATTATAGTTATAATAAAATACGATGATTTTTCTCGGAAAGAGTTCGCTCACTTTCAGTTATCAAAAATCAAAATTTTAAATTAAATTGTATTACTGAGAAAACGTCTTATAGAGTAAATTACTTTTAAAGGATTATAAATAGTGAAAAAGAGATGGTTCCTTGAGAGTTGGAATCTAAGAGAAATACGACAAACTGAAAGAGACCTTTGATTGCACCCGAATTGTTGTCTTTTGCGGACTTATTGGTTCTTTCCGGTGGTTTATCTCCAAAGTAGTTCCCAACTGTCAAAATACACAAGACTGACGTCCTGGCACTTTAGATCAAACAAGAGTTATACCACTATTGAATTAATTAAGTTCATTTTCATAACAAAGAAATTGCTTGCCACTTCGCTGTAACCAATTTACTGATTGGTTTTATAGATTAGTCCCTTGTATTTGTAATTGAAGTTGAACGTTTAAAATATAGAGCAAATTTTTCAAAAATATAAAACTGTTTTACCTAATGTATGAATCTCCTAGAATTTTCCAAACACTAAATAAAAAGCTCACGTCTGTCCACCACAACTTTTAACTGTCCACCATAACTGAGTACCATATTATCAGGTAATCGTGATAAATCAAGAGAAACCTTTTGTTGCCTTGCGAGTAACGGATATCACCAGAGAGAAGGTGATAAAACAAAAAACCTTGTCATGAAGGTTGTATTCGTAATGGGCAGGGTTATTAAATGCAGATTTTACAATTTAATAATAGGCTACTCCATGAACTTATTTGTTTCCTCTTTCTACTTGAAGTCTAATACATAGTCAGTAGCGTACATAAACCACCATTGTCAACATAACAAACAGAAGACATAAAATGGCCTAAAGCAAGTTTGTTGTGTATAAAAGCAACGCCACAAAAATAATTGATGAATTTGAGACACTAAAATTATTGCCCTTTTTTATATAAAGTGTTTTTGATACAAGAGGCACGCGTCACGTAAATAAAAGGAAGAACGTTGAAACGTCCATTACGCATTTCATTATACTTGACATTCCTTGTGATATTCCTGAGGAAGATTTAATATAAAATATTGTACCTTTGACTTTAGAGGTTGTAAGTGGAGTGTGAAATGTAATTCATTTATCAAAGCCTTTTACAAATAGATTCTAGGAATTTGGTCTCTTAAAAATGCAATTTAACATTTATAGTAATGGAATACAGAGTAATATGCATTACAATGAAATATTTATAGGTAATTATAACTTTTATTGGAAACAAGACAAAACAATTACAAGAGGATTGTAACCATTGTAATAGTGTTTCCCTGGTTGTGGCTGTGGATAATCCGTTTATATTTAAAAAGTATGAGTCTCCCTACAATTAGTTTGAATAAACATTAGGTTGTCTATAGCTAAATCATTATCTATGGATTTTAATTTTTTTACCTTAAACACAGAGATAAATATGACACTCGTTATGTTCAAATTCTTTTGTCTGCAAAGATGGTACTGCAAGATGTTAGAATTGAACCTTTTCGTAATAATCTGGGTCTTAGTCTGATAGATAAAGACTCAATCAGACGTTGTTTTAACTAATTATTTATACAAATATAAATATATTAGATTTTGAATTTTAACTACCGTTTATACTTTTGGTTTTGTGTATACAAGAAGTAAAACTTTGATTTGACAAAACAAAAATAAATCCAAAATTATTTATAAATATAGTTTAAGAGTACAATTACTGTGCACCTAGGGTATAATCATATGGCTTTAAATCCCATTTTTTTAAAACTGTTACGTCTCTTCTTGGCCTTAAAAACGTCTTTAAACATATCTTTTGTTAATAATTTACAAAGGTTTACATTTTTATACGGTAATAATTTTGAATATTTGAAAACAAAAGCATGTTTAATCGCCAAAACTTTGCCGATATACTCCGTAAATGATTTAAGTTAGCCATATGTTTATAAAATTCTATGCAAGAAGCACTTAAAGGTATATTGGCAGATATTCTCAGTTTACACTCGACTCTGCATAACAAACGAGAGCAGGAGGGTACTACAGCCAGACACTGCTTATGACATTGTTTAGTAGCTATGAATCATACGAGTGCTAAGCGAGTAATCAAATGTGTTTTAGTGCCTGGTAACGCGTGGTTTAAGTACAACAGGAACAATCTGTAAAATGTTTATAAAACAAAAGCTAAACCGTTAAAACTCATATATAAACTATATCGAAAAATTAATTAATACAATATATTTACTTTTTCCTTGCTAATATCTATATTATTGGGCGAGTTTATCTAATCTGTCACTTGTAAGGTTGGAAAAATGACACCTTTACCTACCTGTCTGTCTGCAAGTTATCTCGAAAACGAACTGACACATTTACTTGAAATGTTGTATTAAGGTCATATCTGTATAGGTAACACTGATAATACTCGATAATGATGCATTTCATTCCAAGAGATTTAGATTTGAGTTCAATGTGAGTACAATTATACGACATTTTAACTTGTGAACGTTTATTCATAGCATAAAAAGAAAAAAAACAATGGAGTAGAAAGTCAATATAAAACTTTGGTGACATGATTTGATCTCAACGCACTCTTGAATTGTAGTATCCACTTGCTCACAGGAACTTTTGCTATTTCAACAGTGATATGAAACCTAACATTATAAGCGAAAATGTTATGTATTGTATACGTTATTTCAAAAAAATATTTTATGTAGAAGTTACATTTTGCAGGAAACTTCATTTCTAAAGATTGAGATCTATGGTGGTACATGTTCAACCATGGAATTAGACTTAAAGACTAGAAAACTATTACTCAGAAGGCTAAGACAATTTATTAATATTTTCTAAACCGGAAGGATAATACTCTATTAAGCCGATGTAAGTATGTTTTGGAGCTAGATGTATTCTGCCCTTCACTTCCACCTCTGCTGCAATATACATCGGTCTCCTTAATCTGGGATAAGGCCCGATGGGCTACACCAATCTGATGGGCTACACCAGTGCGATGAGCTACACCAGACTGATGGGCAATGGGCTACACTGGATTGATAGACTAAACCGGACTGATGGGCTACTCCGGAATGATAGGTCTTCCGCGAATTGATGGCCTACACCGGACTGATGAGCAAAACCGGACTGATGGACTGCACCGGACTGATGAGCTACACCGCATTGGTGGGCTACACCGGACTGATCGACCACACCGGACTGATGGGGTACACCGATCTGATTTGCCACACCCGTGCGATGAGCTACACCAAACTGATGGGCTACCCTGGATTGATAGACTAAACAGGACTGATGGGCTACAACGAAACGATGACCTACACCACGCTAATGATATACACTGGACTGACGAGCTACAACCGGATTGATGAGCTACACCGGACTGATGGACTACACCGGACTGATGGGCTACACCGAAACGATGACCTACACCACGCTAATGATATACACTGGACTGACGAGCACAACCGGATTGCTGAGCTACACCGGACTGATGGACTACACCGGACTGATGGCCTACACCGAACTGATGGTCTACACAGGTCTGTTGGCTATATCGGACTGTTTGGATACACCGAACAGATAGGCTACACAGGATTGATGGTCTACACCGTACTGAGGTGAACAGGTACAGCTACGGGTTCGATACATATACCGGATTGATAGACCGTTGCATTCGAAAGACTCCTCCGTATGGAATAATTAAGAGACACGCCGCGCTACTAGAATGGTACAGGATTACTTGACGAGGTTAGTGACAAGTAAGGGTGAGGATCTCACACTGTTGGGAGAGTTGCAGAGATATCGACACCAAAATCTCGATAAGAAGAGATCTCGGCACGAACACTTATACTAATCATATATTTTGGAACCATACTGTTTATGTAGCAGATAGGAAGCGGAGATAATTCGCTTCTCTAATCCAATCCTTGATAAACTTAGGGGCCTTTTGGAACTTAGTGACGACAGCCCGTGCTAATTTTACATTCCGTGTATCTTTACCGGTGTAAGATCTGTTAGGTAGGTGAACTGCAGCTAGACCTTTATAGATTTAACGTTACTAGTTTTTTGCGTATAGCTAATGCCTTCTTGATAGTATTTCTGTCGTAGGGTTAGTAGACGCCTTCCATAAATCGTGTATGTTTCAAATTTATACGGAATTGTAGTTTAAAGTTAAAAATAATACAAAATAAATTTACATTGATTCACCTATTTAATTCTTCATACGATGAATCTTCCTTCTAGGATCTACTTTATTTGCTACCATGAATCCTGGCCATATGTACAATTAAACCTTTTTATACATTTACATCGGTGCACCACCGGTGTAGAATACTGTTACGTTTGACACATATCATATAATTGAACATCCTCACAGAATAATTGCCTTTTGTGGGATGACGCTTTTGTTGGCACTTACAAATGTATCCATTATTGTTTGTACCAAACAGTGGAATGTGGGAATGTGAGTGAGCGGGGTTGTGACGTGCAGGATTTAGAAAATCTAATACGATAAAGTCTCAATATGATGAGTGTATTTATTGCAGAATAATGCTGTTGTTGGTATTCAAAAATCACCCTTTATTGATGGAATGTTAGAGTATGCGTGAGTGCAGTCGTGACATGCAGAATTTGGAAAATCTAATACGATTAAAGTCTCAATATGATGAGTATATTTATTGTAGAATGATGCTGTTGCTGATATTCAAAAAACACCCTTTATTGTTTGTACCAAACATTGGAATGTTAGAGTATGCGTGAGTGAGGTTGTGTGACATTGCAGAATTTGGAAAATCTAATACGATTAAAGTCTCAATATGATGAGTATATTTATTGTAGAATGATGCTGTTGCTGATATTCAAAAAAACACCCTTTATTGTTTGTACCAAACATTGGAATGTTAGAGTATGCGTGAGTGAGGTTGTGACTTGCAGAATTTGGAAAATCTAATACGATTAAAGTCTCAATATAATGAGTATATTTATTGTAGAATGATGCTGTTGCTGATATTCAAAAAAACACCCTTTATTGTTTGTACCAAACATTGGAATGTTAGAGTATGCGTGAGTGAGGTTGTGACGTGCAGAATTTAAAAATTCTAATATGATTACAATCTAAATGTGATAAGTATATTTATTGTGGATGATGCCGCTGTTGGTATTCACAAAGCCGTCCATTATTGTTTGTACCAAACAGTGAGTGGTATGTGGGAATGTGCGTGAGTGGGGGGTTATGGATTTAAAAAATCTCGTATGATTGATATGATACTGTAATGAGCTGTCTTTACGTCATCACTACTGATTACAATTACGCAGTACGCACAACATAATTCCGTGTAAGTAGACAGTAATGACTACACCATTATTCAGCACATTCGTACTATGTACGATGGGTAACTATCTTTCGTTACCAACCATCATATTGTCTTAGACAACGACGTAAAACGAATAAAACTAATAACTTTTGATTTACACAGAAATACACTATAGTCCCGCTCATCCACTTTGGTCTCAATATAACACGTACATAAGACGTTCATGCTAATTATGTTTATTAACCGTATATTAATAAGATTGGATGTACATATAAATAAACTATAGTCTCTCCGCTCAGCCACATTGGCTGAATAAAATACTCTCTCTGACACTTACTTGTGGGTAAACATCTTAAAGGTGACCTTGGAACCACTACCAATGGACGGGCAGGCAGGTTGCTTGCATTTGTGGGGGATAAATATTCAAAAATGTCTTAGCTTGATAATGTCTGGATGTTGTTCAACGAGTATTAAGAAAATGCTCATGGAAAATTAGAATTTTCTGTGGAGTGTTTCTATGTGTAAAGTTGTTTGTTTGAAGTATTTATTTTTCAAAATTTTAAAACTTTACAACAAAAATATGTAAAAGTATGTTACTGTTATTTATTTTTAATAAATATGAAGATTGAACTTCTTAAAATAGATAATCGCAAATAGTTAAGTTATTAGCCTATATTAAAGATTGTAAATGGAAAAGTATTGTTGAAATTATCATTAAAAAGAAGGAGGAGTAAAAAGAAGTTTAATTTGCGTTTCAATATTTAAATTACGATTTGCAGGAGCCATTGTTGACAAAATAGAGTATTGTTTTGCTTTTGATGATAGAGATATTCTTGCAAGTTTCGTGGATAAACTACTTGAATAAAGTTTCCAGTCAATACAGGGAACACCATTTGTATACGGTTATGTAGCTTTTTATTTTAGAGATAGCAAAAGTTTTAGTTTAGTATCCGTTAGAAGGAAACTTAAGCATATTATACTAAAGACTACTCAGCGGAGCAAGTCCTGTCCCAATTAGTAAAATCAGCCAATGTGATCTGCTTATTTAAGTACAACTTAGATTTCAAATCTTCTTTCGCTTTGCCATTCGATAGTGGAATCACCCAAGCTTGACTCGCGTTCTTTCAGTTTAATATACAATTTATAAAAGTCTTCGGTTTATATTTACTTTATTTTTTAATACGTAATTAAGTTTGTTCGCATTGGGAAACAAGAATGTTAAATATTTATAGTTTAAGGACATACTTTATTGTGGAAAATACTAACTGTAATGTTTCATGTGTTACTTAAGTTTTATAATCTGCATTCACATAAATGTCATAGATTATATTCATAATGATATGTGCATGTTCTATACTGTGAAATATAAACAAAAATGAAAAATCCTAATCGTTTACATTTGTGCTACAACATTTTCATAAAATTTTTCAGCTATAGACTTGCGGTGAATTTCTTTATAAAAATCGTTTACACATGATTCTATTTTTTTAAAATTTGACTAAGCTTATACAACAAATATTTTAAATGGCCTTAATAAACAATAACAAATCTGCTAAGATTTATACAATATAGAAATAGGATTTGTTTTATCCTAGAACTTGTTATTTCTAGGCTGTCATTGAAATTGATTCAATAGATATGATATTGACATAATTGCAACAAAATGGTTCGTTTTAAAAAAAGTTCACATATAATGTGATTCAGAGTTATGTGGAAAATTCAATTCTTATAATCTACAGCCATAATACTGGATGTGCAATTATTATTAACATTTCAAATCTATTTTTTAGTTCTCACTCTAGAATGGTTAGATATACACATGGTTTAATCGTAAAACAAGTGTATTTTTCAAGACTTGCAACAAGATGGAACCTTCCCATTATAAATTTTAGCCTATACCCACTGTAACGTTTTTAAAAAAATAATATTTCTTTGGGGGTGGGAAAATTTTAGTATATGTCATGCGGCATATTATATTAAAGGGCATTTAATGCAGATAAGAAATTTACTAGTTTCACTGTATAGGGTATTTATACAATTTACAGTATTTTATATCAAACCCACATTTTTTGGATGTTTTGGTGCACCTTTATTAACGGTAAAATATATATATATATATATATATAAAATATATATAATATATATATAAATTTTAAGTTTATTGTAATGTATATGACAACAATATGTTTAAAAACGTGCTATATGGTAAAGGATTGCAGTTAAATATATTGAGAATTATAATGGGCACCTTAAAAATTATGACACATCTTGTTCCTTAAATTTGAAGAAATTTTCAAAATAGATGTACTGTATGTGTAATTTGAGTTACAATTTGTTTATTTGTTACAGCTCTAACCGATTTCCTAGTATTTATTTATAACACTTTATCTTACTCATTCTGTAAACATATATTTGTGGATGATTATTTTTCTAAAATTAAAAAAGCAAAAGATGCAAAGCTTTACAAAAAAGTCGGTTATGATCTAACTGAATATTGTAATACAGATAATAGGAATTTCTGACAGTTGAGGGACTAAAACGAGATATCGGTAAAGAAACTTAGTCTCTTCTAATCCTTGATGTTCAAAAATACCTTGCTTCCTACATCTATATACTTATACAGCTTATAATAACCACTGAGCAAATCAAACCCCTTGAAAATACTGCCTCAGGGTGGGTTATTATAATATTTACACTAAACAACTTACAATATCTGACCAGTGCAGACTTTTCTTCCAAGCTCTGTACCAGCTAAAGCAAAGGTCTTACATCAAATCCAAGGGCACAATGGAGGACAAAACTAAATTTCTGACAAAAAAGGTCCAGTCATTTTTTGTCGTAACTCCTACGGTTAAGCCACAAAACGCTCTCAAACTCAGAAGTCTGGTTAAAATTAAACACTCTACTTTACTCTTCCTGGCAAACCTAATCTCGGACTTTAGTTATCACCCAATTCTCTTGTCTCTTAAATTTGCTAACACGCCGAAATCCATTGTTGTTTATTTTTATATATCACACATAATTAGGCTGAACATTATGACCCTTACGATTCTCGGAATCGGATGCAGCAGCGAGCATGAATTGTCCGAATTTAACCAATCACCAAATCCATCTAATCCCCGAATTTTTAAGCACTCACTTTGGGGGCCTGGGGTAGCCCTCAGCGAGCCGAAGGCGAGTCTAACCTATAAGGACCAAAAAAGACGTCTTGAAACAGTGACTTTGTACATTCGTCTGTGGAATAACTCTACATAGAGAAGTCGTAGAGACTGGACACTTGCTACGTAGTTTGTTATAGTTCAGGGAAGATTGCTTGTGATTTTAAGGTAAAAAGAGTAAAGGATAATTAGTCTGATATTCTCTCTCATCGTTCGCGTAATTCAATAAATCTTTATAAAAAGTTTCCAGAGACTAGAAACTTGGAACATAGGTTCTTTGCTGTCCAAGAAAAAATATTATTAGTATAGAGTAAAAACGAAAAAAAGGCATACCACTCAGTTTCTATCTGCATCTATCAGATTGCCCGTTTACGCATCTATGCGATAACCTTTGTTAGAAATGTCTGAGACTTTAAAGCAGTTACATTCTGTTGGTCCTAGGGGGAATCCTAGTCATTTTAGGATCAATGTGTTACAGGATAGTACAATTGTGTGTCTCTAAGTCCGTCATTAAGAAACTAATAATAGAAAGATGTTAGACACTTCAAATTTGGTACATAAGTAAGTTTTCCTATGTCCTCTATTGATCTGTGGTCAAAACGCAGTACTACATTAAATAACTGTCGTTGCCTATTGAAGACATCCACTAACTTGTACAATGATTGGACTTGCGTGTGTGGTTTGTGGTTTTGCTTGCTCCTTTAACCGAAATACTGTGGAAATATCTCTCTTATGTTGTCGTGAATTCTGCAATCCACTAACTTCGCTGTACCGTGTGGTTTGAGGTTTGCTCCTTTAACCGAACTACTGTGGAAATAGCTCCCTTATGTTGTGGTGGATTCTGCAATCCACTAACTTCGCTGTACCGTGTGGTTTGAGGTTTGCTCCTTTAAACCGAACTACTGTGGAAATATCTCTCTTATGTTGTCGTGAATTATGCAATCCACTAACTTCGCTGTACCGTGTGGTTTGGGGTTTGCTCCTTTTAAACCGAAGACCACTGTGGAAATATCTCTCTTATGCTTTCATGGCTTTCAAAACTGTCGTTGCCCATTGAAGACATCCACTAACTTCGCTGTGCCGTGTGGTTTTGGGGTTTACTCCTGTAACCAAACTACCGCGGATATCTTAATATTCTTTGTAAGAATATTTGTTAGTATATATTCTATACTTAGTATAGTTTTAAATGATACTTGTAATAGTTTGTGTAAAATTTTAGTTTATGAAAAAATTGACCATGTAAACAATAATGGTTTTTGTAAATCTTTTAAGAACCTAATTTTTAAGGATTATATTAAACGCCTGGGAATATAGATTTATATATTGAGCTATACACTGTATGTATTTTATACTTATAAGAAACACTTCATGTTTATGCAATTCAAACAATTGGATGTCTTGTTTCCTTAATTTACATTTATTCGAGCATACCGACCATTCCACACAGATAAACAGCAGGAAAGTATTCTTGTGAGTCTAGAATATGTTTTTATTTAACCAAATCCAAAATAATCCTCTCAACTGTACCGCATATTGCTATTCACTGCCGAGAATTTCAGTATCAGTAATTGAATTTGCTTCACAACAGTGAGGATCGGTGTATAATTTAATAACTTTACATTTTTATTATATAACCTTTTGTATTTTCATGTTCACAAACTTACTTTAATTAACCAAATTAATAAATTATAATGCCTAACTATATGATCTCAATCATCCATTGAACTTGTGGTTACAATCCATTTTATCATAAAATAAAAAAAAAAATGAAAATAGTTTTCAGGAATGTTCAATAAGTATTGTAAATGTGTATTTTATATTGGCCTATGATTGCTATTTGTTGATTAAATTGACCAATAAAAACATTCTTTGATATGTGCAATGTTAGGATTATGCTATAATAGTTTATTATTATAATCTCTAACACAGTGTACTGTTTGTAATCCACAGTTTTATATAAGTATACGAACCAAACAAATGTATGTACGTGTACAGGCTTATGTATTCATGAAACTATATTTATGAGCATCAAAAGCAATATGTTCGTTTTCATTTGCTTTTTGTTATTTTTCATTCTATTTAAAATATATTACAAAAGTTGACATTATTTATTACAATCATTCAAAAGAACAAACTAAATACTGGACGGTAAACGTTTCCTAGTAAAAGGTAGATCTTTATTGTTCTAAAGCTACTCCACAGTTTTTATTGGGTGTAGGTACAATGAGAGATAGATAATTAAATGTTTCATAATTTAACTGTTAATTTTATTTCCATTCAACCTATGGTACATAATTAAAAATTGGAAAGAATTAAATACTGTTAGTAGCTAGTAGGGAATCTCAAGAAGAATGTTTAGTACATAATCCCGTATATAGTGTTATTCTTTAAACAAAATAATAGTTTTATTTGAATTGTATTTTCTGTTTTAAAGTTTATTACGTTTGCGATTTTAAATGTAACATATACAATAACGTTTTATTACCAAAGAACCGTAGTTTACAATGAATTACTATAAAACAGTAACAGGAAAGTCTATTTGTATTCAAAACCCTTTGTTTCGTTCTGCTGAAAGTGTAATGGGACGCTATAAAGGCCAGTTTTTATTACCGTAAAACACGTCCGGCCACAACACGGACTTTCATTGTTGTTTGATAAGGGCGGTATTCACAGCGTGTAGCCAATTCTGAGTTACTAATCCTCTTGTTCAACAGTCTACCAAAATAAAATATTATTGTTTGATAAGGGCGGTATTCACAGCGTGTAGCCAATTCTGAGTTACTAATCCTCTTGTTCAACAGTCTACCAAAATAAAATATTATTGTTTGATAAGGGCGGTATTCACAGCGTGTAGCCAATTCTGAGTTACTTCCGTTATAACAGACCAAGATATATTGTTTGATAATGGGCGGGTACTCACAGCGTGTAGCTAATTCTCAGTTACTAATCCTTTTGTTCAACAGTCTACCAAGATAAAATATTATTGTTTGATAATTGCGGTATTCACAGCATTTACCCAATTCTGAGTTACTTACCCTCTTGTTCAACAGTCTACAAAGATAAAACATTATTCTTCGATGAAGGAGTTGTTTCACAGCGTGTAGCCAATACTGAGTTACTAATCCTCTTGTTTTAAAATTCTACTAAGATATAAAATTATTCTATTCATAACACTGCTATAGTTGAAAGGGCAGAATTAATCCGAATATTGAGTTTAGCTTCACATCACCTTCTTCTTACGTGCAGAATCGTAAATCTGAGGCTATTGCAAACTTGACTCCAGAAAAGTGGAGTCATGCTTGTCTGAAGGATCCAAAAATAGGCGGTGACGAAGAGCGAAGAAGCTCAAAATGAACTCCCCGCATCATTTCGATAACACAGACACTAGACTACAAAAAGTAGTGCACTACAGATGAAGAGTATTCTCATTTCCTTACCAGGTGCACAATTGAGTGCACTGCGATGTTGACTAATACGATCTCATCTAAATGCACGGCGGAGTAAACGAGTATTCTACATATAACACAGTTATGATGGAAGTGGTTGATTCAATGCGAATGTTGAGTTTAGCTCCTGTTCATTCTTCTCTCTTACGTGCAGCATCTGAAAATTCGATGCTGTGCAGACTTGACTCCAGATTTCAGTAAAAATCAGCAAATACTTTTACTAAATAAAAGAAACTATAATATACCCTGTTGTTATAGGAACATCCTGGCACGCTCCAAACCAGGTAATTTATGACCACTGATCTATATTCTAATATCCTCAACTATTTAAGAATAGCTGAACTTTAAAGTTTGAAGAATAGCGTTTTGAGGCCTTGACGGTTTTAATAAACACTAATAATACCACTCAAGTGTCTCTGCAATGTTCCGTGGTATTTTATTTCATGGAGGAAACGATGTTATTAACATTTTTAGTATTTTAGCCCTTTGTGGAGAAATCATAAAATCGAGCTTCACAGCTTTTTATGATGTACGAGTAATAATGGTCACAATAGTGATACAATATGATCATAATGTTTTACGTAAGTAAACATTGCATTATGTTTTTTTTTTCAATTCACGTTAAATTGTCTGAACTTTCAAATAATATGGTCTAAACCTGTCAATGTTAATAAGAATGCAATAAATTATAAGGATTACTTTGTACCTGTTACATGACAAAAGAACAAATATTCAAACTATCATAATTTAATTAAAAATTACCTAACACGACATGTACACTTACCTCGAGAGCCTCCCCGGCTGAATGTATGTATTTTTATCCTCGGTATTCGTTCTAGGAAAGTATGAATGCCTGTTGTTGCAGTAGAGTGTATAAACTTGATTTTCAATATCTACTCGCCATGTTATCCTGTGTTCTTCGTCCTCGGAAAGTATGAATGTCTGTGGATCTGATTCAGTAGGGTTTACGTACTTGATTTCTAATCTCTACTCTCCATGTTATCCTGTTTCCTTCTTTGAGGCCACTATTTATATTGAAAGACATATTTTGTGTTCATATATTTTATATATGTTGCAATTTCCAAATAAATAATTCTATCAGAAGTTAAACGTATAATAAGTATGTATTTTCATTAAAATATTTACAGTTTAGTTAGGAAACGTTTTATTAAATAAATATTTATATCATATTGATATAGACAAAGATCCTTACATATATTTGAAGATTAATATATATCTTGGAAATATCCTCTTCTTATTATTAAATGGTTACGCTTTCGTATTTTAAAATAATATGAGACATTAATTTTTAACATAAAATGGTTATATATATTTTGTATTACTTTTATACATATGTTTTATATATTACAACGTTCACTGGTTTCTAAACATGGCTGCGATAGTCCTGTCCCTAGCGGCTACAGAGCGAACATTGTGATGCGTGACGTTTCGTGACAGAAATAGTCACTTCAAAAATATTGTTAAAGGACATTGCAGGAATTTTTGATGAAGTAATTTCCTATTGAAATAAACATTTTAATGTTCTTCTAATATTTATGTATCATGATAATAATAGTGATCCACTATACATATACATTATATAAAACAGTTTAGAGTACACAGTATATTCAGTGAAATAACATATTTTACATAACACAATTTACATACTTTTACATGCAGTCACCACTTCTGTGAAATAGCCCTATAGGAAAGAATCAAATTATAAATTGATAATAACTTCTAAAAGATGGCCGAATATTTTTATGCATAGTAATTATTACATTCAATAATCTAAAGGATTAAATAGAGTCAGTATTAGTTTAATAAATATTTTTAAATCTTGATTTTTTTATAGTTTGTGGAAAATGGAGACGTGAAGTGGGAAACTGTTTTCCGGTAATCTTTCTATTTGAAATAAATATTGAATATTGAAACTTTTGTTGAGCGTAACACAAAGCCACGTGCAAGGCGCGCCCCAAATTGGCAGCCGAGGAACTGATGAAAGCACTTTACAAACTTGAACGCTTGGCCCTTTAAAGGCCACATTAGCAAAGTTTTCTGAATCTTGAGAGCCTAATTGTACGTATAATATGCTCTGATGCTGATTCAGAATTAAAACTTGGCTTGTTTGGTTCACCTATCAATAATTTCTTTAAATGTATAATTGCTGGATTTCTACAGCTATTCCCTCGCCCTTGTACTTAACCTGTATGTATTGTATGTATCACTTCTTATTTAAAAAGAATATATTTTTATTGGAAAGATTAAAAATATGTTCTTTTCGATATGTAAAGTATAAATCTGAGAGTAGTTAAACATTTCTTTTTATTGTGGCTTCAGAATACATTTCACCTCAGGTTTTGTATCACTAGACAGAATTATATATTTTGTAATATATAGTGTTCTATCCATCCTCCAGGAGGGATCAATTCTGGCTGGTTCAAACCTGCTAGTTAAACATACACTGTGTAAGGCTAAAGTGCAATTATTAATAAGTTGGTCGCTGGCAGTCACCGCGAGCAGACGTATTATCAGTGAGCTCCTTATCTCGTTATCATGAGTGATTGTGGACTGTGCTCGGACCCATTGCCTGACGCCGATGAGTGTGCTGTCTGTTCATCCTGCACTGCAAATTACCATTTTCAATGTGCAGATAATTCTTGAAACAACATGGAACAGGATGGGACAGAAAAGGCGGGAATCTTGGAAATGCAAAAATTGCATAAGTAAGTCCTCTATTCCAAAAGATATGATATCGAAGTTTCACGATGATTTCTTAAAAAAGATGGAAGATACAATAAAGGCTCAGTTTAGGGAATATGATATAAATTTAACAAGTCAATTATCTGATCTTAAGACATCTGTGGAATTTTTGCTTTGGTAAGATAGATGAATACGAGAGTAAATTGATGGAATTTACTTCTAAATGCAATGCCCTGGAAAAATCACACAATGAGTTAAAACAGGAAAATTGCCTGTTCTCATGCAGGAATTGAGTAATTATCAGGTTCAATTGGGAATGCTTGGAGCAATATAATCGCAACAAGAATAATCCAAATTGAAGGTATCCCGGAAAAAACAAATGAAAATATGTTGGAAATAATTCAAAATTTGTCCGATTTTATACATGAGCCAATTGAATATCAAACAGGTATACAGGCGGCTCATAGAATTCCCAGTTAAAAGGAACAGAGGCCCACGTCCCATTATAGTGCAATTTTTGATAGGAAGGAAAGTAGAAACGAGGACTCAGTAGTGAAAAAAAGTAAGAAAACCAAACTTAACTCTAAAAACTTCTGCAGTGATGTACAAGAAAACTAATGTATATGTCAACGACCATCTGACTCCGTACATTAAGAATCTGCTTTTTCCATGCTAAAAAGCTTAAACAACTTGGATTCAAGTATGGTATGGACCTGGGAGGGAAAGATATTTGTCAGAAAAGAGGACAATGGGGATAGAATACGGATTATCTTCTACTCAGGACCTAAAGAAGTGGGCGTTGACGTCTCCAGGCTAGAGGGCGGTGGGGACCTGTGAGGTGTTTTTGGGTTAAATTCAACTGACTGTGCTTGTGAATGACACAGTTTTACAAAGCTTGAAGCATTGCGTGTATTTTGTTTGAATATAAGAAGCTTGAGAAAAGCATTATGATGAAAAACTGATTGTTTTACCTTTCCAGCCTTTCAGAAAAGTTCAATGTTATCATCTTAACTGAAGTATGGATCAAGCGAGGGAGGAGAACAGGTACCAGATGGACGGCTACGACATGCTTCTGCAGGACAGGCCAGATAATCAGGCAGGCGGGAGTCACTATTACGTTGACGCATCCCTTATCTACACTCACCGCCCTTATCTTACTGCCGACTGCGGAGCTTATCAACGTTATCTTAAGTATAAATATAAATAATGTAAAAACTAGTTTATCCTTATATGGTATTTATAGACAATGTAAGTTTACTTATAAACAGTTTGAAAATGACTTTTGAAAATAATTTTTGAAAAAATTTCTAATGATCCAACCAATTATTTTAGGGGATGTAAATGTCTGTTATATTGAAAGACTAAAAATAATAGGGGTTCTGCGCCACGTGATTTATTTAACATTTGAATATACAGCCTATGGTGTTATGAAAGTAATTTGATTGATTATTGATATGCCCACAAGAGTAATGAATAATTGTTTTTCTTTGCATTGATCATCACGTTTTAAAGTACGAAATTCAAAGAATTTAACAAAATTAAATCAACGGTTAATTTGTGGAAGCTGGGAATCACCAGGGACCTAGATTATGGATTAAATGTTAATTGTCTTGGAAAACCAACTAATTGGTTAGTAACAGGTGGAATACTATACATTTTGTAAAAAATTGTTGATTATCACCAAGCTGAGTATACAGCTGGCGTGTGGCAAAACTGGAGCTCTGTTTCACAATGATAATAGCCAAGATGTTAAATTAGTTGCTTTGGTTGTATATGAATTTTATATAAAACCTAACAGATATATGTTATGAGAATCAATCTTGTACATTTGCAAAAAAATAAACTAGTAGGAACCAAAAAGCGTAAGGGAATGGTTATCTAATAACTTAATAAATTCTTATAAAACTGGAAATAAAACGTCTTATATAAAAATTTATTGTAAAAATAAACTTTATGGTGAAACTAAAGGAGGAGTACAGTAAGTAATTTGGCTAGATTTTGGTAAATAGATGTATAAAAGCACGAAAAAGTTATTAAATTATTATTCTCTAAGCTTTAATAAATATATTGTCAATGGTGATAAGTAGGAAGTACTGGGGTATATAGTTTAGGGAAATATTGCGAATAGAAAAAAATTAAGGTATCAAGCAGAACATAAAAGGTAAACGACTGGCCCAGTTAATAGTTATGGGAAATGAGTCTCTCATTGCTAAATGCGTATTCAAAGTATTATGTTATAGATGGCTGTAAAACCGAACCTTAAAGAATGAATTTACATTCGGCGGGTGAGACAAGGTTTCTGCAGGAACAACAACATTAAACTGATTGTCTTGTTTGAATAGGTTTGATATGGAAGTAATGGATATAATATAAAGTAGTACGATGGAATGAAAAATAATAGTAGTATTCTGGGATTAGGATGGCATATCTTGCAGCATAGTTTGTTAAACAATAATATAGATATACTTGTACCATTGTATTGTACAAGCATTTTATGAAAAAGTCACTTGCACAGGGCGTAGTTCCGGACGATTTTAAGGTGGCTGTATGTGGTACCCTGTTTAAACAAGTTCAGGTTGATGACCAGAGGTGTCCATCATATCGTCCAATATCTCTTCGATAAACTACCGGCGGCTAAGATATTTGCCGAACACTAATTAAAAGAAAGATTCATTAAAGTACTTCAAGAAGTTTTTATATTTACCACCAATACAATATGGAATTTTATACCTTGTGAAGGGGAACCGACTTGTCTTTGGAAAAGCATAATAAGTCATATAACACAATTCAAGTTAAACGCTCATAAATTTACATTGGCTATATTATATTTGGATCTCAGGAAAGCATTTGTGATGTTTTTAGATATAAGATATATTTGTATAGACAAAAATTAGAAAAATATGGTATTGTGGGGGCAATGGCTTTGACTTGGTTGATAGTCTTTTTTGCCAAACAACGAAGACAAGTAGTAAATATAAATAATGTCCTGAGTGAGGTTCTAGAATTGCAATATGGGAAACAGCTCAGGGTGGAGTGTGGGGCCCTCTATAAGTTTTTTAATTTACATTAATGAACTTCTAAGATATTGACTTTCACTCCTCTATATTTTGCAGTATGCTGAATGACACGGCTTTGGTGTGTGTTCATCGCTGGCAGCAGAGTCTCTCTCAGTACAAAGAATTGACAGGGACTTGTGTAAGGTGTGTCGAATGTGTTGATTGCCAACTCTAGGATTTTTGTTAATTAATGTATCGAAGACTAATGTATTCTATTCTTTGATGGTAAAACAAGCCTAAAGTTCTGACCTGCCAGAATATGTTTGGTATTGGTTCTGGGCCATGGCCACCAGTGACTTGTACGGCTGTACGTGTTCAACATATAGGAAATAGATCGTATAAATGGTCAAAAAATTTAGGAAATGTAACGTTGACACTCAAGTTTATAAGTGGGGATTCCACCGTAACCGTAACCATGACAAGAAGAAAACAGATGAAAAATCAATTATGCGGGTTGTATCCCACATGAAACAAGTTTTTTACTAGAGAATTATTAATACAGTTATAGCATGTCATGGTTTCGAGAGCACAATTGAGATATGGGATCGTACACGATGGTGGTACCATTTAGCACGGTGTTGCAGCCTGTTGGTAATGAGTCAGAGGCATGGCTTTTGCGAACGGTTATTTGGACTTCGGCGTTAACGGACAGAGCTAGTTACTTGTTCGACATTGCTCAACCATATCCTAAACTTTCAAACAATTGTATGAGTCTAACGTATTGAGTGTATGTTTATAAACACTCCAGTTTGCTATGGAATTACTCCCATATAAAATGACGTACAAGGGAAACAAGAGCTGCTCAATTTAACACTTCCTCGATGTACCAAATTAATTTTAAAGAAATTGCCAGAACATCCAGATTTTACCTATTTTGGCCCAAAGATGTTTAATAAATCGGTTGAGAGCAAATGGCAAATGGTATATATAATTTGAACGAAAGCCTAAATTTATAGAATGAAAATTTTAAAATTTAATAATGGAAAAATGATTATAAAGTTCATAATCAGAAGTAAAGTTTGGGAATTTAACCCTGTTTTCAGTCTTTGGTTTGTTGATAATATTTATTAGGTTTATATAATAAATATTTATTAATTCTTTTATAAATATAAATAATATGTACTGATATTTAGTTTTTATGTTAATTTATTTGTTTTATTTGTTTGCATTTTGTTTTCTATGTTAATAAATATTACCTTTTAATTAGCTATAATATTATTTATTCTCTTTGTTATTTATATAACAATGTGGGAAGAAGGTGTGTGGCCTAATATGTATGTAGATTTACATGCATATATGCAAACATTGTTTATTGAAGGATATAAGTATAGTATTCATGCGTTGTCTTAATTGTTAGCAGTAAGCAAATTGGGAGAACATGGGTGGTCCATCAATCAATTAATTTGTGATCCATAATAAATTTCACGAATAAGTACAATTTAAGCATTTAATATTTAAACATATTGAATATACTGGAAAAAAGCATTTGTAATCACAAAAATCACTTTTTGAATGTAGTGCTTAGTTTTGGAATAATGGGTAAATGACTTGTAGCATGTGAGATCTTAAATAACTATTAAAAAGTAAAGTGGAATGACTGTCAAAAAATAAGCAATGTTACATTTAGTTAAAAAGCCAACTTTAAATTCCCCCACGGCGCCATTATAGGGGCATTGGGAATGTACGGTTTAAAAATGCATGTAAAGATAGATATTTTAAACTGCATGTACAGTTAATGTTTTTTGCATGTATTCATCTATTGTGAATTCTCTGAAATAAAGATTCTTTATGCACACTTGGAACTTGAACTTTGAATAACCCCATTGGTAAGCCTGTGTTTAATGTGAATGTGTGATTGGTGATCCTTGTAACTTGTGATTTTTGCTAGAGACTTAGACCCTGTGCAGTTGACAACGCCTGGACAGGACTCTAAGCAGCTTTTCGAACAGCGATTCAATCCCAGTGACAAATACAAAATTGTGGCATTACAAAAGTGTATTGTGAAAGTTTAAAATTCGAATATTAGTTATCACTTATTGTTTACTTTTAAAGCATTTCCGAGAAGGTGCTTGACATTCGATTACTCATGTAAATCCAATTTATCAGATAACTGTTTCATTTTAATAATGATGATTATACGTCAAAGAAATGCGTCCCATGAAATTTCAAATACTAGATTTCTAATCATCTTCAGGTTAGGATTATATATTTATACCTTACCTCGAACCATCAGTAATCGTTGTTTGGCCCAGTTCTAGTTTTTTATAATGTGCTGTTCTAAAATTCCTTGTATAAGTTCCAAATAAAGAATAGGGAACGTCGGGAAACACTGGTGTTTCAACTCCAGGATCCATCTATAATAACTAAAACTTTTGTAAATTATACAAACGTTTTCATTCATTTGGTAGCCTCGTATATTTCTTGGTATTCTATTGGGAGACTAGGTTGAAGTAACATACAGTTCTGTTCTCTGCCAAGAAGCCGTTTTAAAAGAAAGCATACCTACCTTCACTAAACCAATATTTTTAAACCTATGAAATAAGCGCTTTCACTTCTTTCCTTTAATTTATTTAGTGTGGCACACAAGTTGGGGGGGGGTTGGGGGGGGGGGGGGGGGGCACATTTACATTTGAATTTAGTAACCACACTGAAATTGTGTGAAGTGAACTGAGAAACAAATTTTTATTAAAGTTAAAATTACTTAACAGCTGAAAATCTAAAATATTAAAAGACAGTAATTTGTTAATGACTTACATAAACGTTGAAAGAGTTCTAATTAAAATGAAAAAAAATAAATTTAAAAAATAAGTGCCATCCTTTCCCCCCCCCCCCCCCTCAATTAAAAAATTCTCCAACCTGGATTGTAAGCCTGGTGTAGGATGGTGATATCTTTGGGATAATGGAATCTAAAATGGTTTCAGGCGTTCCGAATGAGCTTTTTAATTGGACAAGCCTATTATCAAAAGTCTTAATTACCGCTTAACGAGTCCCGCACTTTAGTAGACAAAGTCGTTTTAGACTGATCATATAAATTTTATCCTAGCATCTGATTTTGTACGTTGGGTATTATATTAAATTGTTCCTGGGTTTTTAGGTCCCATAGTTGCAAAGGATTTCAATAAAGTTAAAAGAATTGGAGGGTAAGACTTTTATTTTGAATGAAATGAGGCCTACAAGGCTGTTCTAGAGCCACAGCCAAAACTTTTAACTGTAGTTAATCTAAGTTTTATGAATTTTAAAACTTTATGGTCCGAACAAATCACATCCCAAATATCAAGCTATATCAAACAGATGCGAGTAAATATATAACCATTTTGCACTTATTATTGTCTTATTTTTTATTATTTTCAGAACGGCATCACAACATTTCAACAAGTAAGTTCATCAATTCTTATCTACATGCCTAAATAATGAGACCAAAGTAATTAATTATAAGTAGACTAAAAAAAAAACAAAACGTTCTGTGTAACTTAGTAAAGGTTGTGTGGTGTTCTAGATACATCTTGATAAAGGTTATATACAGTATTTGGTTTAACATGAAACCCCTTCTGACTGTCCCCCCCTGCCACAGCGCCAATGGTTTACCTTTATGAAATGCCACTCGAGTCAAACAAATAAATTTAAACAACAGCCCCCACAGCAAATTGTGGTTTGTTGTCCCCCATTGTTTTGTTTTTAATCGGTAAAAATATAAAGATATCTAACCTTTATTATAGTCCGATATTAATGGCGAAACAAGTATTTTTATTTTTCCTGTATATTATATTAATAAGATTTAATTATATAATACAGTATTCAGTTGTATTAATAATTTTGTGGGGGGGGGGTGGGGGGGGGGGGGGGTGGGGGGGGGGGGGGGTGGGGGGGGGGGGGGGTGGGGGGGGGGGGGGGTGGGGGGGGGGGGGGGTGGGGGGGGGGTAGAGTTCCACTCTCGTATGAAAATACGGAGAAAGCTACGTAAATGCGGCGGCCATAAATGGTTGGGGATCTGATTAGAATGGAGATTGAAGCAGATTTCTCTGCTCTCTCTATTTTTTGTCGTGGACGAGCATTGTTGGTATCCATATAATTTTATTTTACTTTCATAGCGCCGTGGTTTTTCAATTTTCGACGTATTATTAATAGTTTTTGTCACCTCACAAAAAATATTTTCTTATTTCAGTATCGCTATTTGTCAGTTGTTCATGTCTTTTTTCATGGCCTTTTTCTTTTATAACAAAATTCAAAGCACAAAAAAACTGCAAACAATTATATTTACAACACCTTTTTATACCCTTTAAGAATATGTTTTTGTAATATGTTAGGTTTCAAATGCGATATTACAGTTCATAGCTCTTGATTTTACGTTAATCAAACATAAACAACAGCGTGTAGAAACATCTGAACAGTAAATATCGGAAGAGTATAGCAATAACAGAGTTCCGTTTCATATTTTGACTCCATAAACAATATATTTATTATTTGAACCAAGAAAAAACCTATCTTGTAAGAAGTATCAAATCTTTACCATCAAATTGATAATTACGACATTGAGTTTTTCCTGAATGTGACACTTACTTGATCACTGTTAAATATTTACAATAGTGTAGTTATAATTTGATTTTTTAGCATTCAGAATAAGACTCCTTGCTATCAGTGTAGAATAGGTAAGGGAACCCCTCTTGCATTAACACGTTCAGCAATGATTGTACGAGTAAGTTGTTATTCATATGTTAAACATTGGATTCGATTCAAATTATGTCGCATTCATTGTTTTATTTGTACCAAACGTTTTACACTTTTATCGTGCCCGAAGGGACAGATCAACCGATCCTGTAGAGTTTCACTCATATGAAATACGGAGGAAAGCTACGTAAAATGCGGCGGCCATAAAACATTTGGGGATCCGATTAGAAAGAAGGAGATTGAAGCAGCTTTCCCTACTCTCTTTATTTTTTGTTAAGGATGATGAGCCGGTTCAATACCTATGTCTCCCCGGCTCATGTGTGTTTTATATAGTGTGTGTGTGGGTTTATTGGCTGCAGAGGCGACTGATTTTGAAGGCGTTTGGCCTTTCCGGCGAGCGGCGATGTAAGGTTTCAATGGTAGCAGAGCGTGGTTACCTGCTCTCTCAGCTGTCTCTCAGTTCTGGTTTTGTTTGTTGGTGTAGGTTAGTGTTAGGTAGGGGGGGAAGGTTAGAGTACACATTTTTTTTTATTAGGAGCTCGCCCTAGCACAGGATAACCGGGTGGAAATTGGTTTAGTGTCTTGCTTCCTGCAGACTTACCCTTTGCAGGGAGCAGGGGACTCTAAATTGCTTAACCGCTAAATTTACCTAACTGTACTCTACTTCTCCCCTTATCAATGTGTTGTTTTGTTATATTTATTGCTTCTGTGTTTGTTTGTAGGTTGTGGTTAGTGTATATTTGCAGGGGGTATCCTTTCTATTGGGTATAGCAGGTATTAAGTTCTTCACTTGGACCTCGTCAGTGTAAGCCCTTTGTGAGTTGAGTCCACTTAGTTTACTAAGTAATTGTTGCGTACGCTTTGTTGTATTTATTTTGTCTTAATTGTTTGGTATGGCGTTTTCCCTGGTGCCTGAACATCTGCGCAAGCCCGAGTTGGTTTTTGAGGTCCTGGCGAGAGGACAGAAGCCCGAGGGAGATGTGAGGGCATTAAGAGCTCAATTACGGGATTGTATAGCGTTGGACCGCAGCTGGAATGCGGAGAGTTCCAAATTAATACTGAATTTGAGTTTTGTAAAACCCGAATGGAAGAGTTAGAAGACGATATTAATTTTGAGTCACTTCCCATGTCCGGGTCAGCAAAGGCTAGATTGGCATCTCAACTTTTACATTGGCGTGACAGAATAGTTTTACTTATGTCAGCTCCTAGTTTAGACTCTGATATTAAAAGTTGGGCCTTTTCGGCCAGTAAACAAATTAAAACAAGCCTTAGATGGTTTGAGTGAGGTGCGCTCGGTGAAAGAGAAGGGGGGTACTATTTTACCGCTGTCACTCCAACGGAGGTTCCCACTACCATTACCTTTGCTAACCGTCCTCCGGCTCTTTCTTTCGAGCCTCCCAGAGTTACTATGTCTCCGATGGGTAGTGGCCCTCCTGAAGCGGCTGGTGAGGCATCATCTATAGTTGTGCCTTCCTTTTCTAGCTTTGGCAAATTGCCCCATCCTTTGGGGAGTGTTTTGCAACACTTCCCCAGAGTTGATGGGCTTGACACTAATTTACTTATCCATTTCCTTCTGGAAGTTTTTAAGCTGAGAGAATTTCCTGGTATGACAGATGCCATGCTTATGCAGATTTTAGCGCAGTTTTCCTTAAGGCCGCTTTTTGATCGCCTTGTAGACTGCCTTAAGAGAGGTGCCACTTTTGACCAGTTCCATGCCGAGATCTTGGAGTTCTTTGTACCTGCTCGGGTTAGGGAGCGCTTGCGGGTGGAACGCGTTTACCGTCCTCAGGCACCAGACGAGACGTTGAGCCATTTTGTCGGGGAGATACGGGATGTAGCCCGGGTGTTGCGCTTGAGCTTGAGCGAAACAGAGTTGGTGAGCCTTATTTTGGAGGGCATATTAAACCTGAAGAAACGCTCCCGTTTGATTTTTTGTAGCCGTCCCGCATCTTTTGCGGATTTGGACCGCCTCTCCATCATCTCTAGAGGGGTTCAGGATGCGGATGATCAAAGGGAGGCCATGTCGAGGCATCTTCCTCACTTGCCTCCGGGGCCGGTCCATGCTCCGGTGCGGTCTGAGCCAGCAGCTGCTCCTTCCCGTAGGGCAGCCTCCTACCTGTTATGGCTGCAAGCAAGTGGGACATATTAGACCGTTTTGTCCACTTAATAAAAAAAAACTAGTAAGCTTGCGGACGAGTAAGCCCGACTCGTTCCGTAAAGGTAATTTTGAGGGCAAAAATGTACATAATTTTGATGGTAAAAGGGTTAGCTGGTTTAATACAGAACAGAAAGAAAACAGAAAGAAATAGACTTGGGGACAGTTATCATCGTTGGCCGAGAGGGGAGGTTGCTGCTCTGGCCGCGCAGGGAGTAAGGGCTGCCCGCTCAACCTGCCCACAACTGGATGTGCTTGTGGGGAATGTGGTGCAGAAGGCCCTGGTTGATTCTGGGTCAGCACGCAGCCTGATTTCTTTGTCGTTTTTTGAAGATCTAAAATCCTCTGGGCTAATACGGCGGGTTGAGCCTAGTTCACTTATCTGCTGGACTGCTTCCACGCACACCTTTACCTATTATCTGTAGTGCCCAGATTCACATCAAAATTAATTATTTCTCTTGGGATTGGAGCTTTTTGGTGGCTAAGGACCTGACTTTTCCTTTCATCTTGGGAGCAGATTTTATCGGAAAAACTGGCATGATTTTGGATTTGGCCTCCAGTCATGTTTTCTTTGCTTTCGCCAGGCGGGTGCTCGTTCCCTTTTCTGATGTCGAGTCTCGTGGGACTGCTGCCTTAGAGATGGAAGATAAGAGCTTGACTCCTCCTGACCTACTAGGACATCTTACGCCGAAAGAGGCTGAGGACATAAGGCAGATTTGTTCCAGTTTTCCTGAAGTCCTCACTGACAAACTGGGCACGACCAATCTCTTGGAATACGAGATTCGTCTTACAGACACCCGTCCTGTACGTTCCCATCCATATAAGCTTGCTCCGCCCAAGATGGAAATTCTGAGAAATATGATCGATGATTTACTTAAGAGTGGGGTAATCGAGCCGTCTTGCTCAAATTTTTCCAGTCCAGCGTTTCTAGTGCCGAAACCTAATGGGAAGTCCAGATTGGTCCTGGATTATCGAAAGCTCAATGCTCAGATAGAAATTGACTCCGTGCCTCTCCCCGATTTGCATTCTGCTTTCGACTGGTTTGGTAAGGCCAAGTTATTTCTCCATTTTTTGATCTTAATCAGGCATACCATCAGATTCCTCTAAAACACGAGTCTCGACCTCTCACTGCCTTTTGTGTGCCTTGGAATTTGTACCAGTTCACCCGAGTGCCAATGGGCTTGGCTGTGGGGGCCCAAACACTCACCAGACTCCTGGATTCTATTTTTCATGATGTCAAATTTAAGTTCGTGTTCAACTATCTGGATGACCTGCTTGTGTACAGTGAGAGTTATGAGGAGCACTTGACTCATCTGGAGGAAGTTCTAACTAGGCTGCGAGAGTCTGGCCCTTACCGTCAATCCTGAAAAGGTGAGTTTTGCTCAGCCTGAAATATCGTTTCTGGGTCATCTTGTCTCTTCTCGAGGTGTTTGTATTGATCCAGAGAGAACCCAGGCAATCAGGGAGTTTCCTCCTCCTAAGGATGCCAAGGGGATTGCCCGTTTTGTGGGAATGATAAATTTTTATCGTCGTTTCATCCCCAATGTTGCTGAAGTGGCGGCCCCTCTGAACTCTCTTAGGAAAAAGGGTGCCAAGTTTGAGTGGGGTGAAGCGCAACAGACTGCTTTTGAGCAGCTGAAAGAGGCAGTGATGCAGCCTCCAGTCTTGGCTATGCCTGATTTCAGTCGTAGGTTCGTCTTGCAAAACTGATGCTTCCTCCTTAGCCGTTGCTGCTGTTTTATCCCAAGAAGTAGATGGTATCCGGCAGCCCATAGCTTATGCTTCACGCACGTTAACCCCTTGTGAGAAGAAGAGTTGTTCTGTTTATGAGCTGGAATGTTTGGCTGTCGTGTTTGGAATTAACAAGTTCAGGCGTTACCTAGAACATAAAGAATTTTTGTTGGAAACCGACAACCAGGCACTTTCCTGGCTCCTTGCCCACCCCGTCAGCTCGGGAAGATTGGTCGCTGGGTAGTCCAAATTTCTGCCCTTAAGTTCACAGTGCAGCACGTGCGAGGCACCCAAAATATCATAGCGGACACTCTGTCACGCATGTATCACTTACCCAACGACCACCAGAATTTATCAGAGCCGCCATGTTGTGGCGTGCTCCTAGACTTTCCTCTGGCATTTTCGGACATTGTTCCACACCAAATTAAGGATCCCGAGCTGACTGCTATCATCAATGAGCTTAAAAAACGGAGGTGCCCACCCTCCTTATTTTCTGTACCGAGGTGCTCTATGCTGCCGTGACAAGCAGCGGAGAAAACCTAAGTTAGTGCTGCCAAGCTTTCTTGTACCGATGGTCTTTCAGTATTTTCATTCTTCTCCTGTGGGTGGACATCTAGGAATTCATAAGACCATCGCGAAGATTAGGGATCAGTTCATCTGGAAAGGTATGGACCGGGATATTGCAGCTCGAGTACGTTCTTGTGAACTGTGCTCGCTAAGCAAACCCGCTCAAAATACCAAGTTGGGTCTTTTGTCATCTGAGGTGGCGGAAAAAAACCTTTGGAGAAGGTTTTCATTGACTATGTTGGCCTCTCCCGCGTAGCAAGTCCGGAAATAAGTTCCTACTTGTTTGTGTGGATGCCTTCTCCAAGTTTGTTTTGGTTGTTCCCATTGCGGAGTGCTACCGCGCAGCTCACGGTGCAAGCACTTCGTAACCATTTTTTTCAACACTTTGGAATCCCCGCCACCTTAGTTTCCGATAATGGTTCACAATTTGTCTCTAATATCTTTAAAAGAATGTGCTTTAGGCACGGAATCCGCCATGTGACTACTTCCCCTTTCTATCCTCAGCCTTCTCACGCCGAACGGTTTAATCGCAATCTTCGATCTGCTCTCATTGCCTTTCATGCGGAAAATCAGACCACCTGGGATCAACAACTACCTTGGATCCAATTTGCCTTTAATACGGCCCAGCATGAAAGTCACAAGGCGGTACCTTTCGAGTTATTATTTGGCTTTCCGCCAAACAACCCTTTGGCGAACCTTTGGAAAATTAGCGATCTTCTGCCACCTCCTGGTACTCCCGATGTGAAAGCCACTTGGGAGGCAGCCAGGCGGAATCTCATTCGGGCTAGGGAGTTAGTAAGGAGGAAGTACAACCGAGGTCGTATTGCCAATCCCTTCCAGGTGGGGGATCTAGTTTACTGCAAGGCTCACCCAGTCAGTTCGGCTGTGGACAAAAGAGCTGCTAAACTTTGCTACAGGTGGACTGGTCCCCACCGCATCTTGAAGTTTCTGACTCCGGTGACTGCCCGACTGGGAGATCCTCAGTCCGAGAAGATTTTCAGGAAGGCGCACATATCCCATCTGAAGCCTTGCCGGAGTCATCCGTGATTTCTCTTTAGTCTGTGCGGAAGGGTTTTAGGTCCAGAGGCCTGATCACCTCTGCTCCTTCTTCCTGATCAAGGTCCTGTTTTCTTCTTTGTACCCACGCTACTCTTGGAGGGATTTCTTGCCTCCAACTGGATTTCTTGGTTTTCCCTTCTGCATACTTCAGGGTTTCTGGTTTATAATTCTTCAACCTTTGGGGGGAGAGGCATTTCGTTCGGTTCTTCTTTTGAAGAAATTAAACAGAGGGGAGTTCCTCCTTTTTGGGGGGGGGAGTCTGAGCCGGTTCAATACCTATGTCTCCCCGGCTCATGTGTGTTTTATATAGTGTGTGTGTGGTTTATTGGCTGCAGAGGCGACTGATTTTGAAGGCGTTTGGCCTTTCCGGCGAGCGGCGATGTAAGGTTTCAATGAGCATTATTGGTATCCATATAATTTTATTTACTTTCAATACGCTGTGGTTTTTAATTTTCCACGTATTATTGATAGTTTTTGTCAGCTCAAAAAAAATATTTTCTTATTTGACTACACACACGCACAATCACACACACACACACACACACACACACACACACACACACACACACACACACACACACACACACACACACACACACACACACACACACACACACACACACACACACACACACACATTGTCTTCATGGAGTCAGTAAATATGATAATCATAACCAAAAATAGATTACAAGAGCCGGGTATAAAACGGTTTTTGATCAAAGTAGGTTTTGGAGGCCTATATTTTATATACGAGTAATATCTTTATCTCAACATTGGTCTCATGGGTAACCATGATTGAAACAACAAAGCTGCAGGATAAATACATTTTAAGCCAACTCCTAGTACCAGTGAGAGAATGTATTACGTGGCATATTCCGCATGTAATCTAAATATCCTAAAACTTCCTACACCATTTTATTGTGACTTGAGAAATTTATGATTTAAAGACTGATATTGAAGCAACAGCACCTGTTTATTGAAAGAAATTGCACATGTATTATGTGGCATTATATTTTCATAAATATTGAATCTGTTGACTTTAACTGTTGCATGAACTTAATTTCTAAATATACAAGAATGAATTGTGCAAATCATGGAATTTGTCAGAGCGTCTTTAGAGCCTCTCACTCAGTAAGATGATAAGATTTTTTACCGGGTTGTTACAAAAGTTTCTTTGCCGTAAGATTTCCTGTTTTAAAATGAGCTATAGACTGGAAATTTTGCATTGAACCTCGGCTAAGCCTGTTCCACAGCACATATTGTGGTGTACAACTATCCTATACCATATTAAATGATTAAATATATTGACACTGTTGTAAATCGATTAAGGAACTATTATGTTAACAAAGTCAAATAATCGAGGTAATATAGAGTAATAGAAGCCAAGAAACGGCAAACACGAACTTTGATATAACAAATGAGGTGAGCCACTTTGTTGTGATTTATTTTTTGACGGAATATCAAGAAGAGTCGCTGGTAATAGATCAATTCAATTGGGACGCAATTTTTTGACATATGGTGACATATAATATGGTTATATAAAAAAATTCTATAGTTATAACATTGTTATAAATACAGAAATTCATCTTTTAAGTTTTTATAAGTATCAAAGTTTTACGTAGATATTGAACAATAGTTTCGAAATAACTACTAAATACGTTGATCACAAATAGAATGTTCAATAATATTTACTGTACTAAGGAGCGGTTCTTAGCATGCATTAGTATAAGAGGTGAGTATACATTCGAAGTATTGTAATACATTTGAAGTGGTGGTGTTGTGGAAAGTAAACTATAAACGACATAATTTACATTTGCTTTATCGCGGTAGATCCTCAGATATACTTTAGCGTTCTGAAAGTGCAACTTATTCTGTTTTTAACTATGATTTGGCGAAGTTCATTATCATAACGTAACTAGTTTTCACTTTGTTCATTGCAATGTCATAGCTAGTATTTGTTTTATCAAGTTGGATACTTAGGTATATGTTTGTGTTCAGACGTATAACATTTTATGTTTATAACTATGATTAGGTGGAATTCATCATAATACCTTAAATATTTTTTACATTGTACAATGCAGTGGACATTGTTAGTACTAGCTTTATTTCCTCATGTTTGATCCTTAGGAGTATGTTAGAGTTCTGACATGCAACGTAATCCATTTTTAACTCTGATTTGGCGAAGTTCATTTCATAACGTAACTAGTTTCACTTTGTTCATTGCAATGACTTATTTAATATTTGTTTTATCACGTTGGATACTCAGATATATATTTGGATTTAGACGTACTACTTTTTATGTTTATGTGTTCTAAAACATAATATAATGGAGTTCATCAATCATACATTAAAAATGTTATACTTTTTTCATTGCTCTGAGTTAGTCAGTACTTTATTTTACTTACTCATGTTTGATCCTTATGTATATTTTAGAGTTCTGAGGTAAAGCTTATTATAATTTTAACTTCGACTTGAGAGAGTTTATCATCATATTTACCTCTCTATTATTTGGTATGTAAGACATACGTAATTATTACTATACCGAAATTCTTAGAATCAATGGACAGATAGTTGCTGAAAAGGAAGTCTTGTATTACAATTCGATACAAACAATCCTCCGGATGTAAGATTTACTTTATGATTAAAAGTTCTTCAAATGTTTTAAATAGATTTCTAATCTCAAGACTTTACTTTCCATCTTCTTACTATGTTTTTTATGTTTGGGATGTGGCTATGGCCTGTATGGAATTGATTATATTTTGTATCATAACATTATTCTATGTGGTACATTTATAAAGCAAAGGTATTTTTATTTAATATTATATGTAATAATAATATTGTTGATTTACCGGCACTGTCTCAAAGTATCTCAACCTTAGGGTCTGTAGTAGGGAAAACTACTGTTTTCAAGAACGTTTACTAAGGAATTCCACAATAGTGAACATGTTATTTTATAAATGATTAGATAGTCCACAAACTTACTTTTACAGCAGCTATTTAGATAATTGAAACAAACAATAAACTAAAAGCTTATTGCGGTTTTATTGAATAGGACACTACCGCCACGACAAAGGATTGTTTATTATCATACGCATTGGATGATAATTAGTAATGTAATATCTGCAGTAAAACAGATTATAAACACGCACTCACTATTACTTTACATTGACCATTTATTTATATTTTTGGTACTTAACAGTAGTTTTTATAATTTTTCCAAATATTACATCAATAAAACATTCAGTTCATATATTTGATGGATTTTTACAGTAACTAAACCTTATGACTCTGAACTAATATTTTACTTTTATATTAAGTATACTATAATTCAATTCCTGCTCCTATTTATTAAATTGCAGCAATTTACTTCACTTAAATGTACGTTAATGGGCATAAATATTTTAGGTTGTTATTTTATTTCAATATTAAGGTTTGTATGATATATTTTTATAAGGACAATTATAGAGCAAGAAACAATAAAACATTTTTTTTTCGATTCGGTAAAATAGAGGAAGATTTTATGAAAACACAAAACAAATTGTTTTCTTGGTCTTTCTTGTAATTTATATCTCAAAAGCCGTTCTAGACACAATAAATGTGCTGGTTACAAATGTTTGAACCAGAATACTAATTACTTTGTCACCATGTCTTTAAATGGCAGAATTTGTTTACTATTCATCGGCTACCATGTGGAACAATATGCCCTACCACGCTCTTACAAATAAAGATATTTATAAGACAAGTGATTGTACCAAGATTAGAATTGTTCGCCAGCCTCTGTTAATTAAGAAAAATTATTATAAGTTTCTACCCATACAAATGGTTTGTTACAAAAAAGTTCAGGAAAGATTTGAGTTCCACAACTCGTTTTATTGTTCCCATTGTACATAAATCATAGATATATAAATAAAGGAAGGTATTCTTTTTTGAGTAAAATAAATATACAAATATTAATAAGTTGATGAACATTGCACTGCCTGTGGAACAACTCAGTAATAAATAAAAAGCCTTAATTGAGCTAAAATCAGTATATGTTCAAAACAGTGTAATGCAAAATGCACGCGAATAAGTACATTTCGTATTAACTTTACATATAAATTTCCTTAAAACGAGCTTAATAAAAGAAAGATCTTAAAGAGCTTTGTGTTTTGAAATACACAATTATTGTTATGTTAGTTACAACTTTTATGTGTTTAGTTAATTAGATATAATCGTTGTGTTAGTAATATTTTGACAAGTCCGATAGGTGTTAATAAGTATTGAACCGTGAACCGTGCTTTTTTCATTTAAGTTACTTTTTAAATCTTATATAGTTGCCAAAAACCTCAGTTTGAAACACTTTGGGGATTTGTTCCATTAATCGTGGCTACGTTTAACAGTATACATGGTAGGTAAAATCAAACAGATCAGTGCAGCAACTATTACGGTAATCAGTGTATGTCACTTATCAGGATAATTGACTCTTATTTGATGTGGAACATATTTGACAAAGTTTTTGAGTTTGGTATCTCCATTAGGGAATAGACGAGGGTGTCATCCACTTCCTTACACCAGATTTTCGGTTTAAACTGAGTTAAAGCCAGGGACGTTTGCTCAAATTATTCCATAATGATATTGTCGAAAATGGATGATAGAAGAGATACCAGTACCTTTCCCTCATATTTAATGTAAATTTAGCTCTCTAATTTAAAATAGTTGCATTGATTCCCCATAATTACTTGGATCGGATTTTTGGGTCTCTCAGTTAATTTTTGATCTTATTTTAATCTAAACTAATGATTTTAAGTGTTCCTTTAACTAGAACGTTCGTGAGGAGACCTTCGACGTCAAAGGTAACTAGCCTCTCGCTGTAGCCATGTTTCAAGGTTTTCTAGTTCTCAACGAAGTCTCTAGAATTTGTATATAAAAATTCAGTTTGCCCTAATAAGTGGTGTTAAGATGCCTAAGAGTACTGCTCGAAAGGAACGTCAGGTTTGTGAATTTTTGAAGGCCAATTATGTGGTTTATAATTGCATACTAGATTTAAAAACGTAAAATTATAAAGAATTACAGAAGATTTGTGGTGAGACGCCCAGTGAGGGAACAATATAAAACTCGGTTTTCTCCAGTGAATTTGTAAAAAATGACTGTGGACTTTTACAACAATAATCTCTCCCAAGATACTCGTTTATTATCATCAAAACTTGTTGCCAACTTTGGAAGATATGAAGAGGCAAGGATATAGCTTAGAACCATCTTGGATATATTATTTCTTTATGTTACATCCTTCTTAGTTTATAAGTAATAATGTATTAATACTTACTAATGCATAACCCTGGCAGAGATCCATAAAAATAAATCACTTTTATGGACCTAGATGCACATTCCGTTGGTTTGTGTAGATACACATTCATATTCATATTCTATACTGTACGAGTACCTTTAAATAATATTCTATATATCTGTCCATTAGAATAGACATAAATGAAGTAGTGTCATATTTTGAGCTTCTCTGTACAAGAGACTAGCCTAAATACATGAACGATTTCTAAGGTTCAGTCACTGAACGACACGTTTGCAGTTGTTTTAATAAATAGTTTTAAGCCTATACCAATTACGAAAAAAGTCAAATAAAAATTAGGAAACCGACTTTTGGATGATAGATAAGGTACAGATAGCCAATAGGCTTAACCTATTTGTTGCAACTGTTACGCAAATACAAGTCTCAGTAAACTCAATTTTTCCTAGAGAAAGATATGACCAGAATTATTTAGCAGGTCCAAGCCAAAAACTGTAAGTATTTAAATTCTATGTTAATGTGACATCAATAAATGCTCAACGCCATTTTTGAAGCAGTTCACCTCATTGATTAATAACGAAAAGTTTCAAACTGAGGTTTTGGCAACTATATAAGATTTAAAAAAGTAACTCAAATGAAAAAAGCACGGTTCACGGTTCAATACTTATTAACAGCTATCGGACTTGTCAAAATATTACTAACACAACGATTATATCTAATTAACTAAACACATAAAAGTTGTAACTAACATAACAATAATTGTGGATTTCAAAACACAAAGCTCTTTAAGATCTTTCTTTTATTAAGCTCGTTTTAAGGAAATTTATATGTAAAGTTAATACGAAATGTACTTATTCGCGTGCATTTTGCATTACACTGTTTGAACATATACTGTTTTAGCTCAATTAAGGCTTTTATTTATTACTCAGTTGTTCCACAGGCAGTACAATGTTCATCAACTTATTAATATTTGTATATTTATTTTACTCAAAATAGAATACCTTCCTTTATTTATATATCTATGATTTATGTACAATGGGAACAATAAAACGAGTTATGGAACTCACAATCTTTCCTGAACTTTTTTGTAACAAACCATTTGTATGGGTAGAACTTATAATAATTTTTCTTAATTAACAGAGGCTGGCGAACAATTCTAATCTTGATACAATCATTAGTCAAAATCGCAGTGCACTCAATTGTGACTGGTAAGGAAATGAGAAATACTCTTCATCTGAATTGCACTACTTTTTGTAGTCTAGTGTCTGTGTTATCGAAATGATGCGGGGAGTTCATTTTGAGCTTCTTCGCTCTTCGTCACCGACTATTTTTGGAACCTTCAGACAAACATGACTCTGTATTTCAGGAGTCAAGTTTGCAAAAGCCTCAGATTTACGATGCTCCACGTAAGAAGAAAGTGATGTGAAGTTAAACTCAAAAATCGCATTAGTTCTGCCCTTCCAACCATAGCTGCCTTATGTGTAGACAAATATTTTATTTCTGTAGACTGCTAAACAAGGGGGTCCGTAACTCGGAATTTGCCATACCGGTAATAAAAACTGGCCTTTATAGCGTCCCATTACACTTTCAGCAGAACGAAACAAAGGGTTTTGAATACAAATAGTCTTTCCTGTTACTCTTTTATAGCAATTCATTGTAAACTACGGTTCGCTGGTAATAAAATTTTACATTTAAATCGCAACCGTAATAAAATTTAAAACAGAAAACATGAAATTTAATGAAAACTATGATTTTGTTAAAAAAATAACACAATTTACGGTAAGGTGTACTAAACATTCTTCTTGAGATTCCTGACCAGCTACTAACAGTATTCATTTATTTCCCATTCATAATTATATATCATATATGAATGAAAATTAAATTTATCAGTTAAATTTTGAAACATTTAATTATCTATCTCCCATTGTTAAAACCCCCTATAAAAACTGTGGAGTAGCTTTAGAACAATAGAGATCTACCTTTTACTAGGAAACGTTTACCGTCCAGTATTTAGTTTATTCTTTTGAACGATTGTAATAAATAATGTAAACTTCTCTAATATATTTTAAATAAAATGAAAAATAAACAAAAAGTAAATGAATACGAACATATTGCTTTTGGTGCTCATACTTTTAGTTTCATGATTACATAAGCCTATATACGTACATACATTTATTTTGTTCGTATACTTATATAAAACTGTGGATTCATAAACATTACACTGTGTTAGAGATTATAATAATAAACTATTATAGCATAATCCTAACATTGCACTTATCAAAGAATTTTTTTATTGGTCAATTTAATCAACAAATAGCTATAATAGGTCAATATACAATACACATTTACAATACTTATTGAACATTCCTAACAACTATTTTCTGTTTTTTATTAGTTTTATGATAAAATGGATTGTAATCACTAGTTCAATGGATGATTGAGATGATACATCCTCTAAGTATGTTTTTTTTATAGTTCGGCATGATAATTTATTAATTTGGTTAATTAGAGTAAGTTTTTAAACATGAAACTACAAGGTGAAATAATAAAAATGTAAAGTTATTAAATTATACACCGATCCTCACTGTTGTGAAGCAAATTCAATTACTGATACTGAAATTCTTGGCAGTGGATTGCAATATACGATACAGTTGAGAGGATTATTTTGGGTTTGGTTCAAAAATAACATATCCTGGACTCACAATGAATACTTTCCTGCTGTTTATCTGTGTGGAATGGTCGGTATGCTCGAATAAATGTAAATTAAGGAAACAAGACAACCACGTATTTGATTTGCATAAACATGAAGTGTTTCTTAAATGTATAAAATACATACAGTGTGTAGCTCAATATATAAATATATATTTCCAGGCGTTTAATATAATCCTTAAAAATTATGTGAACTTAAAAGATTAGAAACACTGACAAGTATTTAACCACATGTATCTGTAATACACACTATCGAAAGATACGTTAAGTAGTCATATTTACAAAACCATTATTGTTTATATAGTCAATTTATTCATAAACAAAAACTTTACACAAAATTATTAAAAATTATTACAGTGTATGGCTCAATATATATATATATATATATATATATATATATATATATATATATATATTTCCAGGCGTTTAATATCAATCCTTACAAATTAGGTTAACTTAAAAGATTTACAAAACCCTTATTGTTTTAAATAGTTAATTTATTCATAAACTAAAATTTTACACACACTATTACTAGTAATCACTTAAAAAACTATACTGAGAATATATACTAAAAAATATTTCTTACAAAGAATATTAAGATATCCGCAGTAGTTTGGTTAACAGGAGTAAACCCCAAACCACACGGCAGAGCGAAGTTAGTGGAGTTAAAGGAGCAAACCCAAAACCACACGGCACAGTGAAGTTAGTGGATGCCTGAAGCCATGAAAACATAAGAGAGATATTTCCGCAGTGGTTCGGTTAATAAGAGTAAACCTCAAACCACACACGCAAGTCCAGTTAGTGGACAAGTTAGTGGATGTCTTCAATAGGCAAAGAAAGTTTTTCTAATGTAGTACTGCGTTTTGACTACAGATCAGTACAGGACGTCGGAAAAACTTATGTACCGAATTTGAAGTATAAAAACATCGTTTCTATTATTAGTTTCTGAATGACAGACTTAGTGGAAGTTAGTGGATGTCTTCAATAGGCAACGACAGTTTTCTAATGTACTACTGCGTTTTGACCACAGATCAATAGAGGACATAGGAAAACTTACTTATGTAACAAATATGAAGTATCTAACATATTCCTATTATTAGTTTCTGAATGACGGACTTAGAGACAAACAATTGTACTTTCCTGTAACACATTGATCCTAAAATGACTAGGATTCCTCCCAGGACCAAGAGAATGTACCTACTTTTAAGTCTCCAGGACATTTCTAACAAGATTTATCGCTTAGATGCGCAGACGGGCAATCTGATAGATGCAGATAGAAACTGCCTTTTTTTCGTTTTGACCTTATACTAAAAAATATCCTTTCTTGGACAGCAAAGAACCTATGATCCAAGTTTCTAGTCTCTGTAACCTTTCTATGAAGATTTATTGAATGGCGAACGATGAGAGAGAATATCAGACTAATTATCCTTTACCCTTTTTACCTTAAAATCACAAGCGATCTTCCTTGAACTACAGAAACCTACTTAGCAAGTGTCCAGTCTCTACGACTTCTCTATTTAGAATTATTCCACAGACAAATGGACAAAGTCACTATTTCAAGACGGCTTTTTTGGTCCTTTTAGGTTAGTTGTAGAAAGCAAGGTATTTAGGAACATCAGGGATTAGAAGAGACTATGTTTCTTTACCGATATCTCGTTTGAGTCCCTCAACTGTCAAAACTTCCTATTATCTGTATTAATATTCAGTTAGATCATAACCGATTTTTTGTAAAGCTTTGCATCTCTTGCTTCTTAGTTTTAGAAAAATAATCATCCAGGAATATATGTTTACTGAATGAGTAAGATAAAGTGTGAGAAATAAATACTAGGAAATCGGTTAGAGCTGTAACAAATAAACAAATTTTAACTCAAGTCACATACAGTACATCTATTTTGAACAATTTCTTCAAATTTAAGGAACAAGATGTGGCATAACTTTAAGGTGCCCATTATAATTCTCAATATATTTAACTGCAATCCTTTACCATATAGCACGTTTTTAAACATATTGTTGTCATATACATTACAATAAACTTAAAATATATATATATATATATATATATATATATATATATATATATATATATATATATATTTTACCGTTAATAAAGGTGCACCAAAACATCCAAAAATGTGGGTTTGATATAAAATACTGTAAATTGTATAAATACCCTATACAGTGAAACTAGTAAATGTCTTATCTGCATTAAATGCCCTTTAATATAATATGCCGCATGACATATATACTAAAATTTTCCCACCCCCAAAGAAATATAATTTTTTTTTAAGTTACAGTGGGTATAGGCTAAAAGTTATAATGGAAGGTTCCATCTAGTTGCAAGTCTTGAAAAATACACGTGTTTTACGATTAAACCATATGTATATCTCTAACCATTCTAGAGTGAGAACTAAAAGATAGATTTGAAATGTAAATAATAATTGCACATCCAGTATTATGGCTGTAGATTATAAGAATTGAATTTTCCACATATCACTGAACCACATTAATGTGAACTTTTTTATAACGAACCATTTTGTTGCAATTCTGTCAATATCATCTATTGAATCAATTCAATGACAGCCTAGAAAGAATAAGTTCTAGGATAAAACAAATCCTATTTCTATATTGTATAAAATCTTAGCAGATTTTTATTATTTATTAGGGCCACTTAAAATATTTACAAAATATTTGTTAAATAATCTTAGTCATATTTAAAAAATAGAATCATGTGTAACGATTTTGTAAAGAAATTCATTGCAAGCATATAGCTGAAAATTTTATGAACATGTTGTAGCACAAATGTAAACGATTAGGATTTTTCATTTTTGTTTATATCTCACAGTATAGAACATGCACATGTCATTATGAATATAGTCTATGAAATTTATGTTAATGCAGATTATAAAACTTAAGTAACACATGAAACATTACAGTTAGTATTTTCCACAATACAGTATTTCCTTAAACTATTATTATTTAACATTCTTGTTTCCCAAGGCGAATCAACTTAATTACGCATTAAAAAATAAAGTAAATATTAACCGAAGACTTGTATAAATTGTATATTAAACTGAAAGAACGCGATTCAAGCTTGGGTGATTCCACTATCGAATGGCAAAGCGAAAAAAGATTTGAAATCTAAGTTGTACATAAGCAGATCACATTCGCTGATTTTACTAATTGGGACAGGACTTGCTCCGCTGAGTAGTCTTTAGTATAATATGCTTAAGTTTCCTTCTAACGGATACTAAACTAAAACTTTTGCTATCTCTAAAATATAAAGCTACATAACGAAATACAAATGGTGTTCCCTGTATTGACTGGAAACTTGATTCAAGTAGTTTATCCACGAAACTTGCAAGAATATCTCTATCATAAAAAGCAAAACAATACTCTATTTTGTCAACAATGGCTCCTGGAAATCGTAATTTAAATATTAAAACGCAAATTAAACTTCTTTTTACTCCTCCTTCTTTTTACTGATAATTTCAACAAATCTTTTGCATTTACAATCTTTAATATAATAACCTAACTATTTGCGATTATCTATTTTAAGAAGTTCAATCTTCATATTTATTAAAAATAAATAGCAGTAACATACTTTTACATATTTTGTTGTAAAGTTTTAAATTTTTGAAAAATAAATACTTCAAACAAACAACTTTACACATAGAAACACTCCACAGAAAATTCTAATTTTCCATGAGCATTTTCTTAATACACGTTGATCAACATCCATTGAATCAAGCTAGGACATTTTTGAATATTTATCCCCCACAAATGCAAGCAACCTGCCTGCCCGTTCATTGGTAGTGGTTCCAAGGTCACCTTTAAGATGTTTACCAACAATTAAGTGTCAGAGAGAGTATTTTATTCAGCCAATGTGGCTGAGCGGAGAGACTATAGTTTATTTATATGTACATCCAATCTTATTAATATACGGTTAATAAACATAATTAGCATGAACGTCTTATGTACGTGTTATATTGAGACCAAAGTGGATGAGCGGGACTATAGTGTATTTCTGTGTAAATCAAAAGTTATTAGTTTTATTCGTTTTACGTCGTTGTCTAAGACAATATGATGGTTGGTAACGAAAGATAGTTACCCATCGTACATAGTACGAATGTGCTAAATAATGTTGTAGTCATTACTATCTACTTACACGGAATTATGTTGTGCGTACTGTTTAATTGTAATCAGTAGTGATGACGTAAAGACAGCTCATTACAGTATTATATCAATCATACGAGATTCTGTAAATCCATAACCCCCCACTCACGCACATTCCCACATACCACTCACTGTATGGTACAAACAATAATGGACGGCTTTGTGAATACCAACAGCGGCATCATCCCACAATAAATATACTTATCACATTTAGATCGTAATCATATTAGAATTTTTTAATTCTGCATGTCACAACCGCACTCACGCATACTCAAACATTCCACTGTTTGGTACAAACAATAAAGGGTGTTTTTTGAATATCAGCAACAGCATCATTCTACAATAAATATACTCATCATATTGAGAACTTAATCGTATTATATTTTCCAAATTCTTCATGTCACAACCGCACTCACGCATACTCTAACATTCCACTGTTTGGTACAAACAATAAAGGGTGTTTTTTGAATATCAGCAACAGCGTCATCCCACAATAGGCAAATATTATGTGATGAAGTTCAATTATATGATATGTCCAAAAGTAACAGTATTCTACACCGGTGGTGCCACTGATGTAATCTAATAAAGAGTGTTTTTTGTACATATGGCAGGAATCATGGTAAAAAATAAGGTAGATCCTAGAATGAAGATTAATCGTATGAAGAATTAAATAGGAGAACTCAATGTAACATTTATTTTGTATTATTTTTAACTTTAAAACTATCAATGACGTAGAAATTTGAAAAAATACACGATTCATGGAAGGCGACTAAAAACCCTACGACAGAAATACTATCAAGAAGGCATTAGCTATAAGCAAAATTAAATCTATAAAGGTCTAGCTGCAGCTCACCTACCAAACAGATCTTACACCGGTAAAGATACACGGAATGTAAAATTAGCACGGGCTGTCGTCACTAAGTTTCAAAAGGCCCCTAAATTTATCATGGAATGGATTAGAGAAGCGAATTATCTCCGCTTCCTATCTGCTACATCAACAGTATGGTTCCAAAATATATGATTAGTATAAGTGTTCGTCCCGAGATCTCTTCTTATCAAGATTTTGGTGTCGATATCTCTGCAACTACTCCCAACAGTGTGAGATCCTCACCCTTACTTGTCACTACCCTCGCCGAGTAATCCTGTACAGTTCTAGTAGCGCGGCGTGTCTCTTTAGTTAGTTATTCCATACGGAGGAGTCTTTTGATGCAACCATCAATCCGGTATATTTATCGAACCCGTAGCTCTACCTGCTCATCTCAGTACGGTGCAGCCCATCAGTCTTGTGTAGCCTATCAGTTCGGTGTAAGCCCATCAGTCCCATGTAGTGCAACAGAGGGGTGTAGACCATCAGTTCGGTGTAGCCCATCAGTCCGGTGTAGGCCATCAGTCCTGTGAAGCCCATCAGTCCGGTGTAGTCCATCAGTCCGGTATAGCTCATCAGTCCGGTGTAGGTCATCAGTCTAGTGTATATCATCAGTGCGGTGTAGGTCATCATTGCGGTGTAGGCCTATCAGTCCGGTGTAATCCATCAATCCGGTGTAGCTCATCAGTCCGGTGTAGCTCTATCAGTCCAGTGTATATCACCAGCGCGGTGTAGATCATCATTCCGGTGAAGGCCATCAGTCCGGTGTGTCCACCAGTCCGGTGAAGCCCATCAGTCCGGTGTTGCTCCTCAGTCCGGTGTAGCCCATCAGTCCGGTGTAGCCCATCAGTCCGGTGTAGGCCATCAATCCGCTGTAGACCACCATTCCGGAGTAGCCCATCAGTCCTGTTTAGTCTATCAATCCAGTGTAGCCCATCAGTCTCGTTTAGCTCATCGCACTAGTGTAGCCCATCAGATCCGTGTAGCCTATTAGTCCGGTGTGGCCCATCAGTCTGGTGTAGCTCATCGCACTGGTGTAGCCCATCAGATCGGTGTAGCCCATCAGATCGGTGGAACCCATCAGATTTTTGTAGCCCATCGGGCCTTATCAAAGCTTAAGGAGATTGATGTATATTGCAGCGGAGGTGGAAGTGAAGGGCAGAATTCATCTAGCTCCAAAACATACTTACATCGGCTTAATAGAGTATTATCCTTCCGGTAGAGAAAATATAAATTTTCTTAGCCTTCTGAGTAATAGTTTTCTAGAGTTTGAGTGTAATTCCATGGTTGAACATGCACCATCATAGAAATAAATCTGTAGAAATGAATTTTTCTGCAAAATGTAAAGTCTACATAAAATATTTTTTGAGATAACTTACACAATACATAACATTTTCGCTTATAATGTTAGGTTTCATATCACTGTTCAAATGACAAAAGTTCCTGTGAGCAAGTGGATACTACAATTCACAGAGTGCGTTGAGATCAAATCATGTCACCAAAGTTTTATATTGACTTTCTACTCCATTGTTTTTTTTTTTGTCTTTTTATGGTATGAATAAACATTTCACTAGTTAAAATTTCGTATAATTGTACTCAGATTGTACTCAAATCTAAATCTCTTGGAATGAAATGCATCATTATCGAGCATTATCAGTGTTACCTATACAGATATGACACTTAATACAACATTTCAAATCAATAGGTCAGTTCGTTTTCGAGATATTTTGCAGACAGACAGATTCAGATAAAGGTGTCATTTTTCCAACCTTACAAGTGACAGATTAGATAAACTCGCCCAATAATATAATAATCGATATTAGCAATGAAAAAGTAAATATATTGTATTAATTAATTTTTTTATATAGTTTTTAGGCCTATATCGAGTTTTAACAGTTTAGCTTTTGTTTTATAAACATTTTACAGATTGTTCCTGTTGTACTTAAACCACGCGTTACCAGACACTAAAACACATTTGAGTACTCGCTTAGCACTCGTATGATTCATAGCTACTAAAAAATGTCATAAACAGTGTCTGGCTGTAGTACCCTCCTGCTCTCGTTTGTTATTCAGAGTCAAGTGTAAACTGAGAATATCTGCCAAAATACCTTTAAGTGTTTATTGCATCGAATGTTATAAACATATGGCTAACTTAAATCATTTACAGAGCATATCGGCAAAATTTTGGCGATTAAACATGCTTTTGTTTTCAAATATTCAAAATTATCACCGTATAAAAACCTTTGTAAATTATTACCAAAAGATATCTTTAAAAACGTTTTTAAGGCCAAGAAGAACAGTTTAAAAAATGGGATTTAAAGCCATATGATTATACCCTAGGTGCACAGTAATTGTACTCTTAAACTATATAAATAATTTTGGATTAATTTTTGTTTTGTCAAATCAAAGTTTTACTTCTTGTATACACAAAACCAAAAGTAGAAACGGTAGTTAAAATTCAAAATCTAATATATTTATATTTGTATAAATAATTAGTTAAAACAACGTCTGATTGAGTCTTTATCTCTCAGACTAAGACCCAGATTATTACGAAAAGTTTCAATTCTAACATCGTGCAGTACCATCTTTGCAGACAAAAGAATTTGAACATAACGAGTGTCATATTTATCCCTGTGTTTAAGGTAAAAAAATTAAAATCCATAGATAATGATTTAGCTATAGACAACCTAACGTTTATTCAAACTATATGTAGGGAAACTCATACTTTTTTAAATATAAAGGGATTATCCACAGCCACAACCAGGGAAACACTATTACAATGGTTACAATCCTCTTGTAATTGTTTTGTCTTGTTTCCAATAAAAGTTATTATTACGAATAAATATTTCATTGCTATGCATATTACTCTGTATTCCATTACTATAAATGTTAAATTGCATTTTTAAGAGACCAAATTCCTAGAGTATATTTGTAAAAGGCTTTGATAAATGAATTACATTTCACACTCCACTTACAACTTCTAAAGTCAAAGGTACAATATTTTATATTAAATCTTCCTCAGAAATATCACAAGGAATTTCAAGTATAATGAAATGCGTAATATATTGACGTTTCAACGTTCTTCCTTTTATTTACGTGACGCGTGCCTCTTGTATCAAAACACTTTATATAAAAAAGGGCAATAATTTTAGTGTCTCAAACTCATCAATTATTTTTGTGGCGTTGCTTTTATACACAACAAACTTGCTTTAGGCCATATTTCTTCTGTTTGTTATGTTGAAAATGGTGGTTTATGTACGCTAGTGAATATGTATTAGACTTCAAGTAGAAAGAGGAAACAAATAAGTACATGGAGTAGCCTATTAGTAAATTGTAAAATCTGCATTAATAACCCTGCCCATTACTAATACAACCTTCATGACAAGGTTTTTTGTTTCATCACCTTCTCTCTGGTGATATCCGTTACTCGCAAGGCAACAAAAGGTTTCTCTTGATTTATCACGATTACCTGATAATATGGTACTCAGTTATGGTGGACAGTTAAAAGTTATGGTGGACAGACGTGAGCTTTTTATTTAGTGTTTGGAAAATTCTAGGAGATTCATACATTAGGTAAAACAGTTCCATATTTTTGAAAAATTTTCTGTATATTTTAAACGTTCAAATTCAGTTACAAATACAAGGGACTAATCTATAAAACCAATCAGTAAATTGGTTACAGCGAAGTGGCAAGCAATTTATTTGTTTTAAAAATGAACTTCATTAATTCAATAGTGGTATAACTCTTGTTTGATCTAGAGTGCCAGGACGTCAGTCTTGTGTATTTTGACAGTTGGGAACTACTTTGGAGATAAACCACCGGAAAGAACCAATAAGTCCGCAAAAGACAACAATTCGGGTGCAATCAAAGGTCTCTTTCAGTTTGTCGTATTTCTCTTAGACAACTCTCAAAGAGCCATCTCTTTTTCACTATTTATAATCCTTTAAAAGTAATTTACTCTATAAGACGTTTTCTCTGTAATACAATTTAATTAAAATTTTCTTTTTGATAACTGAAAGTGAGCGAACTTTTTCCGATGAGCGGCAATTGCTTTGTTTTAGCAGAAAAATCATCGTATTTTATTATAGATATCATACTTTTCAGTAACACCGATAAACAACTTTAATGTTAACTGGAACTATATAATTTAAAGTATTTATAAGTATTATAACACCCCATATTTTATCCTATTTGGAGCAGCACTCACTAGTTTTATATTCCGTGCATTTCAAGTATACAATTTATAAAAATTTATTTTTTTAATTAAGCGTGAACATTAAAATTTTATTATACAAATCAAATTTTAAAGGCCAAATAACGCCAGTCCCAAGAGTTATGAAAGCATCTTGGAGGCTATAACAAGCCTTCCTAATCAAGTGACTGTTTAAACGTTAGATGCACTTTAATAACAATAAAAGCATTTGTAAAATGAAGATTTATATTTTCTTAGAGATGTACAGCCACAATTAATATTTACAATTTAAATATATAATTTATACAGATTAAATTTTTGTTAAGATAATTTAGTAAATTAAAGATTAAACTTATCTTGCATACAAATAAAATTAAGAAGGGAATAACCTGCCGACCTCAGGTAATTTTTCCCAAGAGTTAAGAAAGCATCTTCACAATAAGATTTTCACAATCAAGTGATGTTTTAAAAGTAGATGCACTTTAATAATATATAAGCATCTACAATGATTATTTATATTGTCTTACAATATAGCGGTCACAATTATATTTACAATTTAAATATACATTTATTTTACAAATTAAATTTTTTTTAAAGCAATTCATTTATAAATTAAACTAATTACTTTACCGAAATAAAGTTTAAGAGGGCAAGTAACCTGCTGACCTCAGGACGTTTGTTTTGAGAGATACGAAAGAATCTTTCAGGCTATAACAAGCATTTCCAAAAAAATGATGTTTAAGTTTATTTTAAAGGTGTTCTAATTATTTTGTTTTATTTATAAATGAGTTTTCTTCCGTCTTGTAGTAATTAACAATCTAGACTTGTCCTGAACAACCTCTGTAAAAGCATGCCTGACACTTATATTTGAAGAGAGTGCTGGAAAACACAGGAATATTAAATATAACAGTTATATTTATATACATTGGTATGTAATAAAAATATTCTTTTCTCCATACGTCATAGTTATGGCTAATGCAATACATATACAAAGATGTATGTTAGACTGTTAGAGGATAACATATATACGTTAGGTTCCATGGCAAGTAAGGTTTTAAAAATGAATTGTATGGCCATTATGAAATTTAAGCGTAAACTTATAAATGTATAATTATGCATAAAATAAAATTCTGTATTATTGGCACTCCAGCGTCAGCAGGTTAAGCGTTAGTTGAAATTACTGCTACGATACGGTCAGCGTCTGTGTTGCTGATACAACACGATACTGCGGTAGTTAAGTTCAGCTGCTGATACTCTGTGTGATGAATGCTGATCACAGCCTTGTTACATCAGGAGTTATGTCTGTAACAGAGATGAATGTTGATTAAGTGCCCCTCAGTTATTGTTGGGTACCTGCGGTTATGGTCGAAGTTATCTACAGAACATCTACGTACAGAATATGGTAATTGGATGTAGATTTATGGTATTGCTTACACTGTTCATTCAGTGTGCAGTAAAACTCTCTCTCCCTCAATGGTAAAATATTCCTGTAATAATTTGCAATTACTCTCTGATACCAATTGAAGAAGTATTAAAACGTATTACAATATTGTGTTTGCAATTAGATATAGGATTATAAGATCTTCACTTCTACTATCAATGTCAATAATAGTAAAATTAATAATCATATAATTAATTGAGCTGCGTCACAAGCAATGAGTATTCCAGTCATATAGAACTATTATATGAATGAATATCTAGGAGTGGCACACCACTAATAGCAAATGGAGATATTAGGGTAAAAAGGGCTTGTTTATTAACCTAGTTTACTGTTAGAGTGAGAGAAATTCATTGAATTTTAAAAACACATTTGAAGTATAAATATGATGGAGTTTGGCTTCCAAAAATTAGTCTGGCTATAACGTATCTACGATTGGAAATATTTATTCAATACGAATGTTAATTAAGGCATTTCACATATTTCCCTTAGTGCAGTGGCTAAAATCTGATACTGTCACAAACTTGGACCTAGCATCTGTGTCTATAAATAGTCGTTGATGAAGAAACTTAAAACTAACTCTTGTATTGCTTTGATATCAGATACACCTAGATTATGAGATCATGAAATCTAGAAGAAGAGTTGTATAAATAACCCCTTACGTTGTATTGCCACCTAGACAAAGTTATTAAAACAAAACCATGCAAGAACCAAAAAACCAAAACTATGCACACCAGAAACATTAGTACTACAGGTACGCAAAGGAATAAGCTTGGCACCTAAAAGTTTTTTTTTTAGGATTAATAGAAACGTCGTATATGTGTTTTCTTAGTATCATTGTGATTCTATTATTAAATAGACCTTTAAAATTTCATGTCACAAAATAAGGGGTTGCAATTAAAAAATTTAAAGTTACCTCCCCGTACCCCGCTTTTATAAAGATGCTATTCGTATGTATATTGCTCGTTGAGTTTTTAATCTCTAGCACATCCAATAACATCTCTGCCCTCTACAACAGACCGTATAAACATGCAGGCTTTATTCGCTTTTTCGGTATATGTTACTTAAAAATTGAGCTCCAAACCAAGGACTAAATATTACTATACTAACGTTAGCAACGTGAGATGCTCTGTATTGAAAGACAGATAGACACCGGTTAGATTTAGTCAACCTATTATATTATTAACTCACAAACATAACTACAGTTATAACAATTTTTAAAAGACAGTGAGTTACAATTTTTATCTGTTTAAAGATGTAATTTAATGTTATGGCGGTCGTGACTGCCACACACTGTGCTAACTGTGGCTCTTATCTGAAGAAGTTATTACTCTTTTGGCCCACTATGCCTGGCTTCAATTAGTTATATCATTCTGTTCTATACACGAGATGCATATTAAATGATAAAAGTAGATGCACTGTAATGGCAATATTTAACGCTACTATACTAGACAAATATCTTCATTATAATATTAACTTTTTTATGAATTATTATATGTGTGAAGATTCTTGGAGCATTGGATATACTTTTAACTAATACTACTACTGAATTACAACACATGTTCCAATATTAATTTCATTATGCAAAATTTAAATTAATATTGGAATATGTGTTGTAATCACTAGTTGTATTATTAGATGCTATAAATACCAAAAACATGTAAAAGTTCGACATACATAATTACATTATCCATAAACATTATTCCTTCATTTAACAATATAAGCTACACAAAAACTTAGGACCTAAATTATTAATATTAACATTCTATTAATTTGGAATATGAAAGCTTGGTAGCTTCAGTAGATTTTTAGTTTTAATTACACATTCAAATCCACACAAAGACGTTGTAATGTCTATAGTTTTTGATTTAATGAATGTTTAAAACTACAATAATCTAGCTTAATTTTGCATTTAAATATTTCTGAAAGTGAATTAAGTGTAACTTTTAAAGTCGTTTCTCGTCTGTAGTACAGCAAACAGCCACAACTATAATCGAATTAATCGTTTCATCGATATTCATAACTATCGAAACCTACGAATAAATTTATATGTATTTCAAATTACAGTATAGTTCAGCTGTTTTATATCTTAAAAAGTGATAGTTTAATGATGAATAAAAACTATCCGGGATATGTATATTTACAAGGCGTAAAAATCAAAACAGTGAAAAATTTTGTTACTTTTTTCTAATTTGAAGGATAAACGTGTCTGACACCTTTTGACACACATAACACATGTACATCGCCATTGTACTTGCGGCCATTACTCAAATACAATACACATGATTTTACTTTGAATAAAGTTAGAACAATAATAGGCTATGGTAAATATAAAAATGACTATAACCTGTTCTGAAGCAGTACTGATATTAATTGAATCTATATTTTCAAGAGTGCCAAAGCTGTATGTGCCCTGAGGGAATGCCAGGAATTGAATCCCATCCCCAATCAGCTTTGTTTCAAAGCTTTGTTTTACTGTTGACATCGTATCTCCACACTTTGTTGTGACATTCAATCTAATTTAATTAAAACTGTGTGCAATTTAAGTGTGTATTGGATACAAGATATGTACTATAATGTATTTTAACCATTTTAAAATAGTTTTATTAACGATAACCACTAGATTATACATTAAGGATTTAATAACTCCACAAACTGTTTCCAATCTCACTTTGTTTCACTAATATTCAAAGTAAGATATATTTTTAACTTTGCAATTTTCAATGAGTCATACTTTTTCAAAATAAAATATTAGTCGCAGCTATTATAAGAGTAAATAATTACAATTTATTTATTTAGCCGTTACTAAAATACACATATGTTGCGTTAATATAAATGTGGAATTGATATTTAATGCTCCCAGTATAATTATTTGGCTACAAGGGAGAGAAACTATTTTTACTAAATGGAAGTTCTAACACCTTTACCGATATCGATGTATCAGTATACGGTGAAGTCCTTGCCTTAGTGTTTGAACCCTTAACTACATGTTTCAGGGTTTTATCTCTTTCGAAGGCCCAAACAGTTGAAAATCAGGTTTGTTAAGAAGGATCTAGATGGACAGGAAGCACTAGCATTAGAGAAGCAACGCAAGGTTGCGCGTAGTTTACTGGACATTACATCTTCTCTACCCATCTTCTTTATTTGATCTGTAGTACACTTTTGGCAGGAAAAAATCTACGATTATCAATTATTGAGTGACTTAAATGTTATAACTTGATTTTTTTCTAGGTATTTCATTATAAATTTGTATTTTATTATTGATTTTGTTTTATCTTGATGTGCATAAAGACCTGATTAATTTGAAATTTTCTAAGGCATTTGACAGAGTGAGTCACAACATTTATTGGCTAAACTTAAAACCTATGGGAATTTGGCCCTTTTTTCAACTTTTTTGCTAGCTATTTATACAATCGGAGACTTGGTGTGAAGTTTATGGGTCTTTCTCAAGAGTTGTCGGCATTACATGGAGTTCCCCAGGGATTTCACTTGTGTACACTGCTCTTCATAATTTTTATTACGGTATTGAAATGAGGCAGAGAAGCAGTTATCTTCTGTTTGCAGACGACGTAAAGTTATTTCAGGGGGTTGGACCTCGGAGTGACTGTATATCCCTCCGGGAAGATTTGATGGCTATCGAGTAGTGGTGTGGCCTGAACAGCTTGAAGCTCAAAGTGAAGAAATGTTCTGCAATTTCCATTAAATCAAAAACCTGATTATATATCAGTACTGTTTTGGGGACCAAATGCTGACATGTTGATCAGTCGTTAGAGATCATGGAGTTGTTTTTAGACAGAGCATGTATCCATCGGAGCATGAGAACAGTATGTGTTTGAAGTTGTCAAGGTCTCTGGGTTTTTTTTCATTCGTACCTCCAGTACTATAACCAACTTAAGGGCCCTAAAATTTCTATATTGTGCTCATGTCAGACCTATTCTGGGGTACTGTTATGTAGTGTGGACGCCTTATCAAGTTACTCTTGCAAGGCGGTTGGAACACATACACAATAGATTCTTGCGATTAATTGGTTGTCGTTTGGGATTTCCATATAGACGGGGTTCTCTTAATGATATTAAGACACTTCTGGGACTCCATTAGCTAGCATGCAGAAGGAATGTTCTAGATGTCCTGTTCTTGTATAAATTCATCACAGGAATAATTGACAGCCCATCCATTCTCAGCCGTATTGATTCCAGCTGCTATTTTGTGTGCTAACAAGATGAAGGAGACCTTTTGGTAGGAGATCTTCTAGCAGGAACTATGAATTTTATAGTACTCTGAATAGGGCCTTGGAAATGAAGCTGCCTCTCATTTAGACTTTTGTAGGTAATCTGAATGTATTTAAAGGAAATCTCATAAATTGTCTGTGTGATAAGGATCTGCCATTTTAGGTGGTGGCATGTGTTACGTATGTGCACACACACGCACATTAAATATCGATTTTATCGTGGATTTATAGTGACTTTTGGTTATTTACTGAAATTCAAGCTTGATTTTATAAGAAGCTGTAGTTATACATTGATGGAATAATAGATTGAGTTAGCAACAAAATAAATTATTTTAAAACTATGAATTCTTCATAAACGTATGATATTAATCACCTTTGCGTGTATTTTATACGTTTTTGTATCTTGATTTTATTTCTAAAACATGTATACACATATGGTTGGATTTATATATCACACTTATTGCCAGTAATATGTATTATTTAGGAACTTTTAGTTTTTAGGCCTATTGGCCAGCCAATATAATTATGGAAATAATTAACTAATTAAAGAAAAACAAATTGAAACTCATAAATAAAACATCGACAATTTGAAAGCTAGTATGTTTTTCCTTTATTTAAAAGTGTGTTGTTTAGTGTTCACTGATATTTAGTAGAAAATAACCACAGTGTTTAAAAACAAATTTGAAACAAAAAAAATACAGGATCAAGGCTTAAAGACTCAAACTAGTGGTGTAGAAAAACATTTCTATCGAATCGTTGAGATAGTAAGTCGTTCGGAATGGAGTAAGAAATCCATAAAAACCATTGTCAACAACATAAATCTTCTCCGAAAAAACGTTATCTATCATAATGTGCCTCTTTTTATTTCTTACATTCAATTAAACCGTCTCGGAAATTCATTTAATAGAAAATTTACATTTGGAACATTACCTTTGTTATACTCAAGGTCAAAACACATAAGAGAAAAGAGTGACTGTGAATATCAATACAACAAATATTTTTAAGCTGGCGACCCCGGGGTTACCTGAGACTAGCTGTGAGACTCTCCTCACAGTCCTTCTAGAGCTAAGGTCTTTCTTCTCTCTTTTCGGATCTTAGCTCGACATCTTTTATCTTTTCTGGGCAAATCTCGCCCACCTCTTCTTTTATTCGACCCCACGTGGGTGTCATTTCCTCCTTATTTTCGACCGGCGCATACCGGAGAACCCGGGGAGTGTCCCTGAAATTGTCGCAGGGACTGATGTGTGCTTTGCACTGCCGATTGGTGTTTTCTCTGGTATGACGGCAGGAGCCAGCCCATGGATGCAGAGGTCGAACTCTGCATTGCTACGGTCGGCCCACGGCATGTCTGGTTTCTGGTGCTGGGAGTACGGAGGTCGGGCCCTAGGAAACTGGGGTAGAAGCTCAGTCCTCGAGGGTACACCCGTTCCCGTTTTTTCCGGGCCGCCCTTGTCGCACGATGCGCTGGTAAACTTAAAGTATGGAATCGCAAAAACCCATCGACAACGATACAGAGAAGTTGAGGAAGGAATTCCCCCCTCTCCATTCGTCTACTGCGGACACCATCTTCACAGAGGTAAAGAGGATGAAAGACGTTCTTCTCGACATGCGAGCAGCTACTTCGAGACAGAAGAGAGCCTAAGCACGGCAGTCAGGAACGGCATGATCTCTCTGGAGTTGTCTCTAGATCTGATCGATACATTTTGGCAGGTGTGGAAGATATTGACGGAGAGACTGCAGAGAGAAAGCCGCGAAAAAGAGATTCAGGCCCCATCACCATCTATGGTGACAGCAGCCTCTACCACGGCTGGGAAAACGAACGGCCGGAAGTCCCCTGAACATCCAAGGGAGGAAAAGCGGCAGGAGAGACGCCGGAGAGCCTGCTTCCGTCGACGCAACAGAAGAGAGCGAGTTTTCGACTGGTAAGTCTCAGAAATGAAAAAAAGAAAAGCGGAAGGCCGTAGATAAGAGCGGGAAAAGGCAAGACCTACCTCCACCTCCTCCCCCACAAGTAAAGAATCCGGAGAAACTCCCGCGTTCCAGGCCTGGGAGGCAGGTGGTGATTGTCAAGCCTAAAGCTGGCAAGTCATACACCGAGATTCTTGGTGCAATGAGGGCTGGAGTTACTCCCGAAGAGTCGGGCCACTGTGGTACGCCACATAAGGAAGACTGTCACACTGGATGAGTATTACTGGAAATCGCAAAATGCGACGACAGAAGGAAACTCCAGGAGGCGATACAGAAGGCGGGTGGGCGACAGGGGCGATGTTCGCTCCATTTTTCCTAAGGCAAGGCTAGAGATCATAGATCCGGACGCCTTGACCCACCGAAGCCGACATCTCGGACGCCCTAACCAGGAGTTTCCTGTCCTTGGTGGCGAAATTAGGGTTACCCTCTTCAAGCCTAACCGGCAAGAACAGAGGAACGCCGTGGTTGAGCTTCTCGAGAGTGACTCCTTGACAGTACTCCGAAATGGGAAGATCAAGGTCGGGTGGGTCGTCTGCCGGATTCGGGGTCGTGTGGAGGTGGGACAGATGCTTCCGCTGTCTCGGCTACGGTCACACCAGGAGGAACTGTTCCGGACCGGATAGGAGTAGTGACTGCTGGAAATGCGGCAGCGCCGAACACAAGGCGGCTGTTTTGCACGCGGCTCATTCTTGCGTCTTATGTACCGGAAACCCTGGAGCAAAGACGGATCATGTTCCAGGATCAGGTGCCTGCGGGGTTTTCAAGAAAGCCCTGGATGACAGGAAGGCCCGTGCTAGGCCACGAAAATGATCCGGTTTATCCAGGCCAATCTGCAGAAATGTCACGCTGCGGACGCAATCCTTGAACAGCTGGCCTGTGAGACCAAAGCCCAGATAGTGATCGTCAGTGAACCCGTCCGAACCACACCCAGCTCATCTTGGTCCTTACGATGGACTCGGCACTGCGGCTGTTTGGATCGCAGACAGTCGTGGGGTCCGTGTACTGAGTTATGGTTCCGGGTGACGGTTTATGCCTGGGTTAAGTTGAACAGCGTTACCATTTACAGTGTGTACCTCTCCCCCAATTACTCCGCGCGAGAGTACCAGGAAAGGTTGGAAGCGCTGGAAGACAGTCTCCGAAACGTCCTTAGGCGTGTTATAGTGGCGGGTGACTTCAACGCCCGTGCGGTCAAATGGGGTATGCCCGTGACTAACGTGAGGGGAAGACATATTTTGGAGATGGTCTCGAGACTCGATTTGGAAGTCGTGAATAGAGGGACAAGGCCGACCTTCCGAAGCACTCTCGGTGAGTCAATACCAGATATTACGATGGTATCGGCCGATTTGTTTCCTTTAGTAGTGGAATGGCGAGTGATCACTGCTAGTGACCACGAGTTCATCGCTTTCCATCTTATCGATAATCGGCTGCCGCGGCGAGCGAATCCCCGAAACACTCTTGGCTGGAATCTGGCTAAGCTGGACAGGGGAAAACTCGTCGAGCAGATAGATCGTAGTATCGAGGGCTGGTGTTCCGGGGTTTCCCGAAGTCCACTGAAACAGCTGAGGTTGGGGCTTATATCAACTCTTTTCCATGAAACTGATAGAACACGCTTGCAATTCGTCAATGCCTCGGAAAAGACCTTACCGGGGCCGTCGCCTAGCCTTCTGGTGGACGGAAGAAATCGGCGAGCTCAGGAGAACTGCACTAATGTGCAGACGTAGAGGGCAGCGAGCTCGAAACCGGCCTGAAGCTATAACTAGGTCGGCAGAGCACAAGGCTGCTAAGAAAGCTCTGAGTGCAGCAATTCGTTTGAGCAAGGCACGATGCTGGCGTGAGCTCTGCCAAGAGGTAGGACTCAGACCCTTGGGGAAGAGGATACAAAACTTGTAAGAAAAAAGCTCGGAGGAATAAGGAACAGCACGGAAATGCCTGCTGGAATTATTTGGGCGATCGTGGAAGCTCTCTTCCCAAAGTCACCCTGTAATGCGGGAGGAGAGAGTAGCGAGAACCAGTTTCCAGACGTTCCCACTTTTACGGAGCAGGAGCTTGTAGCGGCGGTGTCTACCATGCGCAAAAAGTAGGCTCCAGGACCTGATGGCATTCCACAGCTTAGGTTTTGAAGATTGTGGCGGCGAGTTATCCACTCTTGCTACTGAAATATGTATAATGCATGTTTGGTAGCGGGTGTGTTCCCGTCGCGCTGGAAGGTTGCTAGGATGGCGCTGATCAGCAAAGGCAAAGGTGATCCGAACTCCCCCGTCGGCATACAGGCCACTTTGTATGCTTTACACCGCGGGGAAGCTCTATGAAAGGTTGCTGAAACCCAGGTTGCAGTCGTCCAATCGAAGCCGCCGGCAGCACGGCTTTCGAAAGCGACACTCAACTCTGAACGCCATTACAGAGGTGATCAGTGCCGTCCAGCAAGCCGAAGCAGCTTGTCACCAGGCTCGGCCGATTGTGCTGTTTGGTTACCCTTGACGTAAAGAACGCGTTTAACTCTGCTCGGTGGGAGGACATGCTAGAGGCGTTTGCAGCGGGACTTCAGCGTGCCCGACTATCTCCTGGTCATTGTTCAGGACTACCTGAAGAACCGTCGGCTGTTGTATGAAACCAAAGACGGAAGGAGAACAAAAGAGGTCACTGCCGGTGCGGCTCAAGGGTCTATTCTCGGCCCAGACCTATGGAATGTTTCATACGATGGTTTGCTTCGCCTTGAGATGCCCCACGACGTCTACCTCGTGGGTTATGCTGATGACGTGGCTGCAGTCATCACAGCGAGGACTCTGGACTTGACACAGTTACACCTTAATCAGGTAATGATTCGGGTCAATACCTGGATGACGAGCCATGGACTTGAGCTGGCGGTCGACAAGACCGAAATCGTTATGCTCACTCGACTGAGAATCCCCACTCTGATCTCTATGAATGTGGGGGGTGTCGAGGTTCGGACAAGGACTGCGGCGAAGTATCTGGGTATGTTACTCGACTGCCGTCTTCGGTATTGGGACACATTCAGGCGGTTTGTGATAAAGCCTCTAGGGTGGTTATGTCTCTCGGCAAGGCTGATGGCTAACGTAGGAAGTCCTAGGTCAAGTAAGAGACGCCTCCTCATGTCTACTGTAAAGTCAACCTTCTGTATGGCGCAGAGGTTTGGGCGGATGTCATGAGGATAAGGCGATACAGTCAAAAGCTGTTATCGGTACAGAGAAGAGCGGCACTTAGAGTCGCCTGCGCCTATCGCACCGTTTTCGGTTTCGGCCGTGGCGGTCGTGGCTGGGTGATTCCTATTGACCTGCTGGCCAACGAGAGACAGACCGTCTTCCGGGAGGCTGCCGAGCGTGGTAGAGAGGATGCCTTGGCTGCTGCCAGGGTTGGAGACTCTGCAGGTTTGGCAGCGGAGGTGGACGGAAGGATCGGACGGTCGCTGGACCTTCCGTCTCATTCGCCAGCTTCAATCCTGGGATAGATCGTGGCCACGGGGAGATAGATGTCTACCTGTGTCAGTTCCTGACGGGGCACGGTTACTTTAGGAAGTACCTCTACAGGATGGGAAAAGTCAGGTCGCCTCGGTGTGCTTACTGCCCGGAGAAGATGATGATGTTCATCACACCTTCTTCGCTTGCGGGCGCTTCACCGAGGCCAGGGCGAACGCTCGCCACCAAAGTTGGCGATGTTATGGCAGAGACCATTGTGGAGATGATGCTGCAGAGTGAGGACGCCTGGAATGCAGTCACCACTCATGTCCATGCGATCCTTCATCAGAAGCGTAATGACGGATGCCTGGCTGACCCCTAGTTTCCGAAACAAGTAGTTTTGTCCTGGTTGGGACATAAGACACACGGACCAGGCAAGATGTCATCCGAAAGGGTTTCCGGCCTGGGCCCTCCGTGGCCCGTAGGGGGTTTAGTGGGTAGTCCGCAGGGGAGTCCCACACTCCGTGCGCAATTGCATTCCCCTTACGTAAAAAAAAAAAATATTTTTTAATCGTGAAAATGACTTTCTCTTCCCATTTTCTCTATGTAAACTAAGCACAGTGTAGCTATGGTAGAAAGTGTTGATTCAATGTGAATGTTAAGTTTAGCTCCAAGTCACTTTTCTTTTCTTTTCGCAGCGTATGGAGTCTTGAGTCTGGAATTGTGAATCTGATGAGAAAATAAGAATACCTCTTCACCTAGATTACACTATATGTTGTAGTCTAGATATCTCTGATGACGAAACAATTTAAAAAATTTAATTTTTATCTTCTTTGTCACCAACCTTTTTTGTATCTCTTCAGACGATCATGACTGCAGATGGCAAGAGTCAACTCTGTGACAGAGTCAGTTCCAGACGCTGCACTAAGAATAAGGTGAACTGGAGCTAAACTAATCTCTTAAATGTAAAACTTTTAAAATTGTTTCAGAACAGTCGTTGTAACTATATTTTTGCCACGTTTAACAAATATAATAATGTTCCCAATGATAGAATCGCGTTTATTAAAAAGCAGTTTTACAGAAAAAAATAATGTCATGTGTAACAATATTACAAATAAAGATATTTTGATCAATAGCATATTATTTATTTATAGAAAAGTGACGATGTATTATATTGTGGATATAAGTAGATATAATGAATAATAATTTATATAATATTAAATTTTTTCTTCCACAATTCCCTTTAATAACGAATAATAATAACAATTACTTTATTGCAGTAAAATAATTAAAACACTTGTATTGCAGATGTCATTTCGTAATATTTATTTTAAAATCCATAAAATAAACCTATCTTAAGTTATCATGGGCTCAATCTATTGGACATATTAATGTGTGAACCTAACAATATATTGAAATTTTGCATGTTTTAGATATCAGAAAAGGAGAAATATAATAATAATATAATGCTAATTTACATCACAGCGCCCTATCTAAAACTCATAAGCAATTTAAAATGCCTTTTGACATTATACATTATAAAAGAATGTTCCTAAAATCCAGGTAAAAATGCTAAATAAGTTCATAAATATTTTTGTTTCATCTTCATGTTATTAGTGTATGAAAATCTATCCAGCAAAGAGAGAGAGAGAGAGAGAGAGAGAGAGAGAGAGAGAGAGAGAGAGAGAGAGAGAGAGAGAGAGAGAGAGAGAGAGAGAGAGAGAGAGAGAGAGAGAAGCAGGTATGGAGCATAAACTGTGTTACTACGACAAGAATGTCGCCATCAAACTTTCTAAGTGTCGCCATCAGACACGTTCCTCCAATCTGCGGTCTCCTGACTGGAGTTGTTAATATTATGAACGAGCTGTACTCCAGTATTCGATGTGTGAGAATTCATCTAACCAAGAGAGAGATGCCGGTATGATAGTGTATCTGTGGCATACATGTCATCATTAAACTTGCCAACTGTAACAATTGGACACGTACCTTCAATCTGTGGTGTCCTTACTGGAGCTGTAATTCAGTATGTGATGTGTGAGAATTCATCTAATAAAGAGAGAGATGCCGGTATGATAGTGTAACTGTGGCATACATGTCATCATTAAACTTGCCAACTGTAACAATTGGACACGTACCTTCAATCTGTCGTGTCCTAACTCGAGCTTTAATTCAGTATGTGGTGTGTGAGAATTCATCTAATTAAAAAGAGAGAAGCAGGTATAAACCTGCACTAGAAAACCGAATTTACATTATTAATTTATTAACAAAACAGTAGTTTTCTTACATCTAGTACATTTTCAAATGAAGACTGTATTCAGTTTTAAAAATTATACAGTGGCAATATTATAATCCGACCTAAACCATCTTTCAATAAAAGTTGTGTTACAGATAATATTATATTTAATATTTCTAAATGAGATTATAAGTCATATCCAGTCATTGAATTCCTTCTTCAAAACTCAAACGTATAAACTTAAACTTATACGCGCTCGTATTAATAAGTAATAGTAAGTTATTTACTATTTCTTGAAATTCGGAAGTTAGTGCTTCTTACGAGTATTAGGTTTTATGGCGATACCTTGACAACGAATTTTTTTTTTTTTTTTCAAGTATAAATAAAATTTGTCATGTTTACATTTTTGTATTCTTATTTTTTAAATTCTTGATATTTTATCTTCTAGATTTTGACATTTGCAAAAGAGAACATACACCAGTTCCAGAAATACGGTGTTTCAGTTTTTGTTATACAAAATCTTCATAAGCCCTTATTTAGTCATAAGTATTTTTATTTCTTATAAGGTTTCAAAGTATTGGGCTTCCAGTTGGAAGGACAGCCATATATTATTAATGGTATTTTCCTTTTGAGCTTTTGTCTTAGAGGGAAATTTAGTTTCAAATTATTTTGAATAGTTTTGTTTAACTTACAACTTTGTTTATGTAATAAAATAATTTTTTCAGTGACGGAAACTACATAAGGATGTATTTTGACTTGTTTAATCTCAGTTATAGTTTGAACATTCAAAAGAATTATGACTATATGTGCATAGCAGGTACTTACAATATTTATAGCAGTATTTGGAAATAGTTTCCTTTTTCACTGCTCACGTAATGTTCATTAGCGAGTAAAGGAAAGCACCAAAGTTTATCAGCATGCCTCACCGTCATCTAATCAACGCGAGTGTTCAGAGTATAAAATCCTTGATTGATGCTATTGAAACATAATTACAAAATAAACTGGAACTCACATTATCCCTCATAGTATCATTAATTACATTTACGAAGTTGTAATAAAATTTAACTCATAAATAATACGGTGTTTTGTGGTGTACTCAGAATTAATGCAGCTGGAGCACTAAACTGCTGTTCCCCAAAAAACAGGAAACTTTACCACAGAAATCATTGCGCATCTGGAATTTATATGGGTCGGCGATTAACACAATTAGTTCCGATTAGCAAAATCTAGTTTAATGAAAATCTAAAATGATTTGAGGCTATTTGACAAATACTGTGGCACAAATTGCAGTTTATATTTTACTGTATAGTTTCAATACCAAGATAAATTAAATCGTTATTTAAATTCTGGTTATTTCTCTTCACACATCTGTGTTATGTATGGAAATTATATGTGTTTTGTCCTAATTAAATATATATTTTTAGGTAAATAAAATTACCTAAATGATTTTCCACCTCTTTATTCAAGACAACTGGATTTGAAATTGACAAAGTTACTTTGAACTTTTAAAACATTTTTGCTTTGAAAATCTGTAAAAAAAGTGAAAAAAATAAAAAAAAAAAAATTATTTTCAGTAATATTTTATACGCAAGAAACAATAAAATCATGTGAATCAAGTAATTTAAATACATAAAATACATTCTTCCTGAAAAAATTGCATTCCGTAAATGGAGCAGTAATAAGTAGTTAAAATTTATTTGAAACTGTACTTAGAGACTCATTTTTATACTTACTTTTCTAATATTAAAGGATAGGCCTGGTTTTACTTGCTGCAGCTCTTTATGGCCGGTATTACATCCATCCAAGTATTATAGATTTAGGCCAAACAGAAGAGCTGAACTCTATGTATTATTTGGCAAATATTGACAAAGAATGCCTACACTATATCCCAACAAATGTGAAATGTATCAGACTAGACATTTATCCAAATACTGTTAATAATAGCTGCACAAGTATAGGTTACCAACTTCACTTGATTCAGATTTGTTAATATTAAAGTTTTTATATCTATTTGACGACACTAAACATATAGCTGTAAGTCCAGACGGGTAAAATCGTATTCAGTTTCAAACCAAATATTTTTATGCAAACATTTTTGCATTAAATTATTAATAATATATTTTATTCTTATTCAACATAAAATTTCTTTAATGAAATGTTAACCGTATATTTCTTACAGCTGTGTGTTCTAGTTTGCGTGCAAGTGAGCTAACAGAGAATGACTTCACTATAATCCATAGTAGGTGTGACTAAGGAAACCGGCCCCGAGTAAAAAGTAACCAGGAATGGGGAAGTGATCCAAAATGATAATTAGTCAGACTACCACTTTAGAACTATTTTCAGTTTTGAGTAAAGCAATAGTTTCCATTTTCAAAATTAAAATCCACCGAAACCATAATTATCTTGAAGTGACTGAGCAGTATACATTGTTAACATGTTGATTGTAATTTGAATTGTATTATTTTGATGTTTTTGCTTGTATTCGGAAGCACTGGCTAGTTCCCTTGTACTGCTTATCATTTTATTATATTCGTAACATCAAGTCGTGTATTAGTCATTAAGTCAGTGTCGAATTGCTGTTTATAACATTGCTTTTGATTTAGTAATGTGTTTACCTCATGATACAATTTTGAAAACGGAGTGTACAACATTTTTATTTGAAACCAATAAGAGGAGAGTGAGTGTCTGTAATTGAGTTAAAGTATTTAGAGTTTTAACATAGTAGGAATTCCTCTTTTCCTTAAACTGGATTGTTTGCCTCAATATTCGTATAGTTTAGGCTCCTGAGTAATAAACTGGCATTGTAGAAAAAATGATGAAAATGAAAAATGATGTCTAAGAAAAAAAATTTTGTCTTGATGAAGTAAAGATAAGGATCTTACCTTCCAGATTATGAAAGTTTCTTTCAATGTTCCTCAAACTTGGGGACAAGTATGGCTTTAAGGTGGGGGGAGTGTGACGAGCCTCAACATATAGTTGTAAGGGTAGACCGGTAACATCGTATACAGTTTCCAGTCAAATTTAGAATAAATATCATATTATCTACGTGACTTTTAATTTGAATTAACGTGCAATTTATAGGTTTAGTTGAAATATAAAACTATAATATTTAAAATATAAAAAATACAGATATCATATGTAATGTAGTGCAGGTGGAGAAGATATACAATTTAGCGTAATATATGAACTCTAAGGTAAGTAAAACCGTTTAGGCCTGTAATATTCGATGTGCGTGATATAAGCACAGCATAGTCTTAATAAACAGGTAGGAATTTTTAGAAATCTGCTTAGTTTGAGTCTTGGACACTAGCACTGAGGGACTATAATTGGGACTATAATATATGAGGGACTAGACTAGGACTATAATTTTGGGGGGGTAAACTATTGGAGGGAGAGGTAACGGACATTATTTGGCACACACTACGACAGGATATAAAACACGTCTCTCTCTCTCTCTCTCTCTCTCTCTCTCTCTCTCTCTCTCTCTCTCTCTTCTCACCTTCTCTCTCTCCGGCGAAACTCAAAAATAAATTAGTTAAGCCACCACATGTAAGTAAAAGAAAACTTTCTATATATAGCTTGAAATATATCCATATATGACCTACGGATGACATACAGTTATATGTTCTATGTACACCTGATCAAATAAATGATGCTGTTAATCAATTAAACGTAGATTTAACTAATGTTTTCTCTTGGTGTAGTGATCATGGGTTAAAATTAAATATATTGAAGTGTAAGCCGACAATATTAGGAACCTCTAGATTGTTGAATACTATTAGTGAAGACAATATTACGCCTATAGAAATCAATCGGCAGATTGTTAAGTTTGAAAATTCAGTTGTAAATTTAGGACTTAGAATTATGGGTAACTTGTCATGGGAAAAAGCAAGTAAATTATGTTTGTAAAAAGGTTTTCCAAAGTTTGTATCAATTCAAACGTTTAAGTTTCAAGCCACCAACTCATACAAAAAAACAGCTTGTGATGTCATTGATTTTCCCACATTTTGATTACGCTATGTCAGCACATTGTGATATAAATGACGAACTAAGTAATAGGTTACAAGTTGCACACAAAATGCTTGCATTAGGTATATTTTCAATCTACGATTGGATGATCATGTAACTAGGTATTATAAAGAGTTGAATTGGCTAAAGATTAAAGAACGGAGGGAGTTAAGTATATTGAGTTTAGCTTTTAAGACTTTGAAATATAAAAACGCCAGAATATTTGTATGAAAAATTTGTTAGAATGCAAGGTGTTCATTTGAGACAAACAAGATTTGGTGATCATATCTTGCAATTTCCAATCCATAGAACAGTGATATATTCTAAATCTTTTCGTGTCCAATCAATTAGATTATTAAATAAACTAGAACGAACATTAAAAGAAGAGCAAAATGAGAGAATATTTGTGAAAAATGTAAGACGTTTATTGCTTTTAAAATATAGTGAATAGGGTTAGAAAATAAAAATGTTATTATGAAATCATGTTTAAGATAAACAGTGTAATAAAATAAGGCTATATTTGAGTTGCTGATATAGATTGAAGTGTATTTGGATTATAATTGTTTTTCTTCTTTATATTGTGTGTTTGTTTTGTAGATTGTATTTACAATGTAATGAAATGAAGTATTGGAATTATATTAACGTAAGAAATATGATAGTATATTCGATTTCCAAAAAAAAAAATATATATATATATATATATATTTAACTAGATATATAATTAAAAATGCATTCCTTGTACAATGTATAAATCATGTTTGTAAGGTCAAACGTTTGTAAGACCACGACCTATGTTCTGTGTTGTAATGTTTTGGTGCCTGTCCCGGTGGAAGAGTGGACCTTTGGTCTATACCGGGGCAGGTAAAATAAAGGCAGGTCTCTCTCTCTCTCTCTCTCTCTCTCTCTCTCTCTCTCTCTCTCTCTCTCTCTCTCTCTTTCTCACCTTCTCTCTGTCCGGCGGTACTCAAAAATAAATTAAGCCACCACATGTAAGTAAAAGGAAACTTTCTGTAGCTCGAAATATATACATATATACTTCTATTTGTATTAAATCATTCTTTGATAAGAAATATTGAAAAATACAGCTTAGGACCATTAAAGTAGTTCACAGATTCTTTGTTGTACAAAGTTAATTCATTATTGAATTATTATTGATTATATTCAAACGTAAATATATTATACTCGCACACTCTTTCAAGTTTGACAGGTTATATTGCATAATTATTAATGTTACTTTTATTGCTGTTAATTGAATACGATAAAAACGGAGGGATAGCCTACGGTCAGGAGCACACAGCCTCGAGTGAATACAGATCCCTCATGATCTATTGCTTCCCTTCCCATACGGACACCAACTTGCTCCTCTTAGCTTTACATTTTTACTTTTGTTTTGTAGCATATGCTTTTCACTGCATTGTAATATAAGTTTTTTGCAATTTCTAAATATTTCATTAAATTATTCTCTGTCATAAATTAATGTACCGTATATTAATTTTTCTGTTAATTTCTTATGTCATATAGTTATCAAATAATATAAACTATTCATAATAAACTTAAACTTATAGTTTTATAGTAAACCTTTTTTAATCTTTCTATGAAAAAAGATAACATTTCATGCACGGTATTATCTTTATCGGTATTTATGCTTTAATTTTACCTACATCTCCTAGAGCTAACAATGGCTGCAATGACTCAAGGATTCGTGAAATACTTGGAGGTTAGGAGATATCATACGCTTTGAACTTCCAGTAACTAAGCCTTTGGTGTTGGATCGAGACGTACAGAAGCCGGAATACCCTAGACATTTTAGAAATCTGCTTATGTTTGAGTGTTGGACACTAGCACTGAGGGGACGACTAGGACTATACTTTGGGGGGGGGGGGTAAACTATTGGAGGGAGAGGTAACGGACATTATTTGGCACACACTACACGACAGGATATAAAACACGTCTCTCTCTCTCTCTCTCTCTCTCTCTCTCTCTCTCTCTCTCTCTCTCTCTCTCTGTATGTATTATGAATACATTCTTAAATTATGAATACATTCTTGATTCACAAGTTAATTAGAAATGTTCAAACTGCAACCGTGTGAAGCCTTGTCGTGGTGACAACACTCCTGTAACACCGCTGAGTGAGAAAATGTCTGGTCTTAAATTGAAAAGTGGATCGGGAAGCTGATTCAGACTCCAGTACTACAATTGTTACAGGTGTGACAAAGAAATAAATTTGCTTTACACGTAAAAAAGGGTTTTCCTATAATTCGGATAGAGCAATTTGCGTTAAGTGTTGACAAAAGTTTTCATTTCAAATGTATTGGGATGTCGAAGGAGGAGTATACAGGGAAGTCTCGATCGTGGACTTGTACAGATTGTGAGGAGTCGGGTTTGGACTAATACAGAAATAGTTACACAGCTGACCGAAGATAAGATTACGGTCGAGCGGCCTGACGTAACGATCCTTGCTCTGTTGAATGGAATGAGAGAATTTAGATCAGAGGTCAGGAAAACAAATAGTGGGTTTGCTAATCAGATGGAAAAATATTCTGAATGGATAATTGAGAATGGAAAGAAAAATTTATGATATTGGGAAGAGTATGTGAAACGTTGTAGCGGACATTTCTGTAATTTATCAGGAAAATGCAAATTTAAAAAAAAAAAATGTGCAAGATTTGACAGTAAAATTAAATGCAATGGAACAGGCAAATAGAGATAAAGATTTGGAAATTAGTGGAGTTCCTTTTATGGAAAGAGAGAATCTCATTGGATTGATCAGTAGAATCTCAGAAGTTCTTGGCTTCACTTTTAATGAAAACATGATTGATAATGTGTTCAGATACAAAGGAGCCGGTACAAAAACTTGGAAGTATTGTTGTTCGATTCGTACGCAAGTTGGACAAGGAAGCAATGGTGACAAAACGCAGAGAAAAACGAACCTTAATTCTCGTGACATTGGATTATGGAAGGAGAGGCGACCGTCATTTACTTCAATGATAGCTTGACGATGGAAAGAAGAAAGTTATTGAATGCAGCACGTGCTGTGAAGAATGAGAAACAATACACTTATTTGTGGGTTCGAAATAGTCGAATCTAGGTAGCTATTTATTTTAAGAAAAGTTTTAATACTAGGGTAGTAGCGTTTTCGCAGGCTTTTTACTGCCGAAAACCTAAGTTTTTTGGATTATAGAAATGTCATTAGGGTGGAAACTTCTTCTTTGTGTGGTATATCGCCACCTAAAATTGGTTTTTATTAATGATTTGTTTTAGATTACTGCTAATTTATTGCCTTTATATACTAATTAATTAATTTTAATTATTGGTGATTTCAATACAGATCTAGCAACAAACAGAGTTTTTGCTGATAAAAATGAAACTTGTAAATTTAGTTAGTAATTTTGAATTTGTCTATTTTAACCTTTAAGACCTACTTTTCTGGACGGAGGGATAGCCTACGTTAGGAGCATCACACAGCCTCGAGTGAAGACAGATCCCTCATGATCTATTGCTTCCCTTCCCACACGGACACCAGCTTGCTCCTCTTAGCGTTACATTGTTACTCTTGTTTTGTTGCATATGCTTTTCACTGCATTTTAATATAAGTTTTTGCTATTTATAAATATTTCATTAAATTATTCTCTGTCATAAATTAATGTACCGTATATTTAATTTTTTCTGTTAATTTCTTATTTTATATAGTTATCAAATAATATAAACTATTCATAATAAACTTAAACTTATAGTTTTATTGTAAATCTTTTTCAATCTTTCTATTAAAAAACAAAACATTTCATGCACGGTATTATCTTTATCGGTATTTATGCTTTAATTTACCTACATCTCCTAGAGCTATCAATGGCTGCAATGACTCAAGGATTCGAGAAATACTTAGAGGTAAGGAGATATCATACGCTTAGAACTTCCAGTTACTAAGCCTTTGGTGTTGGATCGAGACATACAGAAGCCGGAATACCCTAGACATCAGGGAGCTCGAAGATTCGAAGAGGTTCTGGTGTTCAGAATTTTCATCAGATAAGATTTTTATAGAGAAGAAATCCTTCTAGTAAGAATATAAAGTCGTAAGTTTGAAAACAGTGTAACTGCTAAAACCACCAAGCACACAGCAAGCCAACGGCAGTTACAGGGTTGCTGTCCGAAGATTCAAAAGACGATCAGAGCTCTTTCAAGATGTAAGAATTATGGAATGGCTAGTTTCAATAGCTTATAGTTACCGTCGACTATTAAAGGCAGCAAGTTAAAAGAAGGCCTGAGGTTACGTTCAAAACGCAAAGAATTCCCAGAATCATGAAACTTCTATCTGCTGGAATGTTTCAGGTGTAAACTGCTGATGAGTTTTCAGATTCCATAAGCTTAAAATGGCAAACTTACTAAAACATGGTCTTCACAAGACAGGAAAACATACAAGACAGCAGAGGGTAGGTTTCAGATTATCTCAGAGCCGTTAGCTCACAGAGAATGGAAGTCTCTAGAGTCCAAAAGACTCTCTAGAAGAAAGACATCATAAGTCACTGTAAAGTGTCAGTGCTAAAACTACAATGGCGGCTAGCTGCATCTCAGGCGATGGCTGAGAGCTTCAAGTATTGACAAAGCTCTTGGAGCTCGATAAATAACAGAGAATAGAATGTTTACTATGTATGGAGTTATCGTGATGGGTCTCCCATAGTCATCGTTCTCTCAGAGACTGGGAATTCCAAGTGACATTTTATTGATATCGGGATCTCCTTGAGACTTATTATACAGTGTCATGGAGCTCTTTAGTTGAACGCCTTAAGAAAACTGGTTTGCGAGGGTTTGATGAACTAATATCACAATTGAAAGTAGCAACACTTGTTAACTGTTGCTTATTGTATCTAGTCATCCTTATCGATGACATGTATACAGAGTTTCAATAAGACATGTCAACAAAACTCGTTACTTTAAACTAATATTCTAATAATCGTTTGTATAAATAAATACACAAAAAAGAAATGAATGGTACTTGAGTTTCCGATGATGTAACACTGTTAAGTTTCCGAACTGTAAACTTTATGGTAAACCGTACGATCTGGTGTAACTTCTCTGTTAAACTGAACGATGCCAAGCTCAGCTCCGACCACAGTAAAGGTGTTTACACTGTACCGTTATTATGAGTTGTGTGTGGTCACTAACTTGAGCTTGTGTTTTCACACGAGCTTGTGTTGTACACACTGCAGATTCTACGTCGTTTGGTGTTTGCTTATTAAATATTTATGTTGTTAACTTATATTGTATTAACCATCGAACTAGAGTAATTAAGCTTCAAAATCATTTTTGTAGTAACAGAAGCCTTATTTTTGTTATATTTTCGTCCCTACAAAAGTTCTGCTTTATATATAAAAACTAAATATCATTGAATTGCTGATTATTTTTCTTAAAAACTATAAGGCCTTGAACCATGACACTTGGCACAAATATTTAGTATAGGCTCTATAAAAATGTACTACGAAAAGGTTTTGTAAAATTAAAGCAATAAGTATGTGAAATAATAAGAATAAAGCTGATTTTTAGCATGTTATCAACCTAAATTTGATACAGACTACTGTTTCTTCTCAATCACCTAGTGATCATAAAAATAATTTTATTTTTAGACTAGCGGATAAATAAAAAAGTTAAATATGTTTATTTGATCCAGTAGCAAAGCAAGGGTACCAAGCTAATAGTTCTTGCTAAGTTTAAAAGAATTTGATTAATGCAATCATCCTCATAACGACATTTTGGGGAAAGGGTTAGCGTTTTCCTCAATCATAATCCTCAGAACCCAGTTTCACTATAATCCAAAAATTTTACTACATATACATGTTACTATATGACGCCACGGAGATAGTGTTGAACACTACGATTGCCGTAGTTTCCCCGATTCTAACTAATCTCGGTATTAATTTTACTTACACATCGCTAGGATCAGTTCGTTATTCAATCTCAACAATCAATGGTTCTATGACGGTGGCCATTCCCATTTGAGAAATAGTTTTATTTCGTTATTTTAAAACATAACTAAAAACTGATCACTTCTTAATTATTTTAAACAATTTAAAGTACCATTTATAATTAGTTATTTCACTTCAAGATGGCGGCTGTTAAAGATTTGGATAATTAATGGTTATATTTTAGTTGTTATGCATCTTGAATATAATTAAACAAGTTATAGAATGCTTAGGCCACATCAACAGTGAGGGCCTTTAAGTCATTTTTATACGAATATTTTATTAGTTTTATTAGTTTTTAAAGTTTATGATAACATTCGTAAAACAGATTTATAATACAACGACATACTATTTTTGTAATATACTGAGTAATAATTGTTGAGTTATATTTATAATATTGTTGTTATTTCTGATGAATTAAACTCAAATCAATTCCACATTTTTATTAAAAAATTTATATGCTAACTATTATTTATCTCTTGTAAGGTTTCAAGACGATAAAGTTTTTAAGAATGTAAACAACTTTTTATGAGTTTAATGATTAAAAATGGTCTGTAAACTCTATTACTGTATTTACGTAAACGGTTAGTTTAATCGAAAACGGAAAAAAATATAAGAAGATAATTAGCTAAACATTATAAACAACGAAAATTTAACATATCCGTTGTTAAATAAAAAAAAATTTAACGTATATTTTTTACATATCCGCCAATTTGTTAGTTTTAAATGTAATTGACGTGAAATACTAGTAACGTCAATGCAACATACTGATGTACGGTAAACTATATCCCGGTGACTATAACGCGATGCCTGATACCGACAATGTTACGCTACATTGTTATATAAAACCACTGCTAGGTGTCGGGTTGCGGGTGAACCACAACGTGCTCTGAGCCACATTTATCAGTCGGGGAAAACAATAAAAGCCAGTTACGGTGAACTGTGACTTGGTGACTGTAACATGATCACTAATACGGACAATGTCACGCTATATTTTTATATAAAACCTCTACAAGGTGTCGGGTTGCGGGTGAATCACAACGTGCTCAGGGCCACATTTATCAGTCGGGGAAAACAATAAAAGCCAGTTACGGTGAACTGTGACCTGGTGACTGTAACATGATCACTAATACAGACAATGTTACGCTATATTTTTATATAAAACCTCTACAAGGTGTCGGGTTGCGGGTGAATCACAACGTGCTCAGGGCCACATTTATCAGTCGGGGAAAACAATAAAAGCCAGTTACGGTACATAACTGGTCGTACACTGTTCCAACCAAGCCAAAAAGTGGGGAGTGCTCAGTTAAATTACTTTATACAATTTAATGCAGTTTGCTTACGTGGAAATTACATAATAATCTTCATTATTAAAACCGAGTGCGTTTATTTCAGTTACTGCATACATTTGAATGTAATATACTCGTACTTACACGTAAACTGCATAATTATCTTTATTATTATAAAAAAGCGTGGTTGTATTCGGTTTAAACATTTTTTACAATTCCATGCACGTGTAAACTATATAACTATTTTTTTATTAGAAAAAGATCGGGGTTTACTTTACTTTAAATACTTTACACAATTTAATGCAATTTACTCACGTGTAAATTACATAACTATCTTCATTATTAGAAAAAGATCGGGGTTGCGTTAAGTTGAAATACTTTATGCAATTTAATGCAGTTTACTCACGTGTAAATTACATATTTATCTTTATTATTAGAAAAAAAGTGTGATTGTATTCAGTTTAATTACTTCATAAAATTTAATGCTGTTTTAATTACGTGTAAACTTCATTATTATCTTTATTATGAGCGAAAACTAGAATATCTTAATAATGCAATTGTACGTTTTAGAACTAAGATTCCACATATTTTTCTCTGAAAGGGAGTTTTAACTGCTTTAGAGACCAGTTGGACGTAACACGTAATGGTTTTAGAAATAGGCCTACAATCATTCCAAGGACCCTAAGCATATCCCATGTAAAATTTCAGTAAAATTTATTGAATAGTTTATGGGTGAAAACAAAGTAAACAAGCAAAGGCAGTTCGTAGTTTCAATACTGAAAATACTACGTGTGTTTCCAAACACAAATTCTCTTGATATATTGTGATCCCTTATACCATCAGCTAATTATTTCATGCTTTTACACAATTGCCCATTTTAACTGTGCATAATTTGGTATCTGAAAAAGATGAATTTTTACATGAGATTTTAAATTAGGGACCTCCGCCTATTTTTACGAAAACATTAAAAATACCAATATAAGTTTTAAAATTTGTAACACTAAATTGTGAGTTTTCATGTCAGGTATTGAATTTGGTTTCCTTAAACCTTGTGGGACAGCATATTTATAGTAGCTGAAGGAACAAATAACGGAAGGACTGGACATCAGCATGATCCAACAAGCCATTCGCTCCGTGACTACAATTCCGGGAAACAAGCGAGCGCAGTGAGTCGTGCTTTTGGCAAGGGGAAAATAAACGGCAATAGGAAACATTTACAGCAATTTTTATTACAGTGAATCGTCAAGGGGAGATCGCATTTATTTCTCAGTCATAAAATATACGATAATGCTTAGGTATATAAATACTTATATAATTGCTAGACTGGACCGAGGAAATAGCATGGTATAGCTAACGTGGATTCAGAAACAAAAGCATGTACTTTACTGTATCATGTATTATATTTACACATGGGTGATAGCTGTCACAACGTTACTATTATTGCTGTTTATTTTTGTTTTTAATTTATAATAACAATATCTATCGCGTTGGTAAATGTAATACATTTGAATTTGAAGTGCAAGACCTGAAATAGGAATGATTCACAATTTTATTAATCTATGGTCGTCTTAGTCATGAAATATGAAAAACGGGTAATTTAATTTCGTTTTCACAAAATATCACGGCACCCTATCTTACTACATTATACATAGTCCTTTCACTAAGCAAACTATGAACTTCGACTTCCTCTAAATGTGGATAAAATAGTTCAAGTGTTACTGAAACATAAGGAGCTATTTAATAAAATATAAGATTTTTTGCACAGATATTGGGGGCGAAGCCACGGGTATGTGCTAACCACATAATATACAGTGTCTCTACTGTATAACGACAAACAGTCTCAGCTGTTCAGTTAGGGCTTCCAGCCACTTAGAGCTCATTGTAGTTGATCTTATTGGATCAACATGGCTACTGAGTATTCATTCAACCGGAAAAACATATGACCACAGATAGCAGCTTATCCTTAAGTTCAGCCACGTGGAGCTAGATTATTGTGTTTGATCTCATCGAATGAACATGGCTGCAGAGTATTTATCCTATCGGAACAACATAAGACTACAGATAGTAGTTTATCCTGAATTTCGGCCTACTGGAGCGAGCTTATCGTGGTTGATCTTATTGGATCAACATGGCCGAGTATTAATTCTACCGGAACAACATACGACTAGATATAGCAGTTTATCCTGAATTCCAAGTAAGAGTCACCATGATTTATTAGTGAAGTCCATTCCTGGTTTAGGAGTAAAGGAGGTACTGAAATGTAAATGAAGTTATGCAGCTATAATAGACTAAATATACTTCATTGTCTGTAAATATACAGACATTAAGAATGAAGAGGAAGTAAATGCGGGAAGACGAAGTGTTTCCTTTTGTTGGTTTTCTTTTGTGGCATCTAACAATAGCGTGTTCTTGGGGAAGAGATGTCTAACGATGAGCTTTCATTGTAAACTCTAGGTGATGATAACCGAGAGATTAGTTACCCTTTATAGTACATGTTTACTTTGATGATACAATGAAAATTACACATTTCAGATAATCTCCACGAAAATAATTTTCATATGTGGTTTAATGAATATTGCCAAAAAATATTATCAAATTAAATAGTAACTCTTGTCTATCAGCCAACTTTAGACTGAGTTCGTGGAAGTTATCTTTGAAAATGACATAGTGTAAGTGAAGTACATTATGATTGTGAAGGAAACAGGATTTTTTCCGGACATTTGCCATCGTTCAGTGAAACAAGAAAACAGTAACACTACGTTTCGAGATCTGCAATCTGATCTCTTCTTCAGGTAAAGAACTAACCTAATACATAATTAAAAACTAGGTTAAAATAAACAAATCTTACTAAAGCGTTGTGGCACGCCTAAGTCAGGAATCACAACCTACATGTTGTTGTCAACTTCACTAACACTAAAGACATGCACTTAATACAAAACTCTAATCATTAAAACTAAACTACGGAATATAGGTCACAATACGTCTTCACTCGTCTACTAACCACCTACGACTGACCAGAGGGACTAGCCAATGGCAATCGTGACGGCTGGCTAAAACAAGATGGCGGAAATACAAGGGAAGGGGAACAGGAATGGGCCCTTTCGTTATTATTGGTTCATGCGAGATGAACTTCTTAAAACCATATTGTGACTCCGCATTGGTTTATTACTAATATCCGATCCGTTTGATACTTTTGGTTTTCTCTTTAGTTCATTTTTTAGAATTGGCAACCAAAGCGGCCTAATCTCGACTGATTGGTTGGTCTGCCAATTTAATGTATGATGCCTCAATTAATTTCCTTTTGAAGAAATGTGGTTCCCGATGTATTATGTGGGGCTTCATCCCAATTCATATGATGGTCTTCGGACCAACAATGGTGTGCAATTTTTGACTTTTCTGTGAAACCCTTTCTCGTGTTTTCTTTGTGTTCTTTTATCCTTACGTTTAGTGGTCTTTTTGTCTCGCCTATGTATTCCCTATTGCAGCTACATTTTATACTGTAAAACACAGTTTTGGATGTGTGTGTATTAAGAGATAGGGATGTCCTTAAGACAACTGTTTTTTCGAAAGATAACACACACAGGAAAATATTTAAATTATCAATCCAACCATCAAAAATCTGTCAAAGAAGGAGTAGCCTACTCGTTGTTTTGATAGAGCAAAGAGCTTTGTGCTCAGATAAAGATGGACTAAAAGAAGAATTTAAGAAAATTGAATCGGATCTCAGAAGCAAATGGATACCCTCAATTAGTAATTAATAAGTGCAAACGAACCAGAAGAATCATTCCTGAGTCAGAAAAAACAGAATTGTGATAAATTTGCGTTTATGTCAATCCCTTATGTGCCGGGATTATCGGAGGGAAAATTAGAAGAGTAGGTAGAAAGGTACAACATTAGAACCGCGTTTTAAAACACACAACACTCTTAGACAAAGTCTCGTAAAAACAAAACCAAAAAATGGCACACAGGATTCCAAAAACTGTGTTTACAGTATAAAATGTAGCTGCAATAGGGAATACATAGGCGAGACAAAAAGACACTAAAACGTAAGGATTAAAAGAACACAAAGAAAACACGAGAAAGGGTTTCACAGAAAAGTCAAAAATTGCTCACCATTGTTGGTCCGAAGACCATCATATGAATTGGGATGAAGCCCACATAATACATCGGGAACCACATTTCTTCAAAAGGAAATTAATTGAGGCAACATACATTAAATTGGCAGACCAACCAATCAGTCAACCATCAGTCGAGATTAGGCCGCTTTGGTTGCCAATTCTAAAAAATGAACTAAAGAGAAAACCAAAAGTATCAAACGGATCGGATATTAGTAATAAACCAATGCGGAGTCACAATATGGTTTTAAGAAGTTCATCTCGCATGAACCAATAATAACGAAAGGGCCCATTCCTGTTCCCTTCCCTTGTATTCCCGCCATCTTGTTTTAGCCAGCCGTCACGATTGCCATTGGCTAGTCCCTCTGGTCAGTCGTAGGTGGTTAGTAGACGAGTGAAGACGTATTGTGACCTATATTCCGTAGTTTAGTTTTAATGATTAGAGTTTTTGTATTAAGTACATGTCTTTAGTGTTAGTGAAGTTGACAACAACATGTAGGTTGTGATTCCTGACTTAGGCGTGCCACAACGCTTTAGTAAGATTTGTTTATTTTAACCTAGTTTGTAATTATGTATTAGGTTAGTTCTTTACCTGAAAGAAGAGATCAGATTGCAGATCTCGAAACGTAGTGTTACTGTTTTCTTGTTTCACTGAACGATGGCAAATGTCCGGAAAAAATCCTGTTTCCTTCACAATCCTTCCATCGTCAAAAATAACCTTTAAACAAAGGACATTATGATTGACCCACTGAAACAATTCTGTTTCCTATTTAACACAACAATTTTACATATGTGTAATTATCGTAAAGATAAAAATAAATTATTTATTCACAAAACATAAGGGTACTGTGACATAGTTGTGTAATGCTTGCCCGGCTAGTGTTGATCTGGGTTCAGGCCCCAACACAGCAACATGAATTACTCTATATTAACAATATATATATATATACGTGTAAAAAGGTGAATTGGCAGTCCTATTCATCAGGTGAACAATTTATAGATGTATCTAATGTCGAAACTATGTAAAGGTACGTTTTTGAGCTTCTTGCTTTTGCATCTCTTCAGGCAAATATGACTCCAGACTACGTGAGTCAAGTCTGAGACAGAGTCACATGTCAGACGCTGCAATAACAGGAAGGTGAACTGGAGCTAAACTCAACATTCTAATTCTTTATTTATATACATAGACATATTAAGAAATAGTAAAATATTTGTGTACATAAAGATATGTATTATTAGGTGCAAATCACTGCTGTATGTTACTTTAACGGTAAACTATTTATTCTATATCCCTCCGTAAGCAAACCTTGTGTACACTAACGGACATACTGCCGGAATTTTATTTATTTAAGCACGTAAAAAAAATAAACGTAAATCAAAAGAAAACTATGATCATACACTTTAAATACACAATCGCAAACATTTAATTAAACCAATTAAGTACAAGTATGTTAAAATAATTGATAAGATAAAATAGAATTAATTTTGTAAACCACAACATTACAACATGCATGCCATCAGCCATGAAATTAAACTTTGCTGTATTTAAACTATTCATTATATGTAATGTTATGTGTTACAGCAATGTTGAAACATGTTACTGTGACGATTAATAAATAAAATTATGTTCATGTTAAACACAGCGTAATGTAGTAGAATGATGAAGTCAATATAGTCCTTGTTTTTAATATGAGCACTTGTTTTCCCATTCACTGACTAGATTTACACGTGAATACTTCACTCTACGTCAACCACAAATTAATTAAATTTGGCACCGCCAAAGCAAATTAATATGTGGCCAGCAGCGTCCCTTAGATACATGGCACAATCTCCTCCACCCATCATGTTAAGCTTAGTTAGCAAGCATTTGACAAACTATTTTAAGGTGCTAATCGCTAAAGTAGAGATTAGTGATCGTAATTGGTAACTAGTTTTTATACAGGATCCACACAGTGTATTTATTATTTTGAATAGTGATGTCTCTAAAATTTAAAACCTTTGTAAACATATACAGTGTGTTAAAAACTATGCACTCTGAAGGGATCTTGAAAACAATAAGAAATCAGCAAAGGTCAAATAGACAAAGTTGTGCGTAGAACAAGACTAACAAATCATTGTGGTTAAGTTAATTATTGGTTGCGTCGTCCACTCACTGCACTTAAAAAACCTTTTTGGTCAAAATCTTCAAACTGTCGCAGTTCTATTATTAGTACCTATATTTTAATTGTCTTTTATGAAATATTTATAAAATTTCATCCAGTTTTAAAATGTTATAATGAAAAACTGTTTAAGAATAGCAAACACGGGTTGTAGGGTTTGATTCATTCTTTAAATACAACGACCCATTTGTAACTAAATTCAAAGGAATTTGATTTTTTACTGATATCAAAAATACCATATGTATATGTATTTATATTAATATATGTTACGCTTTCCTATTGGTTTTCATAAAATAAATAATAAAAACCTTTTTTGTATGGTTGCTTGAAGAAAATGTTTATTCAATTAGTCGCATGGTTGGTAAATATTGATTGATCACTTAATATTTGTACATAAAATGTTAAACAGCTGATCGTAAACCTTACTAGCTTGTCAACCCTACAATTATTGGAATAAAAAGTCCCAATTTTTAATAAAATAAATAATAAAAAGCCATTTTCGTATGGTTCTTTGAAAAAAAACTTTTATTCAATAGTGGCATGGTTGGTAAACCTTGATTGATCACCTAATATTTTTACATATCTACACAATGTTAAACAGCTGATCGTAAACCTTACTAGCTTGTCAACCCTACAATTATTGGAATAAAAAATCCCAATTTTTAATAAAATAAATAATAAAAAGACATTTTTCGTATGGTTCTCTGAAAAAAACTTTTATTCAATAGTGGCATGGTTGGTAAACCTTCATTGATCACCTAATATTTGTACATATTTATATATTGTTAAACAGCTTATCGCAAATCTTATAATTTTACCAACCCTACAGTTCTTGGAATAAAAAATCGATGTTATTAAAAAAAACTTAGATTATTTTAACAGCTGATCTCAACAATAAGTAAATAAAAACGTTACAATATAGGTACTAATATTGACCAAGACGGAATCAATAATTAACTTCAATAACTTGTTGGTCTTCTTAATACGCACAACATCGTCCACTTAACTTCTGTCTACTTATATTTCTTATGGTTTAAAAGATCCCTGCATTGTGTTTTAATTTGGAACACACTGCATATTATATATAATAAGAAACACAAATACAAAAACACAATTTATTCTATAATTTTTATGAAACGAATACTTTTTTATCGTTAGACTTCAGTCTGCATTTTAAATATAGATTTTTATTCAATAGTTTCAAAGGAAAACCATATTTATCACAAGTTATTGTACTTGATTTTGAAAAAGACCTATAACAAAACACAGCAGAGGTAACGTTGGACTTAATCTTAACCAATATTCAATTATCGGCTAGTTGTAGAGGACGTTTTAAATTTACTTATAAATACTCTTTTTCCAATAACTTAAAAAAATTATGGTTGCCTGTAAAGTCGGTTTTACGGGCGAAGATTTTACGTGACAACGTCTTTTTCTCGGTAGAATATTTATTGATATGAACGTTATTAAATTGCACAATAGGAACAAGGAATTGAATGAAAATAAGAATTGCACAAATTTTAGCTATAGAAATATATTTTGTTTACTAAAACATTGTACATAATTTTAAATTAATTAAAATTTGTTATTGTAAATGGTAAAGTTGAATAAAACATTTACTAAAATTGGAATTTGAAATTCTTGCTAAACACAGTTAAATTCTAACTCCGCGCGTGGTGATTGGTCGGTTTAGTTCGTTTGTTTGGTCGCACTGTTATGACAGGTTAGAGGTTATAATTTGTTATTTTAAATGTTTGACTAGCAATACGCGCTGTTTCTTCTCAATCGACTGAATTACGATTGATTGCAGAGTGATTTAAACTAATAATTTACTTAACACTATCAACTTTTGTCAATAGTATGACATAACCTATAAACTCAGTTTCTCAACTTTTGTGTCAATCTAACAATTAATCAATCAATCATAGTTTACGATAATGAAATATCAGTGTACAATTATTTACCTTTATTGTTGTAGTTGTTGTAAATGACGAATCTAAGCACTCCACATTTTCACGAATAAACATAGTTATCTGCTTTATCCCGTGCGGCGGACCCACAGTTATCTGCTTTATCCCGTGCGGATCCCGTGCGGCGGACCCACTGGACGGGCATCGTAACGTTACCGGGCGTTACACTTTTTCATGAGTGACTCCGAGCCGCAACCTAATTTAAGACGTTGTCACGTCAAAACAAAAATCGCTGTTCTGTAACCCACATTAACAACGTTAATAGCAAATTGTGTATTTTTGTAGTGCCCTGGTTGTGTCTCGTCATTACTTGATAAGTTAATACAGCTCAATACACATAGTTCAAGACTACATTATAATATGTGTATTCTGATACTGATAGTATTACAGTTAATTTATTTTGAGTATCAATGATAAATATATTACAATTACACAAATGCCGCATTATCTCATATTAACGTTTTTGAAATGAATTTCCTGCAAAAAGGATAATCATGTAAATGTTATTTACAATGAACAAAAAGTAGTAAACTGGAATAAAACCAGTACAAATACATATTAAAAATATACAAACAGCGTTTCTTAAAAATTATTTACTAATATGATAAATACGGCATACGTCAGATGTGTTAATATGTCAACATTCAATATCTCATTACTCGAATCTACTTATACAACACCATACAGTTACGAGCTTTGCGGAAAAGCCAGTCAGGTAACAGTGTAACAATCATAATGCAATCTCCGATAGCTTCCTAATTTATATTACAAGGTAAAGTACAAAATTGCAGAGCTCAGTGTGAAGTTTGCAGAATCAGGTCACAAGTGAGTTAGTTAACAGCTTAGCTATCATATTATAATCTCTATTGGTCTCTGGTTTATGTTAAAATGTTGAAATATAATACTTTAGAGCTTACTGTGAATATTCCCGAATCAGGTTACAAGTAAGTTTAGGTGAAAGTTTAGCTATCACACTATAATCTCTATTGGTATCTAATTTATGTTACTATGTTGAAATATAATACTTTAGAGCTCACTGTGAACATTCCGGAATCATGTTACATTCATTATTCATTCATTTTTTCATAATCTCCTACAACCTATTTTAAATTTCAAGTCACGATGGAAAACGGTACAGCTCAGTGTTAGATTTTCTATATCAAGTTACTTACTATTGCATTATGTTTCAGTTCCGTTATCGTTATATATTATATCGTTGCTCGCTAATTAATTAATTAAAAAAAGTTAAAACATTAATTTGGAACAACTTTAAACTCTTGTTAGTTAGATAATATACGCTCTGTATAATGATTTTTCTGTATTTATAATGCTAAAACTACAATGTTGTATTACGTACAGCTCCTGTTCCTTATAATTTATGTTAATTAATAGACAGCAATGAGTCTTAAGTAGATACAAATAAAGGGTAACTTCTTCCTAATCAGATATTTAAGTAATGCCAATACGAGTCCCCTGAAGCGCCAATGTTTATCTTCCACTGAGCGGCGAATGTAGTATCTGAACGACAACCAAACAAAGACTTATGTAAGCAGAATTCCTTTTATCGCGCAAAAGTTCCCGCAGTGTCGATTTACCCCGGAAACTTTCCAGTGTTCGACTTTACTTATTCCCGTATTTTCCTTTTGATCAACTAGAGAATTTGAGCGAACTTTAGGACAAAATTCAATCTGCGCATGTTCTCTCAATTCAATATATTCTGAAACTTTTGAGGATGTGATAAGTAGTAAATAATATGTTTACTCCACGCACATATTACTTAGGTTATAATGTTTTTATTTCTAGCTTTGTCCTAAAGCACAACACAATACTTCAAATTCAAAAGCAAAGCCTCTGTTCTAGCAAATATGGGAGGAATGTATTAGAGTAAGGTGGATAAAAAATCAAACTCTCCACCGATGATACAAATCTTTAGATAGGTGACCAAAAACTTTTGTATTATTCATTTTATGTCTTATTAAAACTCGCGTGAATATGATAAATTGTAAGCATTATTATACGTATTTATTATACAGTAAAATATAAGTAAAGGATTCAGATAATTAATTATAGGTGCTTTAATGTAAATATGAGGCCTCACTTTTACTACGAATATTTTATCCCCAAGGGAAACATTAAAGGTTTAGATATTTGTTTCTGGAGCTATAAGCAACAAATGGAGGAACATTATGAGTAAGACTGCATTATCCTCATGGCTTTAGTCACTGTGTCGAATGTTGAGTTTTTTAAAGCTTTACTTTCTGAGGTATGTCTTGTAAATTCTAGATATACTATAAAAGATTTGATGAAAATTAAGTATATTTCCTTTATATGTCCTCGTTTAAGGAATGGATTAATCGTGCTGTAAAAATTTTACGTCAGAGCATATTTATCCTTAAGTTTTTAAAAAGGTGAATGCGCTTCGTTTTGTATTCACTGACTGGTATAATTAAGATAAAATTTTAATGTTTATTTTTTAACATATGTTATGGAAATAAATATTATAAATTGCTTTAGGACAGTTATAGGAAGAAAGCTAAGAGCTTGAACAAAAATCTCTTTGTTTTAGATTTCAATTAAGCTCCGAATATAAATGATTTTCACTACCCCTTGTAAATACGCTGACCTGCAAGTTGTATGTGATGTAGTTGTGTGTTTTGTGTATAGTGTGTGTTTGTTGTATTCATTGTGCATAAGAGATGTCTAAGTACTCTTCAGTATTATCATTCCGGGAATAAAAACTGCAAAAGAGGGATTCCGCTAGGCTATTTAAATACTTTTTATTTACCTCTGTTTTAAATTAAAAAAAGATATAATATGAATATAAAGGCTTTTCTCTACCCCCTTTTAGTATTTTAACTTGCAAGTTGTATATGTTATCATTCATTTTATGTAACTGGAGTCTAATTGCTTTTTAGTATTATCATTTCGGGAATAAAAACTTCAAATGAGGGATTACAAGAACATATTTGAACTACTTTAACTCTACTTTCTCACTTTATCGAGTTATTTCATTTATGAGACTACATGTTATAACATTAGGTATTTTACATATGGGGTGCACATGTATTTCATGTTTGCTGCCCATCCATTACTTGTAATTTTTCTAGAAAAATGTTATTTAATGAAAAATGAACTTCCCTTTACCATCAAATTGATAATTACGACATTGAGTTTTTCTGACTGTGACACCTACTTGACACTGTTAAATATTTACAATATTGTAGTTACAATTTGCTTTTTTAGTATTCAAAATAAGACTCCTTTGATATCAGTTTAAATAGGTAAGGGAACCCCTCTTGCATTAATAAATTCAGCAATGATTGGACGAGTAAGTTGTTATTCGTAAGTTAAACATTGCGTTCAATTCAAATTATGTCGCATTCATTGTTTTATCGGTACCATAAGTTTTACACTTTATCGTGCCCGAAGTGACAGATCAACTGATCCTGTAGAGTTCCACTCTCGTATGAAATACGGAGAAAGCTACGTAAATGCGGCGGCCATAAATGGTTGGGGATCCGATTAGAAAGGAGATTGAAGCAGATTTCTCTGCTCTCTCTATTTTTTGTCGTGGACGAGCATTGTTGGTATCCATATAATTTTATTATTTACTTTCATAGCGCCGTGGTTTTTAATTTTCCACGTATTATTGATAGTTTTTGTCACCTCACAAAAAATATTTTCTTATTTCAGTTTCGCTATTTGTCAGTGTTCATGTCTTTTTCATGGCCTTTTTCTTTTATAACAAAATTCAAAAAGCACAAAAACTGCAAACAATTATATCTACAACACCTTTTTATACCCTTTAAGAATATGTTTTTGTGTATGTTAGGTTTCAAACGCGATATTACAGTTCATAACTCTTGATTTTACGTTAATAAAACATAAACAACAGCGTGTAGAAACATCTGAACAGTAAATATCGGAAGAGTATAGCAATAACAGAGTTCCGTTTCATATTTTGACTCCATAAACAATATATTTATTATTTGAACCAAGAAAAAACCTATCTTGTAACAAGTTTCAAGTCTCTAGTACATTTTCAAACATAACTTTTCGCATAAGCAGACAAACAGTCGATATAATTTATGGAATGATATGTTTAGTCTCTAACAACCGTAATTACCAAACATTTATTAAATCTTATAAATTACTAAATTAGGATCATACATAATTATGTTATCTTACTGTGTTCCCTAAGGAGTGGTTTCTAGTTCTTATCTTGAAGTCACAAAAATTGCCTTTAATGTTATAAAGTACCCGTAATCACACAACTTCTTATAAGCTCTTAAACATATCACTTTGAAATGTTGCATATCTATTACGTTACAAAGGTGTATATCAGGAAACTACTGATATACCATTCACATGCATATATATCCTTAAAACCACAAATAAACATTCACTCTTATGAGTGTTTGCACTCAAAACAGTATGCTCGAAGTGTATGTGATTGTAAAGTATTAGAATTCATTAAGGATTTTAAATACTTAGGCATAATGATCGATCATCATATGAATTGGGATATACACATAAAAAACTTAGCGGTTAGACTAAGATCATGCGCATCAATCTTTTACCATCTTAGGAATTACCTGGCAAGTAGGACTTGAAAACTGGCATATTCTGCTCATGTCTTTGTTAATATGGACAAAGATCCTGGGGCAATGCATCACACACAATTCTGATGCCGTTACACTCTGTTTAAACGGAAATAGTAAAAATAATTAGTGACATTGTAACAATTGATTCTTTTGCTATGGTGGCCAATCCAATGCTTTGTTATCAGATAATAAATATAATGTCTGCACAAAACCTTTTCCACTTTCTATTCATTGTTGACTATTATTTTTAAAATGCATGCAAGATTAAAAGTGAATATGGCTATAAATCCAGAAAATGTTTTTACGCGGTACCAAAAGTAAACAACAAATACACAACAGGAACTAGGCAGTACAAATGCGTACTTTTTTTAAATAGTTTATTAGTATTTTTTTAAAGTTCCTACTTTATTAAATGACTTGCCTTCAGATCTTAGAGGGATATCTAGATTTAGTGTTTTAAAATCAGAGGTGAGGAAATGGATGTTTAAAATATCACATGAGATAAAGCAACTAATGTTATGTTGTAGCCTAATTTGAAATATATATTTAATTAAACATTTGTTATTTTGTTGAAAATGTACGGTTTTTTATTCATATGTTTTAATTGTTATTTATTATAATATTCAATTGTTATTATATTTTTATTTTGCTACAGATACTGTATTCCATGTTAAGTTTTTGGTATTGTTTTATGTTCTTTATCTGGGTTAGTCTAGTGAGGATTTCGCACATATTTCGAGAACGTTTACTCTTTTTCTTGTAATTTAGTGTCCTACTCTGTAATTGATATTATAAGATTTTGGATATACTATATTTTTTAAAGTTGGTTTTGTTTATAGAGAATGTGTAGCGTAATGGGATATCTGGTCTATATCTTAAATGAACAGCAAAAATGAACTGAAATTTATAATTTAAATTGTTGTATTAGTTTATGTTATGTAAGTCTGCGGCCAAGCCTTTTATGGCATTTTTAGTTTCAAAAACGTTGTAATTATTTGGTTAAATAAATAATAAGAAAAAAGCATGATTCAATATATACGTTAGTATTTCTTTGGTATTCATTAGTTAATACTGATAACATTAGTAATGAATGTTAGTAGTGACAAATAGTGCATAATATTTGCTGCCATAACTAGTTTTAAGACAACATTAATTTATTATATTGTAAACATAGAATTTGTTACAATAAAGTTATTGAAGAACAGGAAAGGAAATATACTATAATAATGGATGTGTTAACAGGAAAGGTAAAACCTGTGATTTTGACCATGAATAAATCCTTTTCAACAGCCTACAATAAAAAATGTGTAATGTCGGTATTATTAGGTTTCATGGACCGTTCAAAATATACCGTATAATTCATGCGATTAATCTTGGCTCAGCGATCTGGAAAATCATAAAAATTTCTTCTGTAGCTAACGTGCAAATTAGGATAAAAAAATACCGAACATGTAATATTCAAGCAAGAGGCTAGTAGAGGCCGGTTGTGTGATAATTGCAGTAAATACGTGAGTACACTCGAGATATATTGTTTAAAATTACTTTTTGAACATGAAAGAATTAAGAAGGCAATAACAGGAATGTTTGTAAATTTTTTTATAGGTAAAATAGAATCAATCGAACAAATTGTCAACATCAGCAATCTATTCCTTTCTTCTCATAGGGATAGCTCATTTACCAAATAATCTTATGTATTTGACCGTTTATGTCACATGTGACTTTAAATAAGCAAATGAACATACTTTCTGAAGGCCTAATACTGTCAAAGGACTTTAAACGTTAATAGATTTGACTTAGAGGCAACTGGCTGATTTAATTTTAATAAAACTTTTAATTGCAAAAAGTGCTTTCTTCATCGGAACTCGATCCTGGTTCTCTCACTTGCCGGGCGAGCATGGTAACACTACAATACAGTGCCCTCACCTTTTAAATAAATAAATATATATATATATATATATATATATATATATATAAATATATATATAATAAAATATATATATATATAAAATATATATATATATATATATATTATACTATATATATATATATATAAACAGTCTTCGGTAGTTAAGTTGTTTAATGTTATAATAGAGTAGAAGAAATACATTATATATATTATATATATATATTAAGCTTTTCAAGTTGAAGAAACATGTTTTGTTTTCTTTATACCTATATATATATATATATATATATATGATTATAAAAAACTTTGCATTTTATAGCTTAGAGTTGTTCTTGTTTTACTATTTACCAACCTAATAAAGCTTGTAAATATGTAGCAATTAATGTGAGTAAATATTTGTAATAAAATATAAATATTTTAAAAGAGTTTTAATTAACCTTTTACTGACGCAGGGTATTTTAAATTGTAATACAAAAGCATAGTATACAATAAGATAAAAAATAATCTACTGAATTTCTTGTATTTTTATTTCAAAAACATTAACACAAAATTCAGATACCGTAATTATAAGTCTTTTATGATGTTAAATTTCATCATATACCGATTTGTAAGTGACACAGTATACATGAACGCTTATCTTACAATGAATGACAAAAGAGTACGAATACTATCCCCTTATGTAAAGCATATTTCCTTTTATCCGGAGAAGGGGGGTATCCGCAGTGTCAATTTACACGGGATCTTCTCAATGTTCGGTTCTTCCTATCTGAGCATTTTCCTCGCAAACAGCGTTATAAATAACGTTTTGCCTTTATTCCCCGTTCATATTGTACGAAAATAATAGAATCTACGAACAGTCTCTTAATATAACATATCCAGATTTTTTAAAACAGTAGTGTGTTAACTGTGTATAAAAATTCATTTATATTTTAGTCATAATATCAAACAAAATGGACTCAAGACATAAATTTTTCGATATAAATTTACCAAGATATAACATAAGATATATTTTTAATTATTTTTTAAAATTTAAATTAAAAAACTGAAGAGTTCTGACGGAAACTTGATTTTTAGGATGTTTGTTATTGTTTAGTGATATAAGAAATAAAAATAACAGGGTTTATAGATCTCAAATTTGGTTTCTTCCTCAAAGGGGTAGCTCATCTACATAATGACAAGTATAAATGAAACAGAAAAATCATTTCTAGCCAGTGAATCGTAATAAAAATAAATTGGTGTTTTTGCCGGGATTAATGAAAAAAATAGAAGAGCAGATAGAAGTTCAATATTAGATCGCGTTTACAAAACACAAACTCTGAGACAAAGTGTCATAAAAATTACAAAGTAGGCCACAGATACGTAGGTGATAACAGAAATCCATGAACCGTTAGGATGAAATGATATAAAGTAAACACAACAAAGGGGCCAACAGAAAAGTCAAATAGATGTAGACCGAACGATTAGCTTAGGAATTGGGATAAGGCCTATAGAAAACATCAGCAGCCTCAATTCTTTACAAGGAAATTAATCAAGTCTTCACATATTAAATAAACGAATCAACAGATCAATCAACTATCAGTCGAAATTTGACCGCCTTGGTTCCCAATTCTGAAAAAATAAACTAAAAAGGAAATCTCAATTAAAAATCAAATGAAAGATTTGTAGGAAAACAATACGGAGTGAGTATCTATTTGAGAAGTTCATTTTAAGTGAACTAATAATAAAAAATCCCATTCCCGTTTTCTGTTTTGCCACCATTTTAATTCTGCTGAGACGATCCCTTTTTACTTTTGACATCTTTATAACTCTCAGTGGTTGGTTGGTTGGTCGGTGCAGACCGTATTGATTAGATCATTTTAAAAATTATCCTATTTGTTTTTATAACTACATGTTATACAGATAGTGAGCATGGAGTTGGCAGATGCTGGTTGTATTTTCTGAATTATGCGTGTCACAATGCTCTGGTATGATTTGTTTTTTTTTTTTTAATATAGATTTTAGTTTTTGTTGGAATAATTATCCGCCAAAAATAGATTGGATTGCAGATTTCGAGAAGCAGTATGGCTGATTTATTTTATCACAAAACGATGGCAAATATCTGCAAAATACTGCTTCTGTTATGTCGTTGAAACAATAAATAACTGAAAATAAACCAATAACGCACAACTTAAACTAATTCAAACTGATTTAAATGAATTTTTCAGTAAAATTATATAAAATTCAAAGCTGCTTTTGCAATAAAATGCTTTAACATAAGTGTCATTTAGGAAACTGAAACATGGTATCCATTTATCTCCAATAGAAAAGTATGTTTCTGAGTGTTTAAACGAAGAGAGTCTTCTTACGTCAGCAGAATCCAGTTACAGAAAGTGTCAATTTGCAACTGAATGTCTCTAGAAACGTTCGCTTCTCTTGTGTGAACATTTTACTTCTAAAAGAATAAACGTTTAACATTTATTTATAATTAGATAATACATTCAAATGTTTGAAATTATCTTCATACATTCTCGTCTTTGATTTTACGAAACGCAAATTTTGTTTATGCATATATACATATATTATATATATATATATATATATATATATATATATATATATATATATATATATATATATAATACCATTAAACGTGTATAGGTGGCAATAGCCTAATTTAATTCCAATAAACATTGAATCACAAACAGTACTTGCTCCGAATGGACACATATATATATTATATATATATATATATATATATATATATATATATATATATACATTCCAAGGTTTTGAATTTAATGATGTCTTCAGAGGTTTTATATGTGCATTAAATCAAATTTTGAAGGATCGGTCGTTTCTTTTAATATAGGTAGTGGTTTAATTTGTATATAATTCACTATTTTTTAAATTTGGAAATTCTTGAATTACTTTAACTTTTTAATTTTATAAGGCACAGGTTTAATAATAAAAATAAAAATAAAAAAGTTGTCAAAAAGTATTTTTGTTAGTTATCATTAAATGTATTTATTTACTGTACAAATAGTGTCTTAGGTTTTTGAGTACATATTTGATTATTCAATTAATTCTTTTAATTTTAATAATTACATCATATATTTTTTAATAATCTATGATATGATTTTTTTAATAATATATGATATGATTTTTAATAATATATGCGTAAAAATAATAATTTCAAACTGCAATTTATAAAAAAAGTAAATTTTTCTTACATAGTAACCAGTTAATACAAATAAATCATTTCATTTACAAACTGGTTATAATGTACTGGTTATAACTATACCGTAACAAAAACATAGCATTTCACATATTATCTACAAATTCTAATTAAATTAGAATTAAATGAACCTATGAAAAAGAGACTTTTAGGTCACATAAAACTGACATATTGCAGGTCAATATCACATAAACCCAATGTAAAATACAATGATTACCTCGCAAATAGATAGCTCTAACAATCATGACTGATTATGTTGTGACCTGATTTCATGCACACTCATAGTACTGCCTTTGATATTTCAAACATAACGTTATAACAATTGATGGTTATTCCATTTATGTTGTGTTTTATAACTAAAACTGGATTATTACTGGAGTTAATATTAATTTAGTTTAGGAAGGTTTATCATGAAGCAATTGGTAGGAATATTTAAACTTGTTTGAAGATGGTAAATATTTACAATACTAACGTATTTTTTGAAACAGACCCAAAAATATGAGTACAATTAAATGAACTCTATTAAATGTTATGGTTTTTTTTATAAAAGGTACTGACCTAGAAAGGTCTTGGCAAACGGACCCGAAGTCTTGTGGAAGAAGTTACTTATGATATAAACCATGGAATCAATTACTCATAAAAAGTTAACCACAACAGATCTGTCTTCGGCATGAATAGGATTAATTATGAGTGATGAAATAAATAATTTTCCAATTAATGAAAATACAGTTGTAAACATCAATTTTTGGAAATTGACTGGCTACTTTTAAAAGTAGTGTGGCCAGTTATGATAGCCATGTTCATTTTATTAAGCCCATTATAAATAATAAACCTAACTGAAGATTAAGTGATGTAATATGCCTTATTTCTATTAGTGATGTAATATGGGATTTTTAGGTTATTCTAACCTAAAAATCCCAACCTAACGTAACCTAACAAAGCTAACCAACTAAAGCCAACCAGATCTAACCTACAAACCTAACCTATCCTATCCTGAGATAACATAATCTAAGCTAAGCTAACCTAATATAACCAGACCTAACTTCTTATGTAGATATGATGACATGTTAAAGTTGTTATTTTATCACTTTGACTAGTGAGCTTGGTCATTATGCATAATAACCATAAATATACATAATGACTATTTATTTTTTAATTAATATGGTTATTATATTATTTATAAAAATATAAAATATTTTATCCATGTATATTGGTTTAAAAAAAATAATACGGTAGTTGGTATTTAATAAAAAATGAAACCTATAAACATGGAAATGTGTAAAAATATCTTTAAATTTAATAGTATCTCAATATAACCTTATATAATAAAATTGAACATTGTAAACAAATTACAAACATTGTAAGCAATCAGTTTTATAATGGAATTACACTGCCTTTTAAATAATAAATCGTCTAATGGTGAAGAAACCAGTTGATTTATCTGGCAATTAGTTTCTATACAAATCTTTTCACAGCTAAATTGCTTTTCCGGAGTTGTTTTAATGGCTATCATTTCTATGTAAAGGGAGTCTTAGGGTGACTTGTTTATTCGATGATAAAGAGTTTCCGACTGTAAAAATGTTATGAATGGCAGGTCTGTTAAATCATAATAGAATTCGTTCAAACAGTTTTTGTTAAGTATAGATGTTTTTAAAATTGTTTTCTATGCAATATAGAGGATATTCACGAATTGTATTTAAAATTTGCATGAATAAAAAGTAGATTATAATATAATATAAATAACAAGCTTTTATTTAATTCCAGTTTTGTTTTTCAATACTACAGAGGTGTAAGTTGCTTTTTACTTATAAATTGACATACGAGTATACTTTTTATTTGTTTCCATTTTTGGCAAATAGGATGACCAAAAAAATATTCACTCTCTTTATTAATGTACTAAAGCTAAATTATATTCAGCAGCATAATAGATTTACTTACATCAGCTTAACGAGACTGTGAACTTGTGAAAGTTACATTATCTTTAACACTATTCCATACTGAACCAGCTGGCAAGAAATATTCCATCAAGACAAATACTTTTATACCAAAGTAGTTTATAACCATTAAGTTTAGAAAAAGTCTTCATGTCTTTAACTGTAGTATAAGTTACGCAGTTAAACATGTATCAGGAAGAAGAAGAAGAATGGGGGACAATAATAAAGAAGAGAAGTGAAAAGATAAAGTGAGGTTTTATACACAGAATAGAGTTATGGAAAAAAAAATTATGGTTGCCTGTAAAGATTTTACGTGACATACGTCTTTTTCTCGGTAGAAATATTTATTGATATGAATATTATTAAATTGCACAATAGGAACAAGGAATTGAATGAAAATAAGAATTGCACAAATTTTTAACTATAAGAAATATATTTTGTTTACTAAAACATTGTACATAATTTGAAATTAATTAAAATTTTTATTGTAAATGGTAAAGTTGAATAAAACATTTAATAAAATTGGAATTTGAAATTCTTGCTAAACACAGTTAAATTCTAACTCCGCGCGTGGTGATTGGTCGGTTTAGTTCGTTTGTTTGGTCGCACTGTTATGACAGGTTAGAGGTTATAATTTGTTATTTTAAATGTTTGACTAGCAATACGCGCTGTTTCTTCTCAATCGACTGAATTACGATTGATTGCTGAGTGATTTAAACTAATAATTTACTTAACACTATCAACATTTGTCAATAGTATGACATAACCTATAAACTCAGTTTCTCAACTTTTGTGTCCAATCAAAACAATTAATCAATCAATATAGTTTACGATAATGAAATATCAGTGTACAATTATTTACCTTTATTGTTGTAGTTGTTGTAAATGACGAATCTAAGCACTCCACATTTTCACGAATAAACATAGTTATCTGCTTTATCCCGTGCGGCGGACCCACAGTTATCTGCTTTATCCCGTGCGGATCCCGTGCGGCGGACCCACTGGACGGGCATCGTAACGTTACCGGGCGTACACTTTTTCATGAGTGACTCCGAGCCGCAACCTAATTTAAGACGTTTGTCACGTCAAAAAGAAGTGAGAAGAAGACTTGAAGATTACCATCGTCCGAAATACAAGAGTGCCCAGTAGAGTACAAAGATGTGGAATCTATTTAAAAGGAAGCAAAATAGGATCCCGTGAAAGGAGCTTGTCATAAGTAAAGTAGTAGTAATGACATACTCAGCTCGGGTATTCCGAGGTTGCTTTTCACGTATTCTTAAACAAATATGAGAAACCACATAAACTGGTGGAATCTTTCTAGTAAAGTATTTTATACATGTTTAGGTTCGTTTTCGTTGGAAAAGTGGGTTTTAAGGATAAAATCACTTGTACCGTAAATTAATTCATTAAATTTCATACAATTTAAATTTCGCAACCTAATCAGCCAGTATAATATAATATTATTTTACATCCAATGTTCCGGAATCTAAATTATTGGGCGGAGTAAACTACCTAATTGGCACGCGTATGAATTTTTTCTTCTAACCCTTTGTAGCAGCCCAACTACGTAATCCGATCAGACCTCGCGCGCTTTGTCCGTAAGTAAAATTTATCTTTTCGTATTATTAAATTAGCCCTTTGATGCCAAACGTATAAATGAATGTAACGTAAAGTAAAGATGTGAATAGTAAAGTAACTTACCTTGAAGATCTTTTATTTGCTTGATGGAGATTAGATAAAAGGTTGTGGCGTTGTCCTTATGGCGACGAGCATGTTGTTATAAATAGTAATTTGTATTCATTATATGGCTAATACCGTCGCGAATTTGTTTCAGGCGAGTTTACGTAGCTGATGTATCTCACGTGTTGTTTGAATAGATGGCTACCACTTCCCAACTTCTACTCCTCTTCTAGAAATAACCGTTCTTAGACTACAGCTTCAATGTCTCGTGCCAAGACGCCTACACCCGGGGTTGTGAGTCTACCTATTGCGAAGGGAAGTGAAATATTATTGTTTTGTAAAGTAAAACGTCGTAGCATAATTCAATAGAACATTGGATATTTTAGGCCCACCTAGAAGATATACTTTTTAGTTATTATATTCTAATTGGCAGCAACGTGGCATTACATAACTTTTCCTTTACCATCTAAAAGTGGTGTTTTTAAGTTTTTCGTAATTTAAACTGAACTTAAAAGTAAACTTTTTATTTCTAGTATTTATTACTACGACCTCAGAAGTCACCACCCCCATGTGTTTATCGTCATACGGTAACACACTTGGATACTTTTTGTCCCATTAACCTTTTTGTATGATTTATCTCACATAGAAAATTCATGCACTTTAGAAAATAGAATACTGGCCAAATACTTTACATTGATAAGTTTTGTATGCAATTTCTCATGGTGTACAAATCAGAAATAATTGTAATATTTTGAAATGAGGTAAACTTGATCCTTATTTCGTGACGCAACAAAACGTTTTATAGTGATAGAGAACACTAGGCGTATTAAGTACTATTTAAAGTTTTCAAATGAGCTGTCAGTATCTAGATGGCTAATTAAGCAGCACCCATTTATATACCAGGTATATTATCATCGGTACTGCAAAGGGGAGAAGGATAAGAAACTTGACCACTTATGGGTGTCGCACAGTGTGGTGAAAAAGTTACAATATTTATTCAATTAAATACTTATTTTTATATTTGTGGGGGGGGGGGGGGGTGGGGGGGGGGGGGGGTGGGGGGGGGGGGGGGTGGGGGGGGGGGGGGGTGGGGGGGGGGGGGGGTGGGGGGGGGGGGGGGTGGTTATCACCAGCCCCACATTCTTACAAGTAATCATCATACAGGATACATTTACGACACCGTGCTAGTATAATTTATATTTTACTCTTTAACGCCAGCACCACCTAACCTCAAGTTTATCATACTACAGTATACTTGACGAACCGTGCTAGATGTATGTCTATATTGAACTGCTTACCTCTAGCACCACCGCCCACCAGTGAGCATACTCTTTTATCATGCTGTTCTATGTACATGTTGAAGTATAAGCTGTCTGACGTAATACCCAGTTGATAAATCTCGACCGTGTTAAATATAATTCCTTATAATAAAGTGGAATCCAATTTTCTTTATGTAAGTTTGCTCTAGTCCCATTCTATTTACTTAAAGTATTAAAACATATATTTATGATCATTTGGCATCATATGCAATTCAAACAAATTACATTTAATGCCTCCGAACAAGAAATCTGTTCAGCAAACCTCGAGTTGTATGTCTAAAATGGAATGATATAAGAGGCATCCAAATTAGTTCCAATGCGAGTAGCTGTGTAGGCAATGTTCCACAACCAGATTTATATTATTACGAGTTTGCTCCACGTCCTTCGTCTGTCACCACAATAACTGTTACCAACAAAATAAAATACCTGGTTGATAAAAATAATAAGCATTTTAGCATCAAAGAAAGAAATTAAAATTAAGAATATCAAAATATATTCTCCAATAAAAATATTTAAAAAATAAAATCAACACTCAAAATTTGTATTAGCCTTCTGTTATATACCTGGTGATTGGAAAACAAAACTGTAACTAAATCAAATAACACTTTATTGAATGTATATCACATTATAATCTGTAATGCTTTCATAGTTAAAATATTGCACAATCAATAGTATTCTTTAGTTTGATTGTGTAATTTTTAATATGATGGAAACGGTTACAAATTTTTTTTAAATATATAACATTAACCTAGAAGGCACATTATACATTTCAAGAACCACGTTAACTGAATATACAGTAAAAAATGAATTAAATAGATAACATTAAAACTATGCTATGATTGCATTTGAAAGAAAATATAAGAACATTGAAGTAATAATCATTGCCAAACAAAATAAAACTCCAACAAATACGATTTACATAAAATATTCTACTGTTAAGTAGTAATAATTTGACTAATGTTTAATAAATTAATAGCTTTAGACCATCATTACATTCGCTTGCCTCTATTGTGGGCTTGGCTCTGAGGGATTAAAACGGAACTTCACTGTTACATTATCTCTTAACTGCTAATTGAAAACTGAGAACCATTAACCCTTAGCGCTTCAGAGAGCAGAACCATTTATCTGAGTGTCTAGCTAACCGACTTTCCCTTCTCTATATATTGTTCCTCATATTGAACTGTAACTCCCACCACGCGCGCGCTCACACACACACACACACACACACACACACACACACACACACACACACTATATGTTTGAGATTTCTCATTTCCTTTTATATTTATTATAATAATGTTTCAATTATACTATCTTCTTAACATTGAAAGACCGACCAATGAAAGTTTATATATATATATATATATATATATATATATATATATATATATATATATATGTATAATATATATATAAATAAAAATACTACATAACCAGTAAGTAAGACATCCGCTTTCGAATCTCCGCTGAGCAAGTACTTTTTGTGATTCAATGTTTATTGAATTAAAAATTAGGATACTGTTATTTTAAAAAAATTGTATGAATGTACATAAAATTCGATTGACAAGTATTTTATTTTTCGATCATAAGTTTGTTAGTAAAATGCATATGTGACAGAAACGGGAAAATACACAAATAAGAGAATCCTAAAAGGCCTCTGTCGTATAGTGGTATCACACTCACCCGGCAAGTGAGAGATCCGGGTTCGAATTCGCGCGTAGGAAGTACTTTTTCTTTATGTAATGTTTATTTAACATCATATATATTACATACATTTACATATATATACGGAGGGTACTTACTCTCCACTATCAGTTTCAGTTGTTATTCCTGTCTGAAGACTGAATATAACTAATTTAAGAACTAAATTATGAATCCAATAGTCACATTGTTTGTAGCTATGAAATGTCACGAAACATAGAAGAAATGTAATCTTTTGTTGTACTAAACACAAGGCTGAGTCTTTAGACGATGGAAATAATCTCGTACTTTCTTTTCCTAATCTTATATAAAAATTCTAAATCTCCTTAATAGTACGAACTTTGACATATTTTAGTCACATTTACTATGGCAATGTTTTTAGATTAGAGAAACTCAAAATTGGAACTACCATGCTGAAATTATTAATAGCAAATAAGGAATTCATGTTTCTCAACTAGTTAAGCGGTACATTTTATAGTAATAATTACATTATTAATCCGCAATGACAAAGTAGCGTTTGAAGACTGGAAACAAAAAGATGCAAGAAACAAGAGCGGATATTATTCATATTCTGCCCGGGGCTATACTATAATGGCGCTTTTGATGAATGACTTCTCGCCCTTCCTGTTCCTTTCCGCATGAATACTTCAACCCCTGGCATTCACTGACCGAGGTCTCAAGCTGTGTAGGGTGAATTTTGTGATTACAGTTCATACATGTGCATGTCTCTCCGTGAGATTTGGCTGAGTGTTGGTGTTTTTACATTTGTCTTATGGGAAACCGCGATGGAAACGGGAAAATAGCTGAATAAATGGCCAATGGCGCAGTGTAGCGGGTACAACGGTTATCGCAAGATAACCGGATCAAGCAACGTCGAGCGTGGCTGCTGCTTGGATTGTCAACCGCTGAGCGATCCTGTCCTTGCTAGCAGGCCGCATTGGAGGTGGTTCGGAAGTTACTTTGTAGCCGTTGGTCCCCAGGTTAAGTGTAAGAGAGGGCTTATTAGCCCTTACTTCGCCTGGTACAATAAGACATATTTACTTTACTTTAGTAATCTTGTTAACACATTGTGTAAAACCATATGAGTTAAAAGAAAATATAACAGACTGAAGAACATGTTAAATGTGACAATATTTTACTGCCGTGCACTCTTACGTTGTTGTACTCCCGCTGGCTCGCCTGGACTTTTATTTTTTTATGCTTTAAACCTAAATTGAGGAAAAATGTGAATTTATCATGTTACAAGACTTCTCGAGAAATATTTCATTGATATTACTTTGAATTTTATATAAATTTTAATTTTGTATTAAACAACAAGAATGATTTCTATTATAGTGCTTTCACTCAGTAGGCGAACACAATTTACCTTTTGTATGCCGGGGGAATATAAACATCTATTTTCTGTATCATTGTATGTATGAATTTCAGTAGATACTAATATGGGGTTGCTAGACCACTCTTGGAGCCAAATAAAAATCTGGAAAATTCACTGCAGGGAAATATTTAACAATAAATCTTAAACGTTAAGCATATGAAAAAAAATACACTTAATAAAAAAAGTCTTTCTGTAGATAAAAATAGAGACATTATAATTTCTAATACAAACACATCATTGTAACAGACGTTTATAGAAATAATATATACTGTACTCAATCAATTTTTCAGGGTATTTTGGTGCAATATGTTGGCAAGACTGTACGAGAATCGGCGAAGCGACCACGCCTAGCCCGAGTCAAGCCATTATAACATTTAGTTGAGTTGAATTTTAGTCTCAGAATTTTATTATTAACAACGTTTTGGATCATATCGTTGATTAAAGTGCTTTTAAAAGTATTTAAAATAGTTAATTAGCGTATATCATAATCTTCAAGGCGCATTAACTCTGTACCTTTCATTCTTCAAGACGTTTACCGTCAAAGATTGTAACTGTTATGAACTGTTTTAAAAAATTTCTATTTCTTAAAACAGTGAAAACCAATGAATTTCATTGAACACTCTATTATTTAATCACAGAACGACAAAGACGTGATTATTAGTTTACCACAACAGCTGTTTCCAATACATTAAAACCACAACTACTGGACTGATCTAAATACTTGCTTCTCTGCTGAACATCTCACAAGTTTACATTGAATCCATTGCATGTACGAGGAACTTCTAGTCATCCTTCAAGAGTTCATCACAAGACATAAAGAATAAAGAGCCCATATAAATAAAAAAAGTTAAACTGGCTTACGAGTACATATCAAACATAAAACTAAAAATTTAATTATATACAACGCAAAATCATGCAGAACATATAGAGAATTAAATGAGATGTTTAGATTTGAAATGTTGCAAGACACATGGTGTGGCGTATTATTGTCTTGTAAAAGAATCTGATATATGGCGTTACTACCTTTGCTTTGGGTGAAATATTAGATCAGAACGCCTAGACAGAACTTCAAGCAGCTGTATGGTATGTTTGAACTTTTTACTATTATATTATGAAGTCATTTGAAAATAAAATTAAAATCATGTGTTTTTCTGCTAGTTGTGTTATTCTTTGTAATTTTTTAGTATACAAACAAACAAGTTTAATCACAATTTATATTTACGTTTTAGTTTTGATGGCAATTTAAATGAATTGTTAGTTTAATATTTGACAGGAGTACTAATAAAAAGTCGTTCTTATACATACGAGTGTTACAATATCATAGACGTATTGCAACATTTTAGTTACATAAGACTGCATTTGCATACATTACCTCTTGCTCTTTATAATGCAAAATAACAAGCAGATTATTTATTACCTTGAAAACTATATTTTTAGAATAAAGTATAAAACGTCGATAGTGAGGTAGCATAAACTTTGTTGTAAAAGGATAAATGTTTTTCTTATGGATTCCCTTAACGATACAATGTTTTTGTGCTCAGGAATCAGTAAGAGACTGTGTTGGTTCTCCGCACAGAGTTAATTAAAGGAAAACACGGACCATAATTAAAGGTGGTCTGGTAAACAGATTGTGTTTAAGGGAAAGCACCTTGTATAACAGAATAATGTAAAGGAAAACTGAGTAATAAACACAATGTTTATTTAATTAAGGAATAACATCAAATCCAATTAAGCTTTTTCTATCAAGGAATAGCATAAGATAAGAATAACATATGGACTTATCAACATCATCACCATAAGTACTTTAATCACACAAGATTTCAGGCCTTGTGACATTTACTTACGTCCCAATGTCGTGTAAAAATCTTTATATTATTATACGCACTACATATCATGTCATTCAACAAACCCACACTGAGCAAGGAGTATGAATCTATTACATAAAATACATTTTTTCTACTGATTCCTAACACTAATTATTTAAAATGTATCTTTTTTGATATTTGTCTTTAAAATGTTTCAACAGGCGTCATTTTCTTAATATTAAATAAAATAACTTCATTATTTTTTATTAATTTCCTTTTATTTCCTCATTCCGATGTGAGAAGTTTCATGGGTGTAACTTTACCTAATTCTAGAGTGATTAATGTTATAATACAAAATACAAAACGATGGCTAGCGGCTAAACAAGACATTTCTCGACCTACGTTTATATATATTTTTTATTATGTTTAATATCACCCACATAAGTTTGTGATACCCCTTTGTGAATATGCCGTCTAATTATTTACGTTTTTAATTAAATAAACATTACAAGTTGTGTGTGTAATGTGTAATAAGTGTGTGTTATTATTCACAGAATTCCCTTAGATAGTTTTTGTGCACTGCATACTTATTTTTATTTTATTTAAGAAATTAAACAAAATTAAAGCATTTAACGTAACAAAATCACATAAAGAATATAACTTTACAATAGTTTACCACTTCAGGTTGAATATTAGAAGCTCCTACAATATAACACTATTACAGTTTTAATGCGTGTACAGAAAACAAATATAATTACACTCAAGGAGGCGGAAAGGTGCGAGCTACAATAGTTCAAAATATCTCTTCAGGTTAAATATTAGAAGCTCCTTCAATATAACACTATTACAGTTTCACGTATGTACAGAACACCAAGAGAATTATGCTCAAGGAGGCGGAAAGGTGCGAGCCACAATAGTTCAAAATATCTCTTCAGGTTAAATATTAGAAGCTCCTTCAATATAACACTATTACAGTTTCACGTGTGTACAGAACACCAAGAGAATTATTTCAAGGAGGCGGAAAGGTGCGAGCCACAATAGTTCAAAATATCTCCTCAGGTTGAATATTAGAAGCTCCTTCAATATAACATTATTACAAGTTTGATGCGTGAACAGAACACAAAGATGGTTATACTCAAGGAGGCGGAAAGGTGCGAGCCACAATAGTTCAAAATATCTCTTCAGGTTAAATATTAGAAGCTCCTTCAATATAACACTATTACAGTTTCACGTGTGTACAGAACACCAAGAGAATTATGCTCAAGGAGGCGGAAAGGTGCGAGCCACAATAGTTCAAAATATCTCCTCAGGTTGAATATTAGAAGCTCCTTCAATATAACATTATTACAAGTTTGATGCGTGAACAGAACACAAAGATGGTTATACTCAAGGAGGCGGAAATTGCGAGCCACAATAGTTCAAAATATCTCTTCAGGTTAAATATATAATCTTGTAGGCTTTAAACAACACATGTACATAATGTAATAGACACCACTTAGTATTACAGATAATTACATTTATGTAATTCGAAATGTTGTTTCTAAAATTGGAGGCGGAATCAGAGCCACAATAGCTTCATATCATGATTCCTGGCTAGAATTAACTGTAAAATCGTTTCATAACAATTTTAATCACGTGTGTACAGAACAATAAGGCACAATATTCAGCAATATAATCTTATATCGAATATTAAAAGCTCCTTCCATATAACATTATTACAGTTTTGATGCGTGTACAGAACACAAAGATGGTTATACTCAAGGAGGCGGAAAGGTGCGAGCCACAATAGTTCAAAATATCTCTTCAGGTTAAATATTAGAAGCTCCTTCAATATAACACTATTACAGTTTCACGTGTGTACAGAACACCAAGAGAATTATGCTCAAGGAGGCGGAAAGGTGCGAGCCACAATAGTTCAAAATATCTCCTCAGGTTGAATATTAGAAGCTCCTTCAATATAACATTATTACAAGTTTGATGCGTGAACAGAACACAAAGATGGTTATACTCAAGGAGGCGGAAAGGTGCGAGCCACAATAGTTCAAAATATCTCTTCAGGTTGAAATATTAGAAACTCCTTCAATATAACACTATTACAGTTTCACGTGTGTACAGAACACCAAGAGAATTATGCTCAAGGAGGCGGAAAGGTGCGAGCCACAATAGTTCAAAATATCTCTTCAGGTTGAATATTAGAAGCTCCTTCAATATAACACTATTACAGTTTCACGTGTGTACAGAACACCAAGAGAATTATGCTCAAGGAGGCGGAAAGGTGCGAGCCACAATAGTTCAAAATATCTCTTCAGGTTGAATATTAGAAGCTCCTTCAATATAACATTATTACAAGTTTCATGTGTGTACAGAACACAAAGAGAATTATGCTCAAGGAGGCGGAAAGGTGCGAGCCACAATAGTTCAAAATATCTCTTCAGGTTGAATATTAGAAGCTCCTTCAATATAACACTATTACAGTTTTAATGCGTGTACAGAACACCAAGAGAATTATGCTCAAGGAGGCGGAAAGGTGCGAGCCACAATAGTTCAAAATATCTCTTCAGGTTGAAATATTAGAAGCTCCTTCAATATAACATTATTACAAGTTTGATGCGTGTACAGAACACAAAGATGGTTATGCTCAAGGAGGCGGAAAGGTGCGAGCCACAATAGTTCAAAATATCTCTTCAGGTTAAATATTAGAAACTCCTTCAATATAACACTATTACAGTTTCACGTGTGTACAGAACACCAAGAGAATTATGCTCGAGGAGGTGGAAAGGTGCGAGCCACAATCGTTTAAAATATCTCTTCAGGTTAAATATTAGAAGCTCCTTCAATATAACACTATTACAGTTTCACGTGTGTACAGAACACCAAGAGAATTATGCTCAAGGAGGCGGAAAGGTGCGAGCCACAATAGTTCAAAATATCTCTTCAGGTTAAATATTAGAAGCTCCTTCAATATAACACTATTACAAGTTTGATGCGTGTACAGAACACAAAGATGGTTATACTCAAGGAGGCGGAAAGGTGCGAGCCACAATAGTTCAAAATATCTCCTCAGGTTGAATATTAGAAGCTCCTTCAATATAAAATTATTACAAGTTTGATGCGTGTACAGAACACAAAGATGGTTATACTCAAGGAGGCGGAAAGGTGCGAGCCACAATAGTTCAAAATATCTCTTCAGGTTAAATATTAGAAACTCCTTCAATATAACACTATTACAGTTTCACGTGTGTACAGAACACCAAGAGAATTATGCTCGAGGAGGTGGAAAGGTGCGAGCCACAATCGTTTAAAATATCTCTTCAGGTTAAATATTAGAAGCTCCTTCAATATAACACTATTACAGTTTCACGTGTGTACAGAACACCAAGAGAATTATGCTCAAGGAGGCGGAAAGGTGCGAGCCACAATAGTTCAAAATATCTCTTCAGGTTAAATATTAGAAGCTCCTTCAATATAACACTATTACAAGTTTGATGCGTGTACAGAACACAAAGATGGTTATACTCAAGGAGGCGGAAAGGTGCGAGCCACAATAGTTCAAAATATCTCCTCAGGTTGAATATTAGAAGCTCCTTCAATATAACATTATTACAAGTTTGATGCGTGAACAGAACACAAAGAGAGTTATACTCAAGGAGGCGGAAAGGTGCGAGCCACAATAGTTCAAAATATCTCCTCAGGTTGAATATTAGAAGCTCCTTCAATATAACATTATTACAAGTTTGATGCGTGAACAGAACACAAAGATGGTTATACTCAAGGAGGCGGAAAGGTGCGAGCCACAATAGTTCAAAATATCTCCTCAGGTTGAATATTAGAAGCTCCTTCAATATAACATTATTACAAGTTTGATGTGTGTACAGAACACAAAGAGAGTTATACTCAAGGAGGTGGAAAGGTGCGAGCCACAATAGTTTCACAATATCACTTCAGGTTGAATATTAGAAGCTCCTTCAATATAAAATTATTACAAGTTTGATGCGTGTACAGAACACAAAGATGGTTATACTCAAGGAGGCGGAAAGGTGCGAGCCACAATAGTTCAAAATATCTCCTCAGGTTGAATATTAGAAGCTCCTTCAATATAAAATTATTACAAGTTTGATGCGTGTACAGAACACAAAGATGGTTATACTCAAGGAGGCGGAAAGGTGCGAGCCACAATAGTTCAAAATATCTCCTCAGGTTGAATATTAGAAGCTCCTTCAATATAACACTATTACAGTTTCACGTGTGTACAGAACACCAAGAGAATTATGCTCAAGGAGGCGGAAAGGTGCGAGCCACAATAGTTCAAAAATATCTCTTCAGGTTAAATATTAGAAGCTCCTTCAATATAACACTATTACAAGTTTGATGCGTGTACAGAACACAAAGATGGTTATACTCAAGGAGGCGGAAAGGTGCGAGCCACAATAGTTCAAAATATCTCCTCAGGTTGAATATTAGAAGCTCCTTCAATATAAAATTATTACAAGTTTGATGCGTGTACAGAACACAAAGATGGTTATACTCAAGGAGGCGGAAAGGTGCGAGCCACAATAGTTCAAAATATCTCTTCAGGTTAAATATTAGAAACTCCTTCAATATAACACTATTACAGTTTCACGTGTGTACAGAACACCAAGAGAATTATGCTCGAGGAGGTGGAAAGGTGCGAGCCACAATCGTTTAAAATATCTCTTCAGGTTAAATATTAGAAGCTCCTTCAATATAACACTATTACAGTTTCACGTGTGTACAGAACACCAAGAGAATTATGCTCAAGGAGGCGGAAAGGTGCGAGCCACAATAGTTCAAAATATCTCTTCAGGTTAAATATTAGAAGCTCCTTCAATATAACACTATTACAAGTTTGATGCGTGTACAGAACACAAAGATGGTTATACTCAAGGAGGCGGAAAGGTGCGAGCCACAATAGTTCAAAATATCTCCTCAGGTTGAATATTAGAAGCTCCTTCAATATAACATTATTACAAGTTTGATGCGTGAACAGAACACAAAGAGAGTTATACTCAAGGAGGCGGAAAGGTGCGAGCCACAATAGTTCAAAATATCTCCTCAGGTTGAATATTAGAAGCTCCTTCAATATAACATTATTACAAGTTTGATGCGTGAACAGAACACAAAGATGGTTATACTCAAGGAGGCGGAAAGGTGCGAGCCACAATAGTTCAAAATATCTCCTCAGGTTGAATATTAGAAGCTCCTTCAATATAACATTATTACAAGTTTGATGTGTGTACAGAACACAAAGAGAGTTATACTCAAGGAGGTGGAAAGGTGCGAGCCACAATAGTTCACAATATCACTTCAGGTTGAATATTAGAAGCTCCTTCAATATAAAATTATTACAAGTTTGATGCGTGTACAGAACACAAAGATGGTTATACTCAAGGAGGCGGAAAGGTGCGAGCCACAATAGTTCAAAATATCTCCTCAGGTTGAATATTAGAAGCTCCTTCAATATAAAATTATTACAAGTTTGATGCGTGTACAGAACACAAAGATGGTTATACTCAAGGAGGCGGAAAGGTGCGAGCCACAATAGTTCAAAATATCTCCTCAGGTTGAATATTAGAAGCTCCTTCAATATAACATTATTACAAGTTTGATGTGTGTACAGAACACAAAGAGAGTTATACTCAAGGAGGTGGAAAGGTGCGAGCCACAATAGTTCACAATATCACTTCAGGTTGAATATTAGAAGCTCCTTCAATATAACATTATTACAGTTTCATGTGTGTACAGAACACAAATATAGTTACACTCAAGTTGGCGGAGGGGGCGAGCCACAGTAGTTTACAATATCACTTCAGGTTGAATATTAGAAACTCCTTCAGTATAATACTATTACAGTTTTAATGCGTGTACAGAACACAAAGAGAGTTACACTCAAGGAGGCGGAAAGGTGCGAGCCACAATAGTTCAAAATATGTCTTCAGGTTGAATATTAGAAGCTCCTTCAATATAACATTATTACAGTTTCATGTGTGTACAGAACACAAATATAGTTACACTCAAGTTGGCGGAGGGGGCGAGCCACAGTAGTTCAAAATACCACTTCTGGTTGAATATTAGAAACTCCTTCAGTATAATACTATTACAGTTTTAATGCGTGTACAGAACACAAAGAGAGTTACACTCAAGGAGGCGGAAAGGTGCGAGCCACAATAGTTCAAAATATGTCTTCAGGTTGAATATTAGAAGCTCCTTCAATATAACATTATTACAAGTTTGATGTGTGTACAGAACACAAATATAGTTACACTCAAGTTGGCGGAGGGGGCGAGCCACAGTAGTTTACTACTTCAGGTTGAATATTAGAAACTCCTTCAGTATAATACTATTACAGTTTTAATGCGTGTACAGAACACAAAGAGAGTTACACTCAAGGAGGCGGAAAGGTGCCAGCCACAATAGTTCACAATATCACTTCAGGTTGAATATTAGAAGCTCCTTCAATATAACATTATTACAAGTTTGATGTGTGTACAGAACACAAAGAGAGTTATACTCAAGGAGGCGGAAAGGCGCAAGGTGTAACAGTCTACATAACTTCAGTTTGGGTATTGTAAACACCTTAAATATAAAATACTTTTGTATCAGTAATCATTTAATTCATTTTTTGGTTAATGAATACCATAAGATTTTTGTGTAAACATAGTTTGCACTTTAGCACAAATCCGAAATCTAAAGCTAACCTGTGTGTCTCTCATACTTTAAATTACCGGTTTTCAACTTAGCAAGAACATTTGTGCTCGTATACTATTTATTTACTCTGTTTTAAGTAAAATGGCAATACAAGTAAATAAATCTTGTATCAGAACAATTATTAATTCAGTAATACATTTCTCATGGCTTTCTTTGTTTAAGGTTATTTAACATCAAATAAAGTAGTAGTAACATAAAAAATTAAATATTGTTTAAAATAATTAAAGAGGCTACAATGCGGTTTCAACAACAAAATAAAAGATCAAAATATTAACTTATAAAAAGTAACACATTTAATATTAGTGTAATTCCTGACGTAGACCTAATACTTGCATAATAATCTAATGGCTAAACATGTCTTACTTTGTCATATTCCTTAAGGTTTCAATATAAGGAAAATTCAAAAAGAAATATTTATATTTCAGGCAATACGTATCATAAAACTAAAACGAAAAGAGGTTTAGAATTCTCGGGTCGTTAAGAGATTTAAACTTTTAGTATCTGTTCTTCTTATCCCAGAGGAGCGGGGTATGAATACCTTTACAAAATTCTGTGACATCTAAATATCAAGTCATCTGAATAGAACCGTATTTTTACAGAGTGAACTGAATAAAACTCGGGATTTCAGCTCATTGTGAATAGCACATAAATATTATATAGAGCACAGAACTAGAATGTGAAACTTCCGGCAGCTGTTGTGAGAGGAATCCTTATCTATTTCCAGAACAAAAACCAGTGTTATCCCACAGTGTGAACTTTAACATAATTATAGTATTTGGATTGGGTTCAACCAAAATGCACCATTTTCTAGTACACTATGTAAGTGCTATCTTTAGACCACTTAGAGCTGTATTTACTAGATTTTATTATAAATGTGAAGGGTAAGTTACACTAAATCTGCTACATTCAATTGTGTTGAAAGTTACGTGAACTTGGATTAAACTGAAATAATAAGTTACATATATTTTTTCTTTTTTTCTAATTATTACAGGGTTCCAACACATGCCATCTAAGGTCCTCATTAATAATGCGGTGAGATTTTCGACTTAACGGCTTTATCTAATCAAAATTAAATTAGCCAATAGTTTTATTTAAATCTTGAAAAAGATATAGTTGTGGACACGTAACACATTTCGATATAACGAGGTAAGCGTACACCACACCACGTGTCACGTAACAGGCTTCTCTAAGGTTGCGTTCTAAATTTCAAATCTATATAGTTCTTGTCAATCACTAGATTTTCTGTAGACAGATAGCCATGCAAACAATCATGCAGCAAAGAAATAATTACATCCCCCCGGCAGAAAAACTCTATCAGCTTACTGAGTGATGCTTCAAGGACGCTCAGCCAAATTCCATGGTTTGGTATGCCCCATCATAGAACTCATTCGTGTCTAGGTATAAATGGTAGGCTAGGTAGTTTCATGCAAAAACCAATCTTGCCGTATGATACACACACTTTTTTATTCACTAAGTTACATCTTATAGCAGTGTTCTAATAATAGAAGTTTCGGTAAGCTAGTGAAAATATTAAAAGCAAGAGTGCGGTGAATTCAAATGTTGCCATTGACATTTTACATTGATTTTCTACTTTATTATTTTTTTTTTTACCTCTTTGAATAAAAATTTTACATGTGGAAACCTCTAATAATAGTACTCAACTTGTTTAAAAATTTATTTATTCTGCTATTTTCTCGTTGCCATCACAGGTAACCATAATACCAACGTAAAATATTTGCTAACGCTCAGCCAAATACCATAGCGTGACAGGCACCATCATTAAACGAACTCAGTTTTTCCAATCTGTAAATGAAGCCTCATGCAACATTTCAAGTATTTATGTTAGTTGTTTTCGAGATATTTTGCGGACAGATAGACAGACAGAGAGAAATGAATTTTTTTTCTCGAGTGAAAGGTTTCATTAACGCTCAGCAATAAATACTTGGATAAAGTGGTTGACTCAATGTAACTGTTGTGTTAGCTCCAGTACAACCCTTTAACATTTATATGGAATCAACCCTTCTCACCTTAGCTACGTAATGTGAGGACATCTCAGTTCCTCCATCATGTTTAGATATGAGACAATTAGAATACCTTCAACTAGATTACAGTATATTTAGTAGTCTATGTGTATCTGATGTCGAGCGATGAAAAAGGGTTCGTTCTGAGATTTTCCGTTGCTGACTTTTTTATCTCTTCAGACGAATATGACTTCAGATTTCAGGAAATAAGTTTGCGACATCAACAGATCCAAAACGCTGCATTAAGACGGAGATTTACAGGAATTAACTGCATTTTCACATTGGATCAACCCTTCCCACTGTAGCAACGTTATATGTATACATGTCAACTAAATCCTTGACCCACCCAGAAACCCCAAACTAATTAAACAATGACTAAATAATTAGCTATGAACCGATATATTAGTTATTAAAAAATTAAGCCAACTTCACAAGAATGGTTAAGCACGGGCAACGTTATTACTCTTGATTACTCAGTTACTTTTATGATTTACTGTATTACTCATCAAAATTAGATGTACTAAGTTTTTCACGGCTTGATAAACTGTTATATATCACAAAATTAATACTTACGAACACAGCTCAAGGGATTTTGGTTCTATTGGTGAGGCATGTCAAACTTTGTAACGAATAACATCACAAATCACAAATTGTGCCGGAAGCGGATGTTTATATAAAAAAGAAAAGAAAAGTCCGGGAGACGGTAATGTTTCACTTTCAAGCACTCAAAAAGTTCAGAACAGCTGACCAATTCAACCTTTTCTCCCAAACTTAGTACCAGAAATTAGAGGTCAGAGCTCAAATATGACTCATAATTTCAGTGTACTTAACATATTTTTAAAAATTACAAAATGAAACTAAGTAAGCACACATTTAATTACTCAAATTCTATTGTAATATATTCAAAAATTCTTCTTGAATTCTTAAAGAAATTTTAAGCTGTGAACACAATGATTTTATCTAGGAGCAGATAGCCAATTCTCATTGAATAGTTAAGTGCACTAGATTCGGTAGAGAGAATTAAAAAATATGTTTAAACATAACTGTAAAATACGTAAAAAACAGCTATATAACTGCACATCATCGAGATAAAAACACTCGAATGTCGCCTCATTCAGCCAATAGTTAGTTGATCTTTATGTAATTTTTATTAAAATATCTAATTGTTGTTTTCGTACGGGTATTGGAAAAGTATGATCTGAGAAAAAGGAAATCAAGGTATTTTAGTGGGAACTTTTGTTTTAAGACTTTAGCACACGACCTAGTTATTACATAATTTATATCGCCTCTTAGCTTATATTTACCTTGTAAAGTAATAGTAAGAAGTAAGTACTTCACTGCTTTTTTTCTTACATAAATGCACCTGTATATATAAAAGTACAACTTAACTAAAGTATTATTTCTCCAATTTAAAAAACTACATTTATTTTGCAAATAAAAATATAGCATCTCTAAAATGCAATCTTAAAAACATACAGCCTAATTCGGTTTGGCGTTGTTGTTACAGCTTAATTCACACAAAGTAAAATCATGGGTATGGTATTTTAGTAATAGCCGCAAGTACAATGGCGATGTACATATTGTGTTATTTATGTCACAAGACTTCAGACACGTTTATATTTCAAATTAGTAAAAAGTAACAACATATTACACTGTTGTGTTTGTTACGCTTTATAAATACACATTCCCAGAATAGTTTCTTATTCATAGTTAAATTATTACTTTTTAAAATATAAAAACAGCTGAACTTATACTGAAATTTGAAAATACCTATATATGAATTCGAGTCAAAACTTTCGTTCCGGTAGTTTTCGATAGCCATGATTATCGTTAACACGATGAAATCGATTGTAGTGTTGGCCGTTTATTGTACTGCATCTTTTTTTTTTTTTTTTTTTTTTTTTTTTTTTTTTTTTTTTTTTTTTTTTCGTTGGGGTATTGGGGTGGATTCACAGATCCTCACACGTCAACCTGAGCTTATTGTGTGCCCCTTTGATGTTAGAGGGGTAAGCCTATCTTTGTGGCCTTAATTAGGCTAAGAAGCTTTTCCCCGATACTAGCATCTGGTTCGTCACCTGGTTGTTTATCACCGAAAAGAGCCCTTCTCCTTGCTCCCAGTCTCTCACAGTCCAGTATTATGTGTTTTGCAGTCTCTTCAGACTTATTGCAGAGTCTACACTCCGGTCCTCATTTCGTAAACCTAGAGTGTTTAGGTGTTTCCTGAAGTGGCCATGTCCAGTGATCAAGGCAATCACTTGCTTAACCTGATCCCTGCCCAGCCCCATCAGCCATCTGGTGAAGCCGGAGCTAGGATCAGCAAGCAGTCTTTTGCCGAGTGCTTGTCCTTGGTGACTCTGCCACCGCAAGCGGTGTGTCTTCCTGGACCATTTGTTTATACTATGATAAGCAGCTGACTTGCTTATACCACAACTCGGTTCTGGACCGGTGTATGGCATAACTGCATCTTTAAAACGACTTTGCTAAAAACACTTGTGTCAATTTTAGAAACTTTTAATTATAAAACTGACCTACATTATTGCAGTTCTAAACATTCATTAAATAAAAGATTTATAGGCATTGCAACTCTAATTCCTTTGTACAGATTTCAATGTGTATTTAAAACTTGGGAAACTTACTTATCCCTCTTTCATATATTCCTGTTTAATACAATATCAATATTTATTTGTTTGTTTATTATTAAGTTTTTCGTGTAGGTTATATTTTGCAATTTATTAATACTGTTAATGCATAATGTATCACCAAATAATTTAATGTTTTATGTAGAAATTTTACATGATTTATGTATTTAACACATCCAATATTAACACCAGTAGCGATTTAAAACACATATTCCATATTACTTATTTATTATTATATTATTTAAAACACATATTAATTTTCCAAAATTAAATTAATATTAGAATATGTGTTGTAATTCACTAGTGGTATTAATTGAAAACATGTTTAATACTCCAAGAAACTTTACACATATAATATTCATAAAACGTATTATAATTTAGTTATTTGTTTCATATAGTATCGTTTGCTATTCCAGTGCATCTACTTTTATCTTTTGATATGCATCTCCTGTATAGAACAGAAATATATAACTAATTGAAACCAGGCATAGTGGGCCAAAAGAGTAATAACTTCTTCAGATAAGAGCCACAGTTAGCACAGTGTGTGGCAGTCACGACCGCCATAACATTTAATTACATCTTTAAACAGATAAAAGTAACTCACTGCCTTTTAAAAATGTTTATAACTGTAGTTATGTTTGTGAGTTAATAATATAATAGGTTGGCTAAATCTAAACGGTGTCTATCTGTATTTCGATACAAAGCTTCTCACGTTGCTAACGTCAGTATAGAAATATTTCGCCTTTGGTTTTGAGCGTAATATTTATCAACATATACTGAAGTAGCGAATAAAGACATCATGCCTATACAGTCAGTTGTAGAGGGCTTAGTTGTAATAGAACATTCAATACAATTATTACACTAATGTTATGGATGGTAAAAAATTTAAGAAAATCACCTCTACGCGGTTTCTAGTAAAGGTTATGGGCATATAACGCAAACAAATAATAATCTGTAGGGATAATGCCAATGTCTTGCGCATTTCAACACAATTTATGCGTGATATCTTTTAGTAAGACTTTGAACAGACCAGCTTACCGCTTTGCGTATTACTAATGTTTCTGGTGTGCACCGTTTTTGGTTCTTTGGTTTTGGTCTTGCATGGTTTGGTTTTGGTGCCTTTTTCCAGATGGCATTACAATGTAAAGGATTACTTACTACTAATCTTTTTCTACATTACATGGCCTCATAATCTAGGTGTATTTGATACTAAAACAATACAAGACTTCGTTTTAAGCTTCTTTATAAATGACTTTACATAGATCTCATCAGACATATGTGGAGTCCAGATGATTGAAATAGTTTTTGTGACAGCATTAGATTTTAGCCGCTGCACTAAGCGAAAGATAAAAAATGGACCTAAAATTAACATTCGTATTAAATAAACCCTTCGAACCATATCCAGACTTATAACCGGAAGCCAAACTCCATCATGTTTATACTTCAAAAGTTTTTAACATTCAGTGAATACCACTCACTCTAACAGCAAACTAGGTTCATCAACAAGCCCTTTTTACCCCAATATTTCCATTTGCGGTTAGTAATGTGCGACAAATAGAACATTTATGTACTTACCATATATTAGTTGTATAAGACTAGAATACCTAATATTTATAATGCAGCTTCAATAGTTATATGAGCTGTTACTAATTTTAGTGTTATTGACATAGAAAGTAAAAGTGAAGATTTTTTAATCCTATATCTAATGGAATACATAATACTACAAAATGCTATAATACTTCTTCAACTTGTATCAAAGAGTCATGCAAGTTATTACAAGAATGTTGTGCTATATAGGGAGAGATATTTTCACCACACATTGAATGAATTGTGGAAGCAACGCCATAAATCTACATCCAATTACCATATTCTGTACGTAGATGTTCTGTAGATAACTTCGACCATAACCGCAGGTACCCAACACTAACTGAGGGGCACTTAATCAACATTCATCTCTGTTACAGACATAACTCCTGATGTAACAAGGCGGTGATCAACATTCATCACACAGAGTATCAGCAGCTGAACTTAACTACCGCAGTATCGTGTTGTATCAGCAACACAGACGCTGACCGTATTGTATTAGTAATTTATACTAACGCTTAACCTGCTTTCCACACAATACTACTTCAGTAAAACTCACCGTATGTTTGTAAGCTGAGTGAAGTCTGCACAATTGTGAATGTATAAAGTTTTAATTCAAGTGACATACATATATTTTGTGATCAAACATAACACTTTGTAAATGTATTGCCCATAAATATGGCATCCGGTGAAAAGAATATTTGTAATCCATATCAAAGGATATAAATATAATTGTTATATTTCATATTGCTGCGTTTTCCAGCACCCGCTTCAAATATAAGTATCAAGCCTGGTTTTACAGAGTGTCTTCAGGTCAGGTCCAGATTTTTAATTACTGCAAATTGAATGAAAAATTATTTTTAAATTTAAAGAATGATAATACTCGTAGAAATCTTTAAGACTAACTTAAACACGACTTCATTGGGTAGGCTTATAGCCTCCAAGACGTTTTCATAAATCTTCAAACGAACGTTTTGACGTCAGCAGGTTACTTGCCCTATGCTGTTTGTATAAACTAATCAGTTTAATTTATAGCATTATTACTTTGACAAAAATTTAGGTTGTAAAAATTATACATTTTAATTGTGACTCTAAATCCTCTAATAAAATACAAATCTTAATTGAAAAATGATATTACTATCATAACAGTGAATCTACGTTTAAATATTACTTCAATGGGACAGCTTGTTATAGCCTCCAAGATGCTTTCATAACTCATGGAACTTAAATGTTATTTGTATAGATATAATTAATTTAATGTATAGCTCAACTTAATAGCTTAATAATAATATAATCTTATACCTTAAATGCAAATATTAATTGTGACTGTATATTCTCTAAGATAATACAAATCCTCCTTCTACGAATGCTTATATCGTTATACTTATAAATAGTTATGCAATTGTTAAAGTGCGTATTCCCCGTGTACAAACCGGTGTTAAGGAAACAATTATGATATCCAATACAGATGTGTGATATCTTCTAAAACAAAGGAATTCCACATAGCATTCCTATTACTCGTAATCAGAACTGAAATTAATTATAATTTTTATTTGTTAACGCTAACACCTTAATATTCAGTTCTATTAATCATTATACTATTTATAGTACTTTTTAATAATAATAAGCAAAACCGCATAAGTACGGTATTAGTTTAATAAATTGAATGGGAAATAATGTAAACTTAACTTATGGCACATTTCATTTTTGATCTACCGAACAGTACTTGTCTAGTGGTTGCGGTAGTAATCGATTTTGTTCCGGTTCCGTATTAGAGTCTTTATTACGAGTACATCCATAACAATTTGTTAAGGTGTTATAAAAAGAAAATTTTCGTCAACGCATTAGCCAACCACGGGTTCATTAGTGAACGGAATATACACTAGTGAGTGCTGCTCTAATAGGATGATTTGGGAGTTATAATCGATACGACTATATCTGAACTAAACCGGTAAATAAAGTTTGGTTCCAGTTATTATCGAAGTTCGGTCTGACCGGCTGTTATCGTATAGTTACAATAAAATAGATGATTTATAAGCTATCGAAACAGCAAAGTTTTATAAAGTTGCATTACTGAAAAAACCTGTTTACAAAGTAAATTAAATTTAAAGGATTATAAATAGTGAAAAAGAGATGTTTCTTTGAGAGTTAGAGTCGAAGAGAAATACGACAAACTGAAAAAGACCTTTGATTGCACCCGAATTGTTGTCTTTTGCGGACTTATTGGTTCTTTCCGGTGGTTTATCTCCAAAGTAGTTCCCAACTGTAAACATACACAAGACTGACGTGCTGGCACTTTAGATCAAACAAGCTTTATGCCACTGTTTAATTAATTAGGTTCACTTTCAAAACAAATAAATTGCTTGCCACTTCGCTGTAACTAATTTACTGATTGGTATTATAGATTAGTCCCTTGTATCTGTAATTGAAGTTGAGCGTTTGAAATATGAAGGAATTTTGTCAAAAAACTAAAACTTTTTATTTAATGCATTCTTCGTCTTGAACTTTCCAAAGACTAAATAAAAACCTCTCATGTAAAAAGCTCACGTCTGTTCACCATATCTGGTGTCTGCTGAGTAACATATTATCACGTAGTCATGATAAATCAAGAGAAACTTTTTTGTTACCTTGTGTACTTACAAGGTACAAAACAACGGACATTACCGTAGAGAATCTGGTGAAACAAACAACCTTGCCATGACGGTTGTATTAGTAATGGACAGGATTATTAAATATAACTGTTACAATTTATTAATAGGCTACTCCAGGAACTTATTTGTTTACTCTTTCCTATTGAGGTCTATACATAGAACAGTAACGTACATATACCTCATTAAGATGCCAACATATAAGACAAAAGACATAAAGACCAAAGAAGATTTGTTGTGAATAAATGCAACGCGACTAAAATAATTTTTTAATTTAAGACACAAATATGTTTGCCGCTTTTATAAGGTGTTTTGACGGCCTTCTGCGTCTTCACATAAATATAAGGAAGAACGTTGTTTACACATTTCATTATGATTGAAAATTCTTGTGATATTCCTGAGGAATATTTAATATAAAATATTGTACCTTTAACTTTAGAAAGTGGAGCGTAAAATGTAATTCATTTATCCGTGCCGTTTAGAAATCGATTCTAGGAAATTGGTCTCTTAAAAATTTCAATTCACCATTTGTAGTAATGGAATACAGTGTAAGGTTTATAACAATTAAATATTTAAACGTAATTATACCTTTTACTGGAAACAAGACAAAGCAACTACAAGAGAATTTTGGCCATTGTAATAGATTCTCCTCTGCTGTTGCTGTGGTTAATACGTTTATATTTACAAAGTATGGGTCTCCCTACAATTAGTTGTGGTTATGAGGCAAGCGTTGTCTTTCTTATCGTGGGACCACAATCTCTTATTTCGTAATACAATGCAGCAAAAAGGTTGATATACCAATAGGGGTTTCAATGCAACAGTATGACAATACTTTTCTGTATTCTGAATCGGAAGATATATTTACGTGAAAGTCGGTTCTGTCGATGAAGAATTTTAAGGGTTGTTCAAGAGAAGCAACGGTGGTGAGAATTTGAATTAGTTTATGACCGATCCAACCGATATTGTAAAGTCAGTTTCTGTTGTTGTTCATTCTCCCGACCCTAGTGCTGCCATGACACTGTCGCGTGCACGAGGGTAGATAGCTGATCCGGTAGTATCACTACGATTATTGACGTTGATTATCAGCATGTATCAGTGCTGAATGTTAAAGCGACAAAATAGTTTGAGCATAAATCTAGGGATTCCTCTGTTTGTAATTAACGCAATTAGTGTAATTGCTTTATTAGGGTAATTAGAGTAAATTGCTCTGGTTGTAATTTACGCTATGTAGAATGTTACCCTAACTCTGAAGTAACATTCACAAAATAGGGGGGGTATTCAAACGTAATGTAGATAATGCATTATTTATAAATAATAGAAAGTAAACCACGACTGATGAAGTGACTATTTCTTATAAAGTAAAGTTATTATTAAGAAAGACGTATTATTTTACCAGGCGAATTTGGGGCTAAAAAGCCCTCTCTAACACTTAACCTGGGGAACATCGACTTAAAGGTGACTTCCGACCACCACCATTGGCCGGGCAGGAGGGCTGCTTGCTGAAAAACATGATCGCTGATAAATACTAACTATTAAATGGTTATTTTGTATATTTTAAAACAATGTAAGTGACTCAATTCTTTATCATACAAAGTTTAATACTTTCTATTAATTATTACAGTGATCACTGACTTCAAAGTAAAGAATGAAATAGTTATATATTTACATTAATATCGTTTATATTAGTTTCTATTATTTGGTCAGTATTATTTTCATTTAAATCTTTTATTTTTGAAATAATGACTTCATTGTCATTTTCATTATATTATACAAATTAAATTGTGGTTTTATAAATATCTCAATAACAAATAAAGATTCTGGGATAAAATCATCAGGCATGTTTTCCTATTCCATATGACATATACTTATGTTCTTATTGGTTGAATTTTTTAAATTTATCTTTGAAAAAGTCAATTAATGGTTTTTTGTGCTTCTTCAGCACAATTTGTATTAAATTCTGCTTTTAATTAATTTATTTGTGATATTTATTTCCAATGTGAATTAAGGTAAATTCCAATGAAATTAAGTAAGGTTTATAATTATAAACACCTGAGACACTAATTCCTTCTAGGATTATATTACACTATGTATATTGTATTCTGATTACATGAGTATTATATTCATGAGGGGCGCGCAGCAACTGATAGTGCGGCAACATTCAACTACATTTTTTTCAAAAAGGGCCACAGTACATGTGTACTGCAGTATATAACAGGCTGCCACCAAACATAAAAAAGAGACAGGTACTTACACTTTTAAAAGACTTTTAAGAGAGTATTCTGTAGCAAAAGGCTTTTATAAGAAGGACTTAATACAAGACATGTAAACTGTATGTTCTTTGTTATATATTTATTCTTACTTTGATGTGTTCAATTGTATTGTAATTCGAACGAATAAAATATTATTATTATTTAATATTATTTTTTCTTTAATTTATAAGGTATATGTGGTTATATAATCAATATTCCGTATTCTTAAGGTTATCAAATTCGTTTTCCCATTAAATTTAATTGTGGAAATGATAACCGGAGAAAATAGTTTAGTTTGTAATAAATTATAAATCTCAGATCATTAGTTTTAAATTTGTTTTGCTGTTTTTTGTGTAAGTAGGTATTGATAAATGCGTTTTACGTAACAACTGGACAATAAATTTCACAATACTTATGTTAAGCACCTAATAATCTTAGGATTTTCTAGTTTTTGGAAAACAACGTACTATCTAACATAAATGTTTTTTAACTTTCGCGAAAACTATTATATTTTAAAGAGACAATTTCATTAAAATGGTTAAACAGCGAATAAGAATATTGTTTTTGCAATAAGATTACAAATAGAGACCTTCACCGCGTCATTACTATTCAAAACACAATATCATTATTTGTACACAAAACGTAGCTCGGGAAGCGTTGAATCAATATGAATGTTGGGTTTGTGAATTTGAGTCTGTGACAGCGTCAGATTTCAGGCGCCACACAATGAGGTTGGTGAACTGGAACTAAACTCATAAACTCAACATACACGTTAATTCAACCATTCCCACTGTATGTTCGTTATGTGGAAAAACACTCGGTTGCTCCACCGTGCTTAGAGATCGCGTCTAAAACATCGCAGTGCACTTAATTGTGCACCTGAGCCGATGACATCAGACTATATTTTGGGGTCTAGGTGTATCTTATGATGTAAAGAGTTCATTTTGAGCTTCTACGTCGCCGACCTTTTTTATATGCTCAGATTCAAAGAGTCAAGACTGTAACACATCAAATACCAGGCGCACTAAGAGGAAGGTATTTCTCACTCTTATTGTTATACGAGTCGTTCAATACTCCGTGATATCAGTTCATTATACAGAGTGGTCATTAAGTGGTTCACATGTCCTACAGACTGCAGATTTGGACATCATTGTAATGGAAATCTACTATACATTACGTCCAAATTATTGTTGAGTTTACTGCTATGTAAACATGAATTTTTCACCAGAGGAGCGAGTTTTTATTGTTGAGGTTATTTATATGCGCATGTTGTTAAAATATGTTGTGAGAAATAGCCAGATGCTGCAGTGAGTGCCTCATAATTCAACAATAACGAGACTAATAGTCCGTTTTCGTTAATTTGGACCAGTTGCAGACAGGGGAGAACTGGGAGCCTGACCACCATTTTGACAGACGCTAAACTGATTGAGGTTTGTAATGGTACGCTACGCTCGCCTTCAAAAAGTTTGAAGAGACTATCAACAACTATCATATTTCATAGAGAAGTACCCTGAAAGCGAAGAAAAAGTTAAAATTCCTTGCGTATCACGTATGAGTGTTCAGGAAGTGACAGAGCCGGATAGAGAAAAGCGCCTACTGTACTGTAGATGGTTTTGTACATTCGTCGAAACCAGTTGAGTTGTACAGCTTGACCCTGGTTTCTTCACTGATAATGCTGAGGATTATTTTCATCTCAATGGTTACGTTATTAGCAGAAACACAAAAATTCGGTTACCAAAACTCCTCATGTATTCCACGAAACTCCCTTGCATTGTAAGAAACTTGGAGTGTGGTGTGTCGTATCAATACAAGTGAACCCTATTTTTGGTACTGTTTTTGTGTTGTGTAACAAGACATTATTGCACAGTTTATTCGTTTGCTTGAAAATGATAAACGTGATTGTTGGTTGCAGCAGGACAGAGCCACATGTCACACATCCAATGACACATTGTAATTCTTACGTGGGTTTTTTGGCGAGCGTATCATATCTAAAGGGCCAATAATCCCCTGAGTTCACGTCTCCAGATTTTTCCTGTGGGGTTTCCTGAAGGAAAAAGTTCTAAAATTCGGCTGTAAACACTGGATGAATTGAAAATGAACATAACAATGGAAATCAACAACATAACCATAAAAATACTGAATAAAGTTTTATTACACATTATACAACATTGTGTTTGCTAACAATAATTAAAGTTTCTAAAGTATTACTTGGTCAAGTTGATTACAGTTGGTTACTTTTTTCTTCTTACTACCCGATTACCATTACATATACGAGACTTAATGATCACCCTTAATAGTAAATCAAAGCGTGTTAAATTTATCATTTTCCCTGTTTGCTTCTGTGTTGCGTGGTTAATAGAATTCAGTTTTTAAACAGAGAGCTTCAAAACTAATATAATTGGATTTCCAAGTGATTGTCTGTAGCTAAATCATTATATGTAGACTTTAATTTTTGGTCTTTAACTTTTAGACCAGACCGAATAGTAAGATGTTAGAGTTTAACTTTTTCGTAGTAACCTTGGTCTTAGTCTGGATATCAAGTGTCAATGAGACTGTATTATGTCTAATTATTGATAAAAGTAATATATAAGCTTCAATATATTAGACAATGCATGTTAAATACCATTTATACAACATTTGTTATTAGAACAGAAAAACCTAATTTTTTACTGATATACAATTATTGATTTAAATCCAATTTTTTTAAACTTTTGTGTCTCTTATTACTTATTAAAACGTCTTTACAGTACAAGTTTTGTGTAATTTACAAAGCTTGTTTACTGTAATAATTTTAAATATTTGGAAACTAAATCATGTTTAATCGACAAAACTTTGTCGATATACTTTGCAAATGATTTTAATTACTCATATATTTAAAACATTCGATGAAATTACCACTTACAGATATTTTGGCAGATACTCTCAGTTTACACTTGACTGTGCATAACAAACGAGAGCAGGAGGCTACTACAGCCAGACACTGTTTATGACATTGTTTAGTAGCTATGAATCATACGAGTGCTAAGCGAGTACTCAAATGTGTTTTAGTGCCTGGTAACTCGTGGTTTAAGTACAACAGGACCAATCTGTAAAACTTTTTGAAAACAAAAGCTAAAACGTTAATGTTAATAAATCAACTACAATAAAAAATAATTAAAACAATATAATTACTTTCAGTTGTTAATATCTATGTTACTTGCTGCGTAGAGCTAATCCTATCACTTTTGTGGGAGAAACAATGTCTACATATCTCTCTGTTTGCAAGATATTACGAAATCGAACAGACCTATTGATTTGAAATGTTACATTAAGCGTCTTATATATATTAAGGCGCTTTATGTAAAATTAATATACATTTTAATATTATTAAAATCATCCATGTCATCCATGAGATTTAGATTCCACAAAGTTTGAACATGTGGAGTTTCTATTCATAGAGTAAAAAGAGAAAACAATTGAGTAGAAAGTCAATGTTTAAAAGTTAGTGACGTCACTAGATTTCTGCGCACTCTTGTGTTGTAGTATACTCTTTAGCTCACAGGAACATTTCTTATTTGAACATTGATACGAAACCTAACTTAATGGGCGAAACTTTTAATGTATTATGCAAGTTATCTCGATAAATACTTCATGTAGACTTTACATTTTGTAAGACATTTCATTTCTAAATAGACATGAATGAGTTCTGTAATGGTTCCTGTTTAATCATGAATTTTGCTAAACGTCTAGAAACCTATTACTCAGAAGGATAACACAATTTCTCTTTTCTCTACCGGAAGGATAGTACTCTGTTAAGCTGATGAGAGTATGCCTTGGAGCTAGATGTATGCTGATCTTTACTTCCACCTCCTCTGCCAAATGCCTCTGTATCCTGAAGATGGGATAAGGCCGGATGGGCTACACCAGACAGATGAGTTACACCTGACTGATGGGCTATACCGGACTTATGGAGTACACCGGCTTGATGGGCTACATCAGACAGATGGGCTACACCTGACTACAGGAGCACACCGGACTGATTAGCTACACCGTTCTGTTGAGCTACACCAGACTGATAGACTACACCGGACTGTTGGGCTACACCGGACTGATGGAGTAAAGCGGACAGATTGACTACACCGTTCTGTTGAGCTACACCAGACCGATGAGGTACACCAGACTAATTGGCTACACCGGACTGATTGGCTACACCGTTCTGTTGGGCTACAGCAGACCGATGAGCTATACTGTTTTGTTGAACTACACTGGAATGATGGGTTGCACCTGAATGCTTCGTTACACCGGACACTGGACTGTTTGGTTACACCGGGCCGATGGGCTACATCAGATTGTCAGTCTGCGCATCTATGCATTAAATCTTGATGGAAACGTCTTAAAGAATAAGGTGGGTAAATCTCTTGGTCTTAGGAGGAACCCTAGTAATTTTAGGATCAAGTTGTTAAAGGGCAGAATATTTTTTATGTCTCTTAGTCCATCGTGCGGAAACTCCTAGTAGAAAATTTTAGACTTCAAACTTGTTTTAATAGAAAAGACATTTTTCATTCTTCCACATTTAAATTTATTGTTGCTTAAATTAATGTTTTTCTATTAAAACCTACTCCCTTCCATAAATAATACAAAGCAGAAAACTTCAAACATGGTACATAAGTTCTTCGGCGTCGTCCAAGGGTTCTATCGATTTGTTGTCAAAAGGCAGTACTACATTAGAAAAATATCGTGGTCTATTGAAGACATCCAATAACATATCTTTGCCATGTGGTATGAGGTTTTCTCCTGTTACATACTGCGGAAAAAGCTCCCTTATGTAGTTGTAGCTTTAGGTATCCACTAACTTCGCTGTGTCGTGTGGTTTGAGGTTTTCTCCTGTTAAATACTGCGGAAAAAGCTCCCTTATGTAGTTGTGGCTTTAGGTATCCACTAACTTCGCTGTGCCGTGTGGTTTGAGGTTTTCTCCTGTTAACTACTGCGGAAATAGCTACCTAATGTTGTCGTGGTTTTAAGTATCCACTAACTTCACTGTGGCTTGTGGTTTGAAGTTTTCTTCTGTGAACTACTGCAGAAATAGATCCCTTATGTTGTGGCTTTAGGTATCCACTAACTTCGCTACTCCGTGTGGTCTGGGGGTTTTCTCCTGTTAACTGCGGATGTCTAAGTACTGTTTGTAAGGATATGTTAATATATAAATATATATATTTTTTTAGATATGATATTGTTCATATATATTATTAGTATATGTTTTAAATGATACTAGTAATATTTTGTGAACAATTTAGTTTTTCGTTAAATTTACTATAAGAATTTTTTAATAATACAACTGAACGTATACTTGGGCAATGAGTGTTACAGATTCGTGTGGTAAAATACTTGTAAGAGGGATCATGTTTCAAGAAATGCGTTTGAGCGCCTATTGTGTTTTAAATTCAATGCATATTTACATATTATTTTAAATAGTTTTTTGCTAACTTTTAAACATCAAACAATAAAGCATTACTCACTGTTTTTCTTTTCACTGTAATTGAGCCGAATGTAATCCTTCATTTGTAAAAATACGTTTTATTTCCTGTCGATTAGTTAAGTTAATTTTTAACAAACTGCAATTTAAAACAAGGAAAATACCCTTGTAGGGCTTTATTTAAGAATATGCATAGCTACATTAATACGTGTTAAAATAACTTCTAAGTTCATCTAATTGTTAGGAAATATATTATATGCCTAGAAATATACATTTATATATTCAACTATACACTCAACTACATGTATTTTATACATATAAGAAACACTTCATGTTTATGCAAATTAAAAACGTGGAAGTCTTGTTTCCTTCATTTACATTTATTCGAGCATACCGACCATTCCACACAAATAAACAGCAGAAAAGTATTCATTGTGAGTCCAGGATATGTTATTTTTGAACCAAACCCAAAATAATCCTCTCAACTGTACCGTATATTGCGATCCACTATCGAGAATTTCAGTATCAGTAATTGAATTTGCTTCACAACATTGAGGATCGGTTTATTATATAATAACTTTACATTTTTATCATTTTACCTATTATAAGTTCCTGTTTTAAACCTACTTTAAATTCTCAAAACAATAAACTATCGTACCTAATAACAAAAATATACTTAGAGTGTGTATGATCTTAGTCTTTCGTTGAACTTGTAATTATAATCCATTTTATTATAAAAATAATAAAAATCAGAAAATAGTTGTCAAGAATTTCCAATATGAAATGTACATGTGTGTTATATATTCTATTACGTTTTTATTCTGTCAGTGATATTGTGTATGATATTCTGCATCTTGTATTGTATAGTATTATAGGTATTTATATTAGGCGCCCAGAGAGTGGCATTCTGGCTGTTTTTTATTAAATTGTTTATTGTGAACTGAACTCACAACAAGTTGTATTATTACTTTGAATTTAATTTACATGCAGCTAACCACATTACTGGCAGCGTGGTTAGCTTATTCTTAAGAAACTTATGTATATTTTTGTATTTTGAAATTTTATGGAAGAATAAATCATTATTTCATTATTTCATCATTATTTCATTATTTCATATTGGCGTATGACTGATATTTGTTGATTAAATAGACCAATAAAAACATTCTGCGATAAGTGCAATCTAAGGATTATGTTATAATATTTTAATATAATAATCTCTATCGTGATAAAATACTTGTATATCCACAGTTTTATATAAGTATACAAAACAATTAAATTTATGTACGTATACAGGCTTATTGTATCCATGAAACTATATTTATGAGCATCAAGAGTAATATGATCGTATTCATTTGCTTTCTGTTATTTATTTTCTTATTTGTTTTTATTTTATTTAAAATATTTTGAAAAAATTTACATTACTTCTCGATTTTAAAATTAAAATCGTTCAAAAGAATAAACTAAATATGGGATAGTAAAGTTTTTCCAGTCCAAGTTAGATATATTCTTATTGTTCTTAAGCTACCCCAAAGGTTTTATTGAAAGATAGTTAAATCAATATTTATAAAATAAACTGTTACATTTCATTTCCATTCAACATATGATAGATAATTATGAATGGAAAACAATCGAATAGCAAAATGTAGGTGGACAGCAACTCCAAGCACCATTTGTAATAAACACTAACGTTTATAATGTTCTTCTATAAACAAAATATCATACTTTCCATTGAAATTGTTTTTTCTGTTTGCAAGTTTACGATTTACGCTTGTACGATTTAATTTAACGTAAACAAAAACATTTCATTAAAAAACAATGACATTGTAGTTTACAATGAATGGCTCTAAAAGAGTAACAGGAAAGACTATTTGTATTCAAAACCCTTTGTTTCGTTCTGCTGAAAGTGTAATGGGACGCTATAAAGGCCAGTTTTTATTACCCTAAAACACGTCCGGCCGACTTTCATTGTTGTTTGATAAGGGCGATATTCACAGCGTGTAACCAATTCTGAGTAACTAATCCTCTTGTTTAACAGTCTACCAAGATAAAATATTATTGTTTGATAAGGGCGGTATTCACAGCGTGTATCCAATTATAAGTTACTAATCCTCTTGTTTAACAGTCTACCAAGATAAAATACTATTGTTTGATAAGGGCGGTATTCACAGCGTGTAGCCAATTCTGAGTTACTAATCCTCTTGTTCAACAGTCTACCAAGATAAAATATTAATGTTTGATAAGGGCGGTATTGACAGTGTGTAGCCAATACTAAGTTACTAATTCTCTTGTTGAACAGTCTACCAAGATAAAATATTATTGTTAGATAAGGGTGGTATTCACAGCGTGTAGCCAATTCTGAGTTACTAATCCTCTTATTTAACAGTCTACCAAGATAAAATGTTATTGTTTTATAAGGGCGGTATTCACAATTCCAAGTTACTGACTCTCTTGTTTAGCAGTCTACAGAAATAAAATATTATTCTAAACATAAAGCAGCTATGGTTGGAACGTCTGATTCAATGCGAATGTTGAGTTTAGCTCCAGTTCACCTTCCCCTTACGTGCAGCATCTGAAATCTGATGCTGTTGTAGACTTGACTCCTGAAATTTGGAGGCATATTTGTCTTCATGATCTCTTCAGAGGAACATGACTTCAGATTTTTGTAACAATCACCAAATACTTTTAATATAACAAAAGAAACTATAAATGACCCCGTTTCTTGGTACACAAAATCAGGTAATTTATGACCACAAAAATATATTTTAATATCCGTAATTATTTAAGAACATTTGAACTTTGAAATGAGAAGAATAGTGTTTCAAGGCATTGGCGTTTTTTATAATCACGAATATCAGTCAAGTGTCTCTGCAAAATTCCGTGGTATTTAATTTAGTTGCGGCAATGATGCTATTAACGTGTCTAGTATTTTAGGCCAGTGTGTGGAAATACTGAAATCGAATATCACACCTTTTTATGTTGTACGAGTAATATGATGGAATGAGAAATATCTAAAATGATGATACAATATGGTGCTATTTTTTACATAAGTAAACGGTACATATTTTTATTTCAGTGTGAATATAAATCAACATAATATTATGCTTACTTGGTACCTGTCACATGACAGATGCAAAACATATCGAAACTATCATAATTTTATTACTAATGACCTAAAATGATGTGTACTTCCAGAGCCTACCGGCACACTGTTTTTAAATTTTATTCTCGGTACTAGTTCTCAGAAAATATAAATATCTGTGTATCTGGTGAATTACAATGTATTCTCTTGATTCCCAAGCTCTACTCACAATGTTATCCTGTTTCCTTTATTTTCGTAAATTATGAATGTCTGTGTATCCGATGCAGTGCAGTGTATTCTCTTGATTTAAAATCTCTACTCGCCGTGTTATCCTGTTTCATTCATTTTCAGAAAGTATAAATAGCGATGGATCTAATGCAGAACAGTGTACTCACTTGATTTTCAATCTCTTCTCGCCATGTTATCCTGTTTCCTTTATTTTCGGAAAGTATAAATGGCGATGGATCTAATGCAGAACAGTTTACTCACTTGATTTTCAATCTCTGCTCGCCATGTTATCTTGTTCCCTTCGTTCTAGGAAAGTATGAATGTCTGTGTATTTGAACCAGTACAGTGTATGTCCTTTTTTCAATCTCTACTGGTTATGGTATCCTGTTTCCTTCTTTCAGGATAGTATTTACATTTTAAAGACATATTTTTTAGTTAAAAATAATATTGTAATGAATATATTTTATTTTAAATAAACCATTTATATTGAAGGTTAAAGTTTTTTAAGTATATTTTTAATTAGAAATATATATAGTTTAATTAGGAAACTTTGCATTATATATAGATCACTATATTTATACCATATAGATATAGACATCTGAAGGTTCCCTACATGTATATTCTTAACTGTAAATATTGATAAAGTATGTTTCCTAATTATTAATGGTAATTTTTGATATATTAAAACAATATGAGGAACTAAATCTTTTACTCGAAAATTTATATATTTCATATAACTTTATACAAATTTTTTACATGTTATTTATTACAATGATCCCTAACTTCTAAATATTAGAGTAACAAATATTTATAATTTTTCATTATCATCGTTTGCATTAGTCTCTATATTTTTTTTATAATTTTCACTACAGCTTTGTACTTTTAAAATATATATGTATATAACATTTTTACTTCATTTTTATTTTCATTATATTTTAAACATTAAATTATGGGTGTATGATAACTTAAATAAAGAATGAAGATTATATAAAAAATCATTAAGCATTTATTGTTGTTCCATATCACGTTGTACATAAATTTTAACCGTTTGACGTTGTTTAGTTAAATTTATCTTTTAAAAAGTAAGTTAATGGTTTGGACGTTTCTTCAGCAAAATTAGTACTAAAATCGGTTTATAAGTAATTTATTTTATAAAGTAGATGTAAGGTACGGCCTAAAATAATGGAGTAAAAGTTATATCTATAAACAATAGAAAGAGTTATTTTCTTCCAGGATTAAATTACACTACGGCTTTTTTTGCTAGAAATATTTAGTTAATTTATTTTAAATTTTTTATACATACATCCATATCTCGCATAAGAATTAGTCACTCCAATAAGAATCTACAGTAACCTCTTAGTAGGACGGCTGAATAGCCACTGAACGGAACGGATAAATGCACTGACTTAAAAATGGCCGCGATAGTCCTGTCCCTAGCGGCTACAGAGCGAACATGCGTGACGTTCAGTGACGTGATACGAACGTTTTTCTCCGTGCAAAACATACTTCCATAACCCGTCAATAGCAGTAGTCATTTCAAAAATATTTTTTACTTAGGATTATTGGAACATTTTCTATTAATGCAGGCAGTCAGTACTGCTTTGCTATACAATAACTCTGTTGTTATCTTAATTAGGGGTCGAGACCAAATAATGAAGTTAAGAAACCAAATTATAATTACTATAAACGCCTAAAAGGTGCTCAAATCTTTAAGTGTTTATTTGTGGCAATAATTGAATTAAACAGTCTAGAGGATTAAATAAAGTCAATATTAGGTAAAAAACGTTTTAAAATCTTGATATTTTATTTCATTGTTGTGAAAAATGAAGAGTCTGAAGTGGTAAACTGTTTACCATTTAAATTCAATATTGAGAACTGAAACTTTTGTTGAACGGAATACAAAGCCACATGCAAGGCGCGCCCAAAATTGGCAGCCGAGAAACTGATGAAGCACTTTTCAAACTTGAACGCTTGGCCCTTAAAGGCCACATTAGCAAAGTTTCTGAATCTTGAGAGCCTAATTGTACGTGTAATATGCTCTGATGCTGATTCAGAATTAAAACTCGGCTTGTTTGGTTCATTGATCAATAATTCCTTTAAATGTTAAATTTCTGGATTCCCATAGTTATTACCCTCTCACTAGTACGTAACCTATGTTTATTCCTTCTCATTTAAAAAGTATTATAAGTTTTTATACAGTTTTTACTATGTTATTACTAAAGGGTTTATGTATAGCACAGAATATTTTTTATTGTAAAGATTAAACGTATTTTATTTTCGATATTTAAAATATTATATAAATAAGTCTGAGCATAGTTAAATCTTTCTTTATATTGTGGCTTCAGAACACATTTCAACACAGTTTTTATGTGACAAGGCATAATTATATATTTAGTAAAATATATTAAGATAATTTAGTATCATAGGATGTCCTATACATCTTCCAGGAGGGTTCACTTCTGGCTGGTTCGTGACTGCCAGTAGAACCTTCACTGGGTAAGGCAAAAGTTCAATTTGTAATATCTCACTGTGGCCTGTGCTAGTGTGATGTGAGGTTGTGACGAGGGTAAAGTTGTTATTTGTGCACGGGACTTGCATCCTGTGTGACAACGCCTGAACTAGACTCCAAGCAGCTTTTGGGTATGTTTCACTCCATTTATATCTCTTCTTTACTTCCTTCTGTAATTATTTTTTATCCAATAATACCTCCCCCACCTGAAGAACAAGATAGATTACAATCCTCGAAACGTCGTGTATATACATATATATATATATATATATATATATATATATATATATATATATTCTTATATATATAAAAATCTTGAGTCACGATGTATGTTGCCAATAAACTCCAAAACGACTGAAGCAATTTCAATCAAATTTCACATGTATCCGTAATTTAGTCTAACTTAGAAGATAGGATAGTTATTATCTGAATTATTCGCTTATGTCGTGAATATAAACGAATAAAATGAAGAAAAGTTTTCAAAGCGCCTGCACATTATAACCTGCAATTACGAGATATATACGTATATTAAACAGTGAAACACTATTTGAAGGCGCTAAGTTATGATGTATAATTGTCTAAACTAAATTTTTGGTTGAACTTAAAGGTTGAGTGGTAGACCACTTTGTAATAAAATACATTATGCATGTACAATACATTTTTGACATATTTTCTTGATCGTGACATCAAGGTAAAATCTACATCGGGGTTGGAAATATAATTTACTTCAACCAGAAATGCTCATACGCGGGCAAAACTTACGAAAAGCGTGCGAAGCCGCGGGAAATATATATAAATGCGAATGTTTGTTTGTATGTTCCGTTATAACTCTGGAACCAATGCACGAAACATCGTGAAATTTTGTACAGTGATTCTACACGTTCCTGGAAGTAACATAGGCATACATACTAAAGTAAATTTGGTCCAATTTAAATAGTTTATTTAATTAATTTTTTAATTATAAATCGTTGTTGATGTTAGAGTGTTTTATATTGGATCCGACAGACTGCGCTACGACACATAATACAAAGCGAACTGATACTTAACAGCTGTTAATACTTTCAGCTGAAGTTCATCAAAGAGGCAGAAACATTTGTTTACATTTAAAATTTAGAAAATTTTTATTGTAAAGTGCTTGATCAGTAGTGTAATGCAGGTTGCATAGAAGACGTCATTGCCTAATTTTAAATTCAGATTGCACCAATGATCAATAATATAATATATAAAAATGAATGTTTGTGTGTTTGTCCTTTATAGACTCAGAAACTATTGGACCGATCACTATGAAAATTTGTATTTATTTGTATTTTTCTATGTAGAAGGTTTATATGCAATGCCCATTGATGTAACTCACCACCAAGCTGTACTGCAAGATATAAAAGTTATCAAAGCGCCTGCACATTATAAACTGCAATTACGACACAGTTACGTATATTAAACACGGGCAAAGCTTAAGAGACGCGTGCGAAGCCGCGGGAAACAGCTAGTATATATATTATATATATATATATATATATATATATATATATATATATATATATATATATATATATATATATAATGATCTCAAATGTCCGAAATTATGTTATCCTTTCAAACCTTCATCCCCAATAACAAACTTATTAAGAAGATTAAACGTGTCACTTCTTAAGGTGGGCAACTCAATGAGTAAAACAACCCACAGAATATTTAAATATTGAGGTAAAATGCTTAACTGAGGTTTAATTTAGGCCTACTATTAATATACTTAAGATATTTCCTCATCACTTGTACCAAGAAAAAAACAGAGAGAACCTTATAAATGAATTTGAAATGTTATAATACTATTAGTGTACCTCATGTTTTGAAAAACTGTATTTTAAATGCTCAAAATAAATTTTTAAACACAAATTGATAACATCTGAAAATTGCTTATAATGTAAAAATATATAAAACTACGATATTATTTATTGTTAAAATCTAATTTATTTTCTTATTTTTTACCAATTGTATTCTAACAAATTACCACTGCACAGTGTAAACAATTAATAGGTACACAATCATCTAAATTAACTACTAGATCATTGATTGAATTAAATTAAGGTATTTAAGTTCACAAAAACATACAGTAAGCTATATGTTTGAAATTAGTAACGAAACACCATGAAAAAACTATGTAAAAGTTTTCAGAATAAATATTATTATTATAATATTCTAAAATCCTCAATTCCACATTGATATTATGATTTTGCCATACCTTCTAAATACTTTAGGTAAAAGAAATAATGTTGAAACGTAGTGTGTACATGTCTTAAAGTAATAAGAATTCCTATTTACGGTTTTTCTGTTCCTAGCTAAATAACAAAAATAAAATGCAAAACAAATAATTTAGAAGCAATTTACTGGGTCAAACAATATTTTTCCAAAATATAAAAATATATACAAATGATTAAACAGAAAGCGACATGGACTCAGCAGAAATGTTCAATAAGCGCAGAGGCGTGCCTCCTAATCCATAAGATGAACTCTAATACAAAATGATGAGAAAAATTCCAAGGTGAAGTGAAGCATTATAATTTTAAGCGTTGACACTTTTTATATCCTCAGGCGGTGTCCAAGATTACTTTAAAACAATCATTTATCCGTCCCGAAATTCCTGGAATACATTAAGAGCTTACATAGTTAGTAAACTACTAAGCTATTTCTTGACAAGTTCTTACAGCTTAAGACACAGTTTATAACTGAAAGCTGCAAGGAAAAAAATAAACAGGTAAGAAAAATAAAATTTTTAATAATAATTAATAATATTAAATAGAGATATATAAAAATTGGAGATAGTAGCTGTTTAGGTTATGTTGGGTTGGAAGGTTTTGTCTAACTTGATTCAAAAACTTTTTTTAAATCTTCCTTTTGATCTCTCTCTCTCTCTCTCTCTCTCTCTCTCTCTCTCTCTCTCTCTCTCAAATTAGAAAAAGTTATAATTTTTTCCACAAACTCCAAATTGGTTCACAAGCCAAATAGCGACAGGTAACTTTTGTTAGCATTTCCTGTAACTTCAGAAATCACCCAAATGGCATGGGGAGGCTCTGGCTTAGCGTATTTGAGGACGCTCTTTGGAAAAGTGATGCTTACAAAGCTATATGGATCCAGTGACTCTGTAATGAAGAAACTTAATGAAAGATGATTTTTTGCCATTCATATGAATCCGCAAAGATATTGTGAGTCTTATATCCTCGACCAGTGAGTTTCAAAAACGTGATGCAACATGGAAGCTACATTATTTGAAACTTTTCAAGTTATTATATGATCAAAAATATACATTATTTATAATCCAAAAGACGAAATCTGCACCTTAAATATAGAAATAGAAAGTTGCCTTCTAAAGTAAACCTCGTTAATTTTAACATTAGGAGTCGGGAGATAGTTTCCTCAAAATCAATAGCTATGACCTCGACTGTAGTATAATTGTAACTTCTTTTCAGTATATACAATCAGTCAGCTTTTATATGTGAAGTCCTTTTCATACTTACTTGATTTACTTTCCCTTCTAACTTTGACTTTTCATTACTGTTGGTTGCGTTGGCAAGTTTCTTGCTAGCTCAGTAGCTGAAGCTTTGTTTTCTCGCACCAGCAAACAAGTGATGGTTTGATGGTATCCAAAGTTATATTGAATTCAATTATATTAAGAGATAAATTTTATTGTGTACTTTAAAACATTCCGAGAAAGTGCTTGATTTAATTCATCAGTTAAATATAATTTATCAGAATTGTTCATATAATAATAAATTTACACCAATTTAATGAACCCAGAAATTCTAATATTGCTTTGTATTTTCTTCAATTAGCTAATGTGGCCTAGTTTTACGCTTACCTCGACCATCAGTATCTCTTATAGTGTGCAGTTTAAAATTCTTGATTCCAAATAAAGAAAGGAAATCCCTAAAACACTCTGGTGTTTCAACTGCAGACCCATGTATAGTAACGTAAACTTTGGAACTATACGAACTTTCATAAATTTTTTAACCTTTTCATTTCTTGGTCTTCTCTGGGAAACTAGATGGAGTGAAATAATTCATTACAAGAATCGTTACTGAGCAGAAAACTCACGTTCACTGCCAATATGGCTAAAATTTGAAATTAAGCGTTTTCTTTCTTTAGTTTCTTAACTTTTACATAAGTGACACGTGACTTGTTCAATCAATTAAAACAAATTAAATTACAGCTAAAATTACTTAGTCTAAAATCAGTAAAACTAACACAAATCAAAATAAAGTAGAAGAAACAACATGTCTACACAACATAAAAACTAAATAATTTTACAAAATAAGTGATAAACTTTCCTCAATGAAAAGTTTCTTCTACAGAATTTTATGCCGGGTCTAGGATGCTTTTGGGAAAATCTGAATGGTTTCTACGTTCGAATGACTTTTAATTCGATAGATTATTAAAAAGTCTTAATGCCGCATAATAAGTCCCGTTCGTAAAGACTAAGTCGTTTGTATGGTCACGTCTGTTCCAACATCGATGTGTTGAATTTTGTTTTGAATAAAATGAGGCACACAAGGCTCTCAAGAACCAAGCCGAAACATGACTAATTATTCGTTTTTTAATATTAAAAATTTATCTGAGACGACTAAAATCACTAAGCTATATCTCAGATGCTAATATACATAAGCGTTGTACACTGTGTTTTTATACAACATGGAAAATAGCTACGTTACTTGTATCACAGCAAATAGCTACGTTATGTGTAACACAGCAAATAGCTACGTTATGTGTAACACAACAAGTTTTCGGTGTTATAGATACACCTGAAAAGTTTATATTCAATTTGGTTTAAATGAAACCCTTCTGACTGTCTGCCACAGCGCAATGTTACTTTACATACCACTGCGTCAAACAAATTAACAGCCCCACAGCAATTGTGGTTTGTTGTCCCACACCGTTTTTTATGGTATAAATATATTCCACCTGAATTTAGCCATAATGGTGAATATAATACTTTTATTCTTCTGTACGCTTATAATATTTTATATTTAATACTGTACTACAGTAATTTTATTGCTAAATTAAATTGGAATATCTTATAAACACATTTTTAGTATGGACAAAAGATAGTGATTGGTTTCAAAGGAATGTTATGTTTAGCTACAATTTACCTTCTGCTAAGTACAGCATCTGGAATCTGGCACTGTAAAATACTTGACTCCTAGAATATGGAGTCCACGTCCATCCAAAAATATAGAAAATCACTGATATATGATATCGTTTTGATATCTGAAACTCTAAACGTAAGGAGTAATGGAGCTAAATTAATCATTCACACCGAGACAAGAGTAGTCGTTTCTCCTGCATCCCCCATTTTCATCAATATTGTATCAATACTGTTTATTAATAATTATAATGCATATGTATATACTTATAATATTCCATATAAAACGAGAGAGTAAAGAATTGCATACGTGATCACTAGACTTGCGTCTCACAATGTATAATATTATATTGTTTTGAATAATTAACAAATTTGGGAATTTTATGAAATGGATGAATTCTTCATTATTAGTATTTAATGTACTACACCAAACGGAAAATCTACATACTCCTTATTGTCATATGCCGTTAAATGCGTTGGAATTAGTTAAAATCATATATATTCTAAATATTTAGCTAAGAGTACATTTGTAAACGTATAAAAAGAAGCAAAACGTAGTTTTCTTGCTAATTAGACCAAAATTTGATATTTTAAATATAGGTTTTTTCGTATTGTATACCATAGTATAAGTGATTATTGTCATACATGTGGTATAAATGATATGATTGGAGATTCATTAACCATGACTCAACATCAAATTTCACCTAACCTCAGCTTATAGTGATCACTGCCGGGGTTTTCTATGGAACTCGTCACGAGTTATACAAGTACATGTTGTATACATGATGTGATTGGTGTATTTATTAAATATGACTCGTTGTAGCTGACCTAATACCATATTGTAGGTAATGATCACTGCCGGGGTTTTCTATGGAACTGTGCACCAGCTATTCTCGTATACATGTGGTCTACTTAATTTGGTTGGACTATTAATTAACTATTACTCATTGTCGAAGCTGACATAAATCCAGCTTGCTGTTAATGACCACTGCCGGGGGTTTCTATGGATCTACCCTCAAGCTATACCCCTTACTATATCAGTAATACCATGTCATATAAACATTCTGTAAGAAGCCATTTATTGGATCCCTCCCATTTTTAATCAACCAATCAAAAGAGTAACCAATTGTATGTATTTTTCTGAAGTATCTAAATATATGCCCTGTTTTATATATAGCCTAATAATCTCGATGTAATAGTTTATCTATTTCATAGATTTATAAATATTATTTCAATTGTTATTAGATATTGAACACTATAAGGTACGATATTATGAATATATAATCAATAATTTTCCGTACAGTTGCGCAATTTATTTAATTTTGATCTTATGTGATTGAACTAACCAATACATTTGCCTTAAGTGGGATGCAGAAACCTCCAACATGACAAATGATAAATGTTGATTCAATGCAGTTTCTGTGTACCATAATATCCTATTCATTCACATTTTTAGGACTTCCACTCATTTTTACTGGTTTATGATTGAAATAACTTGATTTTTTATGTACATAAGTAAATACGAGTTGTTGAAAGATTTTTTGGCTTAATCTATCAGTAATTATCAAGGAACTAGGAGAAAATATGTACTGAAGGATATATGAAAACGTACCTTGAAAATAAACATAGAAATTTTCTCCTGAAATTATATTCAGTCGCAATATATTTGGTTGAGCATAAAATGAGAGAGTTTACTAAGGTTTGGAAACTTTGAAACGATAACATTTTTTGTCAAATTTAGTTTAGCCTGACACATTTACAGACAATCGTGTGAAACAGAACTAATAATTATATCACCTTTTAGACGTTATAAGTGTGTAAAGATAATGAAAATCATCAATCTTTAGGTGTAAAGGTTGGTTAAGTGTCAAACTAAGAAAATATTATCCGGAAATATTTGTAATATTTTTCTTGTTTAATACCCTCTAATTTCGATTTCTGCTATAACCAAAGCGACTGAAAATCGATTTCTTTCTTTCTCTAGAGAATTTCCTCAATTTCATGATTTCATGAAAAACTTACGTGTAGGCCTCCTGCACTATAATTAAACAAAATAATGGCTTGTTATCATTCGGTGCCATAGGTCCTGGCAACAAAAAAAAAAACTGACATTAAATTTTCAAAATAAACTGACACTAACTATTTAAATGTTTATTTTTGATACTGATATTATAAAAATACGTTAGGATGAAAACAAACATTACATGTTTGTTATAACTTAGTAATGAAAACAATATTGTCATCTACAAAAATAATTTTGATTCCTAAAGCTATTGTCAAAATAGTACTGTTTCTTCATATATTCATGTGTATTTATTTAGAACTTTATTGAACCCTATATTAATTGTTATATTCTGGTTTGAATTACAAACATATTA